>NW_026089550.1:5000-618260 GCF_000143185.2 Schizophyllum commune H4-8 | reverse complement strand
GTGGCCTGGTAGAGCGAGTTCGACATGATCTGAATAGATCGTCAGCATCGGATCGAACATCATAGTGGCGGCCAGGAACGGCGCCGATGAGCGAATTGAGCATGATGCCGATGGCCATCGTCTCCTTCAGAGACGGGTGCATCGGATCAAGCGTGTAAACGCGATCCGGCATGGTGTCACCTGCGCTTAGAGCGGCATGGTGACGGCAAGCAATGAGGGTGCTCGTCATTGCAGCCAGTGACGGCGCTAATGACTTGTGTCGCAGCCACAGAGGGCGCAGACACTGTGCCGCTGCCAGCAAGGGCGCAGGCACTGCTCACCGGGGCTCATAACCTGTTGAGCATGCTGGGAAGCGCACCACTCAGCTTACCTGAATATAAGAGAGCTTAGCTAGAGGCTATGCGCAGAGTAGGTGAAGACCTTTTTTTACAGGGCCAGAGGAGCCCTCCTTATATACTACAGGAGAGGCGACGATGTCATACGTAGTAATAGCTAATGAGTCAAGAGGACAGAACACGCTGAGTAAAGCGTACATGTGACAAGTCCAACCTATGTGTCCATATGTGTCCATCTGAGTCATATGATACTCGCGTGTAAGTGCATGTGATGCACACGTGACATGTCGTGACAGGCCGAATGTTCAACAGTTCCGATCAATTTGTGCAGGTGAGTCCAGAATATGCTCGTGAAGAGCGAATCCCGGTCGCTGACTATGTACTTGGGGAGCCCATGTAGCTTATAGACTTCCGCAAAGATAATGTATGCCAGAGTCTTGGCAGTCACATTAGTACGTGTCGGAATAAGATGTACCATGCCGGTCAGCAGGCAGATCACGACGAGAAGGTAATTGAAGGTCCCGTTGTGATTCTCGCTCTCGGGAAAGGGACCCGTGAAGTCTATCCCAATAGCTTCCCAAGGCGTGCCAGGCACCGGCAGGGGATTCAATAGCCCGTACGGCTTGTGATTGCTGGGCTTATTCCAAGCGCACGTGGTGCACGACGCAATGAACTTCTGTACGTCAGGCACCAGCGTCTTCCACCACACCTGATCACGGAGCACGGGGATAACCTTAGCGGCACCGAGATGCGCGAGTAAGGTGTGTGCTTCCTGAATGATGAGTCCTCGCACGGAGCGACTACTTTCCTTGATATTTGGAATGCACAGCAGACGACGAGAGTCCTGCTTCAGGAAGATGAGCCCTTCGACTACCTCAAAGTTTCGGAAGTGACTGGGTTCTTCCAATATCTTGGCAAAGAACGGATCGTCCTGATACTTATCCCGGATCAAATCTTCAATGCGTACACCCCGTGTGTGATTGGGTATAGCCGTCAAGATAGGTTCCGTGAGGCTAGGCGGTGCGATATCATTATCTTCGTCACCTTCCGCGCCGACCGAGGTCGAGACACGTGTTTCCTCTGCTGAGGCTGGTGTCTTGCCTGTCGGGTGTTCTGGTTCGGATTCCGACATCTGGACAGCACTAGGTATGTCTATATTCGCATCCTCTGTAATTGGGCTGCCGACGTCGGGCGACGATGGGCTGTCTTCGACAGCGCGCGAGTGCGCGTTCTCTCGGGTACCCGAGGGGTACTCGGAAGATGCCGAATGTGATGTTCCGCTGACATCACCTCGCGTGGCTTGATCGGAAGCAAACGCGTGATGAGCTGGCAGCGCGTTCTGCGCTGCTTCCTTCTCGCTCATCTCGTCTTCAAACGCGTTCGGGTCACTTGCAATGGGTTCGACAGGGTCGTCTCCCCCCTCCAGACGCGTCGCGCGTCTCTCAGAGTTGCCATCCGCTGCGTGATCGCCCACAATCAAGCGGACGGATCCCTTCTTCGCGGCGAGACGACGAACCCAGTCGTTAAAGGCCTTCGTCGAGCCTTTTGGACGTCCTCGACCGCGGCGAGGAGCGACGTCGTCCTCAGCGTCTGGCGCAACCGCCAGGGCGCCAAGCTCGGTCACAAGTGGCCGAGTTATATCCATACCGTCGTAGTCGACGGACCCATCCTCATCAAAGGATGTGTATTCAGAGGGGGAGCGCAGCGTCCCAGGTGCGTCGCCCTCATATATGCGCGATAGGGCGTCAGCTAACACATTATCTACACCTGGCAGGTACACGACTTCAAAGTCAAACTCGCCCAACTTCTCAAGCCAGCGCGCTTGCCGCCCCGAAAGGTTTGGCTGCCGCAGAAGATGGACAAGACCACGATGGTCAGTCACCCACATAAAGTGGAATCCCTGAAGTAAGTCGCGATGCCGCTGCATTGATTCCACGCCAGCTAACATCTCGATCTCGTGTACAGGATAATTCTGCTGAGTCGTACTCAGCTTCGCGGAGAAGAGCGCGATTACCGTTCCGGTACGCCAGTCCTCCCCTTCGACGACTACTCCTGATAAAGACGACTTAGAGCCGTCAGTCAGAAGCCAAACGCGCGAAGTGGGCTTGCCATCCGGCCCGAGGGTGATGCCGCGGCGCGAAATGCGCTTGCTCGCGCTCACAAGCCGCTTGCAGTCCTCAAACGCGCGCTGCTGCGTGAATCCCCACTCCCATCGGTGAGTTTCGCCGCACAAATCGTGCAGAATGCCCAAAGGCGCGGCAATCTCGGCGACATTATCGGCGAGCCAGCCCACCGCGCCACAAAATGCACGGACTAACTTCTTATTCGTAGGCACCGGCCACTTCGCGATCTCGTCAACGCGGGCAGGATCGACACGAATGCCGTTCGCGTCGACGATACGCCCAAGTACGCGCACTTCCGGTTCGAGGAAGTGCAGCTTATTAACACCCAAATAGAACTTCTCGCGTGCAAGCACCTCAAGCACGTTCTTGACGGCGCGAACATGCTCTTCAAGCGTGTTCGTGTATATGACAATGTCGTCAAGGTAGACATCCATGAAGACACCGAGGTAAGGCCGGAAAATATGCGTCATTATTGCCTGACACGTCGCGACAGCATTGCAGTCGCCCTGGAGCATGACCTTGCTCTTGACGTTCCCGTCTGGTGTTGCCATGATGTTGACGTCCTCATACTCAGGTAAGACGCGAATCTGCTCATAGTGATCTTTCCCGTCTAGAATTGACCAATATTTTGCAGCAGCAACGCGACGCAAGATCGCATTCTGGTCCGGGAGCGGGGACGACAACTTGCGCGTGTTGTCGTTGCGTTCGCGCAAGTCCACGACGGTACGTAGCTTGGTCTTCTCGCGTTGGTTCTTCGCGATGAGAAGCATCGGCACCGTGTTCGTGGCGGTGGTGAATTCCCACCGCCCCGAGCGCATATATGCGTCGCGTTTCTCATTCCATTGCTCACGAAAGATTGCAGGGCAATTCGAGCGACGGAACGGGTACCGACGGTCGGGGTCTATGATGGGAATCGTGTGATTAATCGCACGCAAGGGCGGGAGCTCAGTCTCCGCGATGGTCTTGCACAAAGGTAAGGCCATTTCGACTAGATGCTTCCGAATAGCTTCTAACTCGTCCGAGCCAGGCTCGGGCTCTACGTTCGCCATGAACAAGTCGTCGACGTGACGGAGGATGCGAGCGACGGGGGAGGGAGGATACGGAGTCGGCGGGCACGGATCTGTACGAGAACCGTGTGAGCCTCAGCGATGAAGGGAAAAGCTTTTATATAGATTGTGTGTACCTGTACGAGAACCGTGTGACTACAGAAGTGTCAGTACAGGCGTCTAGTATGTATATAAATCAGGACTTACGCCTCAGCGATGAAGGGAAAAGCTGAGGCGTGTATCGACGATCGGAGACGTATGTACGGAGATAAAACCTAAATAGGAAACTGTGGGCGCTTGTGTATGCGTAGAGATGAATATATTCTAACACTCCCCCTCAGCTCAAGCATCACCTAAGCCCAAAACATCACGAAAATGAACAAACTTAACCGTACCCAAAGCCTTCGTAAATAAGTCCGCAACGTTGTTGTTCGTATCACAGTACGAGATTTTGAAGTGGCCCTGCTCGACCGTCTGCCGAATCCAGTGGTACCGGACGTCGATGTGCTTCGTGCGCTCGTGGTGGACCGAATCCTTCGTGAGGGCGATGGAGTTCTGGCTGTCCGTGTACACCTGGGTCGGCCGCGCGGGATAGAGTCGGCGAGGTTCGTCGAAGAACGGCGCGAGTTCCACCATCAACTTGTGGACCCAAATAACGTCCTTCCCGGCCGTGCTGAGACTGACGTACTCCGCCTCGCCGCTCGAGAGCGTCACGATGGGCTGCTTCTTCGACCTCCAGATCACCGGCCCCCTGCCGATGAAGAAGACGAAGCCGGAGATCGACTTGCGGTGCGCGTGAGTCGACGCCCAGTCGGAGTCCGCATAGGCCACGGGGTTAAGGTGGTCGCCGCCGAGGATGAGCTTGAGGTCGCGCGTACCCTTGAGGTACCGGAGAACGCGCATCGCGTACTTGAGGTGCGTCGTGCGCGGCTCCTCGAAGTACTGCGCCAACGTCGAGACGTAGAACTGGATGTCTGGGCGCGTGCACGTCGACACCCAGATCAATCCACCTACCAACTCGCGGTACGTCCCCTTCTCCTCCTTCGACAACAGCTCCGACGAGACTCCTGGCGCTTCGTAGCTGAGGTCGGTACCGGGCTCGAACGGTATCACGACCGGCCGCGCATCGCGCAGACCGAATCGATCCACCAACTGGTCGATGTACGCCTGCTGCCCGAGAAGGATGGTGCGCGCCTCGTAGTCGCGCGTGATGTGCATGCCGAGCAGCCAGTTGATCTTGCCTAGATCGACGAACTCGTAGTGCTGGCCCACTCGGCGCTTGAACTCGTCCGCGCGGTCGTCGCAGTCAGCTACAACCGTGAAGTCGTCCGTTGCGACCGCGACCACGACATACTCGGCGCCGTTGAACGCGTAGAAGAGCGCCTCGTCCGCGCTGCTGACCTTGAAGCCTAAGGTGAGCATCGTCCCGCGCATCTTCTTGTACCATCCGCGTCCCGCCTGGCGCGTCCCGTACAGCCCCTTACGCAGCTTGCCGCAGATGCGCTTGCCCTTGAGGTCCTTCGGGATGGGGAAGAACTTCTCCCACATGTCGGGGAGCTCGATGTAGACGTCCTCGTCGATTTCGGTGTTGAGGTACGCGTTCCGGATGTCGCCCTGGTGTATGGCTGCCTTCCGCTTCGCAGCGACGGTGAGTACAATCCTGAGCGTCGGCTGGCGAATGACGGGCGCATAGGTATCGTGGAAGTCGACGCCGTGCACCATGGTGAAGCCGCGGGCGACCAGCCTCGCGCGGTAGCGAACCACGTTGCCGAGCTCGTTGCGCTTGAGCTTGAAGACGAAGCGCACCTTCACGACGTTCTTGCCCTTCGGGACTTCGACCACGTCGAACGTCTTGAGCTTGTTGATCTGCGTGAGCTCCTCCCGGATCGCCGCTTCCCACTTCTCCGCGTCTGCCCTGCCCAACGCCTCCTCGACCGTCCTCGGCTCGACCTCCAGCTCCTGCACATCCGCACTCAACCCAAGCTTCTCGACGAGCTTGCTCCACAAGCTGTCCAGCTCCGAACCGCCTATGTCGACCTCGTCCTCCACCTCCTCCCTGATGGGCATCGCCGCGGCGCATGCTAGCCGCTCGACCTCATCGACGAAATCGTCCTCGATGACGACCTCCTTCGCGTCGGCAACCTGCGCAACATGCTGCGGTCGACGTCGAAGGTCCTCCTCCTGGTAGTTCGGCGCTGGCTTCCCTGCATTGCGGGAGCTTCGCCTCGCCTCGGATACGACTTCGTGAGGTGCCGGGACCGGTTCTGGCTCGGGTTCGGGTTGCGTCGGTGGCGGACTCGGTGGTGCTGAGGGTGAAGGCGATGCCGCCTTGGGACTCGGCTCGGTTGTGGGCTCCTGCACTTTCGGTGGTGGCGGTGGCGGAGTAGATGTAGTAGGCGCCTTCGCGGGTACGTCCAAGGCCTCGGAGTCGACGATTAACGTCTCCCCCTCGGGTCCGTTGGCCTTGGCGCCCGCGCGCGCCGTCTTGTCGTCGAAGTAGACGTTGCGCTCAATCGAAATCTTGCGCTTGCTTGGCCAGTAGACCCGGAAGCCCTTCGACTCTTCGTCTATCCCGACGAACCGCCCCTCCTCCACGCGCGAATCAAGCTTCTTCAGCTTCTCTTTCCGCACCCACACCTTGCACCCCCAGACCCGCACCTGCGCGAGGTTGGGTTTCTTGCCCGTCGCCTCCTCAAGCGGCGTCTTGCCCGAAGGCAGACCCTTCGTGGGCGTGCGCGCGTCGATCCAGCACGCATGACGGTGCGCCTCCGCCCAGAGGTAGTCCGGGAGGTTGGACGTCTTGATCATGGCCCTCGCCATGTCCGTGAGGTAGCCGTTGCCGCGTTCCGCAATGCCGTTCGACTGAGGCGAGTCGTGAACGGTCTTGTGGTGGATCGTCCCCTCGCGAGCGAGATAGCGCTCGAACTCGCCGGAGATGAACTCTCCCCCTCGGTCGGTGCCGAGGACGCGGATATGCTGGACGCCGCGGTGCAGCTTGACGAACGCGTCGTACTCGAGGTGCTTGCCGAACGCCTCGGACTTCTTGGCGAGATAGTACGGGCGCGGCTCCCTCGTGAAGACGTCGCGGTAGACCTGCGCGTACTTCTTGCCGCCGAGGGAGGTGGTCGGGTAGGGGCCCTGCAAGTCGCATACGACCTTGTCACCATACGCCTTGACGTCCTCGTAGGTGCCCACCTGGGGGAACGGCTTCTTCTTCGCCTTCCCCTCCAGACACCCGACGCAGAACTCGGGCTTCGAGTCCATGTCGAGGTTGATGCCGGTGACTCGGCCCTCGACCACCATACGCTTCAGAGCGTCATGGTGCTTGTGGCCCATCCGGTTGTGCAACTCCGTGATCGATATCTTCGGAGTCGTGGCCGCTGCGACCTGCTGCGTCGCGCGCGCCGCCGGGGCCTTGTCGATGCGGTATAGACCGCGTACGAGGGGGATGCGCCCGATTACCTTCATCTCGGGTCGCTGCACTGCGATGGTGAATATCCCGCCCTCGATTTTGATCCTGCATCCCGCACGATCGAGCTTGCTGACCGAAAGAAGCGTGAACGCCATGTCCGGTGCGTAGTACGCATTCTTGATCCTAACGGGCGTCGGGGGTTCGTTCTCGCCCATCGGAAACGGTACCAGCATGTCGCCCTTGCCGGTCGCATAGAGCGCTCGCCCGTCGGCTGCCTTGATAGGCTCGGGAGGGATGTCGTGGAATGTGATGAAGCGGCTGCGGTCGCCGGAGAAGTCGCCAGTGGCGCCAGTGTCGGGGATCGTGATCTTCGAGCGCTGCTCCGCGGGCAGCGCGAGCAGTTGCGCGTCGTCTCGGAAGTCGGAGGTGATGGCGAGCGCGACGTTGTCGTCGTCGTTCGGGCAGGAAATCGTGATCAGTGCGGTCTCGTCGCCACTGTCATCGACGCCGGAGCTCTTCGCGGCGGTGTTCGCCTGCGACTGGCCCTTTCCCTTCCCCTTGCCTCCGTTCTTCTTCTTCTTCGGTCCCTGACCCTCCTTCCCGCCACCCTTCGACCAGCAGTCACGCTTCCAGTGGCCCGCCTTGCCACAGTTCGAGCACTTGTCGTCTTTCGACGCGGAGCCCTTGCCCTTCGACATCCGCGACGCAGCCATCGCCACGGACTCGTTGGACTTCTTCTGCTGCTCGTCCGCGTCAAAGCGCGCCTGTAGCTGCGCGATGACGTCCTTTGAAGAGAGGACGATCTTCTTCTTCTTCCGCGTGAGGTTCATGGCGAAGACCGTCTGCTGCATTTGCGTGACGATCACCTGGTACGAGTCGGGGATGGACTCCTTGATGTGCTCGACGCGCTGCGTGTGGTCCATCTCCATGCCGAGCTGCTCGAGGCGATCGAAGAGGTCGTCCATCTGCGCGAGGTGCACGCGCAGGTTCTCCCCCTCGACGCACTTCATGTTGCCGAGCTGGCGATAGAGCTGTGTTCGGATGGCGACGTTGTCGACGTTCTCGAACTTGCTGACCAGCGCGTCCCACACGTCCTTCGCCGTCTTGCCGCCCTTGATCTCGGTCATCGTAGACGGGGATACGGTCGTGTAGATGATGTCGCGCATCGCGGCCTCGCGCTGCTCCCACTCGTCCAGCTTGTCCTCCAGAGCCTCGCGCTCTTCGTCCGTGAGAGGCGTTGGTACGCTCGTCGACGTGGCAGTTGCCGTGGCGGGCGCGTTCTCGTCCTCCTCCTCTTCCTCCTCCTCGTCTTCGTCCTCATCGTCCGAGTCATCGGAGTCGGGATCGCCGAGATCGGAGCTCTTGTACCAGGCCTTCGTTACTCGGTTGTAGACGGGGTGCGGGGGACGAGGTGAGCCGCGGAGATGGCGTGCGAGACCTGCGGTCTTCTTGATCTTCTGCAGCGTGACCTCCTTGTAGCGCGGCCAGTTCGTGCCGTCGTCCTTGCACTTGAGCGGGGTCTCGATCTTGAACGTCTGAGCAGACATGGCTGGGAAGTCGGGGCTCATAACCTGACGGAGGATGCGAGCGACGGGGGAGGGAGGATACGGAGTCGGCGGGCACGGATCTGTACGAGAACCGTGTGAGCCTCAGCGATGAAGGGAAAAGCTTTTATATAGATTGTGTGTACCTGTACGAGAACCGTGTGACTACAGAAGTGTCAGTACAGGCGTCTAGTATGTATATAAATCAGGACTTACGCCTCAGCGATGAAGGGAAAAGCTGAGGCGTGTATCGACGATCGGAGACGTATGTACGGAGATAAAACCTAAATAGGAAACTGTGGGCGCTTGTGTATGCGTAGAGATGAATATATTCTAACACGACGTGTGGCCCCTCAAGCGGCAGCGCCTCAACGCTCCCAATGAGGATCTTCGGCGGGTTGATGGAGAACGAGATGGAATGCTGGTACAGGAACGGAGTCCCGAGGACGACGTCGTAAGTCGCGAGGTTCAAGACGTCAAAGACGCGCTGCTCATGTATAGCTGACCATTCGAAATCTACAGACGTATGAAAGTTACATTTCGAGCGCGACCCGCTCACTGCCATCGTCATGGACACCTGGCCATCGTGCTCAATGAGCGGAAGGCGCAGTTGAGTAGCGAGAGCCGAGCTCACGAGATCTACTGACGAACCAGAGTCTACTAACGCCTTGCAGGGATGCCCGCTTACATGAACGACGAGGACAATGGGCCTCGGGATGCGGCGGCCGCTCCCCCGCGGGAAGACGGCTGTCCGTTGCGCAACGCGCGCGGACGAGGATGCCAACGGCGCGGAGCGCCCCTTCGATACTGCGAAGACCGTCAGCTGACGCCATGGAAGACGCGAAGCTGGGAAACGTACCGGCACGTTGGACGCCATGCGCACCATCGTTGCCCACGCCTGTGCGAACAAGCCGGACTCAATCAGGTCCTCCGCGGGCTCGCGAAACCAGCGCGCGGGAAACGCGCCGTCAGGCTGCGTAAAGACGTCAAAGCCACGACGCGCTGCGGCATCAGCAGGCGACTCGAACCAGCGCGACATATAGCGCTTCGGGTGAGTCGTGTTCTGATGCCCACCCACGAAGTAGCGCATGCGCTGATACATGTACCAGTACCAGACGTTGATACCGGCGTCTATGTCCTTGAGACGAAGACCCCACGACACGCCCAGGAGCGTGTCGCACACGAGGATGACCGGCGAGCCAGAGTACGGCCGGAAGGCGTAGAAGCGGGAGAGGTCAGCGCGACGCTGCTCCTCGCCAACTACGCGTCTGACAGCCCAGTTGAGGGCGTAAGCGACGCTCTCGGGCACGAGATCCCCGAGGGTAGTGCCCGTGGAGTAGAGGTACGCCATGCGACGAGCCTGCGAGGTGTCCATCCCGAAGTCGACGCATATCTGACGCGCAACGTAGTCCTCCATCGAAAAACCTTCGCGGATGAAGTACGCGTTCGGGATGCGAAGTGGGGCCAGCTCGCGACGCCCAGCTTCGGCCTCAACTGTCTCGAAGAGGGAGACACAATCGTCCTGGGTCTGGACTGGCAGGAAACGGACGGGCGCGCCATCGCGAAGATACGAGAGCGGCGCGAGGTCGTGGAACATCGCATCGCGCAGCTTCTCGCCGTCGCCAGGCCAAGCGCGCACGGCGTTCAGCGCGAACGCACCACGCACACGCCACTGCCCCAAGTCGCCGACGTACAAAGGGTCGCAGGCGCGACCGATAAAATCGGCATACTCGGGTGTCTCGCAGAGGGCGAGCAAGTCGTCGCCCGAGCAAAACTTTGGAGGCTCGCGCCTCGCGCGCAGCGCAATTCGCGTGTAGTAGTCGAAGAGCGGCTGCACGTAGAGGTGGGGGCGTCCGGGAACGTCGCCACAGACAAGCGGACAGTCCGCAAGGACGTGTGTTGCCCACGGCGGTGAGCACGTCGTGCAGCGTGTACTGTCCGGGTTGGACCCAGGTGAGTCGTGCGAGGGTTCGAACTGAACCATATTGACTGACAATGTAGTCGTGTTAGTGACGCCAGCACGTCTCTGGTCGAGCAGACGTGCCTGTTCAATTGCCACCGAGTGAATCGCGAGACCAGGAGGTCCAGAAGACGTCGAAGGTACGTGGTTTGCTTCGGGACAGTTTCGGCTTATATGGTCCTTAGACTCACAGCGGAAGCAGCGCCCCTCTTCACGGAGGCGCTTCAGGAGCTCAGGAGATTTTCCTGGCTTGCGGTTAGGAGGGGCGCGAGCGTTCGCGCTCCTTCCATTCGGCGCGGAGGTACGTTGTGACCCCCTTGCCTGTCTACTGAATTTACCTCCAGTGGTCCTCGAGCGGTCATTAGAGCTCGAGGTGCGCGTTCCAGCGGCAGCAGACGCGTTTGCTGGCGGCCTAGAGGAGGGAGCAGAAGAGCTCCCGCCTCTAGAACGTCGGGACGATGCAGATGCGCCACCCGAGCCGCTTCCGCGGTTGGGAGGCGATCCACCATGATCGTCAGGGCGCCTGCCCTTCGCTTGGGCTCGGGCAGCGTAGCTAGCCTGCCAGAGCTGCAGAGCACGTCGGTACGTAGGCTCTAACTCATCAACTTCTTTGCTGAAGCCGTCCTCCATCAGGCGCTTCACGAGCCAAGAGTCAAGACCTTCCCAAAACTTCAAGACCCGGTTTCGGCTGGTCTCCTCAGTCAGCACCACCCAGAAGCGCTCTAGATCGTGCATGTAGTCGCGGAGATCGCGATTGTCTTGGATACAGGACTTGTACCGAGTACGACATTTGTCTTTGTAGTCTAGACTGAAACAGTGATCGAATAAATCTCTGAAAAAGTCGTCTAGATTTGCGCTTCGAGAAGCACTAAGCATGTAGTTCTGCTTGTAGAACCTTCTGGCCTTGCCAGTGAGCCAACGCGAGACAACATCGGCCTGCCGAGTGGCTGCCACTCGACCATCAGTAACATACTGAAGAGAATCAATGACGAAGGTCCAGAAGGCCTCATCGTCCTCCCGGCCATCATAGGACTCAGGAGGCTGCGGCTTAAGGCGGCTGGCCTTACCCGCGCTGTCAAACTGACCGTCGTCGTCCGAGTCTGAACTCGGAAGACCAACTACACGGCTTCTGATCATAGCCATGTACTTGTCCCAGTAGGACTCGCCCCCAGCTACATAGCTCGGACGAAGCTTGTCTTCGGGGCTAGAAGCCTTCGAAGGACGTTCACGAGGCACCGCGGGGGGCACAGAGGCCTCCGCGGTCTCGCGCTTGATTGCGCTCAGGTCACGTGCCGGTTGAACTTCGTTCGGCACCGACCGCTCACGTGCGGCGCCAGACCCATCCGTGAGGAGTTCGACGAGATTGTCGTATCTCTCACTGAGCTGGCTGACCTGTCTCGCCAGTTTGGCATTGAGGGCGGCGTAGTCCGCGGCCTCAACAGTCTTGAGGTGGAGTGCATCGAACAGATCGGCGATCTGCTTATTTTCGGCGGCGCAGGGTTCCAGATTTGCCAAAGACACCCTCGGCCCCTGATTCGGCACGTCCGTGCGCGATCCGCGAGCTCGATTTGCAGCATCCAGGATGTCCTGCTGAATCTCGGGATCATGCTCAATTTCATCGAAATTGAGGTTTCCGAAGTTGCGAAGATCCGGCCCCTTGCCCTTATCCAACCGGTCCCTACTGTTTCCGGGGATAGAGCTTTCAGGTACGTTCACGCTTTCGGACTCGCGAGCCTCGTGCTCGCTGTTCTCATCATACTGAGGGAAAATTTTATTCGTAGTACTAACTACTCCCGTGGACTCTGGCGCGATAGCGCGACTGCCCACAGCACCCGATGCACGCGGCTGAGCACCAGCTTCAGGCACGAGGCCGTCGGCGGCATGCGCGTGGGTCGGGGACTGAGCAGCGGCATCGGCCGACCACTCGCCCTCTCCAGGGTCTGCTCCGTCGAGAGCAGACACCTGGCGGGATACCCCCACCGTCGTGGCGGAAGCACCCGACGACGGCACAACGTCGTGTTGCACCGTCGCATGCTCGATGACCTGGTCATCGGCGGTGGCAGGCGGCGCATCTTGAGCGCCCGCCGTGCCCGAGTCGGACTCGTTGTCCGAGAGTGCACTAGTGAAGGAGTCGTCAGTACCACGCCACGCGGTCTGAGACTCACCGGTGTCAACCGACGCTGCGCGAGGGCGGAAACGTCCGCTGGAATCGCGCAGAGGTTGAGCTTTTGGCGCCATTGAGATTGTCGACAGGGAAGGAGGGTAATTAAGCCGCGAAGGGTGCCGGGTTGATCAAGTCCGTTGCCTTAGCGGGGGAAATAGGGGTAGGTAGTGAAGACTTTGGTGGGTTAGGAATGAAATGAAATGAAATGTAATGAAATGGATAAACCACCGTTTTATGCGCTGCGACGCTTCAGAAACGCGACCACTTTTCGGATTCCTGTGTTTGTACACCGGTCGAGTCGGTCCGACCCTCTTTTCGACGGGGTTTCAGTGACGCTTGGCCGGATGGATTTCGTTCAGAAAAATCAAGCCGGTACGGAACACCTCAATCTATCGTAATATGAAGTTTGTTGGGAGCTCAGGTCGTGATTGCTGTGCTAGGCGTCCCTCAAGTTTTTTGATGCATGCCGAGCAATGTTTGGTCAATGCCGGAGATTTCGGCATTCCGGCATTTCGGCAGAAACTCGTCATGTACATCTCGTACACACTTCCTTCTTGTCGCTATTCCATCGCCAGGGATGCCATTTTCCTCAGGAAAAAGACAGAATATGAGCTTCACTGCCTGCTTGAGTAGCCTAGTGAGAAAATCTGACACTCGGAAACCTCCAAAGACGAGTTATGCGAAAGTACGCTGACACCCTTGCGCTCTTGTCATAATCGGCATCTCGGCATCTCTGTCATCTCGCATTACTCTTCCTGCGTCCCTCACCATCGTTCACCTTCTTACCCTTCCCCTCCGCGATAACATCTGTGTTGGCCTCCCTCCCTTTATCGCTGACCGTGTCGGTCGACATCACTGCCATACGGTCTCACCCCCCGCGCTACATCCTCCTCCTTCGCAATCAGCAAGGCGCCCCTCGACATGCCAACACGCGTCCGCGGCCAGCCCGCCTCCGCACCACCCAACCTCCTGCCACCCCTGCGCGCCTGATCACGCAAGGAGTGACGCCGCAGAGGAAGTCGCAAGGCAAAAAGCGCCCGTCGCTACCTCTCCTCCCGCGCGACCTGCCCGATCAGCCGTGCGAGCCACCTTCAGCTCGTCCTCAAGCCGGCACGAGGAAGAGCAACGCGTGGCTGTAACGCGCGACAAAGACCACGTCGTTAGCCACTACGTCGCCAGCGCCTGTGCCAGCGCCGACGCTCGCGCAACTTCCCCTACTTCCTCCACGATCCACAGCGCAATCGAAGGTCGCCCTCCCGCGCATTGAGACCCCGACGGACGTACTGTCGCGCGCGACCTCGGCGCAGAATATGTCATCTGCTCACCCGAACGGAGCAGCGCCGACGAACGATTGGCACATCTTGTTCTTGACGTCGAGCACGAACGTCCCACCAACATGTCCGATCCCCTTCACCGCAGCCTCTACGCGCTCGCCAGCACTCCCATTACGACCGTCGCGCCCGTGCCTACCGAGAGCCCCCGAGTCGACCCCGATCGCTCAGCAGGAACTAAACAGGACAATGTTCATACAAAATGTCGACTATCTGCGATCGAGAGCTACGCTGAGGAGGGGGGGAGAGAGGGGAACAAGCTCAGTTGAATGACGCGTGCAGCGTACGTGGCACGCACACCACTGTCTCGCCGAGAGCTGACCGTTTCCGCGCATTTCTGCGCTCCCCCGAGTGCCAGGGACGTCAGTGCAGGCGTTCGCGGGCCTGCTTCTTGAGTAACACGGATACAAGAAAGTGAGCTTTCCCTCCCTTCCCTTCGCCTTTTACTCTCACCCCCCCCCCCCCACCCATGCTCTGCCCTACGGTGCACGCCCAAATCAGCCGCATGCTGATCTTCTTTCAGGCGATAATTCCCCGAGCTTAGCAGCGGAGGCACGTGCGGGCTCCCTCGGTGAGATATGAGACGAGGGTGGGTGATTACTCCTTCTCTCAAGCTGCCCCAGCCCTCAAGGACAAGTACCCAGTTGACAAGCCGCTGGGGTTACGCGCGAACCCCCTCGACGGAGAAGCGGTGCGCAGTGCCGACATGGCCTTGGCGCAGGTGTGTTGACGGGTCATTTGTCGAGAATAATAACAGATTCTGACGCGTCTTCTGAAGGTTTTTAACTCGCCCGACGCGCGAATTTTTGGCGTACTGACGCAAAATGCGCTGAGGTCCGCGAAGGAGTCCCTTGTTAAGGGCGCGACGGTCAGGGAGGGGACAAGGGTGGCGCTTCCGGCACAAGCTGCAGGCGGGGAAGGAGTTGTTCGAGCGCGTGTGGGAGACGGTGAAGAACCAGGTCGAGCTCGTGATCGACGAGCACCGGAGGGTCTTGCTCGAGAAGGCGCTCAGTGTGATCGAGCGGATACCGCCACCCCTCCCGCGGGCGACGGGCCGTCGTAGAAAATGCTGGAACTGGAATCTGTGCGACGCGGCGTTTGGCGCGCTCACGCTCAACATTCGCGAAGGGCGCGTTAGCGCGGAGCTGAAGAGCCATGGTGCGAAATTAGGGTTCTGCTTATCATTTCTGGCACTGAATGCAGTTGACAGGCTTCAACTACGCGTACCGCCGCACGGCGACGACTGCGGCTACCCCCGCCTCTCCCCATCCCCAGAACGCCGTGACGACGAACGTGTCGAGGCTGGCGCCCAAAAAGGGCCCGACGCCTGCACCGCCTGCAAACGACCGCCAATTGCCCTCGCACCTCAAGTCCACGGGCCCGACGCCGAACCCTGCAAGCCCGGCGCCCGATGCTAACAACAAGACCGACGGTGACAGCACAAAACCGGAGGGTAGCACCAGCACGAAGCTGACGACGCCCGCACCGAACGGCAATGCGGCGGCGACGAGCCCGGTCCCGAGCGCGGCGCGCGGCGATGGGAAGCCGGAGAAAAGCAAGAACCAGAAGAAGAAGCTGGAGCAGAAGAAGGCAGCGTAGGCCGAGCGGGAGAAGGCGGAGGGCGCGAGCAAGGCCGAGGGCGCGTCCAAACCTGAAGGGACTAGCACGAGCAAGCCCGACACCGGCGCCTCCAAGCCCGACGCCCCAAAATCCGACGCAGGCGAGGCGACGCTGTCCGCCGCGTCCCCCATCCCGGACGACGAGCAGCTCAAGTCGCTGAGCGAGTCGATGGGCGCGCGGACGCCCAAGTCGGGGCGGCCGCTGCGGAACCCGTGGACGATCTTCTGGCGGTTGATGATCGGCACGAGCGAGGAGGACGTCAGGCAGTTTCTCGGGCCGGCGAGGGGCGGGGTGAGTGGTCTTTCGACATCGTTTAGTCGTGCTGCGCCTTTCACAGGTTGTCAGGCCTTCAATTTCTCTACCTCTTCAATCGAATGGAAGAGGCGGTCGGTTTGCTAACCCTGTCACCTCTCCAGATCACGAAGGTCGTCTACCCGCCCACGGCGACGGGGCGCGCGCAACAGATCATCTACATCGAGTTTGGCGACGAGGAGGCGATGAAGGCGGGGTTGGAGCGGAACGGGGAGGTGAGTTTTGAGTTTTGTCGTTTGACTTTCCCTTCCAAGCTGGCTTTGGATTTTTACGTTCACCCAACCCCTCTCAAATTCACTTGCTTTCGAATGCACTTGCTTTAGTTTTCATCGAGCGGGCGACTAACCATCCCACTCCCGCCCAGAAACCCAAAGACGGCGCGATCCCCGAGCTCTAGCAGGCCTCCGACAACCGCGACTCGGGGCGCGGCGGCCGCGGAAGGGGAAGGGGAGGTAGGGGCGGCGGGGGCCGTGGGTTATGCAAAGGAGGTTCGCGGCAGCGGGGTTGGCGCCGGATGGGGGGAGAGGGAGGGGTGAACGTGGACAATGTGCGAGGTGCGTCCTCAATTCAACCATTTTTCTCTCTTTCCTGACGCATTCACGTGCGCCTCTTCAAGCCAGAAAACCCACGAATCGATGCGAAATGCGCTGAGGGCTGCGCCTTGGGTGCTAGCTCAATGTCGCGGGCGTTGGCGTGGGGGCGGAGCCGGAGACGTGTAGGACGGCGGGGAAGATGCGGGACGCTGCCGCATGCGCGCGATACACGGTGTGTCGCCGACAGGGGCAGGCTCACATTCGACTGCCGACTTTCAACTACGCCGATTCGGGGTTCGGGATCGCGACGCAACACGGCACATACGACGCGATGCTAGCACACATGTGGGAGGGGCAGATCATGGCGGGACTCAGCTTCGTCCGCCCTGCCCTCGCTCTTGTCATTCAAGGTGGCTGAGAGTTCGAGGAGAGTATCCCGGATAGGCGTAAAAAATGAGCTAGAAGGTGAGTCATACCCTTCTACCCCTCTGCCTTTGATTTGCGCCCCTCCCCGTGCATCTACAGACTCGCGCGCCACTTCCACTCCCAACAGAAAGCTTGTGCTGACCTCCTCCTCAGTAATAAGTCCGAAACGGGCTGTCCTCTTTCCTCCACACGTCCCTTCCGCCCCTCGTCGCCCATGACCTCCGCCACTTCCGCCGTATCTTCCCCCGCGGCACGCGCATCGGCCCTAGCAACCCCAACCCGTTCAAGTTCTGACGCGTCGGCTCGCAGGTGATGTCGCTCAACTGGCAGACGTACGACACGCCAATGCAGGTGAACGAGGTGGGGTTCGTCAGGTCGTCAAGCCAGCGAAGCTGCGTGGGGAGAAGCTTCGGATGGCGAAGGGGGGAGGGGGAGGCACGCGAGGGAGGGGGAGAAGCGCAGTTGCTTGCGGGAGCGGCGCCAGCGCAAATGGGAAATGGTGGCACCAGGGCGAAGGGGGAGGCGCACCGCGCGCGCGAAGGGAGATGGAGGAGCCCTCGGACGTGCTTTTCGTAGCACAAACACCTTGTATTAGGCAGCATAATACAATTAATCTTGCTTCTACCCTACAAGCCAGTGCCCCCGTGTCGAGAAGGGGTTTGCGCAGGTGACTGTACCTAGTGCTAAGGGGGGCGACTACGCTGCAAGGACTCGTTAGTGCAACGACTGTGCGACGGCGAGAATTAGATGCGCACGATGGGGGCGAGTCGAGCGACGAGAAGGAGAGTGAAGCATGGGTGTAAGCGACGTGATAAGAGAAGAAGGACAGAGGTCAGTGGCTGGATGGGGGAGAGCAGTAGTGGTGATGGGGAGGGAGGAGGCGCTCGAGCGAGGTGAGAATGCGGGGTGAGAATGCGTGAAGAGGTGAATACAAGCGACATAGTGAGGTGATGGGGGAGGGCAGTTTCTCGAAGGGGTGCTCGAGCGAGGTTCGAAGGAAGGTCAAGTACGCGAAGAAAGGTCAGCAAGGCGAAGGGAGGGGAGGGGGAGGGGGGAGGCGAAGGAGACCGAGAAGAGTGGAGAGACGTTGAAGAGAAGGGAGGGAGGGGGAGTGAGCGAAAAGGTGAAGGGAAGACGATACGAAGATAAGGAGGGCCGCTGGGGGGATGGTTCTTGTTCCAATCCCTGCTCACGACCTTGTTGCGGCTTCTCAGTGAGTTCGGGCGTTCACGAAGCAGGACAGCTTCAACGGGAGTGAGTCAAGTCTCTTCGCGCCCTCCGTGCATGCGGCTAACGCTGCCTCAGCCTGCCGACCTTCCTTCCCCTCTCCTTCGACCGTGCTCAGGGCAGCTCGGAGCCGATTCCATCTGAGCCGTTCGATTTTGCACTCGCGTGATTCCGGCTTTCCAACACCTATAGGTGTCTTGTCAAAGGAGAGAGGGGTAGGGAGAGGGGGTAGGGGACGTCCCACGCGGCCGAGGGGGTGCAACTGGTAAGTGTAAAGTTTTGTTGCTTTACTCATTATGCACAAACCTCTGCTCTTCGACTCGGTAGGACATCTCGAAGGGCAAGGGGAATGGCTTTGGGATGAAGGGAGAGAGTAGGGGAGTTGTTGAGGATCTAGATAGCGACTTTGTAGTAGATTTTGGATTGTGATACCTTTCCGGATGGTGTGCGTGCAAAGGCCGACTTGAGCATTCTCTTGAGAGAAAAAATCAAATAATCAAACAAGGGCTTGAGCACCCAACCTCCCGACCAAGCTCACACTATTCAAGGGGTGGTACTTCAGGCCTCAGGTGTGGTGTCGAGTCCTTTCTGGATTTTGTGGCAACCCTTGCCCAGTGATGCCACACTCAAGTGACCACCTATGCGCTGAACTAGCATGGTAAGAACCAATTTGGTGATACTCAATATGGCACGGCCTAATGTGGCCAGTCTCAGTATGGCATGACCTAACGTGGAAAGACTCAATACGGCACGACTTAATGTGGCAAGACTCAATATGGTAAGCCCCTGTAGAGTACGCGTGTACGGGCACGTGAGAACGTGACCGGCCGCGTTTTCCGATCGCGTCTCGCGCTCCTTGTCTCTTGCCAACATCACTGCTACTGCGCTTTCGCGCGCTCTTCAGCTCTAAGGCGTGTTTATTTTACCCCCACATGTACCGCACATTCCAGCTTGATGTGCGCTTCACGACGAACAGCGATATGCCAGTGAGCGACCATGTACGCGACTGCTGTCTGCTGAGCGCTCAGCACGCATTGGCGCACAATTTCGGAGGGAAACTACGCGCGTATCTGGCCACTGCCACCTCCGCCGCAGTGAGACATGGAGAGATGCGCGCGCAGATCCTTTCTACAAGGTTGTGCAGCAATGCACGTTGAGAGCGGCGAGCGTGCCTCAGTTATCTCGGATCTCACCTGCTTTTGTTGCTAGTCCAGCCCCTACATGGACACACACACCACAGAATCCAGGCGTGTTACGGGGATCTGCCTGAACAATGTACCTACAAGAGATAGTCAATCACCCCCCTCACCCCTCCCTCTCACCAGTCATGCTCGTATCACCCATCTGATTGTGACAAGGGCCGCGCCGCGCTCGACCTCGGGTGTTTGCGCCCCCTCGGCTGGTTATACGCACATCCTCCGCTCCCCCCTGCCCACTATACCCCCTTGACATGTCGCCAATGATGCACACATGTGTAACAGCGCCGGCGGAACTCAAGCCGTCCAATGCGTGAGCTCGATGCGCATCGGCGGCATGCCGACAAGCTGAACACCTTCTAAATGGAGATCCAGCTAATGGCACAAAGTTTGTCTCTTCCTCCTTCTTCCTTGCATCTCCCCGCATCTCCCCGCAACCCCCGACCTTGTCACGCGTCACACACCGCCTCGTGTATCGTCTGCGATCTCTCTAGTGTTGTATCCTGCCCGGTGCTCTTGACGAAAACAATGCAGAACGGATTATACAAGCAGTGGCACAATGCCCAAGAGACAGCGCTCTACCCCTTTTCCACCCCCTCCGCGAGTCCACGGGCGGCTTCCCCTATCCAATGGGGTACGTTTCATGATTTATCGCTTGCATTCTCGCTGACATTTGTGCAGGGAAGAGCGGAAGATTGAACGCGCACGAACCGCGCCACTCCCCCAAATCTTCCACTTTTCCTGGGCACACTTCGGCTCCAGGATCCCGTTGACTTCTCGTAGTGATGGTGGAACATTGTCAGACGGGCTTGACGGGGGCCGCTTGCGTAGTATAGCCGTTTCGCGGCGTATAAGAGGCAGGGGTGCAACCCCTCTCAATCAGCAATCTGCCTCTTTCTCTCCTCCCCTTTCTTATCCTGCACCTCTCCTTGCTCTACCACGTATTAGACCATCGTAAGTCGCTTCCTCGACGCTCTGCCTCATTCTGACCAATATGCATCAGGTCCTTTCTCGCTCTGTCAGTCCTTTCATCGCTCGAGTCTGATATTAACTGACCAGACTTCATTTCCAGCTTGACCGTCATTACCATAATCAGTGAATAGTTTGATATGTCTCCAATTTTCTGCTGACTCGACCTATTGCAGCTTTCTTCCAACCCCCATGAGCAGACACCGAGGAAGGGCTGCCCAGCGTCGTCATGTTCGTCTTCTTCTCGACGACAATTGACGCGTTTGAAGGCGATCTCGCCTTTCGTCGACCACAGCGATGCCAGCGATGCCAAGGCAGACGGCGGACAACATGTCTCGATCCATTTGCTCGCCGCCACAGATGTCGAACTCGAGCTTACAACCAACGCGAAGTCGACGCACGCAGGCACATATTCATTGTCATCCTTGAGGCCGTCCACGCCATGTAGCGTTGGGCTGACCACCGCGGTAGATGATGAGCAAGGGTATTGCGCCTCTGCCAAGAACACACCGCTGTTCTCTCCCAACGCCGGACGCCATCCCATGACATGATCTTCGACGACTTACACGCCGTCCCACGTTTCATGTGAGTATCTGCCCCGCTCGTCGTGCCTCGTGTTCCGCTAATTCCATCGGTCAGACCATCACATTGCGTCTTCTCTGTAATCCCCGTCCTAGAATTAAGAACGTGTCCCTTCGACGCGGTTACGGAGTTAATGTCAAGACGGTGTGTTCTGACTTTGTTGCGCCTCGTGCCCCACTGACCTGTCTTTGCCAACGACCGCACCGATGCCGGCATTCTCAGTGCAGGTCACGAGAACGCCGAGAACGCTGTCAACAGTCAAGGTAAGCTTTCTCATCACTGCCCACCGCATGTTACAGCTGACGCGTACGACCTGAGCGTATAGGACCGTGCTCCTTCCTTCCCGCTACCATCCCATGCCACGTCGTTGTCGCCTCTGGCCCCGTCTCTGAAGCCACCTTGCGCTCACATGCCATTCGTCAACTACACGCCCATCAACACAGCCGTTTGCCAGCCATCTCATTGCGCCGCGCAATCGCCCTTCACGCGGACCCCAAGTCTGTTAGACCGGGGGAGCATGCGCGGCCGTCGATAGGGCTCCCAGTCGGACGCCGTGGGGGCAAGAGGACACCCGCAGCGCTCGTGGCGTGCAATGTCTGCGTGACTGCCGCGTGAGATGGCGAGAACGACTCGGTGCGCGGTCCATGACTCGTAAAGTGCTGCTCACTGACTATGGCCCAGACCACGCATGCTCGGTCGACCCCCAAGGTGGATCCCTCGATCACGACGGATACTGAGGAGCTCGCTGCGCATGCTGCGAGCGAGTCCAGAGGTGATGGGAGACGGAGCGAGGAGCGACACTGGCACGTGGCTTGTCTCGCCTGTCCTTCATCTGGAAACCGCGCCGCCCTCCTCTGTGCCTCCTCCTGGCGGCTTCCATTTTCTCCATACGCGGAACCGTCGGAGGCCTGCGTGCGCTTCCTCAGCGAAGAACGCGACGATAGGGTGGACCCCTCCCGTCCACCCGCACGCGTAGAAGAATATTGCTAAGCATGTCGCCCCACTGAACGTATACCGGTGAGTACGGTACTGTCCACGCCCTCTACGTCCCGCGGGGATCCTTGCGAGCTGAATAGCGCGCTGACCCTCATTTTCAGGCATTTCTGTGAATTCCCGAAGCGCTGGAGGCACGCGTGCGGCTCCCTTGGTGAACGACGCGATAAGGTTAGTGTATCCCCGCACACCCAGCGATGCCGTTTATGGGCCCCGCTGCTCTCAGCGCGCCAGCGCGTTATGCACAGGTGAGTTACCGCGCCGTTGTGTCAAAGCGCATGCTGACCTTATTTTCAGGTATTTTCTGTCAATGCCGAGCCGCCGGCGGCAAGCGCGCGCTCCCTTGGTGAAGAATTCGAAGACGTGTGGGTCCACGTCTTTGTGGGGCCTGCCCCCTTCGTCGTCGGGGTCGTAGTACAAGTAGCTTCATCTGATTATGAAGGCGAAGGACTCGCCGGGGACCCCCTTCCTTCACCGAAATCCCCTGTTCCACGAGCGTATTCTGATCCCTTGTTCACAGATATCTTTGTAACGACCCCGAACTGCCGGAGGCTCGCGTGGGATCACTCAGTAAACAACCTCGAAGTGATTCGGTGGAGTTCCGTATTGAAACTTTGTCTGCGTGCTCCGCCGCTGACCGTGCTAGCCAGTAGAGCCGGGAGACTGTCAGGCTGCGCTCTGATAGGAGCGTAGCACACTGTAACTATCGCCAACGGTATGCTTGGCTGTCGTTATGATTGTGATCTACGTGGAATGACGATTTCTCAGGTACTCACGAGATCGTCAAAGGGTGCCGTTCGAGGGGCGCACGAGGAAGGGCAGGTCAGTAGCATTTACCTTGACTCACGCGCGCCGCATATGTACACGTCGTAGCAAAAGTTGTCGAGGTAGTGCTAATTTTCTTCGATTGTAACTAAGTCGTTGACAAAGTCAGTACCGACTTACTGACCACCTCCATACCTAGATACCCAAACCTAGCCCTCTGACCGTTGCTTGAATGCCCACAGACATCGAGACCATGTCGTGAACCCGCGTGCGCAGGGCGGGCTAGCTGAGTCTGCACGTGAAGGGCTGACTCGTCGATAGTGTGAGAAACTGAAGGTACGGATGCCGTCCCCTTGTTCGTCAACCGCGCCGCTGATGTGTTTGTAGAATCAGACGGCATGTGAACCCTTCGAGGGAGATGGGGATTTGGCACACGACGCCAAAGGGCCCAGCAAGGAGGTCGAAGGGCTTAGCAAGTAAGGTCGAAGGTATGCCCCCTCGCGCCCTCGTTCCTCATTTGCGCTAACCCTAGCCTAGATACCCGATTACTCAAGCTTCTTTTGAGGGCGCGCCCGAGGCCTGGGGCATGCCGTGCTTGAGGCCTGCCGCATGTCGTTGCGGGTCGAGGGCTGCACATCGCGCAACTACGGCACCCCCATGCAAGGGTCCAGGTACGCGTTCGTACTGTTCATGTACTACTATACATCCCCCCTTCCCCCGTTGATTCTCTCACCACCCCTTCCCTTCTCTCTCACCATCACATTTCAAATCCACCCTCCCCTCCCCTTTGCTTCTCTCTCCCCTCTACTCCCATCCCCTTTCCTTCGCTTATCCACTCTATTCCCTTCCCCTCCCCTCCCCTTCGCTTTTCTTTCCTCTCCTGCCCATGCCCTTCGCTTCTCCCCCTCCACTTCGCCCCCTCCATATGGTCCTTCGCCTCCCCCTCCCCCTCCTCCCTCCCCTTCGCATTTCCCCTCCCCCTTCCCCCTCCTCCCCTTCGCCCCGCTCAACGATCTTACAACACGAACAGACTCTTCGATACAATATACGGGGAGGGAGGAGGTGGGTAAGGGGCGAGTGCAGACGTGTCGAAGCACCGGAATGAGGCGGGGGGGGTGGGTGGGAGTGCAAGGCAGATGGGAGGGGAGGGGAGGAGGGTGGAGGCGTGAGATGAAGAGGGAGGTGGAGGGTGGAGGCGACAGGCAGCGGGATGAGGGGGAGAGCAAGGACCGCACGCAAGAAGGAGGGAGGGAGATGGTGAGGTGAGCTCCGTACCTGTTCATTCGTTTCTCCCTCCCCCCACCCCTTCGTCAACCCCTACCCTTTGCCTACCCTCCTCACTTTGCGTATCTCTCTCCTTCGTGCTTCCCTCCCCCTTCGCCCATCCCTCGCCCATCGACGTTCTTATTTCCCTTTCACTCCCCATTGTGTCCAAGTCCTCGAGAGAGCTAATCAGACGCTTGCAGCTGCCCTCCCCACCTTTCTCAGCCCCGTTGGCGCAATGGAACCCGATTCGAAGGGGGCGGCTCGCAACGACGAGGGGCGAGCAGGCACCCCTCGACAGCGGACGGCACGCTCGAAAGAAGCTTGACAACACGAGGGGCAGGGAGGGAGGAATGTGAGTAGTCCTTCCCCTTCCCTTCGCATTTCGCATACAACGTCGCCTCTCGCCTCTCTTCGCTTTCCCCCCTCCCTTTGTCTATCCCTCCCCTTCCCCTCGCATATCCTTCCCCTTTGATCCCCCCTTCCCTCTTCCTTTTCTTCTCAACCCCCACTGACCCCCACGCTCCCCCCTCCCTTCGCTTGCCCTTTTATCCTCCCCCTTCGCCTCTCCCTCTGTGAAGCGCGAGAGCGACTGCTCATCAGACAGCAGCTGCCCTCCCCCACCTTTATCAATCATGCCGGTGCGCCTTCACTCGACGGCAGGCAGGCGCGACGACGTCAGAACAGGATGCGACATAGTGAAGGTACCCCACCGTTCACCAATGCTCTACACGCTCGTCACCATCCCGCTCATCAACAAACTTGAAATCAACGAAACACACCTCAAAGCGCTCCAACAAGTTTTCAGCAAAGACCGCATCCATCACACGCTCAAGGATGCCGCCGTGTACGTCAAGGCGCTCGGCATCACAATAATCACCACTGACAGCGACAAGGTTGACCGCAAGGACGCGCTCTTCGATGGGTACCACGAGCCCGGCGCTTGCGGCTCGACGCGGTGCGGGCGGCAGCGTCATGGCAGGAGAAGGTCCGGGCCCCCACAGCGCGCAGGGAGAGGGTCAAGAACATGACTACTATGATAGACCAGTAAATTGTGGGCAATGGGTGTCGCGCGGAGTCCCGTCGTTCAGTACACCTCGGGCTCGAATTCTGAAGGGCGCTATCCGTACTATCTGACGGAGTACTTGAATGCGGACGACGACATGGTGCGCGTTTTCGTAACTGAAACATCCGGCGTGAGGCTGATCTCGAGGCGTAGTTTGAGGCCTTCGTCACGTCACTGCTTTTCGTGCGGACTCCTTCGATGCGGATGTGGAGATCATGAGCGCGGCCGGAGGGGCGTCTTTCTCTGGTGGCCCTGGGACCCTGTCAAGCCCGCTGGCTGCGAGACGTGGTGCGGGCGATGGGTTGGGATCGCGCGCGCGTGCGCGAGAGCAGCACGAAGAGAGCAGGGACACCCATGTCGAGTCCCTCGCCTCTAATTGCGGCTCCCCATCTAACTGTGACGTCCTACGCGCCGTCTGTACACGCCGCGCACGCCGACGAGACGTCGCGCAGAGTCGGCGGCGCCGCGAACGCGCACGCCACAAACTCCCCCATCCCTCCCTCGATGTCTTAGAACAAGTCCGCGAGCTCCCGCACTCGCAGCCAGTGCCGCGGCTTCGCACGTTGGGCATCGCGTCATACGCAAGACGGCCAACTCGCGCCGCTCATTATCTATGCCGCATGCCTCTCCCCTCCCTCCTCCGACTTCGCCACCTCCTCCCCCTACCGCCGTGAAATCGCCACGCGTGCTCAATCGACTCGGCGACGATGACTCACCTCAAGCGCGACGAGATTAGCAACATTGGGCTTCTCCCGCTGTGCCGCGCAGGTGGGGAGGGGCGGGCGAGGGTGCAAAGACATCCCCCCTCCCCGACCTCGTGAGACCCTCACCCCGCTGCACTCGCACGGAGAACGAAGGAGATACGACGCGGGACATGCTCACGGCGTCGCGTCGCACTCGCATCGAAGTGCACGACGGGGTAGCACGCTCCCAAGTACGGGGAGACCATCCCCCCCTTCAACAACGTGGGGGTCTGCCCGTCGACGTGAACCCGCGCGAAGGTGCCTCCAAGCCGCTCACTGACCTTGAAGCAAACTCGGAGCGACGCGGGGAACGCTCTGCCGCTCTCGCATCACATGCGCGAGGGTGAGGGGAGGGGCATCTTTGTCACTCCCCTCTCTTCGACGAAGGGTCGCAGCGGCGGTCAGCACGGGTACGCGGACGTTGCAGTATCGATCTGCGGGCGCGTAAGCGAGGTCGAGAAGATGCAGAGCAGATAAAGGACGAGGGTGAGGGGATGGGGATGTAAGGGGGAGAAGGGAGCGGCGAGAATGAAGGAAAGGGGCCAACAACAACGACGTGGCGCGCGCAGAGCACGAGACGATGGACGATGGCGAAGGGAACCCCATAGACGCTGGGGATGTGGGTGGAGGTCGAAGGGAGGATGGTACGGCGAGGGGTGGGGTGATGGGGGAGGGTAGTTGCTTGAGGTAGATGTAGCTCCTCGTGTACATGATTTCAGTAGATAGAATGAAGAATAGAATGTTGTTTATGAAACAGAAGTCCGAGGCGTGTTAGAAAGGAGACAGGCATCGGCGAGCACAAGGGGGTGGCGAGACAACGAAAGGGAAGTAGAGAAAACCAACTCGCCTCGGCCCCTTCTGTTGTATGATACGACGGCAGACGAGAAAGATGTAGTTAGGGTCTATGAGAGTCGTAAGCATGGCTTATCGTGGAGGAAAACATGAATGCTCACTGCAGTGAGCAACATGAGTTTCCCAGCTCATGGCGCTTTCTCTCAAGTTCCTGCGCTCGCGAAGGGCGCGCGCGCTCTCAGGACGTCGAAGCGATATACTAAAGTCAACAATCTATTTATTGCGCCTATCTACGAGTAATTATATAGCACTTGTCTCGACATCTACAAAGGTCAGAACGTATTTGAGCTGCATCTCATGCTTCCAACTCACCGCTCTTCGCCTTCACACGACTGCTTGGGCATGGATTCCCTTGCCTCTGCTCGTTGGCATTTCGGACGAGGCACGCGTGAGCTCTTCTTAGTGGGCGAGATTGTCCTGAAGGCCCCCGAGGATCAGAGTCTAGAACGAGTTAGCATATTGTGCAGTGCACGACGTGCTCACCCCTGACCATAAACGGCGCCCCTCCATGCCATGGAAGGTCCAGCGCGTCCACCATCACCTGAAAATCAATCAGCAACACCCCACAAAGTTGTCAGGTTTGGATCTCAGCGAGGGGATGTCGACGAGCAGCGCTTCGCGCCGCTGAGCCAGGTTGTCCGGGCGCGACCGCATGCGCTCCTATCGAGTGCTAGAGGGATATTACAACATCTCGATAAATCTCGGACTGACCCGCGAGTATAGGGTCATAATCTCCTCTGTGCATGACGTAGGATGAGTAAATCGGCGAGCAGGGCGAGGCGCTACTCGCTGCTTGCGTGCAACCTCGCGAGTGGTAGACGAGCGTCTGAGGGCGTGCCGTCAGCATACCGGGCATGCGTGGTATGTGTGTTTGGCTCACCGACGAGTGCGTGAATGCCGCATTTTCATAGCAGTCCAACATGAACTGAACAGGTGTGCTCACCGAGATGACATATGTAGTCATACGGGCGTGGCGCATATAGGCGTCCTGATGCGGCTCATGAAGAAAATGAGCTGGTCAGTCTTTGTTAGCTTGTCAATATGCAACAAGAGAAGCCGGCAACTCACGAGTTTGTGCATCTTGAGAGGAGCCGCAAGACTTGCGAACGCAGTTGAGCTCGACATGGCCGTTCTTGTGCTGTCCTGGGCTCTATGCTCATCGTTGCACGCTCGTCGTCATCGTCTTGAACCGCGAGTCGGACCGAGTTCGACAACGACACCGATCACGTACATCGATTTCCAGGTGAAGACGACGACCGCCAGTCGTCCCCCCGCGGCGTAGAGGTCACGTCATCGGGCGCGCAGGCAGCGGTGCTGCAAGCGGACGTGCACTGCAAGCCGCTCGCTGTCAATTACGATGAGCACGGACTTTATTGACACACGTTGCGCGCTCACCAATGATTTCCCGCCTCCCGGCAGGTTGTGGAGCGGCAGCGGCGAACACGAGTATCGCGTCCGTCGTCGGCATACATCGAGAGAACATGCCCGAGCGCATCGAAAGCGCTGAGCAGTGGGGTCAGTCTCATCCTCGGCGGCATAACTCGCCCGCTCCGGCAGTCACCGACTTGCGTGGGGGTTGGAGAGGGTCTCGGGCCTCGTGAACCGAGGCGGAAGCGCCGATGGCTGCAGCACGAGGTGCGGCGAAGTCACGTCGTGATGGCTGTGGCGTGCGACGATGAGCTCGCCGTTTGCCGAGGAACGTGGCGGGGCGCTGCGAAAGGATGAGAGCAGTAAATGGTCAGACAAGGGATTAGGTAGTCAGACTTACCTTGACGATTGCAGTCTGTGTCGGCTGAGTGAATTCCGCGGGTCGTTGTGAATCAGAGAGCCAGAAAGCGCAGATTTCGGCGGTTTCCCACGGGGAAAGTGCAGGACAGGGTATTTTCGACTTTTGCGAGTCTGGGGGGATCATGATTTCGTCCATCCGAGCGTCTTGTCGCCGACAATGGGTGGGGGGAGTTGAGGGGGAAGGGGAAGTCAGTGTGGGAATGTGATGCCACGCGAGGCATGAAGTGATGACAGGTGTGGTTCTTGATTCCGGCCCTCATCACGTTCGCCCTACCTGCTGTTGCGCCCCGGCTCTACGCGATTCTCGAGCCCGGAAAACCGAGGTCGGGGTGTGGCAGCTGAGTTTTGGTGCTCATTCTCTGACACCCTCCCGCTTCATTGTTCCCTCCTCGGTTTCGGCCGTCCGCTGACGGCTACCGGTCGCGTACAAGACGACGGATGAGCAGAGGCCGATCTGCAGAGCGCGGCGAGTCCCCGCGGAAGTTTCTTGTCAAATCTCCGCCCAACCCCACCCCCAACATTCAAGGAGAATATTTCGACTCCAGCAACGATTTTGAGCATGTGTTCAAGATTCAGACCAAGCCGAGGGCGTCCTACGCGCGTTCTACGCCTTCGACGACACCCTACCATCTCCTCAAGCCCGCGCGTGCAAAATCTGATTCCTCTGCGTATTTGAGTTTCTGCCGAGCAGCGACATGCGCGGCTCGAGGCTGACTATCTGAGTGTCTACTAACGATCTCAGAGCGCACAACGCAGACTCAACAATCAAATGCCTGCGCGACTTTTGTACCCCATCCCCGCCCCCGGCTCGCGCTCTACGCATCCGATGACTCCCTGCGACATCCACGAGTGCGAGTTTGAGCCCCAAGGACAAATCATTCAGCCCCAGCGCACCGAGTTCATTTTCTCCCCGGATTCGGCCTTCCGCCCACCACCCCCAAGCCAGCGCTCTTGGTCTCACCAATATGATTTGCAAGTGCAACTCAAAGCCTTAGGACGGCGGTCTCCACAATCAGTTCAGGACAATGGCCTCGAGCCCATTCTCAAGCCAAGACAACGGCTTCAGACCCAAGCGTGGCGATTTAACTTTTCCCCTGATCTTGTCGTCCACCGATGCCCGAGCGCAAGCCATAGGAGTTCGCTCTCTGCTCGCGACCGACGGTCTCAAGCTTGAATGCGTCAATCTCGTTTTCTTCTGGATCTGGGCTTCCCCTGACCACCCCGAGTCCCCCGTTCTTGCTTTCGACTACGATTGACGGAGAGCTCGGAATTGCTTCGACAACTTGTTCCTCTCGTCTTTGTGAACGAGCAACAAATATTCATCTATGGCATAACTTGAAAAACAACTGCAGGCCTGTAAAAGCAGAGAAGTTCCTAACCCACCGTATGCCACGCGTCAGCGATGGCCCTCTCTAAACCAAGTTGCTGGTTGCTGGTTGTCGAAGTCGAAGTCGATGTTGCTATCGAGGACGTCGAGCGAGAGAGTAAAAATATGAGGCGAGTACGGTGACGCGGAGAGCGGGCCGGGCTCGGCTCACGGAGATGATGAAGAAGATTCCCACGAGGTTACTCTGTAACGAAGTCTCGATTAAAAACCTTGCCCTCCTCCCTTGGAGGAGGGCCCTTTTATACCTACAGCTGTAAGTAGTCATAACCAGTCACGGAGTATATATACGAGTCATTAGAAACCAGGAGAACCTCAAGGAACTCCAAGGGAAATACCCCCGCGAGGGGTGAAGGCAGAGCACGTGGCGTCGGCTAAGGCCGAGGCGTCACATCGTCTACCTCCAAGGTGTGGATACATGCTTGCTTTGGCGTATGGGACGGTTTCTGCGGCACGTCGGAAACGAGTGCTCGATGAGAGCGAATGTGCGACCGATTGATACTGCAGCCAGCTTATGTATGCTTGCAACCCAACAAGGTACAGACCGACATCCCGTTGTCGCTCGAGTGGGAACAATAACGCCATTGTACCTAATAGGAACGAGAACGCCGTGAAAGACATGATTATTGTCAGCGCCGCTCGAACTTTTCTCTACTTCTAATGCTCAGTTCGCGGCCATTGTTGTCGACTTGTGACCGATCTCTGCTCTGCATGAGCCTACGTCGCATCGCGATGGATCTCATGCGCAAACCAGTCTGGGTTGTGAGTCCTTGTGGGTCCCTGTTTGGCTGCCGCCACGGATCAACAGCGGAGCTGACCTGCCTGAATTGCACGACCTTTCATCCGCTTCCTCTGAACTCTTGCCATACTTCGCTCTCAGGTGCTTCCCACACCACCCCTGAGTCCGAACCATCTGACTACAGCCCTCCTCCCTCCGCTCCGCTTCTCTGCGCCGCGCTCGAAAGGCGCTCTGACCATGCTTCGCTCTGCATGGTTGTCGACGTTGCACTGTCGACAGACTCAGGTACCGGTGTTCCTGCCTACTCAATAGCTCTCTCGCTTCTATGGGGATACGAGCAGTGCTTCTCTCAATGGAAGAACTTCCTTGCGTATCGTGCAATGCTTCGCGGCGCCACATAAACTATTCCCAATCACCTTACTCCGTTCCTTATAAGCAGACTACCGCGGGTCCCCAGCGTCTTTCTGAAGCAGCAAGCCCACAGGCGAGACTATAACAGCTTTACCAATCTTGCTACAATGCCTCGTCGCTCTGCTAGGTCTCTCGGGAGCGTCTCTTGTGCCAGAGGTGCCTCGAATAGGTTTGCCTCTCCAATTAGTGAGCGGGACTTCGCGAGCGAGGATGGCAAAAGCATTCCCTTCCACCGTCGCCCGATCGGCCTGCTCATCCAAGTTCTCTTTTTTGGATCTTGCATGGCCGTCTGTTTCACCCTGCTTGGCCATCACGTCCTCTCGTATACTTCCGATGCGCCGTCAAGCGGCACAGTCAGGATCCTCTCCCGGGACGCCGCCCTGGGCGGGTGCATCTTGACTCTCCTTTTGTGCCCCATTCACCTCTTCATCTGCGACATCCTGTCCAAAAAGGGCGCGTCTCGCAATCAGCTCATGGTTGCCGATGCTCTCTTGGTCGTCATCGTCGAATTCCCAGTACTCGGAGCCATCGCGGGACCCTGCGGGCTGGCCCTTCTGCAGGCTGCGTCTGGTCAAGACTCTGTCCTGACGGTCAGGATGGTTAGCTTCATGGGGGCCATCGGTTATGGCGTGTACATGATCGCCATCGGGTTTCCTGTGCTGTGCGCCTTTGCCATCCTGGGGCCTGAAGTGATATGGCAGACTTTACCGCTCGTCTTTGATTCAGTAGCAGGCCAATGATACACACTCCTTTGAGCACCCTTGTACGAGTACCTGGATCCTTCGATGCTCAAGCAACTTGCAATCTTGTGCGCCACAGATGCTAGGTAGAATTGTTGACTCGCTGTCGGTGTATACTAACGAACAGTAAGAAAGCCATCTAGCGAATGTCATGCCACTGCCAGAAAGGTACAGGCATATTACACCAGCGCTCGAACTACCCCAACACCACGCAGCGGGTCCCCTCCGCTTTCAGGCGAACATGGATTCATTGTACCATGCGCCTTAGGCAGATTAGATAACCGCTGCAACCCCACATGCTGCACACCGACCACCAACGCGCAGGGACCGCCTTGCTATCGTCGCCGTGCGCCCGAAGACGACCACAGGCGGGGACCGATAGCGCGAGCTCTCCTGGGTCAGTGGTCCTTAAACCCGTCCGCGAGGACGATTGGCAGTGGCAACTATTGTGGGGCGAGAAGAGAAGATGAAAGGGAAACAACGAGCGCACGAAGATGGATCGTTCTGCCTCGACTCGACTTGGAAGGATGAAGACGGAAAGAGGCGCGAGGATAGGGCGAGGAGAAAGACGAAAGAAGCAGCGCGTTAGTAAGATGAGACAGAAGAAGGCGAGGAAGACGTACCATGAGCAAATAATTCACCCGGACGACCTGAAGAGCGTAAGATATCCCGAGATGAAGGGACTGTTAGTAAGGCGCAATCGAACAAGAGATGTGGAAGCTCACAGTATGGAGGAAGGAGGAGGGACGGACGGGGAATACAGACGAAGGACACGCGCTTTTTATACAGCCCGCCACGAGCTAACTTCACAGCCACAAACTACAGCTTCACCGCCACCCTCAACAATAAGCTATAGTGCGTTGGTAGCCGTCAGACTTTGGATAGATGGTGGGGGTGGTTCAGAGGCTGTATGAAGCGTGTATCTCGAAGGCGATTGAAGAATGGCCGCGGAAAACAATGGCGAGCGGGCCGCGAGCGTGGGCGGAAGACAAGGTGACGTGATGATGTCATTTTATGGTCGGAAGCCGGAAATGATGCCGAATGGGGAACTCAATACTTTCCTCTTCGGGGTGACTGTGCCACGCTTCCCATGGACGGTCGCTCCCAGCTTTTCTCGGTCAAAGTAGGTCAATGATAAGTTGGCAATGAAACTTCCAGGGCGTACATACATAAGTGAGTCTACGGGTCAGGATGCAGGGCGATAACGTGGAATGATAATGAAGAGCTATCGCTCGTCGGATGGGTGAACCGCCTGCGAAGATAGCCAGCGGGGACCTTTCCGACCAGAGATAGCTCGGAATAATGGCTTGTCTAGTATACATTTGAGTCATAGCATGAGAGCTTCGTTAGAGGGGAAGGGTGGGTACGATGAGGGTCTAAAGAAGTCGGTTGGCTGGTGCGCTATCAAGAAGGTAGCGCACGCGGCGGGCGTGTCACCAGACAAGCTTTGGGGGATGTGGGCTAATGAGATGGGTTTGGTTCAAGAATGCAACATGAAGAAGCTGGAAGATGCAGCGAGTTTGGGACCAAGAAGGCGAGGAAGTCGTTAGGGCCGATAGTGAGTCGCTCGGCGCGGCATGGTTTCGTGCTACTCCGACCACTCATCCTCCGGTATCGCCTCGAGCGCGGTCACAGAGCGAATCTGCGAGAGATCCGGCGCCGGAGCAAGGCTGAAGGCCGGAGATGGCGAGAGGGCATTATGTGGCGTAGATGCGGCCGTACCCCAGGAACGCGGGGAGTACTCGCTCGACGGCGCATCGGACAAGCGCCAGTCGTTTTCTTGCGTGAACGAGCACCCGTCCTGCTCCCGCACATCGAGCTCCATCTCCTCATCCTCCATGACATCCTGCAGGCGCACGGGTTTGGGAGGGGTCCAGGTGCTCGGTGGCTGAATAGACCGCAGGTGAATGATGCCACGATGCGTTGAAGATGAAGGGCGAGACGGCGATGCATTCAAGGAAGCCGGCCGCCGCGGCGGGGGCGGGCTTCGCTGCCGTAAACGGGAGGACACGCTGCGCGGCGGAGACGCAGCGAGGCCGTGTGCGGCGCGAACGTGGTGGGCTAGCTCGCGCGCGTTGACGGCGACGTGCGTGCATCCGGGCTGCTGGCAGTGCGTGTTCTCGAGGGAGGGGGGCGCGACCATGACCCTGGGCGTCTTGCGCGTGCGCGAGGGCGAGAAGGGCATAGCTAGCGTTGGCTGGTGCGCCTCCAGTGACAGAGGAGCTTGTGGATGGGCGTAAGAGGACGAGCCGCGCGCATAGGACTGAGAAGCGGATGAGACTTTCACTTGACGACGCGCTCCGCGGGATGATAACGCACCAGACGGGCGGCTTCGCGCTCAAAGTTGCTCTCGGGGCGTACAGCATGCAGCATCGTGGATAGTCAGACGCGTTCGGACGCCTTATAGCTTATCGAAAAGACGACTAGGAAGGAGGGAGAGAGCGAGCGCGTCAGAACCCCATGCCCGGGCCCGCGGGGTGCGTGCTTCGAGGCAGGAGGTAGCGTGACCCCGAGAGCGGCGTTTGTCTCTTGTCTGGAACGGGCTAGTAGCGACGCGAGGGGTGGCCTGACCTGCTCTCGTGATGAGACGAGCGGAGGAGAACAAGAAAGGGCGGCAGCGGGCGACACGCCGCGACCGCCAATTGTGGCGGTCTCGGAGCGTCGGGCCACGGGCCGAAGATCGGTGATGCCGCTCACGCGCAGCATGTTCAACTTTTGGACGCGGAGCCGCGCAGATAAAGACTGCATGTTGGTATATAGCTTTGAAGTAGGAACGTCATTTTTTTGTATCTGATACAAGCTAGTAGAAGGTACGCAGATAGTACCTTTTGATAATAGGAATTCACAACAACCACCGTGGACGATCCCAGCAGCCGTACAAACGGAAATCTGCGATGACCGTAGCGCCAACCATGCCCGCGCGACTATGTAGGCACCTCGACGGTGACGGGGCCTTCGTAAAGATCCACGATTTCCACGAAGAAAGCGCCAGCGATCGGTCCCAAAACTAGCATGACGATGCCAGCCCTTTCCACGCATCTTCCGATGGCCCACATATCGTTCATGCATCGTGAAACCCCGTACATGGCCAGAGAGATAGTTGCGAATACTGCACTGAGGACAAGTCCAAGTTTGACGCCTTTGGTGGCACCGACCTTGACTATCATCGCGAGACTGATGGGTAATCGGGAGAATCGCGCATCGAAGGATCTCTGCTCCTCGATTGAAGCAGAGACGAAGACGCCAGTTATCCCAGCAAAGGCCCAGGTCAGCAGCCAGCTAACTGACGCACATACGCAATTCCACGCCAGGTCCCTCTGAATCGGGTCGGAGGAATGGTCGTGGGGGGTGTGGCAGGTACTTGAACCACCTTGAACCAGAGGACCGACCATGATGTCGGCGCTATCATCAGCAGCAGACATCGTAGCGATCTTTCAGGGGGGCAGATGAGAAAGCGGCGGACGACCTGATCTCCGCAGCCCGTCCAGTCCTTTTATGGGGCGCGTAAAATGAAGACTTTGGAGGGCTTTTGTGGCGAAGAAGACCGCACGAAGCTGTTGGAGATGGAAGAGAGTCTTCGACGGAGAGTGACTTCCTCCAGGCGGGTAAATGAAGAATCTTTACCTTTGTGGCGTATTGAAGCCCTTGGAACTTCACCGAAGCGGCATGCTTCTGTTCTCGGATAAGGGTCAAGCAACGATACCGAATAAGATGCGTCTCGAATAAGAAGGGCAAGGAAAAGGCGGTCAAGTCCCTCCATCATATCAGTCAGGTGCGTTGAAGTTGTGGAACCGCGCGCCGTGTGCATGGATACAATGTCAGCACTCGGAGTAGGGAAGGAGTGAGAGGTTGATGTTTGTTTGGCAAAGCTTGGTTGATTTGGATGGATGGATTTTGCCGAAACAACAACTTCTCACGCTCCTTTCGACTCCCATCACAGCCCATCACCCATCACAGCGACACCTTCGTGGCGAACCCCGTACATCCCTTAGTTCTGAATGTATCCATTGCGACTCTGCGCACCGTCGCGCCATCTCTGTAGAAGTGATGTCTGCGTTCTCAACGTTGTCAACACAGACTGCTCCCTCGAGAAGACGTCGACAGTTGGACATTGTCCTGCGGCCTCCATTGTATACACCCATGCGCGTTGTGAACTGGCGGGAACATTCTCATGACTATGGCGCCTCATCTGAAGCGACCTGCCAACGGCGCGATCTCTGCCTACGTCAGAGTCAGACGAACGGGCTGGGATCGGTCTCCTAACGGCTAATATACAGCTAGCTCGAGGGATCCCGCCACCTGGTCAAAGACACCTTGTCCCTTCCCAATGCCTCCCCCTGCAGTAAAGCGTATTCTAGTTGTCGGCGCCGGCGCGGCGGGCATGTCCTGCGCGCACCAGCTCGCCCAGCATCCGGACAAGTTCGATGTCACGCTCATAGACGCCGTCGACTATTGTGGCGGGCAGGCCTTCTCCATCCCCATCGACGCCGAGAGGCACGGCGCCAGCTGGCTAAACCAAGGCGTTCAAGGGTACGTCTCGCCTTTCAACCGTTCCGCTTAAGCTCACTATCCACGCAGAGGCTCGAACATCTTCCGCCACACCATGCACATGTTCCGCAAGCAAGGGCACGACGTCACTCCGGTCAACTTGCACGTCTCATTCGGCAAGGGCGACAACTTTTGGACCAACGTCTTTCCAACCGAGCTCGTCGCCAGGCTCCACAAGGACATCGCGCGCTTCAACACTGCGCTGCGCTGGGTGCGCCGCACGGAGCCTCTCTGGGCGGTCGTCCCGATCAAGACCTTCGCGAAGATCTGGCGCTTCTCAGACGAGTTCGTGCTCTCGATGCTCATGCCGAGTATCGCGCTCTTCCTGGGCACGGGCAACGCGACGCCGGACGTACCGACCATCATCCTCGAGCGCATCTTTACGAGTCCGACGTACGGGATGTGGTATCCGCCCGACAAGCGCTCGCTTGCGAGCAACGAGCCGCCGATGGTCGTCTTTCCAGAGTTCGGCGCGTTCTACGGAGACTGGCACAAGGACCTTGAACGGCGCGGCATCACCGTGCGCCTGAGCACGAAGCTGCTCGAGGTCGTGGAGCGCGACAACAAGTATGTTCGAGTCAAGCTGCGCGGTGTCGACGAGCGGGAGACGGACGAGGAGTACGACGAGCTTGTCCTCTGCGTTCTCGCAGACACGGCCAAGCGCATCCTCGGCAAGAAGTCTCGCTGGGTTGAGCGCAAGGTCCTTGGAGCCGCAAAGTTCTCGGACGATATCACGGTGACGCACAATGACACGGCATACATGGAGAAGTGGTACACGAATCGGTTTGACGAGGGTAAGGCGGTCACTACGCTAGGCGATAGAGATGAGAGCGAGCGCGTGGAGCGCGGGCGAAAAGAATTCAAGCCGTGAGTCTGTTTCTCCGTCCTTTGCCAGTCATCGCTGGTCTTTCGTTCATCTTAGGGTTGGTCTGATGCTGACAGTCTCGTAGGATGTACTACATCAAGCAGACGCCCGCCGACCCGGCCAAGCTCGAGATGTGCTTCGACTGCTCGAACTATCAGGCGCAATTCTCGCGCGACCTTCCATTTGAGAAGCACGTCTTCCAGGTATGTGACGCCAGCCTCGCTCTCAGCGTCGTCTCATGATTGTCTCTAGACCATCTTCTTGAATAAGGCTCACCGTGAGACGTGGTCGTACGACGAAATAGAGCGAGACAAGATCATCCGCGAGGATTGGTGGCACCAGCTTTGGTGAGTTCGCGTTATCTTGTCGTTCGAGCCATACATTGACGCCCTCTATAGCCATGCCTGGACCCACTATGCCTTCGTCGTCCCCTGGATGTGGCTTCTGAACGGGAAGAAGAGCGTCACCTTCGCTGGCAGCTGGACACTCGTCAACGCGCACGAGGTCGCCGTGCTCTCCGGCATCGCCGCCGCGCAGCGTCTCGGCGCGGAGTATCCCATCGAGCTCGAGCAGGAGGAGGACGGCTTCGCGCTGCTGTGCTTCAAGCTCTACTATCTGCTCAGCCACGGCAAGTACTATCGCGGGCGCAAGGGGCTGAAGAAGCTGAAGGGAGACGGGACGGGGACCGGGTTTGGTAGGAAGGGGGACGAACCGCAGGCGACGGAGGGTGATTCGTCGGTATCGACGGGCGCGGTGAGGAAGAGCGTGTCGGGGGGAGTTTGAGTGGACCACACGAGTTGTTTTTGGTCTTTGGTCGTTATACTTTGTTCGAAGCAGCGTAAAGGAAGTTAGTTATTCGGATTCGGATTCGTATAAGTCGTGAGGGTCGTAAATATAGGAACCAGTCTATATGTATGCATAACAGAGTATGTAATGGAAAGTGAAAGCATGGTTTGTAACAATGAAGCATCAGTCTGATTGTCGGAATTCCCTTTGCAGCCCTCTGAACGAGTGCTATGAGCAGTCGCCCGCGTCAGCCATTATTCGTGCAGGCCATCATCACTCGCGGTATTGGGGTTCTGGGAGGACGAGCGATCCGTGGCCTCCAGCTTGCAGACGGCGGGGTGGTTTCCTCGTTCGAGGACGGGAGACTTCTTCAAGGTCGACTCGGGCCATTTGGAGATGTCGTTCGTACTCCTCCTTCGCCTTCATCTGCGCTTGCGCTGCCTTGTATTCTTGCCGGCTCATGAACCATGAGTTCGTCATGGTCAACCCCCCTCGGGATGGGTGCGCCTCGACGCCTCGGATTGACCGTGTCGGATCAGGGGACGGGCCGACAGCGCGGCGAGCATTCGTGAACCTGGTGCTCTGAGCGGGAGCCGCCGAGCTGCTCGGTTGAGGGGTAGGCGAGCGACGATCAGGGACAGAGTCGTCGGGCTCGGTGGCGATAGTGGTGACCGAATCGGTCCGCCCCAGGCCAGCTGGCTGCGAGTAGCCACTGTGGTAGGGGTAGCCGACGGGATAGCCAGGGGTATGTGCAAGGGGAGGAGGTGAAGGCGCAGGCGAAGGCGAGTGATAGGACCCGTTGCCGATGGAGGCTTCCGAGAAGGCGCTCGAGTGTCTGTTCAGGTAGTAGTAATCGTTCATCATCCCGCGCTGCTCCTGCTGTCGGTAATCCGAGTTGTCTGTGCCCCAGCTCTTCACGCGTCCGAGAGTGATCGAAGAAGACCGAGAGGCTACGGAGTCGACCTCTGAGACCGTGGAGTTGGAGGTGGCACTGGCAGTGCTGGCGACGCTGCTGTGGCTAGGCGTCGAACGCAGAGTCTGGATCTCGGCGTCGCCATAGTCGTTGTCGATCCAGTAGTCGTCGTCGTCCCTAGGTTGAGCACCGCTCCAATACTGAGATTCATCCTCAACCTCGTCCTCGACGGGTTCTAGGCTTTCCCCGCCAAAGGCGGCGGCGACGCTGAGCTCCTCTTCTTCGTCCTCCCCGTCCTCGTACTCTTCTTCGGTCAAAGATTTGCGAGAGTAGGAGATCGTGAGCGACTTCATGGCGCGAGTGAGGCGGCGGCAGAGACAGCGGTCGAGAGTGAGATGCTGGGGACAGTGCTCGAGCGCAAGTGCCCTATATATCGCTCACGGACGATATCTCCGAAAGGCAAACATTGGGGGCCAACGCGTTGACCATCAGTTTGCCGCGAGGCGTTGGCATTGTTCGCCATCCAAAACTAGTAATGCCTGACCAGCGCATGCTGTTCAAAGGGTCAATGCGACAAAGCCGGCCAAGCGATCCTGTTCATATCAGTCAGCAAACGTGCATCGCGGGAAGGCAGTGCTTACCCATTCTTTTTGTTCGGTAAATGGGCTGATGTCCCCTGGCCAAAGCGACGAAGCTGCCGGATAGATTACGCGGAAAAAGCCAAATGGGGAATCACAGCGATGCAGGCAACAAATGATATTACTGAAATAGAGGCCGAGCTATCACAAACAATAGTCCAGGCGCAAGTGCGTGGGACCCTTGGAAGAGCGTCACCATTCATAACCTTGATCACAGCCATAGGTATGTAGGTCTCCGTCGGAGATCAAACAGGCGCTGTGACCGGCAAGACTGGACCAGCGCAGGCACCAGCGTTTTCTACACGCCACGCGTCGATTGTGCATCGCTGTGACCATTGAGCTACTTAGAATGTCGAGATCAGCTTTGTTAGCACTGTGACCCCGATACCGGGTGACGCTCATCCGTTTTTCGGTGGGGTATCGCTGGGTATCGGATCAGCGGTTGCTCAATGGGTGAAAAGTGATCTGGAGAATGTCAACCGGTACGTTCCCGACGAAGACACACCCTGGTTAGCGGTTGACTTTCCTCCTCTTTGTCCTCGTGCGTAGAAGCGCGCTCTGTCAGTGCATTGGACTTTCAAAGTAGTGTAAATCAATTAGTTTGTGTCTGGTATGTAAAGGGAATGATTCAGGTCACTACTGCGATCCAAGATAGCGTACAGATCCGGGTTTGGCCACCGGCGCGGGACACGTCCAACTAAGCACTGCACAGTGTGAATGTCCACAACTTCGTACCTCCCCATGTCCTTGTAGTACAGTTGGCCCAGACTATTTGTATTGCATGGCGTGCATGAGTGGATGCGAGCGAGTATCACGGTTTCCGGTTCAGTGAGGTGGAGTTGAGGTGAAGCCAAAACCTCAACGACGTAGATGTTCATGAGTTGCCCGAAGAACGACTTGGGCACGAGGATTTCGGGCGCGCGACGCCGGTGCTTATTGCGATCTACAAGTAGGTCATACTGTAGGAGGAGAGTAAGTAGGGTCATTGCTGGCAGGATGATATCTCGCACCTTGACCCACGTCGCATCACGTCGGTCACTGGCTAGCGGGACAAGCTCTGACGCGCGCATGTCATCCCCACCATTGAGAACGCGGACACGGCCATATTGACGAATCGAGTCGATGTTGATGCGCTGCCGCACGTCGGCCGCATCTGCATTGTACCGTGTCTGAAGGTGTATGCAGATCTTGTCCAGCTGGGAGCTGTCGATGGGAGCACGTCGCATGGGCGGTAAAAGCGTGCACGTCGGGTCTGGTACCAATTGGTTAGGCGAGAAAAGTACTTGAAAGAGCCACTCACAAGATGGATGCCTGAACTCTCCCTCGACGCGCGCTTTCGGTGGCGCCGTCAATGACAGCTCCTGCGCGATCTTTGGGCCGTAAAGCAGCTTAAGTTGATTGATTTGCGCCATCGCGGTAAGGTGGACATCGATGTTCGCCCAAGGGAACCTACGGCTGTGTATCGCGCGCTGCACGCGCCCACAAAAGCGCTCCATTGTAAACGCCCAGTACGTCCACACCGGCCCCATCTGTTCGATGCTGTCAGCGATGTGGAGAAGGGCATGTATGGTGACCGGGCATGTGGCGATGCGGAGGGGATCGTGCTGGTAGTAGAGCCTAAGTAACAGCAATGAGTTGTTGACAAGACAGGAAGGAGCGAAAGAGAAGGAACACGCACTTCTCAAATGTAACAACCCAATCCCGAAAGCCTTGGCGTACTAGGTCGAGCTCCTGACGTGATATCTTGAACTTCATGCACGAGTTGACCAGGCGGACGAACGAGATGAAATGAGAGTAATATACGGGGCGTTTAAAGCGTGATGAAAGGAGGGCGGGGCCGATATGGAGGATCCAGAAGGACCAAGTGTCGGCAGTGGAGCTAGTGTTGTCCTGAGCGATATCGGGTGGACGGGCGCCGAAAACACCTGGTATGGTGTCCCCAGAAGCGCCAGTGGCTGCACCGATGGCATCCCAGGCCGTGCGCTCGAACTGATAGTCGCCGGTTCCCTCGGGGATATCCTTGTAATCACCCGTCCAGAGCTTGATTAGGTTCTTGATAACATTCTCGAAGATGAGGTGCATGAAGTCGTAGGGAAAGGAGGTGGGAAACTGGATGGAGGGGAGTTGATATAGGATTGAAACCCCCTTCACGCCGGTGCTCTTGGACAGTCGGTCTGCAGCCGCCTGCGAGGGAGCCAGCTGTACAGCGCGGCCTTGCTGAAGGATCTGCGCATGTGAGCGTGAAGGGAGATGAGCTGGATCATAGGACTTCGTCGCGGTAGGATCGGCTCTTGTGGAGGGATGGCGCGTGCGGTCTAGAGGCACGTAGTGTGTGGTGACGCGGTCACGACCAGGTATACGCAGGCCCTTGATGCTGCACATGCGACAAGGATGCAAGCCGTTGTGCCCCTTCATGTTCATGACCATGGAGACTGCGGGGATGTCGCCGAACGCTAGGATCAAGTATGACCGCAGCATAAACTTCTGCTTTGTCGCAGAGTCATAGGCTGGAACGCCACCCGCCAGACGTATCAACTCCTCCACCAAGGGCCAGAGGTACGAGTCAAAGTCTTTGGGCTTGTTTGGACCGGGGATGACGCCCACGCACAGCACGTGCTCAAGCAAGCACCGTAGCTCGGGTGGCAGGTTATAGTTGAAGATGAGGAGCGGCCAGCAAGTCTTCTTGCGGCGCTTGAAAGGAGCGAAGCCATCCGTCGAGAGTCCGAGCGCTATATCGTGCTCATCGTCAAAATACTTGTGGGTGAATGTCTGGCCTCCGACAGAGACGTGCTGACTACGCAGAGTACGGTAGTGAGAACCGTCCATGACATCCTGGACGTAGTCGGGTTCGCACGTGAAGTTGTGGCGATAGCGTAGCTTGTCGATCATGCCGAGGTTGCCATAGAAGGTACGGAGTCGGGGTATGAGGGGGATGTATGTGAATCGCCGGCGAGGGTTTCCGTTTGCGTCTAGCCGATCGGCATTGCAGAAGGGGCATTTCTGCTTGTCGGCGTGTGGTCCGGTATAGCAGCAGCAGGAGTTGACACAGCAATCGTAGGGTACGGGCTGAAACTTGGCAAGGAAAGCGGCCCTGCGACGTGTAACCTTGTACGAGGCAACATTCGACTTGGGGAAGGCGAATCGCAGCTTTTCGAAGGTGGCCTCCGTCATTTCTGTTGTGTTCTTCAGAGCAAAATGGCGCAGCAGGGCAATGTCATGGTCAGACAGCTCCTCTCCTGCAATGCGATCAGCAAAACCACAGATGCAAAAGTAATTGACGCACGAAAGTCCATAAGTTCCCTCATCAGGACTTCATCAAAGTCGAACTCATCATCGGGGTCGTAGCGTGCCTCATCCCAGTTCCAGCCGTCCTCCACAGGGTTTGACTCATCCTGGGGGATCTCGTCATCCTGTCCTTCTATCCACTCATCCTCCCCGAAGCCAAAGACTGTTGTGGGCTCATCATCCTCCACCACCTCAATGATAGGGTATCGCTGCCGTACAGGCTCGGTTGTAGGCAGATCGGTTGTCGTCAGCTGGTCCGTGGCCTCTTCGTGATCAACGGACAGTCCCGCATCGACATCTTGAACCATCGAAGACTGGGTGGAAGATGGACGAGTGGGCGACGGAGCGGTAGGATGCAAAGCGTGGTTAAGGTCATCAGGAGTTGATGATGATGGAAGACCACTGGGGGGCCCAGGTAGATGAGTGGTAGGTTGACCAGAGGATCCGCTCCCACCACCAAAAAGCTGCCGGGCGAAGCGCGAGATCTTGACCTTCATCGGGGGGTTGGCGCCAAGGTGATTTCGCTCAACGCGGTTGGTGACATATTTATTGCACCCACAGCTGCAGATATGCTTCGCCTCACGTCGCTTGGGACCCATGAATGGAGTGAGCTTTGGATGGGAGAGCCACCGCGAAAGACAAGTGTTGACAAGATGAAGGACGATCGCAAGTGCTTTTCGTGTCGGCCCGAGGCAAAGTCACGTGAGAGCAAGTCGAACTCCTGGTTTACTAGGCAGAAAACAACATGGATTCTTATGTTTATGGTACATGAGCTCACTAAAGATGGAAGGTTATCCCTCTCCTCACCCTCCCCTTCTCATCCTGTCCTCATCACCCTTCCTTCTTTCCTCACCTCACCTATCTCCCACCCATGATTTGGCTTCCCCAACGGCGCTACTGGGCGCGTGAGCAGGGTCAAAATATGGACCATATGGAGCCAGACATGGGCTGGGGTGATGCAGAACCAACGCGTCGAGAACGAGACGAGGCGGCGCGGGCCATCAGCTCCTCAAACGTCCCCTCCTCGCATACCTGGCCATCCTTGAGAAGAACGATCCGGTCGCCCATCTGCATTGCCTCGAGCTTGTGCGTTATCATCACCGTTGTGCGGCCCTCCTTCGCGCGTGTGATGGCCTCAAGCACGCCGCGCTGGCTCTCCGCGTCTAGCGCGGAAGTGCATTCGTCGAGTACGAGAACTCCGCGCCCGACGTGCACCCCGAGCCGCGCGAGGGCCCGCGCGATCTGCAGCCGCTGCTTCTGCCCACCCGACAGGCGCGCCGCGTCCTCGCCGAGCATGGTGTCGTAGCCCTGCGGGAGCTCCATGATGAACTCCTGCGCGCGCGCGGCCGCCGTGGCGCGAAGAATATGGAACTCGGGCATGTGAGGGGTGCCGTAGGTGATGTTGTCGCGCACGCTCGCATCCCACAGCTGTGGGTGCTGGCTCACGATGGCAAGGTAGTGGCGGAGGTGGTCGACGTCGACATGCCGGATGTTGTGGTAGCCGATGGAAATCATGCCGGCCTGCGGCTCGTATAGCCGTTGCAAGAGAGATGCGACGGTCGACTTGCCAGAGCCCGACTCGCCCACGATGGCAACGCACTCTCCGTCCTTGATCCGGAGAGTAAAGTCGCGCAAAACGGGGGCATCGGGACGTTCTGGGTAAGCCAAGTCGACGTTGCGGAAATTGATATCGCCATAGAGGGCTGGGCACTCAGTGCCCTTCGCCTCAGTCGTGTCAAGGGGAGACAAATGTCCTAGCTCATTGAGTTGTGTCGTAGCCTGAGTGGCTTTGCTGATCTTGGCAGCTGAGAGTATGTTCAGTTCACTGAACCTCAAGTCATCAAATGATCACTCACTGAAAGCCATGATCTGACTGCCGATGGTGACCATGAATACAACTAGGTTGAGCGTCTCGACCATACGCAAGTACGAGTAGCGACCGTTGGCAATGAGGACGGCGCCAATGTAGAACAGCAGCGGCTCCGCGAAGTAGATTAGACCGGAAGCAATGCCACCCGTGCAGCCTTCGGTGAACGCGCCGCGCACACCGCTCTTGAGCGCCTGCGCCGCTGCCTTCTCGAATTGCTGGTGGAAGATATCGTCGTAGGTCATAGACCGGATAGCGCGGATGTTGGAGATGGTCTGAAGACCGGTCAGACACACATCAAGCATCGAAATGCGCGATACATACCTCATAGTATCCCTTGCTGACCTGCTCGCGCGCGAGGCGGTTGCGACGCTCGCACTCGCCTACAAGTTGTGTCTGTATCGCCATTACGCCCATGAACACCGGCGCCACGGCAAAGCCCGCGAGGTTCAGTTCCCAGCCGCGCGCCAGCGCCCACAGCAGCCCAGACCCGAACATCGCCGTCACTACGACCATTTGCCCGATCACCGTGCTCAGAAGCAGCTTCGCGTCCTCCGCGTCCTTCACCAACACCTGCACGATGCGCGACACCGTGTTCGCCGGGCGATCGAACCACGCCTTGTCCTGGGCGAGTACGTTGGCGAAGGCGATCGCGCGCATGCGGTCGGCCCACAGGCCGGCGAGCGTCTCCATGATGAAGTACTTCGTGCCCATGAGCAAGCCATCGAGACAGGTGACGCCAAGAACGAGGCCGCCGACACGGTTGATGAGGCCGACGTTGGTCGAACCGGTAGAGACCTCGAACATGAGGCGCGAGAGGAAGAAGGAGAAGACTGGGGTCATAGCGCCGTTGGCAAGGCAGAGGAAGAGACCAAGGAGGAAGAGAGGCTTGTAAGGGGCATCCGGGTAGACAGCCCTGAGGGTCGCAAACAAGCCTGGCGGGCGAGGAGCCGGTGGCTCGTCGGAAGCCTTCTTGGTCCCCTCCACGCGGATGTCGACGCTGCCTGCATTCCTGTTGCGGCGATCCGGACGTGCAGTTGGGCGTAGCGCGCTGGACGCCGCTTCCATGCCTCTCTTCTCATCCTCATCCAGGATAATTTCCCCGCTCGTCCTATGTGTGAGTTTTACGAAGGTTGGCGACGAAGGGGTGAATTGCAGACCGCGACGCCGGCGGTATCCGTACTCGACCTGATCGTATGCCGGCGGAGGAGAGACAGGGATCGAGACGTGCATGCTCGGACGACGACGCGCGGCTTGCGCAGCCGTGTACGTCGCATGCCTCGAGGTATGAGTCTTCCTTTTCTCCTTCTCCTTCTCCTGGCGTGGCGCCTCCGCTCGCTCCGGTGCAGCAGTGATATCGGCGATGGCGTCTAGCATCCAGCTGTTCGACATCGTCTTCAGCCGCGTCAAACGCTTGCTCAGGTTCGGTGCCGCGAGGGAGTCCGGTCGGGCGAACGCGCCGCTGAACACATTGGGTGCGCGCCATGCAGCGGGCGCGGCCTCCTCTGCCTCGTCAGAGTCCTCAAGCTTCTCCTTCGCGCATTCCCAGCCTTCGTCGATAGCGCCGGGCTCGGACCCATCGGGAGACCGGACGGCCTGGGCATCGCGCAAGCGGAGAAACTCGCCATCGCCATCGAACTCGTCGTCGACGACCGAGCGAGAGTCGCGGGCCTCCGTGGAAATGTTGCGCGCCTCCAGGTCCTTACGGAAGCCCTGCTCGGCTACACGGCCATTGCGCATCACGTACACAAAGTCGTCCTGATCGATGTGCGAGAGGTCGTGCGTGACGACCATGGTCGTGCGCGTCTTCCGAGGGGCGGTGTGCATGGAGGACGCGACTGTGGACGGGGAGTAAAGCATATCCCTCTCACTGGGGGGTAGACGCCAGCGTTTGATGGCCTCAAAAACGAGGATGCGCAAGGCGATGTCCAGGGCAAAGGTTGGTTTATCTGTGACGAAAGTGAGCATACGTTGTCAGTAAAATGAAAGTTGAACTGACCCAGGATGAGCACTGCGGGGTCCTTGACCCTCGCGCGTGCAATAGCGAATCTCTGCTTCTGATCACTACTCGCAAGCCTCAGCCCCGCGAACCGCTGCGAAATCGCTTGCACGAAGACGAGGACAGGCAAGGAGGACAGGGTAACGAGGGTGAGGACCACCGAGCGAGAACGCCAGCCTTAGACAGGTGACAAGCGTCGTGGGGTGCTGGATGAGCAAGCCGGAGCTGAGGGACGATGCGGCATGCACGTCGTCCATCTCCCGCGCGAACGTCGCCATCATGCCCCCCGCACCCTCACCCGGGGCGACCGCGGTGTCGAACCAGGCTATGGGCTTATGCGCGACGGCGGTGTAGACGCGACGGCGGAAGCCAAGGACGTTGCGCTCGCTGGTCCATATCCAGAAGCAGGATGTGAGGCTGCCGAGCGCGATCGAGCCGATGGCGAGGCCGAGGAGCTCGAGGGCGCTGATGCCGACGGCTTGCAGGAGGGCGTCCTTGGCGGATTGCGGGGGATTGGGGGTGAGGGGGAACTGGGCGAACATGTTGAAGAACTGGCCGATCACGTAGGTCATGAAAGGCGCGACGCCACCCGCGACGATCGAGGAGAGGAGGGCGGGGAGGAGGAGGCAGAGCACGTCTCCCGGAGAGTGAGGAGAAGAGGAGGTGGATGGAGCGCGCTGGCGCGCCCGTCGCGGCCGGTGCACTAGGGGAAAAAGGCGCGGCGGACTCGTGAGTGCTACGTCGTGAAGTGGATGAGGGTCGTGGCGAGTTAGATTCGTAAGAGTTCGTGTCCTGCTTCTCGACAACGAATGACTGGGGTTGTTGGCGTTGCATTGTGAACGTCGTCTTCGTCGTCGAGGTTGTGAGAGAACTGGCGTATCCGCTCTCCATCGAAGGTCGGGGCGAGGCATATCACGCTTGATTGGAATGGGCGGAGCGTATCACGCTCCCGCGAGTACGCGTCGGCGGAGAGCAGCGCGCGAGCAGCGGGGACGACTGAGGGCGAGACGACGGCAGAAAAGAAGTTGAAGATGGAGTTGAGGATGTGAGAGGGCGGCGGTGAAACGCGGCAACTTGACCAGCTCACGCATGACACCTTCTTGCCCACTCGCTCCGCAAGCGCCGCTCTGCGCTATCTGCACGTGTCCTAACGGGAATATGCAGAGGCAGCGGTACAGGTAGGGTGTGGATGGGGGGAATAAGTAAACGCGCGGCATCTTCAGTGGCTCGCGCGGGCCTCGGCTGAGGGCTTGAGCGGTACGGGCGGTAATGGCGATGTGACAGGCGCGCGCGGCGTTGAGCGCAGCATATAGAGCAAGGAGCGAGCCGGCGAGGTGAGCAGGGGTAGCGGGAGGCATGCTGCGTGCATGAGACCCAGATACCGAAGGCGAGCTTTTGAGCATGCACCCTCCGATTACTCCTGGTCCTCCCATCTCCTTGCCATGTGTCGTTATGGTCAAGCGGACTCCGATCGAAGAGGAGCTCCGTTAGGTTGGCCTGCTGCGCCCCTGCGACACCTTGTCGAGGCTTAGGCCTCGCAGCGCCGTGACATTGGGGGTATCCTCGTGTTGAAGCGCGCTGGCTTACGCAACGTAGCGGCGGTGGATGATGAAGGGTCGGGCAGGCCTCAGCGCGACGAGGGCTTACAGTGAGTTTTCGCCAGGGCAGGGGAGTGTGTGTGGCGGTCAAAGAGCTGGTGCGGCAGGACACGTTCGCCCTTGACGCGCTCGGGAATGGAGAGTGAGGGGTTGGGAAGAGTGGACTTGAGGTGTGACTTGCACTGGTTACGCTTCAGTCATGAAATCTGCTGGGCAAATTAGAGCTATAAACATACTCGGACAAAGGAATGGGGACTCACCTGCCGTGATGGAAGGTCATTGCGCGTCTCGCAACGATATGAGATCGAGCGGTACGTGTTGAGTGCAACGTCCATGACGAGATATACCACCCAGTTACTTGAGAGCGCTGCTGGAATGACCCCACCAACGAGGTAGACACTGCCACAGGTGCGCCTGCAGCGCAGCTCTTGCAGCTCAGCTGGGTGGTGATGGGAGGGAGTAAGCCGTCGTGTCACGGTGACACGCGAGGTGACAGCACGCGTTCGGCACTCGTCTCGCATCTATCTTGACAATAGCGTGCATTCTCACTTCGAACAGAGGATAACGGGAATCATAGGCAGCTATATTTGTTGAAGCGGGTACTGCCAGTGATGATTACTGGGAAGTTCTACCTGGTTGGAAGCAGAACTCCGGTGACTTGCGCCCTCAACGCCGATTCCCAGGCTTCATCGTCTTCTCTCCATACACGGTGCGCCAGTTGTACGAGAGTGGGGAAAGATACGGTGTAAGAAGTGCCTCGGGTCTGTGAAAACACGATTAGCAATGTACAGGCGGTACTTGAGCCCACCCACGCAAAGCCATATCAAGGGCTCCCATCGTTCGTCTGCACCACTAACGGTCATCTAGCAAGGTTGGTAAGATAAAAGAGATATCAATAGACATTTAAGATACACGTACCGCACCGCCCTTCGACATGAGTCCGTAGATCATGACTGCAACGATCAGCGCCGAATCGACGAACTCGTAGCAAGAGGTAGGCCAGCTAGCCCACTTCGGGGCATGCCAATCGAGTCCACAGTGGTAAGTCTCAAAGATGAAGCGTGAGGGGAAGAGATGGTTGCGTGTATCGTGCTCGCCGGGGGTGATCGTGCAGTAGAGCGTGAAGAATACAGATTTACTGCCCCCGGACTGAGTATTCTTGAGCTGAGTGCATATCAGGGATAGCAGAGACCCGAATTACTGTCGACGCACCAGTATTTGTTCACGCTCAAAGCAGCACAGCACCTCGCCTGGCCGTACATCCTTCCGATGCCATAGGGCATGGCTCAATGGAGAGATCGGTGTCTGGTCCATCCCGCGGCCGCCTAACCAACGGTCTGCAGCTCCAACGTGTATTGTGCGCGGGTCAGGGTCATCCGAAAGGGTGGCATCGTGGTGTTGAACAGTAACGCTGCGTCGGATGGCAGGAATGCGCCGAGGAAAGAAATGCATATCGGGATGAACGTCACATTTGGGCAGTCCTGCGGCTTCTAAGAGGGGGTCTGAGCACTCGCAGTACTTTGACATGCGCGTAGGTGACAAGGACAGGTCTAGGGAAGCTTGAGGTTAGTCGCAGCCCCATGCACGACGAACGTGGCCACAAATTCAGGTCTCCCGATCGAAATTCGCAATTTCTCTCCGAGGACTTCCGACGCACCTCTCCATCGCCTCTCGTATTGTTGCTCTGCATGGGAAACACACCCGAACCCGAACCGCGCAGAAGCAAGCGGAACCTGGCCACGGCTGAGGACCCTCAGTCAGAGGATCCGCAGGCGCAAAAGCGTCAGAAACGAAAGAAGGGCAGTCAGAAGAAAGACAAGCAAAAGACGGCGGGCGCACCTACAATGGGTCCAACGTCTCCGTCTGGCCAGGTATCTCCTCCAGAACAAGGCTCTCCACCAACCGGGCAAGCACGCGCGCCTAACAATGCCGGACAGCGTCGAGCCCAGGTACGACTATCATTGCCTGCTTGGCAAAAGACTGACAGACCGTAACAGCCTGCGAACCCGTCAAGCGCTGCTCGACCACCACTCTCGTCAGGAAATCGGGGCAGCAATCAAGAGCTCACCGAAGGCATACCGAGAGGCAATCAGAGCACCGGTGATCAAGCCAATCTCGACGTGTCGGATGAGAGAGACGTACAGATTCAGGCTCTGCGGGGTGAGTTATGTTCAATTGCACTTACTGAATGAACCTAGAGGCTGACGTCGACTCGATGCTTCAAGCGCAGGTCGCCGCGCTAGAGGCTGCCGCCAACGCAGCCCGTGACAAGGAAAATCGCCCCACCACGAATAATCGTCCCATCGAGTTGAAGAAGCCCGATGGTGAAGCTGGCGGAGGCAAGAAAGGGTTCAATCTCCAGCGTGCCATGGGTTTGGAGGACGAGGATGAGATCTACAAGCGGATCCAGGTGCGTGATGCATGATGATCGCCCACGCCGCCCCGATTGTTGACTTGCTGGCTTCTAGGCTGATGTGCGCTTCAACATCTGGAAGTACGGGCTTGACCCCTGGAAGAAGTATATGCGTCAGAGCCCTGAGAAAATTAGCCACGTACTCCAAGCGGTATGTCCCCTCCCGTATCTCACAAGTTCCAAGTATTCAAGTGCCTTGCAGGGGCGCCAGCAGCACAAGTACCTCTGTACTGAGAGGTTCCCCGACGATTGGGCGCAAACGGAGATGATCAAGACCATCACACGCAACCGACGCAAATACCTTCGGCGCAAGGCCCGTGCAGCGGGTAAGGATGTTGCGGACTCATCTGACTCTGAGGAGGAGGACGCGGCGGAGGAGGAGGATAATCTACCTGATCTCGATGCGCCTCAGGATGGACAGTAATTCAGGTGCGCGATCATCGATGCCCTCGCGCTTGGCGTAGGACTGATACTTGTCCTTTATCTCCCAGCTGTCGAGGCTACCGACATTCAAGTTGACGAGCTCAGTCGCATGGGTCCCCTTCCTCCGTATTTGCTACAACCCGCCATGTATAGTAGCGTAGAAGATCCTATGAAGCGTCGTATATGCTCTCCTCTGCTTATCGGCTCACACTGCACCACCTAGCGGGTACCATCTATTGCCTGAGTTACCATGCGAAATTACGCCAGCGGCCGGGTGAGCTTCACGAAGGGAGTCTCACCCGGTATACAGGTAATAAAATCAACCGCAGGACGGTTAACATCAACCAATGTAGCGTTTCCCCCATAAAACGGATGACATGCAACCGGTCGGAACGTCGAGAGCAGACCGGTTGACTTACAGTTGAAAGTAAGCCAGTCTTGTGCAGGCTTTCACCCGTCCGGATATTCAGCCGATTTACTGGTCACTACCCCAAACAGCGGGTGTTTGTCAACCGCAAGCTGGTTGTTATTACACTGAATACCTAGGGACTCGGCGGGTGACATTCACCCGGTCCTGGCTTCTCAGTGTAGAAGAACCTACCTTGCGCCGCCTGCGTTTGTTCTGATGTCGGAATTCTCCCACAGCGCATCCGGGGTCCATGGCGGCAAGGTGTTTTGGCGGAAGGTGGCAACGGTAGCCTGGTAAGGTTTGAGCAAGCGCTGGGCTGACGTGGTCCATCGAGAACTCGCTAGGAACTCACCTGCATCTGCGTGAGGATTGTCTCCATTTGTGATGCGTTATGTCTTGCTTTAGCCACGAAGACCGGATTGACGCTCCTGAACGAGAGGCTCCGCTCGTGTATATGTATGCGCTTTGTATGCTTCTCGGAAAGCCTATGACAGGAGATAGTCAGAAAGACGACACGGCATAAGCGATACGACGGGAAAGCCAGAAAAACCAAGGCACTTCACTGTAGAGATATTTCAGCAAGTTCGCACCTTTTCACCTCATTGCAAAGCGTCGAGACGGTCTCTGGGTCCAGTCTGGTGTCCACGATATCCCCAACCAATTTGTTGATCTTCTTCATTAGCTCCGACTGCAGTAGGATTTCATGCGGCATATCAGTTAGCGCACGTCGCATTTCTCCGAGGGCCTCCGTCGTCTGGAAAGCCAGCTGGGTTCCAATGTCGAGCGATAAGTGACTCCTAGAGGCCATGAGGACTGCTTCTATATGCTGAATCACGGAGAAAGAGATGGGCTGCCTGATAGCCCGGTTTACGGATTACAGACGGTGACGACTGTGAGCAGAGACTTGCTGTACTCGTGTCAGCCTTGACGGTCCTCCTCCTGCTGCGGAGCATTCAGTCCGAGCTGAGAGGGGTTACCGGCTATCACCCGAACCAGGGGATGGAACGAACCTCCCATACCACATGTTCAACCTGCAGACGGTGGTTCAACGCCGCTGGCTCAATACTAGTACTAAAATCAGGGCCTGGGGCTTCAGGAGGTCTACGGCATGAGGGACCGGAAGAGAGAGCAATGCCTGTTGACGTTCATATTGGACACCAGCATATGCATACTGTGCTCGTGAACGGTGATGGACGCGGGAAGTACGCGCGATTTGAGGAACAATGAGAAAGGAGACACGGGCCGAAGGGTCCGGGCCTCATCAAGATTTCCCATAATTACCACTGCGATCTCTTGTCCTGGTGTGCTGCATAAAGTCTGAGAACTACACTGGCAGTCCTCAAGAATGACTTCCCCACATGATTGCATTCGTTCAAGGAAACTATGATACACACTGACACGCTATAAGTAAGAGCGTCGGGCCACCCGTGCTCCGACAAAACCACGACCGCGTCGTCCTACAGTCATCTAGGTGCAGGACTCCTGACACGCATATCTCGAATATATGTGCCATCTAATGCTGGCGCGCAAGCCGAAGCTTGTGTGCACGGCCAACCATGTTTGCGTTGTACGTCGCGCTCGTCAAGCAACTGTCTCGCGTCGCGCCGCACCCCTCCCAGTCCGGGTTCGGTTGGCTTGCGGCGATGCACTTATTGTAGGCTGTAAAAGGGTCAATTACGTGAAGGCAGAAGGGTAGGGTCAGTACGTACTGTTCATGCAGGTGTTCGCGTCGACGATAGCGCCAGTCGTGGTCGACGCAGGAGCAGAGGATGCGACGGTAGTGGCCGGCGCAGAGGTGACGTCTGCTATTGGAGTGTGTCAGCGAGGTGAAGTACATTCTGTCCAAATGAACATACAGGTCGAAGCAACAGAGGTTGACGCAGCAACTGGCGTGGAGTCTGCCGCCGAGGTTGACTGAACAGCAGAAGTGGACTGTGCGGCAGAGGTAGAAGCGACCTCCGAAGTAGATGGAACGGAAGTCTCCACAGGCACTGCAGCAGAGGACACCGCCGACGTGGTAGCAGCTACTGAGCTAGAAGCCGCAGAAGTCGGGACGGCGGCGGAAAAGGACGCAGCAATAGAGGTCAGCACCGACGACGTCGCCGCAACCTCGCTCGTCGTCGCCCCACCAGCGCCTCCCGTGTACTCAGGGACCTCCGTCGGCACCGTCGTGGGCTGCAGCGCCGTATCCCACGTCGCCGTCGTCGGATACGCCGAGTTTATCGGCGCAGGCGCGGTGAAGCCGTACGGCGCTGGCCCCGGGACCGTGTAGTCATCGAGCTGCTGGTAGATGTTGATCAGGATTCCCGGGTCCTGTGCGCTGTAGGCGCCGGGAAGGGAGACAGTGTCGGGTTGCGCGGTGCCGCTGCCGGTAACATTGACCTGGAAACAGGTCATGTAGAATTGCGCGCCGCCCTCGCTGCCCGCGGTGTGGAGAGCTACAGGATATGGTCAGATGTGTTCGCTTGATCGACAATGTACCCACCTATGGTCTCCGCACGAAGGAGGTACTGGCCAGGAGCGACGTCCGGAATCGTGAACGTGTAATGACCGCAGTTATCGTTGAGGACCTCTGCAAGTAGAGGTCAGTATTCAGCCTTGAACCTCGGAAGGAGGTCTACTAACGGTTTCCGAAGTAATCCGGGTTGTTGCTCATGAGACCCATCTCGTGAATTTTGAACCACGAAGCCTCAGAACCAACAGCCGTCGTGGCCTAAGTGATAAGGTCAGTACATCATGGACAGACCAGCATTTTGAGCACACGCACATCGTCCACGGCCGCCATGTAGATCATCTGCGGACCGAAGTGGTTTCCGCCAATCGCCTCATTCGCGCACGACCGGTCATTCGGCTGCTGGTGCATCTCGACCGTAATCGAGTCGCCAGCTGAACAACAACATACGCTTAGCCTTCGAGGTTACGTTACCGGAATGAGTGTACTTACCCGCCATAGCGCAAACTCCACTGCTCGACGCCGCGCCGGCATTGCATGCAATGTCCTTCAACGACCGTCAGTTCTCGTCGTGCAGTCAAACCTGACTCTACTCACCGCGCTCGTTACATCCGTCACCGGCGAGTTGCTCGCGGGGAGTCGCGCGCAGGACGAGCCAGCGTCCGTCTCGCCAATCCACAACTCCTGGAACGTCGCGTGCGCCGACACGTACGCGGCAAGGAACACCAGAGGGATGAGCTGCATCGCGGGATAGTGTAGCGATCGGAGGATCGAAATGAAAGGAAGGGTCAACGAAGGAAAGCTGTGAGGGAAAGCAAGGGAAGCGAAGGAAAGATGTGCGTGAGCAGCGGAAGCGCCTCGCCAGCCTTTTATACCGCGCCGCACCGGAAGAGTAGCGACTTCATTTGGTCAGGAACCCGCGCCTGGCCCCGCGTCCCTGGTGGATGCCTGACGACGAACAACGGTGGAGGACAAGCCTGGGACATGTTGCGAGATCGGCTGCTGGCGAGGCCTTGTGCCCGATCCGGGAATCTTCCGTGAGTTGGTCAAATCGACAGCTGAAGACAGGTCCACAAGACAATAGCACTGAAGAAATTCATTGCACGAGATGAAGCACTGTATGAGAGGAAGTAGACACCCCTCCGCAAGCTCGAGAGACGGCCTACACAGTCAGAAGTCCTCGATGTCATCACTCTCTAGCCACCCACCGTCCTTCTTATCCTGTGTCCCATACCCAGCGTCCCAGTCCTGATCCTCCATGGCCGGCTCGCTGCTAATCACGGCATCCGTCTCTTCCAGCTGCTCGTCGCCGCCTTCAGCACCACGAGCGAAGCTCATGTTCGTGAATAGCCGATGAGTTGGTGGCGCGCGCGTCTGAGGTGGTCCTACATCCCGCGCCTTCAGCACGCCACCGAGCGAGGTGACAACGTCGTTACGGGACCACTTGTCCTGCAGCAGGGTCGTGATGAGAACAACAACTATGCACGTAGACATGAGCGCACCTCCAACCACCCGCGTACATCGCGCACGCCATCATGTGCCTCCTTCTCCTTGTTCAGCGCCTCGAAGAAATATGGCTTGAACATCTTGTGGCCCTTTCGAGGGACAGGACACGGCAGCGAATGCATCGTGCCCAGAGACAGCAAGTGGAAGCGATGCGGGTTTGCTTGATACCACTAGCAACATCGTCAGTTGCATTCTACACAGCGTGATCCTACTCGTACTGACCTGCTCTCCCCCGCTTGAGTCCACCCAGCTGAGCCACTCCGACACGCCTTCGCACTGGTCTATATCCTCGCAGAACGGCGTATAGTTTTGGTGGATGTACAACGACAACAATGACGAGTCGATCGGCGCGTCTGCATATATAGCCTGAGAGCGTTCATCAGCACCTTGTCTTCATCTAGGCAGCCACAGCCACACGCAAAACCTCATGTGCTCACATCAACATCGACCCGGCTCGCCTTCCGGTCATGCTCGGACAGCCAATCTGGCAAAGGCGGCGGATCCTTCAGTGTGCGGTCGAGATCCTTCTCTTTCTGGATATCTCTTTGCAACTGCGACTTGCCCGGTGGATCGCCTTTGCCTGCACAGGGGTGGTCAGCATCTCAATGAAGCGACCGGAAAGCTCAACGTACGCTTGTTGTACAAGATCTTCCCCAAAAGATGGAACAAAACAAGCCCTTGTTCTCGCCGCGTTATAGCTTCGAGGACGGCGCGGTCGCTCTTGCCTTTCTTCCCTGTTTATTCGTCAAACGGCTGGATCAAGTATCTGAAGGGTCGAGCGACGTACCTGGCTTCGTAGCAACGCTGGCAAACTGTAGCGCCATTATGGCACTACGGATATCACCGTTCGACGTTGCTACAAGTGTGTCGAGGAACTCCCCCGACGGCTGCTGAGATCGTTTCGCAAGCATCCCCTTGAGCGCGCGCGTCATCAGGGTAGGCGCGATGGGGTTGAAACTAGGATGATGGTCAGCTCGAGCCAGGGCGAACGTCGACCTCGACAGCTCACAGGATACGCGTCACGAACGGTCCATTCAGCATCTCCTTCGGCAGCACCGTGCGCACGTCGATGGCACTGTCGCGTCCGTGCATCGCGCCAACCTCGTCGAATTCCGTCCCTCGAAGCCCAGCATCGCTGATGATGATGACGATCGGGGGCAGGACCACGTCCGAGGGTTGTACCAGGCTGCGCAGCGACTCGTGAAAAGACTGCTGGGTGCCAGCGTGCAAGATGTTGGGAAGGTCCTCGAGCAGGATGATGTGAGGGCGCGCGTTCGATGAGAAGACGTCGCGGCACCGCGAGGCGCGGCTCATGAAGGTGCTGAAAGGTTCGTGGGCAGAGGGCGCGTAGTCTATGTTTAATGAGACGGGAACGAGCAGCAGCTGAGGAAGAGACGCACCATCGGGATCGTAATCATCCCAGTCCGTGTAGGCTTTGCCTGCGCTCGCTTCGTTCCGCCACTCCATGATGTCGAAGCCCATTTCGCGCGCGAGGACTTTGACTGTCGACGTCTTGCCCGTGCCGGCGGGCCCGGTAAGGACAAGTATGCGCTACAATCCTATCAGCATGAGGTACATGAACAGCGCTAGCTAACGCACCCGGTACTTGCGCAACTTGTCGCCTGTCAGCGCTTCTCTGAACCACGTCCGCACGGAGTCGACTTTCTTGACATGGACCGCAAGCTCTTCCTGGAGCAGAGTTGGAGCGGAAGATGGAAGATCAGAGGACAGAGATGCCCACCTCTGTCGTTGGCTCATACAGATCGACCCATAGACTGTCGTTGAGTTCCTCTGACGGTCGCGTCAATCACCTAGTATTCTCCAAGAAACACCAAGGACGCACCACGTTCTTTTCCCTTTCCTTTCACATCCACCTCCTTCGGCCTCGCTTTAGACCGCGTCTGCGCGGAGGCAGGCTTTCTTGCGGGTTCGGGCAACGCATCGACGTCGATGACTTCTTGGAACTTGATGGCGTAAGCCTTACGCCTCCAACAAGGTAAGTGCACGTACGACACTCAGGGGATCAAATCTCTTCGTCTTCGCCTTAGAAGAGGATGGAACAAGGACGTCAGAACTCAGAGACTTGGTCTTCAAGGAGGTCGATTTTGTTCGCGGTTGCTTTGCTTGCTTGGATTGTGACTGCGTTAGGCTTTTCAGGGAGCTCTGGGAGGGTACTTTAGGCATTATTGCTGAGCTCAGAGAGTCGATAGGTACATTCAGGACAATGAGGGTTTCGGACAAGTTAAGCGCGCAGAACAATGGGCGCGCGTGACTGTGACAACGTGGTGTGACATGTCGCGTTCTTGACTTGCACGTGGCCAGTTCGACTCCCTGAGCCGCCTCAGATTCGATGTATGCTTTCCAAGTGCTAACATTGATCACCCTAGGGCCATGAGAGACTCAGAAACATGTCTCTAAGCTTCGATGATATATCTATAGACACAGGCAGCGCCTCAGGAGCCGTCAGCACACGAAGTATATGATGCCGGTCGAACACCAGCGCCTTCTTCCAAACTGGTCAAAGGGTGTAACCCAACATAAGCAATCTCATCACACTACTATGCCTACATATTCAGCTCAGCCAGGTCGTCCATTTGTTCTCCTCGCCCAGAATGACTTGCGCGATCTGCTTCGCGAGAACGCGGTTCGTCTGCTCACTTGGGTGCAGCTCATCCCACCTGAAAATTGTCAGTGATCACTCGCTACGATGGCACCGGCGTCGCGAGTCTCTAGCTTCTGCATCCAGACAAAGACTGCATCGGAGGCTCACCACATATAACTATCCCGGTCTGTTCCCTCCACCGTGGTACACGGCACGGTCTCGGTTACATCTTGCAGCTCGGTGTAAATGCACGAGTACGTAGGATCGACGACGTTCAAGGCTGCGGTGCCGTTGAGATACGCTTCCGGGTGCGCATGAATGTCGGAGAAGAGCGCATGGGAGTCGAAGAGCCCTGGCCGAAGTGTTAACTTCTTGACAGATGCTCTAATACCACGACGAAGCTTACCGACGTGGGCGCCCTCCAAGCTCGGAACGAACTTTTCAAGGAGAAGTTTCGCAATCTCATTCCCGGCCGAGGTCAGCTCCTTCATGCCCAAGTGCCACGCCGTCGCATTCTTGATCTCGGTCGTAAACTTGTTCGGGTAGGCGTCCGGCAGGTACATCGGCGCAAACTCGAGGGGAATCATCTGCGGAAACGGTTAGCGCCTCAGTTCGAAGCCACCGCATCCTCCATGACTCACATTCTGCCAGAGGAAGTTCCTCGCACCGCGATCGTACAGCGTCTTCACCCAGTTGACCGCGCATTGCACCGTGTCTACCACGGTCGCGTTGCCGATCTCGTGCCCAGTGAGCAGACCCCACGCCCCAACATCATTCGTCCCGATCCAGAGCGTGTACAGGGAATTGTCCGGCGTCACGGTCGATGGGATCGTCCCGTTCTTCTCGCTGGCGTAAAGCGCCGGCAGCTGCTTTTCATACAGAGAGTCATAGATACTTGGAGTGAGTTCCGTCGAGCAGACAGCGCCGGACTTGGCGAAGGGATATAGGTCAAGGCTGGTGGTCGACTTCCCGTCGTCGCCGACCCTTGAGGCGTCGACGTACTGCACGGCGTATTTTGGCCAGGGAAGACCGCCGTCCCAGACGAGGTCAACGTCCGTGTATGAGTCGCCAAAGGTGATCAGGTTGATGATCTGGTCCTTCTGCAGTAAGGCGAAAGTGACGTTGGCAATCATCGAGAGCGTAAAAACAGCAAGGCTGAAGAGGAGTTGGACGGCCATGGCTGTACAGTCCGACCTGCGCAGGATTTACTATGCTGGTAAGGGCTCGTTGCTTGTATAGCGTACCAGCCAGCTGAGGGAGGGATTTTATACCAGGTGTACGTTAGTCTGCGTCCACGGTGCTTATACTTCGATACGAACAGTAGGTTGGAAACCTTCGGCCGCCACACGAGCACACGAGCAAAGGGTCACTTTTGCGGGCAGAGAATCGTATAGCGCGCCAGACCCGCAATCCCTTGTCACGAAGTGAGTGTCAAGTTCGCGAAACACGGCTAGGTCTCTTGGCTTCGACGTTACACGCCAACATAGAGCCTACGCGCCACAAGAGGTTGAGCAGCGCGGCACTACTTCCTGCGACTAGCAGCGCCAAGGCCATATCCAGAGCGTTCAGTACGGAGCAAAGGGTTGAGGCATCCAAAAGTACGAAACCGACGCTGATGGTGAGAGTGGGTGGAGAAGGACGCCTCGCTGCTTCGCCCGCTATCCTAATGCACGTGAAAGCCACGCGCTTCTCAACTGGGGCCTACATCCGTCCACGCCTTGATCATCAGTCGATAGTGACTGCAAAGAGGAGGAGGAGCCATTGATTCTAAGTGTAGCTATATGAAGGATGGTAATTAGGTATCCTCCAGGGCCAGAAGCTTAAATAACATATTCTAAATGTACTCGAGTGCCGCAAGTCGATCCCGTAAGTAGTACCGTATTCATGACTTCAGAGCCCTTGTCACTGAGAACCAAACAAGAAACAACTTACAAAGAAGATAGCGGAACATGCCAGCATAAGGCCGCCCACGAGGGCAGCTATCGCGCTCTGTGCCGCAATCAACGCTACATGCCCACCGGCTCGAAGGATCGCAGCTCCGATAGCACCCTCCGCCGGGAACAGGCCGCAATTCAGCAGGAAGAATATGAGAAGATATTTCTTCTTGAGGAGCCTCCACATATGCATCGTGAGCAGGGACAGAATGGCGGTACCGATGGCGCCAGCGCGCGCTACCCCACTTTCCGGGACGTTCCACGATGAGTCCTTTCCATGTTTGTAGAGAAGGACTTGGTGCCCAATGACTATGGCGAGGACTACGATGCCCATTCTGAAGGCAGTCACGAGGACGAAGATGTAGAAGAAGCCGCATTGTCTCTCGGTGGAAGTTGGAGACCTGAAAGACCTGAGTGGTGAGGGCGACCGAGTGCGTCTGCGATACTCGGGTGCAGGAGCATTCCTACAGTAGGATCGGTAGACGCGTTCGAAAGGGTAGTAGCCCGAGAGGTGTGTTACTTTTCCCCTCTCGACGTAGCCCACCGCGGTCACGGGTCTGTGGCGATGAAGAGCAAAATTGCGTCCACGGTTGTTGCCACCATGGTGTACCGGCCTCGGAAGCAACGGAACTTCGCACAAAATTGCCGAGTCCGAGTCGAACGTGCCGGTGCGAGCCAGAGGCGATTGTGGGATGCCGCCGTGGGTGTGCTGCCCGATGGCGGCGGACTGGAGCTGCGTAATGGACTTGTACATGTCGGTGCTCGGGCCCTGCAATGTGGCGAGTAGGGGGGAAGAGGGATACTGCGCTTCTACGCCCACTCAACGCTTTTAAGCAACAACACGTACCTTTGTGGCCACTGAGAAAGCGGTGTATGACGACGACACAACACCTTTCCCTGCATGGAAGAGAGCGCTTTGTCCCACAGATGTCGCACAGCCGTGGCCTTGTGGCCTCGATGCTGTGTATGTCAATTGTGCCGAAGATGGGAGAGTGGGTCCGATACGGCGTGCCGCTGCATACTCTGACCCACGTCCGCTCAGTCGGGTAGCTTCGAAGACCGCGACGCAGAAAGTGAAAGCGCAAGATAGACGCTATTCTGAATAAAAAGTAACACGAACATTGTAGGTCGCGGCGGAAGAGAGAGCGTTTATGATTGCAATCCCGCTATCTCGGGTGATGTCTCCTGCATATTGTGCTCGCCGAGAGGGCGTGCTCATTCAAAGATCCAATGCGCCCAATCCCTCGTAGCCTGAAAATGTCGAGATCAGGTCATACATTTGGACGTCATACGCATCCACGCACCCTTCGATCCTCGAGCGCCTTCTGGTCGAGGTATACTCACCACTCCCTTTGGACCATACTGAAGCAGTGTCAGTGCGCTGTCGAATCGCCCATCATATAGTTACTCACTCTATATGCGGACCGGGATCGACTCTGAGGAACCGCTTCCCCTCTTCAGTGCAATCGACATCATAAATCCTCCAAACTCTGCGTTGGCCATACATCCCGAATCTCGTGCCGAGCTGAATGGTGTTAGGCAGCCAGACCTCGCGCAGCTGCGGAAAGCGACGATGGGTGCCGGCCGCATCCCCCTCGCCGAACAATGCGATCTCGATGCGATGTCGCGGCATCATCCCTCGGCTCCATTCATGCAACTCGACACTCTCTTGAGACTCTTCTTGCTTTATTTTCTCCCAAAATACGTCACCGTACACCCGATTAAAGGTGCTGATGCGAAGGCACCTCAAGTGCGTAAGCGGGGTAAGCGCATCGGCGCAAGCTGTCTACGAACATTCAGTGCAATAAAGTACAAGAGATCGGCACATACCATCTCATGCGCGGACCACATCTTGTCCCGAGGATCCTCAAGATGAATTTCCAGCAGCTCAAGTCGCGGAAATGCGCGCGCAACATGCTCGCAGACGTCCTTCACAGCCGCATCAACGAGATCGCGGACGGAGAAGCGTAGTACTCGCAGTTCTGGCAAGGGAGCCGCAGACAAAACGGCTATGACCTCGGATGGAGTCAATGTGAACTTCGCTTGCATGTTGCGGTTTCCAGCAGACATCTCGTGTGAGGTGTGGGGATGAGTGAGCAACGCAAGCGCGCGCAGACAGCGCGGTAGATGCGGGAATATGCCATCTCGGGCGTTGGGGTTCGAGAGCTCGAACTCTTCGAGTGCTGGTATCACTGAGCCGGACGAAGGCAGGGGGTCGCCCTCAGGCAATACGAAGGGGCTTGGGTGCGCTAGCCACCACGCACCTTGAAGGCGACCAACTTCGGCATGGCCGCGAGCAGAGTTCCCAAGTATATTTGTCCAAACACCCACGATGGCGTCCCCAAGCTTGGATCGTCGTACGGGCCAGAAAGATGTTCCGGCGAGACCCAGTATCCGGTCAGAACCAGTTCGCGAAGCGACGTCCATGTATAGGCTGCAGCGATGGGCAGGTGAAGTGCTTCGACACCGACCTCGAGGTGCTCTATGTGAGCGATGCCGAGCTGTACCAGGATCGACGCAAAACTCGAGCGTGTTGCGCGCATCTTGTTCGCGCAAAGCCCCTCGGGCCGATCGCCGTAGGGTATGTCGAACTGGGAACAGAATTTGAGCGCGCGAGGACTGCATGCGATAGACGAGAATGGGCCGATGGGTTCGTAGTAAAGCGAGTAGTTGCACTCCGAGTCTGGATCATCATCAGAGTCCTCGGTGCGACCGCTCGATGGAAGCTTCCAACACAGGCGTGCAAGATCGAGGGTATGAAGGTTAGGTGCATCGAGAAGAATCTGACGAAGGCCAACTTGAATATTCTCGGCACGGACGTGGAGCGATTCGAGTCTGCTGAGATCATGGAAGAGGTCGTTTTTTTTTGGGAAGTTGTACGGCGCATCGGTGTGGATGTGCAGATGCCTGGCTCGATGGTCAGAGGAAGGAAGGACCGAGAACCGCAAGAGGCTCACTTGATGAGCTTCCATAGGGATCTGGGAGGCGTTTCATAGCGCTTCCACCGGCACGTGGAGAAGAGGAAGGGCTCGCAGGTTCTGCGCAGCGTGCAGCATGTTGAAGACAGAGCGACCGTATCTTTGACCGAGAGATATGCGGCGATGTCGCATAGATTGTCATCGTTCAGATCCAAAAAGTGTACCATCCCGCCTAATCGTCAGGGCAGGATCGAAGGGGGATCCGTGAACAAGATGACAGCAGGTTACAAAACGATAGGCGGGTCTAATTCTCGTGCCCCCGCCCCACCTCCCGCGTGGCCCCTGCGTCGGCACCCTCGGCGCGCTGTGCCAACGTCACGAGCACCCTTGGGCATGCGCGCTTCCTGTCCCATATTGACCTTCGAATGTTTTCCAAAAACGAGGAGAATATCACTGCCTGCCACCGTAGACGGCAGGCGCATCTGGATGGCCAGACAGGAGACATACACAGTGTGTAGGCGTCGTGCACCGTACGTTCTACCGGCGTCGGGCCGACAACCGGCGGCTCCACCTCATCTTTTTGGGACCCGCCTATCGTTTTGTAACCTGCTGGAACAGTGCGAAGGCAGACTTGGTCACTGGTGATGTCTGATGGCGGCGTCCATAAGCAGTGGTCAATAGAAGCCTACACACGTGATCCTGTGGGTCCATGAAATGAAGCCAATATATACAGTACTCAAGGCGGTGGATAGAAAGGAGCGGTCCATCATGATGGCTGGAAGTGGACGGCAAGAAACCAACCTGGTCTGAGTGGGTGGTGAGGCGCGGAGGTGGTCGCAAACAATTGCAAGGTGTACCTACTACATCTCCTCCCTGATAACGGGTAGCCAGAATCGAAAGTCCGCGGCGCAGGACCGAGAAGGACCTCGGACAACGGAGCAGCGGTAGAGGGCGGGTATTGCTGTTGAGCGCCCTCCTTATTGTTGCAGGCAGACCATCAGACAGTCGGCTTCTAGGCCACTCGTGGTTGGACAGGAAGGACAGAGGAGGATAGACACCGAGGCCGATAGCCGTGAGGACAGCATCCGGCATCGCGGTCTGGGTGTCGAGTTCGAGCGGCAAGTACGTGCGAGGGCCGAAGAGTCTTCCGAAGAGCGCAGCTTGAGGCTTCGTCTCGGCGTGCTTCTCCATCTTTTTCGTCATGAACTTGACGTCGATAATAGCGACCTTGGTCAGAAGCGACTTGGGGAAGGTAGACCAGTTGAAGCGAAGGGCGTAACATTCCATGATCTCCACCGAAATGTAGGCGTAGTACGCTTCAATGGCGGGGCCAACGTCGGGGAAGGCTGCGCGGTCGTTCTTGCAGTTCGTCGTGAGTATGGTGCGTGACGCCTAGTCACCGCTACTTTTGTACAAGCACTGCTGGAGGTGACACAGTCACGCTTTCCCTTTTTCCTCTGACAAAAGTGTAGCAATGGGCAAGGGGAACAGATCTGTCAGAGGAATAAGTCGTACGTTGAGTTTTCGAAAAATTGTCCCTTTGGAATTGGCCACCTTCCTAATTAGGAAGGTGGGAAATCATGTAGGTCCACATGTGCGCGCCCTCCATCTGTTTGGTATGGCGTACATGCCATTCAGTTGGAGGTTGTAAACAACCTTTATAGCGTTATGACCCTGATTCATGTATCTGGTCCTGCCGACTACCCAGCTCAGGAAGGCGTGTGCAAGCATGTGCACTCGACACCCTTTATTCACCTCAGAATCGACTTCACAGACCCTCGGACCAGGTAACTGTGGACGCAAAAATAGCCTGTTTACCTCCCATTAGTTCTGACCATGGAATGCCCCCATCGGAGGCCCTCAGCGGCCATTTTCAATATAATTTACGCCGATTTTTCCGCTGCGCGGCCGATTTGGCCACTGTGACAAACTGGTGGTGACTAGGTGTCACGCACCATACTCTGCTGGCTCTGTTCCTAGCTTGCTTGGCTAAGTTGAGATCGTGGCGCTCTTGCATCGTCAGCGAGTAGTGCTCGATCTCGGGAAGGTCGGCTTTGCGACCGGCGAAGTCGAGCGTGTCAGGGTCACCCTGGGAGACAGGGAAGCCAGAGTTCGGCAACGTCAGTGACGGAGAGCGGCTCATCTTGTGTTGAAGCGGGGCATATGCGCGTCGAAATTCGTCAGAAAGGCTTTTGAAGAAGAGGAAAGGTCGTCTAGAGGTCTTGAGCAGTGAGCGGTGGAGAAGCTGGATTCCGAAAAGATCTGCTGTTTGAGAGCTTCGAGGCGCGATGGACGCAAGAGCAGAGAAGCGATACCACGCGCTTTCCGCTCGCACGATCGCGCCCCCGGCTTCTTCGCGGCGGCAGCTTGACACGCGGCTATGGCCGGGCACTGGATACGGCTTCGCTTGACTCCCGCTAAGTCCTCGCAAGCTCGGGCTTAGCTTTCACTATGGATGAGGCTGAGGAAGGTGGAACTGCTCCATCCGACCGAGGATATATTCTGCCACGTGGATTCAGGCTGTTGCCGAAGTGGACCCACAACTGTCAAGCAATCGCCCACGATTGTTCTTAATCCCTGCGGTGGATGCGCCCTGCTCCACTATTGCTCTTATGTCACTCATTAGTACTCAAGTATGCTTAATAACCCATTCGAAAAGTGTAGGAATCAGGACAGCATACTCATAGCATAGGCGTACATAAAGTCATAAAGTTGCATATCGTAAAGCCACATAGCACGAAACCACGTAGCACGAACGCACATATCGTCCACCACCCACACCCCTCACCCTTATATCCCCACCCTCTCCATCGCCCACCTCGGCACAGTCTTCACCGCCATCGTCAGCCCCAGCACCCCCGCAAACCCCACATGCATAACCGCCCACCCAAGCAGACTTGTCTGGATCGCGCTAAAGAATGGCTTCTCGTCTTCAACCAGTGACTTCTCGTCTTCGAGTCCCGGAGACTTCTCATCTATGAGCCCCGGAGGCAGAGATGAGTTCTCACCTCCGAGTCCCGGAGGCAGAATGACCACCCACACGCCCACGCCCACCGCAAAGCACAGCGTCGCCAGCACATAAACCGCCGCGTTTATCACAAAATCCATCCGCTCGTCCCGCGCAAAGTCGTTCGCGTAGACAGGAGGGGAGCTGTGGCGAAATACCCCTTGAGGGCTATGGCGGAAGAACAATCGCCGTAGGATGCGCTCTACGAGCCGCCTGGGTTTGACGAATAAGTGACTCCCCGCAAATGTCACCTCGGTGAGGAAGAACAGAAGCCCCGGCACCAAGAAGGCCATGGCGCCGGCGACGGCGCCCGCGCGGGCGACGTGGAGGGGTGGGAGGGATGCGCGCGTGTCGTCTGCAAAGTCGGCCGAGTCCTTTAAATCGGTGAGCGAGTCTTCTGAAAAGTTGACCGAGTCCTCCGAATCACTCAGCGAGCCGACCGTGACCGCGCTCACAGCCAGCCAATCCACCGACGGCTTGCCCAGCCAATCCACCAACGGCTTGCCCACCATCAAAAGGACGACCCCCACCGCCGCGCCACAGCCGACCGCGAAGGACATGATGGCCACAAAAGCGATCGTCTTGGCGAACCAGCCGACGAACTTGAGGAGCCAGCCGACGGTCTTGAGGATGGCACGTCCAAAGGAGCGCAGGGCGTTGAGGCGGGCGAGATAGATGTCGTCGTCTTCGGGGGCGTTATCTTGAGTGTGCCCGTTGTCGCCAGCGAACCCGTTTCTGTCGCAAGCGTACCCGTTTCCGTCGCAAGCGTACCCGTTTCCATCGCGAGTGTACCCGTCGTCCTGAGTGTACCCGTTGCCTTGACCGTGGAGGGAAGATAGATCGTAGACTCCATCCTGCCTGTGCTTGTAAGAGGGCTTGCGGTCATCCTTCCGCCACGAATGGCCGTGATAGTGGTGATGGCCAGAGCTCTCATGGTGCTCAGAACTTTCGTGGCGCTTGTGATCTCTCTTCCAATTCCTATGTGGCGGCGGCGCGGTGTACCTGTCGGCGGGATCCTCGTAGCACGCCGTGCGCTCGGGCTGCGCTGCAGAGTGCGCATGGTAGTAGGTTGTATGAATGCCTTTAGGATGAGCCTCGCGCGCTTGAGGAGGAGGGACCGGGAAGAAAGAATTTGGATTGAACGTATGTGACATACTGAAGGAAGGACAGAGAGATAGAAAGGTGGCGCAAAGGAGGGAAAGGAAAGAGGGCGAGCCACGAGGTGAGAGGAGCATTCGACCTGCCTTATAAGCCATCCGAAGTGCGCAGACCGGGGAACAATAGCAATCACGACGGTAATTGTCTGCAAAAGTGGAAGAAGTCGGCGTGAATAGTAGGTTCCCAGCGATAGAGTTCGGGTAGAGGCAGATGGTCCAACAAATAGTTCCCACTGGCAAAACTGTCCGCCGAGGGCGTAATTTCAGAGCGAGCAGGGCAGTCTCGGCATGCTATTGTGGTACTCGGAGGGATGTTGTCGTGCCATAAATTCGGGAATTCGGCCTAGGCACTACCAGCAGCATAGGAGGTCAAGATAAGGGAAGGACTCCGTAGACTCCTCCAAACTGAGCTTGAGAACGGCCAAGTATGCGGTGCTCGACTTGACGGATGGCGCTCAATGTTCGACTTCCTGGCGAACGTGATGGTGAGAAGTAACCTGCAAACAGCCGCAAACGTTCTCGCCAGAATGACGACACGCGTTGGAACAGTGACGTCACGCGTCATGATTCCACGTTCTCCTTCCATGAACCTGGAGGCAGGGCGCGAGCCCCTCCTCCTCCCGCGCTACTCTGTACTCCGCAGTTCAGGACGGCGCGCTCATCTCCGTTTTGAATCCTATCGTCCTCTGCAGCATACGTCTTCCCACTAAGTCCCACCGCAAACTCGCGCCAGCATATGGCCCGCACGGCCTCCCTCCACCAGCGCGCGACGTCATTTCCGTACCGAACGTCCACGTTCGTCAGCCAGAACTGAGCGCTGAGCACCACTCGGTGCGCGCCATCGCGCTGTGGCTGTACTCAGCGCGCCTAGTCCCCTCATCTCACCGCCCCCGCGCCCCTTGGACAGGCATCCTGCAGCCGGCATCCTCCTGCCGCGTCTCCTCTTCCGCGCCGGCGCCGACACCGGGCACCCGCACCACCCCAGTAGCGAGTGATGCGTACGCCACCCCTCCTCGGCAGATGAGCGCATCTGCCTTCCATCTCGCCCTTCCGCGCCGGGCCCTCCCCGGCTGATGGGTACCACCGGGGCCTGACCAGCGCCTGACGTCGTGCGCAGTATAAAGGGAGCGGACGAAGGCTGTGATCTTCACTTTCTTTGCACCTCTGCACCCAACACACATTTCGCCCACCACTACTACCCCACCGCACTCGATCACCATGTCCTACAACAACGACAACTCTTACGGCTCGTCCAACAACGATTCGTACGGCTCAGGAGGCCGCCAGGGCGGCGACTCCTTCGGCTCATCGGGCGGCCGCGGACGCAACGACTCGTACGGGTCATCGAACAACGATTCGTATGGGTCGTCCAACAACAACGATTCGTACGGCTCGGGCGGACGCCAGGGTGGTGACTCGTATGGCTCGTCGAACAACGACAGCTACGGGTCCTCTGGCCGTCAGGGCGGCGCCGACTCCTATGGCTCGTCGAATAACAACGACAGCTACGGTTCGTCGAACAAGGACTCGTACGGCTCGTCTGGCCGCCAAGGCGGCGGCGACTCCTACGGCTCATCGGGCCGTGGCGGCAACGACTCGTCGTACGGCGACAGCAACAAGGCGTCGTATGGGTCGTCAAACAACGACAGCTACGGCTCCTCTAACACCGCATCCGGCCGCGGGGGCAACGACTCGTCGTACGGTTCTTCGAACCGCAACGACAACGACTCCTACGGGTCCTCTAACAAGGACTCGTATGGATCGTCGAACAAGGACTCCTACGGATCGTCCGGTCGTGACAACTCCTCGTCCAACAACAACTCTTCGTCATACGGCAACTCCTCATCCAACCGTAACGACAACGACTCTTACGGGTCATCCAACAACTCGTCCAACAACAACAACTCCTCGGGCGCCCCCAAGCTCGACGCGTACGACAAGGGCGTCAAGTACGCGGCCGAGAAGGCGGGGTTTAACTTGGTGAGTTTTGATTTTGGTTTTCCAACGCATATATGCGCTTGGTATTGCCCGTGCATACATGCGCTACATATCTTCCTCGCGTGTGCTCTGCGCCATCCGCCTCTCCCTCTCCTATGCGTCGGCCGCATCGCCTTCCCCCTCGCTTTGCCTCCCTTCGCGAACCCTCCCACTAACCTCCTTCGCAGAACGACTCCACCGCGGACAAGATCGGCGACCAGGTCAAGGGCTTCTGTGAGTACCTGATTTTTCTCGGTCGCATTCACCTAGTTTTCACGGTCGCGTACATGCGTGCTGACGGGGTCGCAGTCAACAAGAACAACTAAAGTCGTATACCCGCCGGTGGCCTTCGTGGCCACCAGCCGTTAGCCTTCGACGGCCTCGACGCTGTCGAGCTAGGGGCTCGTTTTCTGGGCAGGATCGTTGGGTGGAAGGTTGAGGGGACGGAGGATAGATGATAAGGGGAACGGATGAGGGAGACTGGGAGGCAGGAAGCGAAGAGGGGCGACAGAAGGCAGGAAGCGAAGGACTCGGATGTAACATCGGACTCTTGTGTGTATGCAGACTACGAAGCGGCAATGTACTCTGACGCCCGGTAGGGCGTGTACCTCATCTATCGCGCGCTTGAACGTGTCACTCATCTATCGAGCGCGCGCCTGAGCGTGTCACTGATCTATATCGCGCCTAAGCGAGCAATTTTGACTGAAGACATGCATCGCGTGCAAGCGCATCATACCGCGACGTGAACGGTGGAGGCGACCGTTGTTTGGACCCCCAATCTCGTCATTGCTATACGAATGTGTGTGGTCCTCCAACTCGATCATATCGGACCCACAGCCTCATCCCCTTCTCCTTCGTCCTCTCCCACCACCCTCCCATCGCCCACTCACCCCCATCACCCGTCCTATTTCCCCCACCAACCTTCCCGAGGTGCGCGCTCATCTAAGGAATCACGCCCTCTAACCCCACACCCGCGCCAACACCCACTGATTCACCGCGCCAAAGTCCGCGCCCTCGTCCATCACGCCCGCGGCCGCGATCGGGTCGATCCACATGGGCAGCGTCGCGCCGAGGAGGGTGAAGGTCCAGAGGACGCTGAGGGGGGGAGGGTGTTAGTCGAGTTCGGTAGCGTGGAATCGGGAACAGCGGCGGAAGGGGCTGAGGAAGGGAAGCGAGGAAGCGAATAAGGGTGAATGTCTATAGGAGGACAGTGCAAGAGCGACGCAGATGAAAGAAGGATGATGGATACAAATCGCGGGAGGCCGCGAGCAAGAAGTAGAAGCAAAGGCACTATGAATTGGGGGAGAACAAGCCCACTCACCCGACCACCCGCCAATACCACGCATCCCTGAGGCCTAGCGTCTTCTTCGCAACATGAATGACACCGCGCTCGAACATGATCGCGCTCGCCTGCGTGAGGAAGAAGGGGAGGGCGCGGCTGGCGGACCTGCACGATTGGTCAGCATGCTTGCTCTGTTCTCCACCAGTGTGTCCTCCGCGCGGTTTGTCCTTTGCGCGCGGTAGTGGTTTTGGAAGAAGGACACCCGGAATATACGGTCTCGAGCAGGCAGACTCAAGACCCCTTAAAATCAAGACCCCGTATCATGAAGCGAACCCAAGGCCAAACCCACCACTCACCAACTGCCCAAAATCCTCGCATCTCCACTACTATGAATCACACCCGAGACAAAGAAGGTCGCATAGACCTTCAGGATACCCCGCGCGAGGGAGCGGCTGCGCTTTGGGGTGGGCGAGGTTTCGTAGAGCGAGGAAAGTGTGCCGCTCAAAGATCTCGGCGTGCTCGACTTGCGCGGGATGTGGTTCGCCTGCGAGTCCTTGCTGTCCGTGTGCACTCCGTTTGCATTCGCACCGTTTGCTGACGCGCCGCTCGTCCTCGCCTGCACGCCATTCCCATTCGCCTGTGTGCCGTTCCCATTCGCCTGCGCGGCCTTCCCATTCGCTTGCCCAGCTCTATCATTGTCCTTCTTTTCTCTGCCACCATCTTCCTCCGGCGGTCCATAGAGGATACAGACGAGGACTTCGGCGTGTCGCGTAAGGCACTGGGAGCAATATCATCAATACGCAAATTCGACGCCGTGAGCAAACAGCGCAGCTACTCACCCTCCTCAGCATTTGATGCCACGTACAGCCCCAGACTCCCCCAACGGTGCAGCCCGCACCCAGCGGGCCCATGAGATGCGGCCACTCGGTGGGATCGCCCCAGCCGCCGAGGGAGCGGTTGAGGAGGGCGCCGAGCTACAGAAAGTGTCGTGAGAAGCGAGCCTTGGAGCGGTAAAAAAGAGGTACGCACAGTAACGGAAACGATACTCAACATACGATGTCCAATGCCGATGGCCGCGTAGGCGGAGAAGCCGTAGCTGCAGATTTGGATGAGCTGAGGTTATATCACACAGCAAAACTCCTCACCCAGCGACCGCGCCCACCCGCGTCAACCACCCACAAGGGTAGCTATCAACGGGAATGCCCTTGCCCACCAACGCCTCGGGCAGAGGGCACCACGCGCCCATACTGACACTGGCCAGCGGCGGCCCAGAGGCGGACAGCTCGGGTATGCTCCTGCAGATCACGCTCGCGACATCGAGGAGGACCAGGTCAAAAAAGGAAGCCAGCAGCTGGTTGAGAATGAAGGTGAGCCTGCCGGAGCGTTAGCCGTGTTGAACCGCAAATCGCATGGAGCCATGGTTCATAAGACGATACGATACACACCTGCTCTTCGACTTCGGCCTCTGCGCCAGCGCGTGCTTCGGCGGCTCGAAGTTCCAGCTAATGCCGCGCGGGTTCATGCGTAGCTGGAGGGCCCAGCACAGGCGGTCCCAAGGTGTCATCTCGCTGGGAAGCTTGGTCTGGTTCCTCGCTCGTAGTGCGCGATGCGGGTCGGTCAGAATGAGCTGATCCACGGCCATGAACCAAATGGAGGTGTAGGCACTGGCCAAAAAGTAGTCCTGTATAGAGAAGTTTCCGGTGAGCAAGAGAGGGTAAGGTATCTTCGAAGTCATGGCTAGCGAACGAGGGAAGCTGCAAAACTCACATTGGGCGGATCACCCGTGCTCGTGTACACGAGTTGGTAGTAGATTATACTTGAAAGCGCGCAAAAGATGATGACGCGAGACTTGTACGACCGCACGTAGAGCCCGAGGACGAAGGCAGCCGTAGACAGAGTCCAAAGGGTGTTGGTGATGAGGGGAGCCGTTGCGGACTCCATGGGTCAACAAGAGTATGGTCGAGCAGGGTTGGCCAAACCGTCGTGAGTGCTGCTTCCAGATGAGGGCGCCGTTAGTGCGCTGGCAGATGTCGAGTGTTTTTGTGGATGATCAACGAACGCGGCCGGCCAATAGTCGAACTTGATGTACGCCCCGACGAACAGCCCAGTCCTTCTCTAAAATCGTCTAGGGGTATCCTCTAATTATTGAGAGACGCGAAGGAGAGGTCCAGGGTGCGAAAAACAGGCAAAAAGCCCTTTCAAGTGGTCGCCAGAGTCAACACGCCAGATGGGCGCTAAACGCAAGCGGTCCGGAAAACTCCGCGGCGCCTACTAGACCGCACGTGCCTCGGCCCACCCCAGCCGCGTCTCTTCTCAATCCTCCACGTTCGCCAGTTCGACGACACAGGATGTCGTGGAACTCTCGGACACCTCCCCCGCCCTCCTATGAGGAGACGAACCTACCCGTCATCCTCGGCATCGTGTAAGTGCTTAGAAGCGTCCTTGTTCGTCGCCCCTTATGCTGACCTCGAGCTTTATGACAGCATCCCCCCTCTCATCCTCGTCGTGTCTTGGTATGCGCGCAAGTGGTACCTTGCGGACAAGCTAAAGAGGACAGGTATCGGAAAAGGAGGTCAGTAATTTCCTAATGTTTGTCGCTGGGCTTTCATTCAGTTCTGACTTTCCTCCTCAGCACCTGGCTTCCAAACCGGCGTTCGCCAAGTGCGCATCACGCCCGAAATTGCTGAGCGACTACGACGAGGCGAGGATGTGAGCCCTGCGGAGATTGAGGCAGCATCACGAGCAGCAGATGCAGCGCCTCCCCCGCCACCACCGCGTCCGTACGGAGATATTGTGGAAGTGGACTTGCGAGGGCAAAACAACACCACTTCAGAGGACGAGCCGAATGAGTGGGTGTCGGAGTACATCACGAAAAAGAAGAGCAAGGCGAAAGGGAAGAGGAGATAGACGTTGGCGATTGGCTGTTTATCTAGCCGTGTATGAGATACAGTACTTCTACAGGATATCCATAATTTCGTCATGGACTTGCATGCAAAACACCTACCGACGAGCGTTGAGGACCAAGTGCTCAAGCACTCGCATGATGACCTGGCGTATGGTCAAATAATTTATGGTGAAGAGGACGAGAAGATAGGATTGACTAGAGGAAAAGGATCGTGCCTAGGTGAGATACGAGCAATAGATAGCAGTCGTGAACAAAACGAATACGATGTGTATAGTACAACGCCCGGCCGGCCGAGTCCGTAGACAGAAAGAGTGCTTGAGTTGTGGATAGAGCAGTCTTGTCGATACGCGCCCCGCTGCGTTATTTGGTTCTAGCACAGACTTGGTTTGGAACTTGTAGCGTCGGGATTTCATTGCGCGAGGGAACAGGCAACCTACTGTAATACGAATATTAGCCCCAAACGATACGGTCGCCGGACGCACGCACCTGGTCTAGCCATACCACATCCGGTAGACGCGCGGCCAGCCTCGCTCGGGTTCGCCTGCGGCGCCCGGCTCTGTCTGTGTGCCTTCGTCGGTCCCCACTTGCGTGCTGCCCTCTTCCGCCGCCTGAGGGGCTGCGTCCTCGATCATCGCGCGCACCTCCTCGTGCTCCTGCTGAGCGTTGCCCGAGGTCTGATTAACGTCGCTACCCTCAGACGGCCGAGTGCTACCCGACGCCGTAGCCTCGTTAGAAGCAATGGAGGCAGGTGCAATAGTCGAGGAGCCGGCAGCATTCGCAGTGACCGCTTGGGTTGCCTCGCCAACCGGGCCAGCACTCTCGCTCGACGTAGGCGCTGCTTGACCAGTCGGAACCGCCGAAGGCTCGTTCCTAAAAGGCAGCGGTGAACCCCTCACCGCCGACGCCGACGTCGGCACCTCGATCCCCACCGGCAGCGGGCGCATAGTGTCCATCCACGATTCGGACGACGCTCCATCGGTCCGAACCTCCATAACATCCATCCCCATGCGTTCAAACATATCTCGACCCAAAGGCGGTCGGCTCGAACCGGGCATGAAGGGCTGTCTGCGTGAGATAGAGGCGGGCAAGCTTGGGTCCAGGCGTCGGGGAGGCACGAACGGCGGAATGTCCATGAAATCGCCACGAGAGCCATTGAAAGCTCGCGCGCGCATCTCGGCTACGCTGCTTGAGCGCTGCGCTTGGGACGAGACCGAGGTCGAGGTCGCGGAGGTCGAGGGACCTGAAGAGGTTGGCGGCGGCGCACTGTTAAGACCAGCTGACGATGGACCAGGAGCGGCAACCGAGCCCCCCGCGGCAGAAGGACGGCGCATCGGATAGCGCATGCGTTCAGGCAAGTCGCGCACTGTATCAAGCAGCGAATCATCGAGCGACGAAGACTCGAACGAGCGCAGACGAGCGCGCGCATCCTCGAACGCCTGAAGGCGCATCCGCGCGCCCTCCTCCCGGCGGGTCTGCGTCTCCCGAAGGTTGCGCATACGCGTCTCGATTGCATGACGGGCAGGGATATCGCCCGAGGTCCAGTGGCGCCCTTCTTCCCGCTGCTCGGAGCGTCGGCGCGCAGCAAGGTCGCGTATACGCTGACTGATCACTGCTGGTTCGGCGCTGATGGCGGCGGCGGAGCGATGCCCTGCTCCGCGGACAGGCTGCCTACAAACAGGGCAGGTTTGTGCGGTCTGGAGCCATTGCTAACGAAGAGCGGTCAGTGTGGCACTTCGATAAGATGATAAGATGAAGACGGCGTGCTTACATGTAGACACTGCTGATGGAGCCAATGGCGACATCCGGAAAGCTTCGTGACTCGATCTTCGGCATTGTACTATACAAGAAGTCAGGTGTGAATCGCTCTTCACTCAGAAACAAGAACCTACATCATCCAGGCAGATCGGACAGTGAACGTCACTATCTTCATTCTTCCAGTCCTTGTATTGTGCGGTCTCAAGGGCGTCAATCACGCCCTGAGGCGTTCCCCGATGCCGCGGTTCATACGAGCCGAACCGCATGAGATCCAGCACTGGGTGTTGAAGATGCTCGTCAAGACGCTGCTAATCATGCTAAATTAAAACCTCTTGCAGATTGTTCAAGTACGAATAACTCACTAAACGTGGCAGGAGGGACAGAGGAGTGTCCATAGGGGCAGTTCTTGGGAGTACGCGCCTCTGTCGACTTTCATTTGACGACCGGTTCACGGTGGGCTGCGCTACGTCAGAACCCTGAGGGGGTTCCGGCCATCCGGCGTGCGCTGGATGTGATGAATAAGCCGCCGCATAGTCGGCAGCCTCTGGAAGCGGGCGAAATGTCAGCGATGGTGGCACAGCGTTTCGTCGCGCGTCTTGCAGTAATCGCTCGCGCAAAGCAGGGGGTATCGTCAGGGCTTCTGGAGATGGGGCTTCCCGACCTCGCGCCCTCTCTATAGGATCCCTACGCGGGAGTTCTTGGGAGTCGAGTGTGCGACGTTCGGTCTCGTCTCGCGTGATTTGCCACGTTGGGCGGACGCGGCGTCGAGGCGGTTCAGACCCGAACAGACTTGGCGCGTACGGAGGCGGGGGCCTCGACGGTGGCAACATGTTAGAGGCAGGTTGCGCGCGTCCTAGAGAGTGAAGGGCATCCAAGTAAGCGGTCTCGGGAGGGCTTCCAGAAGGGGTGGTGGGGACATGATCGATGGCAGTCACATGATGATGAGGACGGTTCGATGACGAGTCGGCCGTGCGCACTGCTGCGCGATCCTCGCTGTCCGAGGGACCCCTGCGGGTACTAGCGAAGGATTCCAGCAAAGCCTGCAGAGTGGGTTAATGAAAGATCAGCAACGAGAAACGCACAATAACATACCCTTTGCAGCAAGACGTCCTCTCCTCCCTGAGTGTCTACAGGTGGGATACTAAGAGGGCGACCCGATGTTGACGGCCCAGCAGCACTCGTAGGTGTCGACTGTGAGGTAGACGTGGGCAAGGCCCGACTGCGCTCACTTCCAGCACGCTGCAAAGTATTGTCCGCCAAGCGCTGCATCGTCGTTCGGAACGGTCCAGGTGCAAAATCCTGCGGGTTGAAAGCACGCGCCGCGCGCTCCCGTTCCGCGTCAGTGACACCCTGGCCCGCAAGACGGCGCATCATTTGCATGCCCAGGCCATTGTGCGTCGGCTGTACACTAGAGCTTGGCTGTGCGGAGTTCGAGGTATCTCCAGGGTAGCGTCTGTTCGGTGGTATCAGCGACCGCCTCGGGGTCGGACGCGCCGCTTCCGGCGTCTGCGAGGATTCTGGAGTGCCGCGCGGGTATGCTGCGCCCCAGTGCGCAGGTTGCAGTCTCGGGCGCCATGGCTCCTCGGGCAACAGGGGCCTTTGGTGTCTCAAGTGACTCCGAGGGAATGCACCGGTGCGAAGGAGGGTGGCGGGCGCGTCCTCGTTTGCAGGTGGTCGCAACGCACTCGCATCGCTGCCAGCCGGCGGTACTGGGCGCACTGGCGACATCTCACGCCTTTCCGAAGCAACACTATCGTACGAGGGAAGCGCGCGCAGAAGGCTGAGTCTCTCGTCATCGTCCGTCCGCGTCCCGTCATGCATCGTCACGTCCGTGTCCCTGGCACTTGATTCCGGCATGTCGACGTTCATGGCCGAGTCAACATGAGGGGCAGATTCGAATGGCGGGCCAGATGCATCCTCACGGGCAACGCTATTCACGTTTGAACCTGGAACGGGGCCAGACATCTCCGCGTCGAATGGATGTCCGAAATCCGGTGTCGGCAGAGGGGGCGTGGCGCTCAACGAGGAGTACACAGGGGGGAGGCGCAAGCCGCGAGACCCTCGTCGCACAGAAACCGAGCTTTCAGATGGCGGCTGAACTGAGGTGGACGACGCTGAGCCCTCCCAATTAGCCGTTGAGGACGGCCCTGCTGAAGTCGACGTCGAACCAGGCAAGACCGCGGGTGACACCGAAGGGGGTGCTGGTCCCGTGAGGAAGTCATCGAAAAGGGTTGACCTCGGCGAGGGCGGGCGCGGAGACATAGGCCTGTTAGCATCCATAGGGGGTGGCGGCCCAGGGAAGAGCATATGCTCAAGCCAGTGGACTCTGCGCTCCTCGCGATTCGCGTCTATGGTGCGCGTCAAGGCATCGTAAGCGGCAGCTCCTGTGCTGTCTTCAGCCGTGGTCGATGCCCTTCCGGCCATATTCGGTGCACTGCCAACCGTCGGTTGTGTCGCACTGACTCCGGATGCGCTCATTCTGCCCCTCGAGGGAGCGCTAGCGCTGTCACTTGCCGAGGCAGTCTCTCTGGAGCCACTTCCCGTGGCTCGCTGATTCGAGCCTGACGGCACAGTTGTATCGCTGATCATGGAGAGCATAGAACGACGGAGGCGGTCGAGGTGCTCGCTGCGGTCGTCTGCATTGATTCGCTGATCCTGAAAGGGAGGTGGGGGACGCTGCGCCGATGACGACCGTGGGCGAGCAAGCAATGCGCCAGGCTGTCCAGATGCAGATCGTCGAGTACTTGATGTCGCCGGGCGATTAGCGCTAGCAGAGGGCGGCCCCGGCCCCCCAGCAGGTGACCACCACTCGTCGTCCGACCAGTCGGTATACGGGTCATAAACGATATTTCGAAGCATGTCAGCACCAAGGGTCCTCCTATTCCCAGGCCTGCGCGGTCCGCCCTCCATTATATCAAGCTCCTGCCTCCGCCTACGACTCTCGCCCAACCGCGAGGGCGCCGCAAATGATGAGTCGATGGAGGGGTAGTAGTCAAGACCTTCGCGGCGTTGTTCGCGGCTAGTGCTCCTGTTGCGCCCCAGGCTACCGACGCGAGAGGAAGTAGCACCCGCCTCACGATGATCGCCTGCAGTACGCCTGCTTCTCGCGCTAGACTCTCGGTCCTCCAGGCCGCGAGGGTACCCCGCCACCGCATCCTCGTGAAGACCGCCACGTCGACTGAGATCAGCCCTCCTAGTGGTAGCAGACTGCTCAAGTATACGGGCCCACATATGGTCATATCTCGGGCGCGGGGGGCCTCGCCAGCGCGATGCGTTGGACCGCGAGTAAGTGTCGAAGTCAGACTCGGATGAATCAGACCAATCGGACATGCGAGGCGATGCCGACTCAGAATTCGGGGAGACGGGACGCAGTTCTGGGATCTCGGAGTCGATGTCGTCGTAGCCAACTCGAGAGGCAGAGGTATGGACCCGAGATGTGTTTTCAGCGTTCCGCGACCTGCTGACCGAGGAAGAGTCGGAAGGTTGGCGCTGCTCTGTATCACCTGCACCAGCAACGCCGTACCGCCGCAGAAGCTCCTCGTAGTCTCTCAGGAACGACTCGCGGTTATCCTCGCTGAGGCGTGGCAGCGGGAGCGTTGGGGGCTCACTCAGATGAGGGAGAGGCAAAGTCGGTGGCCGCTCGCCAACGCGGTTCCCACGTGATGGAGAGCGCACCCTGGGCCGCCTCCGCGAAACCACGCGGATAGGCTCTCGACGGGGATGCACCTCTGGATGATGACGACTGGATCCCGCCTCATGCAAATCGTTGTCGCCAGGCGGCGGGGGTGGGGGCGGCAGTTGCTCATCCTGACGCAGGAAATCGAGCGCCGAACTCAGGTGTGAATGGAACGAGCCTATCTCGCTCTCACGCAGCGCCGGCCATTCATTGGTGGGCAGGTCTACACGCGGGGGCGGCTCGGACGTCAGGGACTCGTTCGTCGGAAGCGTGAGAGGCGGCAGCGTTGGTGGGGGCGACGCAGGGCGCGCGCGAGAATTCGGCTCGGCGGGCGCCTGCACATCGTCGCGGAGAACGGAAAGGGCATTGTTGAAGGCGCGATAGCGCTCGACGGACGATCTATACGGATCTTGCTGGGTAGAAGGCGAAGGGAGCGCTGGAGATGGTGGACCGAAGGGCGCGAGCACGTCTACGTCCGCCGCGGGCATATCAACATCGAATGCGGGTGGCGTTGGGAGCCGCGGGGGTGTATCGATCGGGCGGCTACTGCTGAGGTTGGAGGGAGCGGCGGCGCGGCTTGAAAACGGCCCCATGCTGCTCGAAGATGTCAGGGAAAGAGAAGATAGGTGTTTCGCGGCGGGCCACGCACCTGCTATTGTTCTGATCATGCGCTGACATGACGGGCGGTGCAAAGGCCGAGGGATGCGCTGTGTCTCCTCTTGTCTGCCGACTGCTGCTCGGACCTGCAAAGGATGACCCTGGCCTTTCTTCGTCCGAACTTGTTGGGTCGTTTATGCCGTCGCCAACGACGCTCGCGCTGCGAGCGCGCTTCGCTTCGCGATCACCGCCGCCGTCATTATTGGAGTTCTGAGATGGGTTTTCTTCGATGTCTATACCTAGTTGACCGAATGAGCGCTTGAAAGACGTCGAATTGGACGGTATATTGAGCTGCAACTGCGGCGGAGGTGGCGAAGACATGGCCGTTCTATGTAAGGACCGAAACGGAATCAAATGTGGGTTGTTACCAATTTAGAGGCTGAGTCAGCAGATTGATGTGTATTGGCGTCGACGCGGTGCTCAAGCAAAGGATGTGGCGTAAGGAGGGATGCTATTCTAGATGAGAGGGGTCAAATGGCAAGGTCATGCGAGAGACAAAACGATGGGTGGACTTTTATGGCATGGCCACGTGGACTTTGTGAACCTTCAAGGACTCACCTGCAGGTAGTGATAGAGGTCGCACCGTCTTCTTTGTAAAGGAAAAAAAAATCGATATGAGTGTGGGACATGTAGCGTTGCAGAGAAGGCAATGAGAAAAGGGGTGACGACCGTGACCATGTAAGCGAAGGCTGTCGCTTACCAAAGCATGACCGCTTCACTGTCATTACTAGCGGGAGAAAAGAGTGTCTTATACCAGCAGTATCTTGAGTAGCGTGCGCCCTGGCATGCTCACAGGCGCCAAGAACTTCGAACTTCAAGGAAAGTCGAACTGGTCACGTGCTCTGCACGTGTGCATGGAACGGCGTTGCCCGCCGGCCAAGTTCGAAGCGCCTTGCCTCTTGTCACATCGCGCGTCGCGCGAAGCATTGATTTGACTGCAAACTCTGAAGCTTTCTCCTCCGCTCAGCTTTCCTCAGTCCGCTCATGTACGCCAGATAGCTCCCATTTAGATAGTCGATCAGACTGCATAGCGAGTCTGCATGCTTCTCGAATCGATTGCGGATGCGATATTCTATCCTTTCTGGTCGATAGAATGTGAGTCCTTGAAACTTCCTCTTTAGACGGCTGCGAAGTTTACACATGCCATGTCTACAAAGCAGAAATGACTGCCTTGCATGGAGCATACAGTTTTCGTTCCGCATAACCACGCCTGTGCCACATAGCCACGCCTGTGGGTATTCGTGCGTCTTCCTATTGTTTAGGTGTTCGTCTTCTGTCACCATTGACTACGCCTCCCATGCCGCAAAGGAACTTGCTGCTGGTCAAAAGGTCTCTGAGGGGGAGAGGGAAGCAAGGAGATACGCCCACTTCACGACCTCCGTCCGCCACATACTACATCGCACGACCATCGCCTACGACCATCCGACGCTAAAACATGTCTACGATATCCCACGACTCGCATCCCTTGCCTCAGCCGGCATTCCAGCACGCCACCCCCAACGAACAGCCTCAGATCACTCCAGTTCCGGGGACTGCGCAGCGCATCCCTGGCCGCGTACAGGCGACCGCCGTCTCACTCCCTCTCTTCGGTTCCTTGAAGAGTACCACCTTGCTCCGGCCGCTGACAGGCTTTGGGCTTTTGTTGAAGCAAAAATCCTTCGCGCCCGCGTCATTCGCGGTGAAGCTCCTGGCCGGCACCGTCGCCGGAAAACTTCTCTTTTCCTTCACACGCAAAGGGAAGTCCGACGTCGAGGGAGGAAACATTACTCCACCCGGAATCCCTCCCCCCTCGCCATCGGATGACACCGCCGTCGAGCCCGAGCACCCTCGAGGCTGCCTCTCGACCGTCGCCACATATATGCAGTGGATCATCTCCCTGCAAATCCTTTGTGTGGAAGCCGCGGCGCTGGCCTCCTTCAGCAGCGTAGTCGCTATTCTCATCGGCCAGCAAGTTCTCAAATCTGAACATAGCGCATTCGACGTCACTGCCGCATCCGCTGCCTCCGTTGGCGCTGTCGGCGGGGTTGTCCTCTTCCCTTTGTACATAGTCGAGACTATGTTCCTCCATGTCCTCCCATTCTTTCTTATTCGGTGGCCTATAATTATGGGCGTACGCGCTGCGATGGGAGCAGTGGGGGCCGCGGTCCTGCGTACAGCCATAACTCAGGACGACTTCTTGTCCGTCAAAGAGAGCGCACTAGCCGCAATGGTTGGACCAGCTATAATGGCGGCGGTAGAGGAAATCTTTCTGGTCTTGGCGGCTCTATGCAAGGTTTGTGCAGACGACGATTGAGTGTGCCTGCCCATGTGTATTCCGCGTCCATAGTTTTTCTGTCTCTTCGGACCCACAGCGCGTTTCGATATTCTACATCGTAATTCATACATACAAGATAGACCGTCCTACTCATCATCTTTCTCCTTCGTACATACAAATAAAATTCGATGCCTCATCGTACACTTGGGCGTCACGCCTTTATGGCGCGTCCCCTGTATGCACCTAGAGGCGTCCACGTTGACCTATGGGATCGACACGCCCACGATGACCGAGGCTTCCCTCTACTTGGGCTTCGCTACCTGCCCGCACGCCTTGCACTTCCGCAGATCCTCCTCCGCCTGCCAACGACGAATGACGGGCGCGAGTTGCGTACCCTGAGGGAAGGTCAACAAAGTGCCCCAAAATTCCTTCGACCATGACTTACCAGATCCGTGACATGCATGCTCTCCTCGTAGATGATCGTAGGCTCTGCGTGCTCCGGGTTCTTGCAATACCAGCGCAGGCGATCTAAAGGCGAGAATGAGTATCTATGCATACTACCACCTCTCGCCTCTCAAGGAGATCAACCCGTGTTTACTGACCGATGCTACCCTCCGGCCTCTCCCTCTCCAAGACGAGGCCAATGGTGTTCGCGAAGCGCACTGGGTTGTGCGGCGTGTTGGCAGGGAGCAAGAACATCGAGCCCTATAACGAGAGAGGATAAGCAATCCACAACGGCATGGCAAGCGATTGGCTCGCACGTACCTCCTCGATATGGATATCCCGGAACTTCCCCTCATCCACGACGCGAAGCAGCATCGCGCCCTTGTGTTGGTAGAACCATTCCTGGGATCAGAAAGCAGCCAAATTGTTGAAAGAGACGCGACGCGAACCCAGCGACTGACCTCCGTCTCGTTCACATGGTAATCATTACGCTCATTCGGCCCACCGACGACCATGACGATGAAGTCACCTGCAGCGTACTTCTCAGTCCGAGCCCTCGTCAATCAAAGATAGAGCTCACCTCCCCTATACAGGCAGAAGTTGTTCACAGGCGGCTGAAGGCGATCGCCATTCTCGGCGAGCCAAGCCTTGAAGTTAAGAGGCGGAGCGAGAGGCATCGTAGATGATTGGCGTATGCCGGAGACTGAAGAAGTGATGTAGGAAGTCGTCAGAATGCGAACGACAGTCTTATAAACTAAGTCGTGGGACAGCAAGGCCTATCTGACCAAGCGCTGTCTAAGCCCGATATTGGTGGCTTATGGAGATCGGGATGACTCGTGTGAAGGTCCCAGAGCGTGTCGCCACTGTCGCCGATGTGTATGGAGAACGGTGGAAGGCAATGAGGGGGCTTTATGAGAGGAGGATGATAGAAGGGAGATGAAGCAGCCTGTCAGACGAGTCAGCCTCGCATATCGCCCTCGCTGATCACCGAGACGCACCTGTCGATCTATACGGTACGCACCCGCCGATCACAAGAGGCTTGCTGATGGATGGATAACGCAGCAGAGCGATACGGACGTCGTTCACGCCTGGGCGAGTCGAGGTAGAACGAGAGCGGAGTTGAGGGTTGGGATGTGGCGCGATGTCGGACGTTCGGGATGACGCGCAAGTCAGAGCTGCGCGTTCAGGCTGATGAAGGGAAGACCCAAGCACTGGAGAGTCCGGACGCTTGCCGAGGCGCTGCAAAGGTCAAAAGCAAGGAGGGGCTGAAGGTCTCGACGGAGAGATCGCCCCTATCCATTCTGAGTGCTATACTTACTGATCGAGCCGTTCCTCATGCAGTCGCGATCCTGACGACGACACGCAACGTGATGCGGCGACGGCGGCGTGCCGACTGTAATCGTGGACTCATCGTATGCCCCCTCGGCAGGTCCCTGGGATCTGACAGCGTATGCTCCGGCAAGGCAGGTTGAGATCACTCAGCCACGGTGATGGACGCGATAAGGAAGTACGAGGGCATTGTATTCGCTGCAGTCAAGGAAGGGACACAGCGTTCTTCACTGCAGTCATGAAGGGAGGAGTCAAGGTCGGAGAACGTGGACGTAGAGTGGGTGGTTCGAACGACGATCGCGACATCAGCGGACATGGCGCGGATATGAGCTCCTCTTCGGTCATGAAGAAATGCCTTTTCCCTTGTGACGCTGCCTCTTATATACCCCTACACCGGCCGGCGAGACCGCCTCAGTCGCCGCGACGGCGACTATGCACGGCGTGCCGGCCATCCCAGGACTAGTGTACAGCAGGAGCTGCGAGCGTGTATTGCCAGTCATTTAACTGAGCCACGTCGTCCACTTGTTCTCCTCGCCCAGGATTACTTCAGATATCTGCTTTGCCACCTCGCGGTCTGCCTGCTCGCTCGGATGTAGCTCGTCGAACCTGAAAGCGCAGTCTGTAAGGTGACCTTACAGATCGATATTCGGGCACTCACCAGAGGTAGCTATCCCTGTCCGTCCCCTCAACGGTCGTGCAGTCTCCAGGATCGCTCGTCGATTCTCCCACCTCGAACACGCAAGCATGGACCGCGCCGGTGACGTTGAACGGTGCAGTGCCATTCAGGTAGTCCGCCGGGTTAGCGTACATATCGGCGAAGAGAGAATGAGAGTCGAAGAGGCCTGTCATTCTGATGGTCAGCAGGTGCAGTCATGTCGCTCTTCGAAAGCGATGAAGGTGAGCAACACTCACCGACGTGCGCCCCATCCAGCTTCGGCGCCAGCTGCTTGAGCAGCAGCTCTGCGATTTTGTTCCCCGACGTCGTCAATTCTCGCATGAACACACTCCATTCGGTCGCATTCTTCGGTGCCGTCCAGAACTTGGTCGGATACGCATTTGGTGAGTACGTCGGAACCGTCTCCAGTGGGATCATCTGGGGTGGAATTGTCAGTATATTCCTCGACTTGGAAAGCATTCGAATATCAATCAACGCTGTACCCACATTTTGGAACAAGAAATTCCTAGCCCCATGGTCATACAGCTCCTGTACCCAATCCACCGCACACCCCACCGTATCCACAATCGTCGCATCCGAAGGGACAGTCGAATTCGAGCTCTTATCCTCCAGCCGCGTGGGCCCCGTCAACAGCGCGTTCGACCCCACGTCGTTTGTCCCAATCCAGAGCGTGAACAGCGTCTTCTCCGCATCAACGTCGGATGGGACCGTCCCGTTATCCAGTCCAGCATAGTACGCTGGCAGCTGGCTCTCGAAGAGCGACGGGAATGGCCGGTAGGTAATTTTATTCGAGCACGTCGCGCCGGAGCGCGCGAATGGGTATAGGGTAACGGTTGAGTTCGACGCGTCGCTGGCGTACTGGACGGCGTATTCCGGCCATGCGATGCCGCCGTCGCCGACATTCTGCACGTCAGTGTAAGAGTCTCCGAAGGTGACGAGATTGGTGATTGTATTGGGGGAAAGGGATGCGAGGGATGGTCTGGCGAGGCAGAGGAAAGCGCCAGAGACAGCGAGAGAAGAGAGCATAGCGAGCATAGTCAAGGTTTGCCTTGCGCAGACCTAGCGAGAAACACGAGCTGGATGACCGTTAGTCACAGAGCAGGTCGCTCAGGTTTGTCGGAGATAACGCCGTCAGAAGATAACCAAAGAGTTGACGCAGGCGTCCGTCTGCACGCGCGACGACCGTCTCGCAGTCGCCTTTATACCATCCCTTCCTCCCTCATCCAAGGTCATGGGACGTAGACGGGCCGCTTCAACAGGGTGCCATGCGTAATGTTGCCGGCGAAAGCAACCTTAACGGAGGATAGTCGGTCGCTGAACATAATGGACGGACGGAAGCGGGAAGTTCGAAGCCCGTGACGTGACAAGCCGGCCCGTGACAGCCCGTAAACACACACAAGCAAGGTATCACAACACCCATCCGGAGTTAGCCGGCCTCCTTCAGGGAATCTCTTTCTCTTTCTGTCAGGCCGAGTTGCGCGGATACTCACTGGAATATCTCCGAGCATATCGGGAATGTGCCGCGGTCGTGTCCGCTGTGGGCTTTGAAACGGATATGGGCCGCGCTTATTTCTGACATCGATTCATCCACAAAAGGTGGGACAGAGAATCTGGCCTCAGGTATGATGCGCTGCACGTAAGCCAGCAGGCGAGAGCAATGAAACTGGGGAGCACTGGCTCTTCGTGATCAATCGAGCGCGAACCAGCCGGGAAGGATATGAGCTCCTCTCAATATTATCTACGGGACATGATTTGAGATTGGCCACTCGAAAGGTAGCGCTGCATCTGAGAATATATGATCCAATAAGCTATACTACAACTAGAGGAAGAAGAGAGAATCTCTCCTCAAGAATCGTGCTCCTGACCTTTGAGTGGAATTTTTCAGAGTGAAGTTGAACAATTGTGTCACGTGACAAATCACATGTCGGGTCCGAACTGGACCGTCACCTCGCCTCCTTAGACAGCTCGACGTGGTTTGCGCCCTGCCGCCTTGCTCCGGTGTCAGACTGTATGAGATATCGTGTAAATACGACGGTATTCGGAAAAGTGGACACCTTCTGACGCGGGCAAGGGCGCCAACGTTGTATACAGCTGTGCCACAAATCGATACGACGGCAGACCAGAAGCCCTCGGTGGCTACCGCACTTGTTACAACTCTGGTTCCCCCGGTATAATCATTCTCGGTCGCACCGACGTGTATTGGAAACCATGACGGATTTGATGCCTGGGTGTTATAGTAAGTTACCGGCGGCATTCATCAGGTCGTATTTACTGTTTATGGACGTTGTGTATGCCAGCAAGCCTCAAAGGCAGGACGTGATAAGATCTCAAACTAGATGTCGTACTTATCGACACCGGTTGAAGGGTGCAGCCTTGCCATGCGTTCCCAGTCAAGATAATAGCGTACCCATCTGGGCACAAAAGCGCCATCTTCTGTGATAGCTGCCTAGCGGTCACGCCATGGCCCGACAACAATATAATGAATGGGAAGAAGGCATCTTCTGATGTCGCAGGTCAACGTCAGGATTGCGCCATGCCCTTTGAGCGCTCAGCTGGACTCGCATCAGTGCTCCGTGAATTCTCGGAAGCTGGTCTCCGGCCGAGTAGCAATAATTTGTGTGATCAAGCAAGGTCTTCAAAAGCCCTTCGTTGCATACGTCCACCAGAGGGCTCCCAGTCTCGTCGGCGAGGTGTATCAAAAAATCCCTCATGAAGGGATGACGCTAGATGGTGGGAAATGATCTCGGCAATCGGTCCGCGTGCTCTTGTTCAATGTACGGCACTTCCCGGGCGTCTTTTCCCTCGACCATCTTCCTTCCCGTAAGCGGGTATTTGACGCCCGAGAATCCATTGATTTTCCCTTATCGACGCGCTGCTAAGCCTACAGTATAGAGATACCAGTGCCTTGAGTACAGCGGCTTCCCTCCGTTTCCCAGCACTGTACACCACCCCAAACCAAACGTCTGGTTCAACAGGTCGCTTCAGTGGGTTCGTTTGGAGCGCCTGTTACCTATCCAATCACCGGATTAGTGCATGCGCAACGTTTCTAACGGGAAATTGCAGACCCTTCATCTCTTTTGCCCTGAAATGATCCGGAACACACCCATAGCCGTCCGTCATCCGAGTATACATATGTAGGCGCTTGGTGCCTCAGCGAATGCGATCATTCCCCCACTGCGCGCCTCCCCCTCTCACCTTGTTTCCTGTCCCTTACGATGCACGAGCTATTCTACATCCCGGAGCTAATCGGCCTCATCTGCGAGGCTCTGCGTCTAGACTCCTTCTCTCATCGCAACGATCCTCATGCAGCGCGCAAGGCGCTTGCCACCCTGGCGCGGACAGCAAAGGTCTTCAGAGAACCTGCTTTGTCGTCACTATGGTATACCCAACATACCTTGGTGAACCTCGTCAAAGTCCTCCCTCATTTCCTGTGGCGCGAGCAGCACTACACAGTACGAGTGCTCAAGGCGTCACGATTGCGACACGAGCTCGTGAGTACAGCATCTGCTTCAGCTGTGATACGCGCTGAACGAGCTCATGCAGAGTGTCAGCCGTACCCCCACTCAGGAGGAAGCCGCGCGCCTCGTCTTCTACGCCGCTTTTGTCAAGGAGCTTTACATGGGGTATGATCCCCGTGTTTCCATCGACTTCGACTATGACTTCATCCACGTCTCGCCCTACTTCGATTATCTGCAGCTGCGCCTGCTGTCGTTCTCGAGCGACGCTTTTCGCTGTGCTCAGGCTCTCGTGCGGCCAAGCTTACAGGCTATCGAGCTGCACGGCCAATGGGACGCGCCCAACACGCGGGACGCACTGCGCACCGTCAAGACCGTGTGTCGCTCTCTTGGGAGTGTGCGGCTCCATACTACCATGTCAGCCCCGCTGGAGTCGGGCGTAGACCCAGGCGCACAGGAATTAGCGGACTTTGTCGTGGGCTTCCCGCTGCGGCAGCTACGCACGAGTGGGAGAATCGCGGACGCCGGCCTGCAGTACCTCGCGAGGCTGTCGACTCTCACCTCCCTCGAATTCACCGAATCAGCGCCCGGCCAGGGCTTTCCCCGCGGGAGCTTCTCCGCCCTCAGGGAGCTGAAGGTCATCTGCACTTCCCATGCCTTCGCGCTGTCGCTGTTTGCCGCCATGGACCGCTGCCCGCTCGAGACCCTTCACTGCCACTCGACCAGCGCCTGCAGCACCCCGCATCTGCACGCTATCCTCGCCGAGCTGGCTCGCGGCGTGAACCCGCGGACTCTGACGCAGGTCGCGTTCTCGTGCAACCATTTCGAAGACGACGAGAGGCCGCGCGACGACAACCTGATCAATCTGCCCATCATCGCCCCCCTTCGCGTATTTCGCCGCCTCACACACGTATGCGTCACCTCCCTGGACGGCTGCCGGTTTACAGACGAGGAGCTGGCGGAGATCGGCTCTTGGTGGCCGCGCGCGACGTGCATCACCTTGCCAGGGTGCAACCATGCCCGAGGGCTGCCTCATGCGACGATCCGTGGCGTCCTCGCCCTCGCGCGGCAGACGCCACAGCTGAAGGAGCTCGACGTCGTCTTCGACATGCGCCGTGTTCAAAGCGCGCTTTCGGACGTATGCGCGATGGTTCATTGTACTGGGCCGCAGGAGTCCCTGTCGTCTCTGGGCGTCGGCTCTTCTCCGATAACGGCATGGTTCCCTGCGCCCTCGTCTGCGCCAATGGCTGGGATGCCGTCACCCAAAGCCTGCGGGCTGGGACCTCACGCAGACCCCGTGGTTCAGGTGATGCGTTTGGCCTTCCCCCGGCTGAAGGAAGTGTGCGTGGCCGACGAATCCGATGGATGGGCTGGCGACTTCGACGCAGAGGATTGGTCGGAGCAGGAAGAAGCATATCGCGCGCGGTGGCTACAGGTCAACGAACACCTTGCCCTTACGCAGCCAGTCGCAGTCGCGTAATTCTCGACCTCAGCCTGGCCGTCCGGTTGAGCTCGCCGCGCAGTCTAGTCCCTCCTCCTTCCATCCGTCCTTCCATCTTCGCGGCGAATTCTCAAATGCGATATCCGAGGCCTGGTGGGCGCTAGTAGACCCACCCCATCCTCACTGCCAGCCGATCCCAAGACGCCGAGGTGATGCACGCGAACGCCCCGGCCCAGCTATAGTCGCCGACCATGAATTCACCGGGCTTGACGGTACGATCAGTGCAACACAATAGCGATCTCCCGCGTCAGCCGCACATCAGACATCGAGACCATCATCCGTACCTCTGCAGTGCTCTTCTATCACCACTTGCCCCCTTCCGCAACATTGCTCTCATCGCCAAGTCCTCCGTTACCTCGTTCGTGAAGCGGCGTCGTGCGACCTGGTGCCTCCTCGGGTGTCATCCGCGAGCGGGCAGCGGAGATGACTTCGCCGGGATACTCCTCATACGAGGACTAGGCCCCGCGAAAGCAGACTGTGGGTAGTCGATCTTACTTCTCGATCCCTTGTCTCATTCACATCCTACGTAGGTCGTTCATACAGCTTCATGGACGGCGCGAGCGCGCTCAGCGACAATGAGCAATGTATTCCTGGACTTTGTACACGAGCTATTTAACTTAACGTATGTTATTTGTATGGACTGGAGGATGTGCTATGTACTGATGTACTCTTACGACCCCTGTACGACGGAATAACGATTGTATCGTCTTACGCCAGAATTTTTCTCCTCGCAAGCGCGTCGACATGGAGGACACAGTCCTTCATAAGATCGCGTAACGTGCTCTTCCCTGCGCCGTCACCTTCCAATGTCGAGCTTTGTCAAGTACCTCTTCGCATGACCCGACAGCCGTACGTTACGAGGATCCTCTGTTGGTCTCGTATCAGGCTGCTCATGCAGCCCGATACCTACCCGATTTGCCCGATCCTGCCACCTGCAACCGCCGATTCGGGATTCACAGGCTACACTTGTTGTGACCTCATGCGTACCCTTGACGACGTATTTGTCGGGGGCCGGAGGAGATCACAAGCCCGCCCCGCGCTTCAGGCGGCAGTGACGATCATCGGAAGGTATCCAACTGCCAGCTGGCAGCAGCCTCCAGCGCCCAAGTCGATCGTTCGACGCCGCCCCAGCGGCCCAGCCCAGCCATTCGGCCGCGCGCGTCGCCTGTTGGACTACCTGGCATCGGGCGTGAGTGTGCTCAACTGTGCTGAACGCTCAGCATTCGGCGCCTTCGAACTGCCTCCCAAAAGACCTCCAGCACTTGCCGATGCCGATTGGACGCATAATTGCCCATGCCATCCCCCAGAAGGCTGACAGCCTTGGGCGCGCTGCGTCCCTGCGTATGATTAGCGAAGATTGGCCGACGACCGCCAAGCCATGGGGCGCCTTTTGATATAGGATTGGGGTGAGGTGGGCAAGATTGTTTCCTCCCGTACTCCATCATCCCCTCACTGATTACTGAATTCCATTCTACCTCAACTACTTCTCACTTCTTTTTGGTCGCCACCAATTGCCACTAACATGCACTCCTTTCCCCTAGTCACTCTTTTACTTACACCACTCCTCGCGGTCCCCACGTACGCTGTCCTCACCCCCAACCAAATTACGCACTTCATCACCTTCGGGGACTCGTACACCGATGTCTTTCTCGCCGGTGACGGCGGCCGCTCGTGGCCGCTCTACGTGCTTGACTACGTGAACGCCGTGCGCGGGACGAACGGCAGCGTCGTCGGCAATCAGGCGTACGCGGACGCTGTCGCAGAGTATCTGGCTGGTCAAAGTGGCGCTGGCAGCGACTCCGGCAACGGGACTGCTACTAGCAACGGTACCGCTACCAGCAACAGCACCGTCGCCTCGCGCGCCACCATCGCCATACACGCAGAGGTCGATCTCGGTTCTGCCAATGCCTCCCTCACCCTTCACCCTTACGCCATGTCCGGCGGGATCTGCTCGCACACGCTCAACAACCTTCCCTGGCCGTCCGTCTTCGAGGAGGAGCTGCCTGCTTTTTATAACGATTCTTCCAATGGCACTCTCGATGGCTCTGCCCCCGGCGTCCTCGGTGATATCACTCCGGATAACACGCTCTACAGCATCTGGTTGGGGACGAACGACGTTGGGGCGGGTGCGCTCCTCACCGGTGAGGCGCCCGAGGGCGTGACGGTGGTCGACACGGTGGCCTGCACGGTCAACTGGGTGAAGACCTTGTATGACAAGGGCGCGAGGAATTTCCTGTTCCAGAATGTCAGTATGAGTTGCCTTGCTTTGCGTTCTCCCAAGCGATACAATAGAGACCGCAAAGCTGATCATCATTTCCAGATGAACCCTCTCGAGAAGACGCCCATGTACTCACGCAACGGGAAGCCCACGGGCACCTGGACCGCCTCCAAGAACGCTACCGAATGGAACATCATGATCCACGAGCTCACCACCGCCGGCAACAAGCTCGCTGAGCTCATGCTCCAGCAGCTCGTCCCTACCCTCGACGGCGCGCACGTCGCGCTCTTTGACTCGCATTCCCTCTTCAACGACATGATTGCGAACCCGGAGCAGTATCTCAACGGAACGGCGACGGTGAACGTTACCACGGCAATCCGGACCTGCGATTGGCAGGAGAACGAGGACCCGACGGATACGGTGCCCTGCACGGTGGTCAATGGCACGGATAGGGATAGTTATATGTGGTGAGTGAGCAACTGGATTGGATACTGGCTGTGACCCGTTTAGCTCATGATCGTTCTTCCAGGCAGGATGAACTGCATCCCAGCGAGCAGGCGGACCGTATCGTCGCCCAACAGATCGCCCAAGTAGTTCAGGGCGAGGATAACAAGTACACGACATGGCTCAGTTGAAGAAAACAGATCGTCTTGACGCACTCCTACGTCGTGGACTTCTCTCTCCACATCTTGATAGCTGGTCGATGTCTATGTTCAGACCGGGCTGTACCTGCATCGCATTCTATAGCCAAAGATTCATGCTGTGAGGCTGAACGTTGAACCTTGAAGTGCATAACGCCGAACTGCACTGCTTCAGAGACCGGGCCGTGACCTTCCTCAGTCCAAGTCGTCGAAGATATGATGAGGGTCGCCATGGATTGACACAGGATTAATCCCTTGTTAAGCGCCGGGCGCCTAGACTTCCGGGGATAGCACCTGTTTGGGACGAAGTTGATCTCTGTCGTGTTCATCATCATCTCCTCCTCCCCCACCACCTTCTCCCATTACTTTCGCTCTTGGCGATGAACAATTACTATGTGCAGGCCGCTCTAGCACAGATAAGCAGCAGGACGGGGTCGCAGGGGACCAACTTGACCGCGCAGGTACACCAAAGACAGGTGCCAAGCGTATGTCGATCGTGTACGGATCGAGACCGAGCGCGACACTGAGTGGCGCACCAGGTTCCGGAACCCATCGCGACCAAGCCAGCGGACGCAGAATTCTACGCGACCGACGAGAATGGGGAGGTCAAGCCGAACCCGCTGTTCCTCAAGTCGCACTTCTTTCGCGAGGGGCGCTTAACGGAGGAGCAGGCGCTCTTTGTCCTCAGTCGCGCGACGGCGCTTTTGAGGCAAGAGCCGAACGTGGTGCAAGTGCAGAGTCCCGTAACGAGTGCGTCGCATGTCCTTCGCGCGCGTCGCCACTGCTGATCGTCCCCTTGCAGTATGTGGAGACATACACGGTCAATATGTGAGGCGCACACGCTCGCTAAGCAGTCCCCTCCTCACATGATGTCCCCGCCAGTACGACCTGATGAAGCTCTTTGACGTGGGAGGCTCCATACACGACAACAGCTACCTCTTCCTCGGCGACTACGTCGATCGGGGCTGCTTTGGAATCGAGGTCAGTCCGGGTCGCCTCCGCCGAGTAAGTCCCTCTCTAAACCCCGGCGGTCCTCTTTTTCAGTGTCTCTTGTACCTGTATAGCTTGAAACTATGGTATCCCAACCGCTTCACCCTCCTCCGCGGCAACCACGAGTGCAGACACCTCACCGAGTACTTTACGTTCAAGCGGGAATGTGCGTACCGTGGCGCGCGCGCTCTACCGCCGGTTTCGCTTACTATACTCTCTCAAAGGCTTGCATAAGTACTCAGAAAGGATATACGAGGCGTGCATCGAGTCATTTTGCGCGCTGCCGGTGGCCGCGATCGTAGACAACCGCTTCTTCTGCGTCCATGGAGGGCTATCACCGGAACTCGGCACCATCGACGACATCAGGAAGGCGCGTCCTGCTCAGGCTTCTTGTTCGTGATCATAGCTTACCTTGCCGCAGATAGACCGCTTCCAAGAACCAGGATCGCACGGTCTGCTCTGCGATCTGCTATGGTCAGATCCTATCGCGACCTTCGGAAGGGAGCAAGAGCCGGTGCAGGGCACTCCCGGCTTGCCACCCGGCACGATGTGGCTACACAACGCGACACGAGGGTGCTCTTTCTTCTTCACGTACGTCTGCTCTTTGACCTCGATGACGCGCTTGCTGACGCCCAGATTACAGATACGACGCCGCTTGTGCCTTTTTGGAACGGAATAGTCTGTTAGGCATTATACGAGGACACGAGGCGCAGGATGCAGGGTATAGTCACACTGTCGATTGCAGACCGCTCATACTAACAATTGCCAGATATACCATGCACAAGAAGACGCCGACCAAACGCTTTCCTTCCGTCATCACCATCTTCTCTGCCCCCAACTATCTCGACGTATACCACAACCGCGGCGCGGTCATCAAGTACGCTAACCGAGGTATCACGATACGACAGTATAACGCATCCCCTCATCCTTACTGGCTACCAAACTTCATGGACGCCTTTACATGGAGTTTGCCATTCGTCGGCATGAAGAGTGCGCCTCTATGCTCACCGTCAACTCTTCCATCGCTGACTCACTCCCACCCCTCAGTCACCGAAATGCTGCTCGCCGTCCTTTCGGTCTGCTCCGAAGAGGAGCTCGATGGCGACGACTCGGACGAAGACGAAGACGCGCGCACGCTCATGTCCCCCGACATCAACGCGCGCAGGCAGCAGATCAAGAACAAGATCATGGCCGTCGGCCGCATGCAGCGCGTCTTCCAGCTCCTGCGCGAGGAGGCGGAGAACGCGACCGAGCTTGCGGCCGGGTTCCCGCTGCCGGGCTTGGGTGTCGGCACGCCCGGGCTGGGCGCGGAGGGCGTAGCGGGGCGGAGTTTGGATGGTGAGTGCAGCAGTGGTGGATGAGGAAGGGGCGTGGTTTCTATACTGATGCAGTGCCAGGTGCGGATGGTGCCGGTGAAGTCATGGGCGCGGAGGGCATGCCAGGAGGCCTGGGTGGCCCGGCACATCTCGGCGTACATGAGGCCAAGTTGGCCCGCGCAATTCGGTCGTTTGAGGATGCGTACGTTGTTTTATTTTGCGGCTCTCCTGTCCGTATAGCTGACCATCCCTTTAGCCGTCGCTCTGATCTCATCAACGAGCGTCTGCCCGAGTACGACCCTTCGCCAACGATATTCCCCGCAAGTATGCGCCTACCAGGGCGAAGAGGCAGCGGCGAGTGAGTTTTGCTATCTCATCCCATTCATGGATCAACTTTGCTAACGAAACAGTCGCAGCGAATCCCTCAACATGGAGTATCTCATCAAGAAGACGCTCGAGGAGGAAGAGGACGACAGCGGGGTCGTCGAGCGGCTGGCGGAGAAGATTGCGCGTGGGCGGAAGCCAACGGGCCGGCCTCGCCCACTGAAGAGGCACGAGACGACTTGAGAGCAGCATGCACAATGCGAGACGTATGGAAGGGCATGATACGAATGGGAGGAAAGGCGCCCACGCAGGAATTCGCGGTGGACGTAGCCTGAAATATACCCAGTCATTGTAGCAGGGGCGCGGGGGCGGTCGAAAGTCTGCAGAGAGCTACACTATATCGCAGCATGGGATCCCAGCCAACACTCCGGATGTGCACCTCGAATGAGCCCATCGCAGACTCCCCTAGCGGTCTTGATTTGGATACTCGTCTATGACAGCTTGCTTTCGCCCTGTTTACTTACTGTACGCATCATAAATTCCTTCTACTGCATACGTGAACCCTGGTTGAGCATTCCGTGGTCCTTCAGCAGGTAGCAGCCTAAATTGTAGCGATTCAGATGTCGAGGACAAACATCCGGCGTTTGCCGGTGCTGGTCCATGTTGAACTTGTCACACTGTGTCACCCTGACTTCTTTGCAGCAACCGAATTACCTCTGCTTTTCCTGAACCCCCATCGCATACTAAGGCGGGTTCGTGGATATCCTAGGTATCAAGACACTGATCCATTGAACTTGCACCAGCAGCCCGCGCAGAAATCATGTCCGGCCAAGGTCCCACGCGCAAGAGGCCCACCAAGTACAGCATTATCAAGGAAGGGTGGGGGGATCGCGTAATGTTCCAAGCTTCATACGGCCTACGGATGGGTATGCTTCCCCCAAATTTCTATTTTCTGTCTGTTGCTGCGCATCCCAGTGGGCTTGACGCGCCTCGTTCAACTCGTATCCTTCATAGAATTGCACTACCATGATCGGTTGACTGACCGCTTTCTAGACCCGGACGATCTGGCAGAAGGAGAGGCCATCCTTGACCAGCTCCTTCGCAACGCCATCGAAGATTGGGAAGAAGTACAGAGGCAGGCGGGACGCCGCTACTAAACTTGCGGTTTATTGATGGTGAGTCGTTCATATCCTGTCTCATTCTCTGGATTACATGCGACAGGCTCCCTCGTTATGTCGCATCACCTTGAGCCATTTAAGGCGGTTGTCGTGCGCAAGGTCGTCGAACGAAGTCTAATCTGCTGAGTGTAATCCAATCATTGTGTACTTACATTTCGCGCGCGTCGCTTTCTGTATTGTACCATCAGTATTCAATGCCAGCGAATGCGCATCTGTATCACCGGGAATATGACCATTACTTGCTGGCGCCAGATGCATATACGTCGGTCCTCTTGTGAGCTAGCGGGGGCACTTGAAGGCGACCCTGCTGAGTCAGCGCGCGCCTGTTGCTGAATCGGGCGAAGTCTCCCTTACCCTTTCACACCGCTGCTTGCTCCTTACCCCGATGTCTCTTCCGAAGGTGCGCGACCCAAGGATCTGTAATTGGGGCTCCTGAGGCTTACCTGTGTCCTGTGAAACCCAGCGGATCATCAAGGTAAGCAGGGAGCTAGTCAACGAGATGTCCATCTATTGGACGCGCCCCAGGCGCGTGCGGTGTACCGTGGCGCACGGCGAGGAGTTTCCTTACCACACAACACCGAGGACGGAGGGACTGAGGCTAGAGGACAACGCTAACGCGAGAGAGTAGGAGACGGAGCGCCTGGTCGCAGATCCCGCGCCTGGCATTACCGCCGCGCCGCATGACGATAACCTCCGCTACTTCGACGTGACGATACAGGGCCCAGATGGCAGCCCATTCGAGAGTGAGTTCCCCGCTATCCTCCAGTCCGCCAGACCATTAGAGGGTGCTCGATCTGTTACAATCCGCCTTGTCCCCCGTGCAGCGCGTCCGCCCCTCCACCCCGCATCCTACGATACTCGATATCAGTGACACGGCACGATGGCTGATCATATTTGCAGGAGGAGTATTCAAGCTCGAGCTCTTCCTGCCAGAAGAATACCCCATGGCACCGCCGAAGGTCCGCTTTTTGACCAAGATCTACCATCCTAACATCGGTGCGTATGTGCGCGCCGCTCTACGACACCGATACTGACGAATGACGCCCTCGGGTCCCCTGCCGACCCTCGCTTCAACATCTCTCCTTCCAATCCGCTCTCCGATTCGTGCCTACCACACCCTCCGCCACACCTATCCACTGCTCACTTGCCATATGAACGACACCATCATCACTTCATCATTTCAACGTATACACCGTATCCAACATTACAGACAAGCTCGGCCGCATCTGCCTCGACATCCTGAAGGACAAGTGGTCACCAGCGCTGCAAATTCGCACCGTCCTACTCTCCGTCCAAGTGCGTCATGCCCGTCCCTTCATCTCGTCAGGCACTGACCAATCCTTCCCATTTCGTCGTCATTTTCACCCTCTTTCCCCCTTGCTACCTCCCTTCGCAACACGCCATCTCAAATCCTGCATTATAACCTCAACCACCGCAACGCACCCGCCTCACACCGACCCTCGTTCATGCCCACCACCAGGCCCTACTCTCTGCGCCGAACCCCGACGACCCGCTCGCGACCGACGTCGCGAAGCACTACAAGGAGGACGAGAAGGACGCGCAGCGCGTCAGCAGGGAGTGGACGGTCAAGTACGCCAGCGCATGAGTCGGAGTGGACGAACGTCTGTATGGAATTTGAGGCTCATTCTCGCACGGCAAGCCCTTGCCAATCCAAAGCTCGCAACCTTCGCCGGTCGTACTGTGGGAGATAGACGTGTACATTTACTGTTTTTATTCATCTTGTAGTCAAAAGTTGCCGACGACGAGGTTTGGGAGGGTCAACACTGAGAACAGGGAGAGTACGAGGTCGTAAGGGAAGCATCGAAGGCGCGGAGCAAGAAATGGGGCGCCGGAATATGGCAGGTCACGGGATTGCCACAGGATCTCAACTGTGATGCTGCGCGTAACAGGTCAGTGCACAGCTGGCTCGCCGTACGTTCAGTTCATGGCCTTCTATGACATCCAAAGAGCAGCTTCGGTCAAGGCTGGGGCAGGCGACAAGAAACACAGGAGGTTCTTTCGCTCGAGCACGTCCGTTCAGACAATGTGGTAGTCCAGCGGCAATCAGGGCCTTATTGTGAGGCCCCGGAAAAATGTTTCTGTTCATTGGTAGAGTGATGGGAAGGTACGATATACTACAACTAGGCGCGCCCAAGATAGACAGGGCAACGCTCATTGATGTTGTGCGGCGAGTACGCGGTAGATGTAGGCAGGGACATGCGCAAGGCGGATAGAACGCCCATCGTGCAAGCTCGGGCTGGCGACAAGGGTCTTCGAGGGCACGAAGCGAGGGCCAGTCATTGAGACGTCGACGACGAGCGGCGGGTGGTGATTTGCAGCTGATAGCGCAGGGAGACGCCAGTGGCGATAGTAGGCGGAGAACCGCGATGCTTGACCCAAGAGATGGACCCCGATGACAACCCGACTGCGACAGAGCTCCGTTGAGAGTGACGCGTCCTGGGCGGCCGGACGGGAGATTTGTAGCACAAGCACATTCGCTCGAATGTCTGTAGCGGTACAGTGCGGCGCGATTATGCCTGGCCAGCCGAAAGACGAGCTAGCGCAGTTCGCGGTAGCGATGGAGGTCTCGACGACGATCCATAGCCGAGATTGGGTTTAGTCCGGCATCACTGCACGGCCCGAAGATCCTGGGTTAGCTGCCCGTCTTGATTTTGCCTAGTTTGCCGTCGAGCGACGTCCCATGGCAGAAGAACGCCCATTCTGTACTGGAGAACAGCTCGGTCGGAAAGTTGCCGTTCAGTTGTATCCACGCGGGCATCACCTCTTCCTCTGCACAGCGTTGGTACGCGCGCGCAGCGGGAGACACCTTGCGACGGCGGCGAGGGGTGGGAGGCGGTCGGGCGTACGGATTGGAGGTTTTCGCTATCCGTACGGAGCGGCGCGGAATGTGAGGCGCGCGGTTGGGGTTTAGGAAGGGTGGCTTGAGCCTCGGGTACCAGTCCAGCACCTTCTCGCAAGGCTGCGGATAGTCCGAATGATCGTATCGGAGGATATCCTCGATCCTCGGGACCGTATGCACGACAGAGTTAACGGGGGGAAGGGTATATCCCGACTTTTCGGAGCCGTAGACAGCGCAGTCGTTCTCGTTTTGCTTTGGCGCGTCCAAAAACCATTGCGGGACAGTGACCCCAGCCCATCGCCATTGCTCGAGGATGAAGCTTGCGCATGCCGCCCACTGAGCGGTGATATAATTGCCGAGGTTGTGGGCGTCGAACGCCTGCTCGGCCCAGGTGCAAATAGAGAACGGGTGCGCTGAGCATTCCACGACCCGATACCGATCGCTTCCGGGATGCCAAGGCCTGTCGTACGCAGGGTTGATACCACCGTTTGAGTCGTCCTCCGTCTGCGGCTGCAGGCCGATCTCTTTCTCAAGTTGGCGCGCCGCGTCGGTGAAAGGGATGAATACATAGCGATAGAGACCGTTGGGAGATGTGAGCTGAGAAGCGAGTGTTAGCCCCAAGTTATATAGCAAGCACGTTGTGACGCACCCCGGTCAATGGACGGCGCGGCGAAGTATCCTTCTCATCTCTGTTGATAATCCCGGCACGGTTGATGAAGCTGAGTACATCCAGGTAGGTGCGAAAAGTGGGCGCGAGGACGAATTCGTATTTGGCATACATTCGCGCGATGTCACGACGCACTGTCCTTGTGTCAACCAATAGTTTAGTGCCCGCAGGTGGATGACGCACAGAATAACTTGTTGTGGTCGGAGGACAAGTAGCTTTTGAGGCCTCCTCTAGGTAGACCCCACGTCCATTCTTTGAATGCGACCTGAGATAGAAGAAGGATCAGGCAGGCCATCCGTCTCCGCAGCGCTGCAACGCACCTCAGCTGGGTCGGCTTCATTGATATTCTCGTCGATGAGAGGGAGGATAGACATCTTTTCACTGGGCCCAGAGATTGGGCAGTTGACCCTCGCGTGAAGAGTGACAGTGGCTGGCATTGTTGGCAGTACTTCGGTACGATGATGGTTTGTGAAGACAAGAGATTCGTTCCGCTTAGACCGGCGCGCCCGGGTCACGGGGTCAGCCTATTACGTCATTTGCACACGGGGTGAGAACAAACAAACGTGGCAAGTTCAACTTCAACCGTGACATTGACAAATGAACGAAGCGAGATGCCTATCCCCATGCGATATGACTCTCCATTCCCGCAGCCAACACTGATCAATGTCTCGCATATCTTTCATGTTTGTTCTGCGGGGAACAATGGAGGGTGGTATGAAGAACATACCACTCGGACATAACCCTGGACAAAGCCTCTCATCTCATAGCCCCCGCCGTCAATCTGGGGAAATGCCTGCGCAGGTATAAAAGGTGTGTAACTTGTACGCTCGGTAGACATCCAACCCTTCCTCGCCTCCCACCATGTCTTCGGTTTCGCCCCCGTCGTCGGAGATTGCCCGCGTTCTTGGTTCTCGACGTGACGATGGTGGTAGTGCAGATGTGCCACAGCAGAGCGATGATCTTCCAACGATTGTTCTCTCGGCTCTGTTTCCTGACACTCCTGCGCGCCGGACTGCCATCAATCGGTGGCAGAAGGGCAAGCAGAAGGTTCTCCTCCTGGTGGGGTCGCCTCGCTGCCTCCTCAACGGCGATTATCATACGGAGACGCTGCACATGATCCATGTTGTCCCCAGAACTCTGTGGCGATCTCATCCAAAGCTGGTGCGTGAGTGAGCAGCGCGGCCTGAATCGTTCTAACGGCTTGCTTGTAGTTTCTCCTTTTCCAAGACGCAGTAGGCATTTGGATCACGTCCCCGGACGGCACCCTGCGTAGGGTTCTCAATCTGGATTCTTCGTTCAATCAAGACATCAGTGCGTGGCAGATACAACTTTACCGCAATGGCATGCTCACCGCGAGAGTAGTGAATTCCGCCCACCATAACCTGTTCGACGGGATCTCTGTCCTCAATGGTTTGGGGCAGGGGATTATCTTCCTCATTCCAGAGAACTTGATTGAATGTCTAGAGATCATTCGCGATGGCCGCGGGCGACTCGACTTCAAGCAGGTGAGACTTGATATTTGCCCCGGAGGACGATGTAGCTGATCCATTATCAGATGTTCCCTAACCGCACATACACGTACCTGGCATACGTGTTCAGCGACTCGAAGGCCGTTCCCATCACTTGCTTCGGACCGCAGCAACGAACCTACGACCACCTCGACAGCCTCACCGCCGCCGACGTGGCGGCTCTTCAAAATGAGGAGTGTGAGCCCACGGCGGACCCTGGCGTGGCTGCCTACGACGACGATGTGCTCGCAGCGGCGATCCAAGTAATCAAACCAGCTGAGGTGCCGAAAAAATGCCTGTCCGCCGCTCCTGGCAAGACCTCCCGAAAGCTCCCTCACACACACTGGCTTCCCGACCATGGTCCCGTCAAGGTCGTCAGCCACACAAAGCCTATCTTTTGGCTTTGGGACGCCGCGTACAAGCTTCGCCAACGGGTCGTCAAGAAGAAGCCACTCTCTCGCTCGGAGCGACAGCTATACAACGACCTGTGGGCTGAGACGGGCGACTGGTTCGAAGCTCGTACTCCGGAGAAGCAGGCGCTCGTGGACGAAAAGATACCCGATATCCTCTTTGGTGGCGGAACTCGGATGTCATCCCGCCTTCATGGCGAGATTCTGACTGAGCCGGCGCCCGCGCCAGCGCCTGTCGACAAGGCCAAGCCTCGTAATGCGCACACTGCTGTCGACATACCCGCCAAACCCGTCGCTCAGGCCCCTCCGACTCGCACGAACTCCCGCTACAACCTACGCTCGCTCGCCAAGGCTCAAGCTGCTTCCGAGTTGACTGACAAGCGCTCTGCTCCCTCTGTCTCTTCTGAGCCTGACCAGCCCAAGCGCAAGAAGAAGAAGACGGGCAATGCTTGAGGTCTTCAGGTTCAAGCTGCTTTTTTTAAGTTCTTTCGCCCGCTCTCGAGCTCGAACGCCAAAGTGACACTCTGCCACAACTCGGTCGGGCTTTCGGCCTACAACTGTCGCTCATTTTTTCCGGCCTCACGCTCTCTGGATTTCGCTCGCGAAGGCTCCGCTCCGCCCATCATGCCCTCTATGCCTTATGCCATCTACTTACTGTATTCTTTAAACTGTATATAAACATGCCAATGAATAGTTGGCGCAGCGGAAACCCCTCGGTGTGAACCACTCCAAGTAGCGCTTCAAGTAGCGAAGTCAAGTTACCCAGCCACAAGCTTGATACCAATTTCTACCTTCAGTAGTATTCCACTCAGTCAATTTGATCGCTAGCGCAGGTCGACTTGGTCATGAGATCGATGAACAATCCTTAGATACGCATAGAATATATGTTACATTGCAACCCGCGTCTCTGCTTATCCCTTTCCAAACCGGATCCCAACAATCACCCTTCAAACCGGCAGACCCGTCGAGATCGGACCCACCCTAATCGTCGTCGTTGGCGGGGTCACCGCAGGCGGGCTCGCCGGCAGCGACGGCTGCGCCGCACACGCCGCCTTCAGCCCCGTCGCAAAGTGGTTCAGCCCATCCGGGCCCAAAGCGTCGGCCGGGCCCGCAGGGACTGTACCCACATACGCGTTGAAGTTGTACAGCCCACACGGGCAGGTATTCTGCACCGGGCGCAGGCTCGTCCCCGACAGCACCTGCCTCCCGCCGCGCGATAGCGAGAAGGCCTGCGCGCCGACATGGAAGGGCACAGAGTACGCGGACGCACCGGCCGGCGCGTCAAACGTGTATGCGGTGCCGCCCGAGTTGATGGTGACTGTGCCGGGCGTCTTGAGGAGAGGGACGACGAAGACGTTGTCGAGCATGGAGTCGAAGCCATTAGGGCGACCCATGAAGTAGTTACCGCTGTCGTTGTTCGCGCCGGTCATAGTCGTATCTTGCGCATCGCAATTGAGCGCCTTGGGCGTGACACGATACCAGTACACAAGCTGGTCGGCGGAAATGTAGTTGGTGGGGGTGCTCGCGCCAGCCTTAAAGGCAGCGATAAAGGGTTTGGCCATATCCAGCCAGCCGCTATGAGGCCTGAAGAGAGGTCAATAGGTAATGATGAAAGGCAAGGTGGGCACGTACATGTCATTCACCCATTTCGAGGCGCCGTCGTCGTTATGCTTGGAGGACAAGGGACCAACGTAGTGAGATTCGCCATAGTCGTTCCATGTGACAATCTCCACGAAGCGCGGCTTCATTTGCAGAATCTCGAGCCAACGCCTGTAGAAGAGCATGTCACCAGGGAACACCCAGTTCTTGCTGTATGGAACCTCCGGACCGAAGTGCGTCTGTAGAGCGGTATCAGCAACACCGCCTCAGCAAAGCCTCTTTGAAGGGCACTGACCGAGAACCAGCTGATGTGCGAAACACGATCACATGAGCGAAGCTCAGCTTCGTAGGAAGTAGAAGATACTCACGGGGACACAGCTGCAGGGAGGTCCGTGTGAGAACAGGAATAGCCAGAGAGGGGAGCCGCCACTCACGAGCGATGTAAGCCTTGCCGTTCAAAGCGCTGAGGTACGCCTGGTCGCCCTGGCTGACCGTGACGAGGTTGCCGTTGCTGGGCGCCTTGTTCGCGCCGTTGTTCTGCCAAGCCATCCAGTTGAGCGCGCCGTCGATTTGCGAGAAGTCGCCGCCTCCCGGGTGAAAGTTGGGTGCCCAGAAGACAGGCACGCCCGCCGCTTGGCGCACAGCAGAGACGTTGAGGCCGTCACCAGCGAACGAAGACGCGAATACCTGGGGTACGTCGCAGTCAGAGAGAGGAAGTTGGGAACCACATGTGATTGCATACCTTCCCGTCGACCTGCAGCTGCGCCTGTCGGCCTGCATACTGGGCGATCTTCCTTCCGACCGCGCCGGGGTCCGGGACCGCGTACCAGTTGAAGTCGAAGGAGATGAAGACCTTCATGCCGTTGTTCTGAGCGGACTGGTACGCCCACTCGAGCTGGCCGTCCGTGTATGGGTCCATGCCGATGTTCAATGCGAAGGCGTCGATGCCGGCAGCCTTCGCGCGCCGCATGTCATCGTCGTAGTCGCTGGCGCTCGTTCGGTCCGCGGCGATGCCAATCTGGAGGGAAATAAGCTCCCGCAACACGGAGGATGAGACTAGCAATCACCATGAAGTGTGCGAAGACCAGTCGGTTGCCAACGGCGTCAGCTTTGACGCTGGTCTCGTTAACAGGCGCAGCACGAGCTACAAGCCCAAGCACCGAAGCGAGGAGGGTGAGTGTGGGGAAGTGCATGCCGGGAGAAGTGGTTTCTGCTGCTGAGCAGAACACCTCCCTTCCCCTGCTTATATACCCCTACGACGAAGAACCATGCCCACAAAGATCCGTGAAGGAACAGTAGTACAGTCGCAAAGCTAGCCCGAAAGGTGCACAAGCTTCTGACAGCGAGGGCCTGGCGAAGACACGGGTTGCTGTGTCCCTCCCATTGTTGTCCCGGGCGAAGGCGGGCAGCACCCGGTGTCATGCACGGCCGAATGAGGCTCCGCGCCTCGTACGGGCAGCTGCTGGCGACATCCGGACAGCAGGAGTGACTCCGGCACGCGTGGGTGGCCGTCGCCTGACCGACGATGAGGAGGCGTTGCTTGCGCATCGAGGCTGAGCTCCGCAAGAGATGCCCCAAAGAGGATTGTGAGTCCATCGATCATCAATTACCCTCCAAGCTGAGCAAAGTGGCTCGGACCGAAGCTTGGCGAGGGCGCGAAGGACGAGCTGTCCTCTTGACGGCTCCTTCCTGGCGACGAGTTGTGGTTCTATTGCTCGGATGTTCATACGCGACGCACCCTCGGAAATGCCCACGCCACATCTTCGTGAGCATCCCAGGCCAGGGGACTCAACAAGACTCCAGTATGCTGCGACTCCCGCCGTCAAAATATTCCAATCACCGCATTCGCAGTCAAGAGGTCTGTTTGCACCTCGGGCAGAAGTTCAGCACCAAGCGACGAGGGCATGCAAATCCACGTACTTGGAGCGTCCGAAAATCCGGGTTCCTGAGTACCTTGGCGCCGTAGCAGGCTATTTGGGTGGACATCATTTACCTCTGCCTGACTGGCAGTTCCGGTCAAGAGACGGGCCTTCCCAGCATGTGAAAAGGCTCCACAGCGACGGGAGTCAACGACGTTGTATACGCAAAATGCAGATCCCCGCCGTCAGGTGAATGCGGGCCCGGATGCTTCGCCAGCGCTAGCCCATATTCGTCGCCGGTATTCGAATCTTTCCTCTCATGGTTCGAATCCTTCGTCAGCTACTTCGCGTTCTTCAGTAGCAATCCCGCACCCTTCGCGAGCTTCAGGATGTCTTCAACGAAGTAGCTCTCGATTGCAATCCCTCGCTGTCCATTTGGCCACCTAACCGGATGGATTTACTTACCAAAATAGGAACAAGGATCGTCGGTCTGATGGAATCCGCGTCGAACCACGCGACCGAGGACAGCCAAGCACGCGACCTAGTCAACAAGTATCCACGGGACCTCACCAAAAGCAACAGCCATGCAGCCGCAAACCTTCATCGCCTCCGTAAAGGACGACAGGGCAAGTGGCAGAGGACCAGTCATCCAAGATAGAGCAAGGCAGGTTCACGGAGTCGTCATTTCGCGAGCTATAGTCTATCAATGAGTCCGCTTGACCACCCGCTCCGTGAGCGCCTCCAGCGCCTGCTTCGCCTCGCTCTCGGGCAGAGGCTGCAGCGCGTCCCGTGCCGCGCGCGCATACGCCAGCGCGAGCTCCCGCGTGCGCTCGACACCGGATGACCGCTTGACGAGGTCGCGCGCCTGCCAACGTATACCCAGCACGTACCAGCGAGATGAACAAAAGGCACCAGATATTTTCGTGGGCCAAGAGCCGGGGAATGCAGAGGGGGGAGTGCCGGGGGAGATGAACAGCACCGAGAAAAGCGTCAAGAACCGTGAGCGGGCGGGCCTGTGCGCGCCGGGGGACCGCACTCACCAGCTCCACGTCGCCCTCGTTCTCAAATTTGCGCGCGATCAGGGGGCCCATCTCCGGGTACTCCTCCATCGCGTACAATGCAGGCCCGGTGGCCAGCCCGAGCTGGAGATCCGCGCCGCCCGGCTTGCCAAGCGTTGCGTCCGAGACCTCGTAGTCGAGGATGTCATCTTGCAGCTAGAGCGGAGGGGGTTTAGGTAGATGTATCTGCGCGTGCGCTCTGGCACTCACCTGGAAGGCTATACCCAGATTCCTGCCGTACGCGTATGCGACCTCCCGCCAGACCTCGCCCTCCTTGCACCCGCCGAGCGCAACGGCCGCGCGCGCGCCCTTTGCCATCAAGCTCGCCGTCTTCATGTACGTCTTCTGCAGGTAGAGGTTCCACGCGTCGCTGGGATTCTGGCTCTTGAGCTGCAGGATCTCGCCCTCTACGAGGTTCGAAATGATGCTCGCAATGAGGCCGACGACCTCCAGGTCCCCCAGGCGCGCGAGCGCAGCACTCGCGCGACCCAGCACAAAGTTGCCGCCGAGGACGGCCAGGTTGTTACCGAAAGCCTCGGGCGCGGATGCGACGCCACGGCGGAGGGGGGAAGCGTCGATCACGTCGTCGTGCAGGAGCGACGCGGCGTGGATCATCTCCAAGACGTGCGCGAGCCGCATTTGAGTGGGTAGTATGGTCGGCGCCGCGGTGAGCAAGGGAGGGGCGGAGGGGAGGTTATGTGGTGGTTCTAGCGGGACATGGTGCGCTCGTGCGGGGCTCGGGTGGAAGACGGGATCGAACGCGGCGGAGTGCTGGGGGATGATGGGGTTCCAGTCGTTGATGACGTCGCCGGGGGATAGTGCTCTGTTCAGGTTCTCCATGCTGCCCTCGCCGCCGCTCCGCGCCTCCCATTCCTTCAGACTCCACTGGCTGCCGAGCCCGTTCGTCGCTTGCGAGAACAAGAACACGAGCAATGGTCGGAGATACTTGGAGGGGCGGAGGAAGTAGTATCTTGAGATTTCCGTCAGGCCTGGGTTCCCCGACCCCAGGAGCTCGAGGAGTCCTTCTCGGAATTCGGAGACATGGGGAGTGAGGAACGTGAAGGGATCGGGCCGCGGTGAAGTGGGTTTCTCTTCTGGCCGTCGTATTGACGTGTGCAGAGTTCTAAGTCCTCCGGAGATCCTGCTTGCGCATAAGCGGCTATGTGTGAGTATTCGGCGAACGGAGGGACGGATGCATGTTTGCATGTCGTGGAAAGCGGAGAGAACGGAAATGTGCTCAAAATTATCCGAATTTGGCAAGTACGCGACCACGTGATGTGGTCTGTATGAGCATCGCGACCTTTTGACCATAACCACCATCATCCAAGGCTGACATACTTCTGTCATATCGCGTTCACTCTCTATTATTGTCAAAGTTCTGACTTCTGCTTGTATAGGAGCTATGCTCACAAACGAAGACCCCATGGTCTGTTGGGCGACCGCCGGCAAATCCTCGAGCTCATTAGCTTTGACCCTCCTTTGAGACTTACAGTAGCTTCAAAGGTCAAAGCCCGCGGCGATGCGCTTCATCCTCAACCTTGTGTCACGCCAAGTTGCGATGCCACTTCTCAGTAGTGTCTCGCCGCGCTCCGCGAGCAGGCGTGACACGGAGGCTCGGCCGCGGCAGATCAACCATTCCCCATCCTCGGCTACCGACACCACGCGCAACGAAACTCAACCAGCTGTGTCTTCGCAGGTGCTGCAGCGAGCGTTCTCCGCCGATCTGCACTATCATCTCCTCCAACTGCATGCCATAATCCTCAATTCCTCCTGGGATCCAGTTGCAGCTCCTTCCCGAGCCTTGACAACTCGTCTACCCCTCTCGAGGAGCTACCCTGCCCCAGCCGTCTACTTTGACCGCATCACCCACCGCATCCACGTCCCCTGCCCGGTCGTCGCCGTCTTCAAGGTCTCCGAGGGGATCAGCACCATCTACTTCACTCTCACTGACCGGCTGCCCGCTCACGCCGTCCCCACCTCTCGCGTCATATACCCCCATGCGGCCCACAACAGCATGGTCGGCCTGGATTTTCTACTTCCCACCAGAGATAATGTCCGTCCTCTGACCAGGGAAGCATACGACGTGTTTAGGGCGCTGACCCAGCTGAATACGCGAATCTTCCGCCATATGATCCGACAGCATCTGTTCATGCATTACGCACGGTTTTATTCCGCGGTATGTCTATGCCAGCGTATCTCTTGGTCCTCCCGCTCATATCCCTCGCCTTGAATCACCCCTCCTTCGCCCGATCGTAGATCCGCCTATATGATCAACGCCGTGCTAGAATTCGCACTCCCGATCCTCAGGCTACGACCACGATTCCCGGAATTCCGTACTTCGAGGAATACATGTTCCACTACGCCAAGCCGCAAGCTTGGATGTGCAAGGATATCACCGAGATCTTCAACCTGCCGGACTTGAAGCTGAGTTTTGTAGCTTAAGTACAATTTGTGGGGTTCCGCACAAGCTTGCATTTGTACAGCATATCTATCTCGTGTTGTACCTTGAGGGCGTGCAGTTCGCAACAAACGGGAAGTCGCAGCATACATGAACTGTTATCCTTCGCGTTCGTAAGAGTCGTTGATGACGTCGACCAACTCAGATTTGACCGTGTTGTAGCGCTTTCTAGGGAGAGATCCGATAATGAGGCTGGTGGTATTGGAAGAGCTCTGAGGTGGCGCTCAGGCCGAGTCAGGCGCGACTGATGTTGCAGCGGCATTTGCCGTCGACCGGTCCGTCAAGCCGACTCGTGCCCTCGCCGCGCCGCCAGAAACATCCTTCTGACGTTCATCATCTTTTCCTCTGTCCGTTCGGCTCCTGCATCCCACACATATCTCGCCCTGAAGACGACGACTACACACTGCTCTAGAGTTTTACAGGTAGTGGACAAGTTTCTGTTGACGGCTGGCCGCGGTCGTCATCTGCATTGGCCGTCTTGAGATGGATTCGTGGCATGGAAGAAGACAGGCCAGAATCTCGTCTCTGCGCCAAACTTTGTGGCGAAGGATGTTCTTTCTCGCTACCACAAGCCGTGATCTACTCTTCGCTGCGACTTATAAAGCCAAGACTGGCGGATCGGCTCCCTTCACCCTCGCTAGCTGCAGGCCACATTATCGACTGGGCCCTTGTAGTCAGTCTCTCTCCGGTACAGTACGACGCTCAGCAAGCATGTTTCAGCGCTTCGCTTATCCCACGGCGCACTGTGATGGCCCTACACGCCAACACCTCAAAATCACCACCGCGACCCCGGGAAACGCGTCACAACCTACTAGAGCGACGTCGCCCGAAGGGGGAGCGACACCTCAGCAGGGCAGGACGACATCGATCTACAGCCAAGTCGATAACATCGGAGTCTAGTACCGAGGGTCAAGAGACTGAAGACGCCCAACTCTCATCGCCCACCTCCGTCACTAGATCTATCAGCCAACTTGGCTCTTCGTTTACGACTTCACCTCAGCCAGTGCCGCCCATCATCCCTAACGAGCTCAATCTGCTCCCTGCCAGTGTCTGTGCCTCACCGGAAGCTCCCCTACCAGTACTTCCTGAACGTACGCCGCACCCAGCGCCCGACCCTGCGCGACCCACAAACTACTTCAATCGCCACTCCCACCATATCCATCTCCCTTATCCCATTGTCGCCATACCTATGGTCGACGAGGAGACCCAAACGGTCTACTTTACACGCGCCGGTGAGGTCTCGGGGGACGTCGTGTACGCCTCCGTGTGGCGCCTTCCGACTGTCGGCATCGACGTGTTCTACCTCCCCTCCAACCTGAATCCGCGGCCACTGACCCAGAGGGCGTGTGAGATCGCAAGAGCCCTCGGACGGGTCGTCGGACAGGTTTATAAGCACATTTATCGGCAGCATATGTTCATCCAGTACGCGCGATATTTTTCCAGGGTTAGTCTCGTGCCTCCGTGATCTGTTCCTCTGTCTAACCTCTCCTTGTTGCATGTTCCTTCGTGTGAACGCTGATCGTCCCTTACCTCCCGTCCGGTTGATGACCATAGACCTTCATTGAATTTCCCGGCCTCGCTTTCAATCAGTACCCTGATGCCAAACCCACAGCCCTAATCCCGGACGTCCCTTGCTTCGAGTACTACATGGAGAGGGTTGCTGTGCCGCAGTATTGGATGTGCGAGGATATTGCGAAGATCTTTGACGCGCCAGACTTGAAGCTGTATATATTAGAGTAAGGGTGCTTCGATGGGAGTTTGCTTTGCAAATCACCCGCTAAACGCTCGGTATAGACTTTTATGATATGGTATCTATTCTGTGATTATAGACGGTATTGGATTCGGTGAAAGCATCGAGTGAATATAACGCCCGCGCGAAGTTCAACTTTCGGAGTTTGCCGTACGGCCCTCGTGATAGTCCCGGCCCTTGCCGTTCCGCCGAAAACGTCGTTCGAACGTCCATCTGGACCTTCACCCTCTTTCGTAGCCATCACGCTCGTCTCCTTTCAATTTTCATTGCTGCCTTCGCTTCTTTTTCCTCAGCCTGCGGAAGGGTCCCATCTCGCATGGTCTGGTCCGCACGGATAGTTAACCACAAAGAATGGTCTTCTTTGTCATGATCATTCTCTCGCCTGTCTGCGCCACAGTGGACTTGGTCGTCTATCTTGTGTATTTAGGGCGCGTCGGGTCACTTGCCTCGAATCACCCGCACGATTCAGTGCGATGCCACTCTATGGTGACACTTCACTGTCGCGACCTTCGCAACATGCAGCTAAAGCAGAGCAAAATTACTACGGGGAGATTCAGCTTACATTGGAAGACGTGCTAGACCTGTCTCTCTTCGAAACGGCCCAAGAAGCTCAAGCCACTCGACCTTCCTCGCCCGCCACTGAGTCCACCCGCGCCACCGCGACAGAATCGACAGACGAAGGTCGCCCCTCCTTCGCACCATCGCAGCGAGTGCCGGGCGTCATTTCTAACGTCGTCGAACGACTTTCTGCCATCAATCGCTCGCGCGTCGGAGTCGACACAAAGTCATCCCACTGGTCATATGTACCGCCTTCATATCATCTACTACCACCACCACCACACAGCGCGTTTCGCCTATCCTGCCAACGTCCCTCCCTTATCCCTCCGTTCCCCTCGGAAGCCTATTTCGACCGCCACAATTGGCGCATCAAGCTCCCCTGCGCCGTCGTCGCCATCCTCCGGATCAGCGAGTGTACACATACCGTCTATTTCACCTCACCCGACAGGGTGTTCTCTCTGCCCGTCGCCGCCTCCACACGGGTCGTGTACGCTATTGCACGGCGCCATCCTCACCTCGACATCGATCTGCTGGACGATAATATCTCAGGAAACTGGGCACGAGCGTTGAGTGAGGATGTCTGGGAAACATGCCGGCGCCTGCGCGAGCTCAATTCTCGACTCATGCGACACAGGCAGCAGCAGGATGTCTCTATGCGGAATGCGCGGCTATACTCCGATGTGAGTTCTCCTTTCTTTCCAGGGTCGTCCTTGCATCTGTGCTTACGGTTACCCGTCCATCTCTTCTTCTTCTCTGGCTCATCTCGCCGTAGGCTCGTATCCGCGCGCGTCGCGCTAGGGGCCTCGTCCGCGATGCCGACGCCACTTCATTGATTCCAGGCGTCCCTTACTTCGAGTCCTACATATCTGAGCTCGCCTTCGACAAGGCCTGCGCGGTCGAAGACGTTGTGAAGGTTTTCGAACCCCCCTCATTGTCGTTGAGATTTGTGGTGTGAGTCTGTACCTAATCTGCTACGCAGATTTGTCCTCTATTGCAAAGACATGTGCAATGGGTGGTGGAGGCTTGTTCTGCAAGTTTTCGTCCGTTTTGAACCCTTTTGCGTCGTTGGTTTGGCCCCTCTCCCCACTCACGATCTACGAGGGAAGCGCCTTCTATGGTATACAATGTACATCCCCACATGACAAGTCAACATTCATCCTGTTTTTCCGGCTGGTTCCGTGGTATCTGGACCGAACGCACAAGCGCATTTGAGATTCGCAGACTTAGCTGGAAGTTCGTGGAAAACTGGATGCAGTGTTCAGACACTCTTCCAAGCTGACAGCATTGCCCCCTTCCCGAGGGCATCGAAAAGATTGACAGTGCGCTCGCCGCACTAACCAAGTCACTCTATTGCACTATGCATATTCTGTGGCACTCGCGCAAACGCACCGTTCGCAAAGGTCGTCTTGGTGCCGACCAGCCCACCTGATGGCTGGGCATTATCTAATCGCTATCTAATCTTATCTTATTTCATATGAATCGGCCGAAGCGGAATTCCCCAAAAAATCTCACAGCAGTTGTTTATTTCCTGTCTCTTGCCATCATGTTGGCAGCCAGGACGGCTTTGAGAATATGTGCGCGCGGCGCGAAGCAAGTGCTTGTTGCTCGCAGCAGCCAGGCTGCGGTTCGCGCGGTCAAGCGCCCGGTTCTGACACGCGGAATCCAGTCTGTAGCGCAGACAGATAGGGTGCGCGGCGCATTCCCCTCACAAGCATAGACACTCACAGTCGTCCAGGACACTATCACAAGGCTCTTGTACTCCCTCGGCTCCAAGCGGGAGGTCGAGCGCTACCTGCGCATCTTCTCGTCCGCGTCCGAACCGAGTCAGCCCGCCAAATTCGCAGTGATCAAAGTCGGAGGCGCCGTGCTCGACGAAATCGACGAGCTCGCCCTGAGTCTCAGCTTCCTCTACCGCCTCGGTCTCTACCCCGTCGTTCTGCACGGAGGAGGCCCGCAGCTGAACGATATCATCGAGCGCGAAGGCGTCGTGCCCGAGTACATCGACGGCATCCGAGTCACTGGTGCGTTGCGTGTTTTTGGCCATAGATATGAATCTTCTGTTAATCTTCAACTCCATACAGACGTACGCACCCTCCAAATCGCGCGCCGCGTTTTCCTCGAGGAAAACCTCCGTCTCGTGGCCGCGCTGGAAAAGCTCGGCACACGCGCGCGCCCCATCACCTCGGGCGTGTTCACGGCCGACTACCTCGATAAGGACAAGTACGGCCTCGTCGGGAAGGTCACCCGCATCGACAAGCGCCCGATCGAGGCTGCCATCCGCGCCGGCGCACTCCCTATCCTGACCAGCCTGTCCGAGTCCGAGGCCGGGCAAATTCTCAATGTGAATGCGGACATCGCCGCAGGCGAGCTCGCGAAAGAACTCGAACCCATGAAGATCATCTTCCTCAACGAGAAGGGTGGTCTTTTCCATGGCGTGACCGGCGAGAAGCTCGACGTCATCAACCTCGATGAGGAGTACGACGCGCTGATGAAGGAGCCGTGGGTGAAATACGGAACGAAGCTCAAACTGCGCGAATTCAAGGAGCTCCTTGATCACCTCCCCCGTTCGTCCTCCGTCGCTGTCATCTCGACGCAGCACCTGCAGAAGGAGCTGTTCACGGACAGCGGCGCGGGAACCCTTATCCGCCGCGGCTACCGCCTCTTCAAGGCCAACGACCTCGAGACGATTGGCCCGGACCGCTTCCGCCAGGTCATCCACGACCGCGACCCGGAGGTGCTGGCCGGCACCGCGAGCATCACCGGTGTGCTCAACGACTTGAAGAAGACGCCGTACACGATCTACGGCGACGAGCCGCTCGACGCCGTTGCAATCGTCTCCCGCCCCGAGGGGGAGATCCCGGTGATGACGAAGATGCTCGCGTCCCGTAGCGGTATCCTGAACGGCGTCACGGACAACGTCTTCAAGGCGATCAAGAAGGACCACCGCAAGCTGTTCTGGACCGCGCCCGCGGACGACGAGAACAGGAGCTGGCACTTTGAGCGCGCCGACGGAAGCTTCACGCGCGCGGGACACAGCTTGTTCTGGTACGGTATTCAGGACGTTGCCGAGGTTGAGCGCATCGTGCGCGGGTATGAAGAGAAGGGCCGCATCCCGCGCGCCTTCCTGCCTGTCGGCCCTCGCAAGGAACACGCCGCGACTGGCTCTGCCCCCTCTGGCGCCCGCGCCTTCTCCACTATGGCTCGCCGCGCTGCCCCCTCCCGCGGCTACGCCACCGCGGCCGCGGAGGCGCCGACGCCCATCACCGACCCGAAGCGCGTCGCTGTCATCGGCGCGCGCGGCTACACGGGCCAGGCGCTTACCAATCTCCTCAACAACCATCGTTACCTCGACCTCACGCACGTCTCCTCGCGCCAGCTTGCCGGCTACGCGCTCGAGGGATACAACAAGTCCTCTGTCACGTACACGAACCTGTCCCCGACGGATGTCGAGCGCATGGAGCGCGACGGCGAGGTCGACGCGTGGGTCATGGCGCTTCCGAATGGCGTGTGCAAGCCGTTCGTGGACGCCGTCGACCGCGGCGCGGCGGAGCGCAAGAGCGAGGGCAGCGTGATCGTCGATCTGGGCGCGGACTACCGCTTCGAGGAGGGCTGGACATACGGACTTCCGGGTGAGGCTTCTTCGCCCTCCGCTGTGTAAATATGTATTGAACAATGTACTTCTTCTCCCTTGATATCCCATGACATACTCGCAAATAGAGCTATATGGCCGCGACAACATCCGCGCAGCGAAGCGCATCGCAAATCCGGGATGCTACGCGACGTCCACGCAGCTGCTCATCGCGCCCCTGCTGCCGCACGCCGTTTCGACCGCACCGCCGACGGTGCTTGGTATCTCTGGATATAGTGGTGCAGGTACCGTCACCGTCACCGACCCGGACGGTCGCCCTGCCTCCGCGCCGAAGGTCACTCCCGACAGCCTGGCGGGCGGTGTTCGGCCCTACGCGCTTACCGACCACATCCACGAACGCGAGGCGGGTTTCCATCTCTCGAAGCTGCTTCCCTCTGCGGACCCGCGCTTCCGCGTCGCGTTCGTCCCCGCCGTTGCTCCGTGGTTCAGCGGTATCATCTCGACGCTGTCAATGCCGCTGAAGGATGCGCTCACGGCGCGCGAGGTCGTCGACGCGTACGAGAAGAAGTACGTCGGCGAGAAGCTGATCAGGATCAAGCGCGAGGTCCCGGTGCTGGCCGATCTGCAGGACAAGCACACCTGGACTGTGGGCGGCTTCCAGGTGCATAGCTCGGGCGAGCGCGCAGTGGTCGTCGGCGGTCTGGACAACTTGTTGAAAGGTGCTGCAACGCAGTGCATGCAAGTAGGTGAATTTCCTTTGAGGCTCGAATCGCGCTCATCCACGACCCGCAGAACCTCAACCTTGCTTTGGGTTACGAGGAGTTTGAGGGGATTCCCGACGTTTAGTTTTGATACCTTTCTTGGGGGCATTGACCTCTTGCGCAACCTACGTTGGATTTTTATACTTGTGCGATGGGAGGTTTCTTCTGTGCTTTAGTCTGTGCTTGATATTCAGGCTGGTCACTGGTCTGTCAAACGAAGTAGAGTATGAGCACTATGCTGCACGCACTCCATCTATAGCAATGCTTTCATACTGTGCAAAAGAGTGTCCGCTTGCTTCTACTTGCTCCCGAGAGCCGTGTAGACAACAGTGGATCGCAAGGGACTTCCAGAATGGCCACAGGCATTCGATCACGTGCATGGTTGAAGTTGAGTAACGCCACGTGGATAACCAATCATTGTCACATGCCAGCACCTTGACCTTGACCTTGACCTTAACCTCCTTGACTTGTACACTCACCGCAGCTCTCTTCGTGGCACTCAACTGCGCCAAGATACGTTTGGATATACAGCTCATTCTCCGCAACACACTCAGCGACATTTTCTCGTTTTCCTTGCAACAAATCATCTCGACGGCGTAATTTGCCTCGCTCTCACAGCCCCACAAACTGCGAGTCGCACCCGCTTTCGCTCCTTCGTAAAGCTGCTGAACATGGATTTATCTAGGACAGAACCTAATACTGCGTCTCCCCAAAGGCGGGAAGAGACAGAGGATAAAGAAGACGGCATGGAGGACGCTGCGCAAGGATGGCTTCCCGCTGTTGAGACCTTCGCTAAGGTAGAAATTTCGTGCTCGCTCTTATATGTGTTGTGATGAACCTGACTGAAATTCGAAGGGTACGTTTGCTACAGCAGCTGCTCTTGGTACAGTAGGTAAGAAGGGCTGCTCGTCAGCATTCTGTGCGTGGACTGAACTGACTATTCATTCAAACCTACTCGAACCTTCTAACGAACGCGTGGTCGTTGCTGACTTTTGATCCGACGAACGACGTTTTCTCTGGTACCCAGGCATGGGCTTGCTCTACTACGGGCAGAACTACCTCATCTATCCGTCCGCCTTTCCCTCCGGCTCTCGCGTAGGTATGTATGTCTTCCCTCCTTGATATCCCGCATCCCCATCGTTCTTCTGCTGAGAACTGCCTTCCGTCTACTTGAGGCATCATCGCTAAAATACTCTTTGTAGAGGTCGCCGTCCCCACCGACTACAACCTTGATTACGACAGCCTCGACCTCGAAACACCTGACGGCGTAACTCTCCGTTGCTACCTCCTCGTGCAACACAAGGACCTCGGTGCCAACAAGGTCGGCGCCACGCATATTGACGAAGACGTGGACCCGGACTTGAGTGACGAGGATGTAAGTGCATTGGTTCCTCACTTCCTTATGCCATTGGTGGCAAGTTTCCGTCGCATTTGAGGCAAATTTGCCATCACTTTCTACCGTCTTCTTCGCCCGCTCTCTCTCACATATCATACTCACGCAATGTTTGCTCAGTTTACGGCGAGCCGTCCCACAGTCATCATGTTCCACGGCAATGGTGGCAACCACGGCCACCGCATCCCGCTCGCGCGCGTATTCTACCTCAAGATGCGCTGCAACGTGCTCATGATGTCGTACCGCGGATACGGTCTCTCGGATGGATCACCATCTGAAAAGGGTAAGAAACCTTGCTCATCAAGCGTCGCGTTCTGGGAGTGATGTATCTGACGAACGGCAATTCAGGCTTTGTCACCGATGCACAGACCGCGCTGGATTACCTGACCTCAGACCCCTTGCTGTCGCGAACCCCAATTGTGCGCCGGTTCTTCACCGTGGCTTGATAGCATCTCACACGATGGTTGACTGCAGATCTTGTACGGCCAATCCATCGGAGGCGCCGTGTCCATTGATCTCGCGAGCAAGAACCCCGATAAGATCGCTGCCATGGTTTTGGAGAACACCTTCATGTCCATGCGTAGCCTTGTTCCGCACGTTATGCCTCTCCTGGGTGTGTACATTTTCACGCCTTCGTCTGTTCAAGAAAGCTTGAATGACCTTCCCTAGGCCCCGTCTCCTTCCTCTGCCACCAACGCTGGGATTCCGCATCCAAGATCCCTCTCATACCGTCCTCCGTTCCCATTCTCATGCTCAGCGGCTCTCGCGACGAGCTCGTCCCGCCAGAGCACATGCGCGGCCTCTTTGAGCTCGTTGTCGCGCGTAAGGGGGACAAGGGCGACAACGAGAAAGTCAAGTTTGCCGAGTTTCCGAACGGGACGCATAGTGAGTGACGCTTCCGTTGTCTTCCTCTTTCCCATAGTCGGTCTCTTTTCCTAATACCCCTCGCAGACGACACGTGCGCTCAACCTGGCTATTGGAACTGCGTCGCGGACTTCATCGCCAGCCTGGGCGACAAGCCGACCGAGAAGGCCAAGAAGCAAGCGGAGGCTGGAGCGAGTATGCTTTGATGTGATGTGTCGTAGATACACCTTCCCTTTGTCCTGTTACTTCTCGTCATAATAACCTGGTCTATCGGTAGCTTAGCCTTCTCTTCTCTTGATTCCACCCCCTGGTGTTTTCTCTCTTTTTCCTTCAAACGAAGTTGAGCCCTTGTTGCGCGTGGATATAGATACGGAACCATACTACTCTTAACTCTTGCGCTCATTAGAGAATTTCATGTGTCATTTGTGCAGTTCGGGGGATATGGAGGTCAATGTTTGTGCGGGCTTGTACCACTTGTCGGCAATTCCCGTACATGCCTGTTTGAGCGCCGCGTGCCTCAGTTCAACTTCCACCGTCGACCTTTTGAGGCGCATCAGCGCCCTGAATACTGTCTCATGCCGCCCATGTAAGCTGTTCCTGCGCTTGTGAACGTCATTTTTATCCTAATAAGCGTAACAGCCGTGATAAATTTACTATCCATTCTAAAGCCGTCGTCTGCCAAGATGTCGAGCTGAAAGGAGACATTACCATCGGTTCTGGTACCTTCTCAGCCTTCATTCCTCATATAATCATTTGCTGAGGTCAGATAAAGGCACTATCGTACACCCCAAGGCGACCATATTCGCCATTGCCGGACCTATAGTCATAGGCGCCGGTTGCATCATCGAAGAGAACGTCGTTCTCGTCAACCGGTAAGCTGACTCCAGGCCGTGTTTCCCCTCACACGTCTCATCTCTCATTCTTCCGCAGGAGAAAAGAAGTCATGCGCATCGGCGACGACAACCTCTTCGAAATCGGGTGCCGTACGTCTCTCTCCTAACCGTCCTATTCTCCCATGGCCCTTCCTGTCCCAAATAGCTAACCCATTCCTCCCTTCCTAGGCGTCGAATGCCCTTCCATGGGCAACTTCAACACCATATCCACCCGCGCCCGCGTGCACCACACCGTGCGCATCTCCAGCTTCTGCGTCGTCAGCGCCGGCTGCCTCTTCGCCCCCACGGACGACGAGATCCTCGACGACTTTACTGTCATCTACGGCCCCGCGGCCGAGCGCCGAAAGTGGAGCGGCAGGGGTAAGGTGCAGGAGGCTGACTTGAGGAGAAAGCATACCGAGTATCTGAAGGAGATGCTGCCCAAGTTCAATCGGCTGCGGAGAGGGGCAGATGCGGCTTGATCATCTACTGGTGGTGCTTGTGAAAAGGCAAGTCCATGTTTCTCTGGTGGACATGATACGCACCGATGCTTACGATAAGCTTCAGTTATGCGTTCCACATCCTCTAGAATACGTACATTCGCATGTAGGCCATCGGACCGTGGCTCTGCTAGCCGTCCTCGATACTCGTAGACCTTCGCGTCACGTCGGCCACCGGACCTGTCGCGTACGACCTCTATGAATGCTATCCAGATAGCCATAAACCCTAGTAAAGTGTACTTATACAATCGGATCCGAGCCCAGTCTTTTATAGCGGCTATAAACTACCGAAAGCTTGAATATGCGACAGAAGATGCAAGGAAAGCGTATGGTCAAACGAGCGACAACGTACGGTTATACTAGCGATAGCGTACAATGGTACGAGCGGTAGCGTACGCCGATACGAGCGGCAGATACAACGATAACAGCGAAAACAAGTATACGTGAAATAAAACACTGACTTGATGGCAGTCAGGATACGACAGACGAAGAGCGAAGCGAAAGCGATAAATACAAAACACGACAGCGGAGACGCTGCCACCTCATGTCCTCGGGCTCTTGTTAGCCCCACTCGACCACTTCCTCTCCCTCTCGAACATGGCAGGAGGCGAATCTAGCGCAGCCGGTGCACCCAGCGACGGTGGTGCGCCCAACGCGGCCGATGCACCAAGCAAGGGCGGCGGGCCCAACATCGACGAATGCCCCGACACCAACGGAACCTCCAACATCGGCGGCGCATCCAACAACGCCCCCACCTGCGGCAACGGCGGCAGCCCCTTCTCCTCCACCTCATCCACCAGCTTCCCGAAGTCCAGCCTCCCCCCACTCCCCAACAACGACGCCCCCGCCGGCACATTCGTGCTCAGGATACTCTCGCTCCTCTTCCTTCCCCCGATCTTAAACTTCGGTGTCAGCGTCAGATGAGAGACGGACGACTTTCGCGGTCGAGAGGACAAGGGCGACGGCGGTGAAGGCGACGTCGACAGATTGCGCACGGTCACCGGCGAGCTGGGAGTAGGTAGGCCTCCCAAATGGATGGGACCAGAGATGTTGATGGTCTTGGGCAGCGGCGGGACTTCGTCCTTGTTCGGCGGCGTCAAGTGAGCCAGAGACCCACGCCTCGACACAGACTTGCGCAAAAGCGTCGGCGACCGTGGCGGCTCAGGCGTCCCCGACCCAGTCGTCCGTGAGATGATGGAGCTAATCTGGTCCGACAGCGTCGCGAACGACCCTCGCCTCGTCACCGTCTTCGTCGTGCGCGCAGGGGATGGCGGCACCTCGAGCGCCTCCGACATCAGGGTGGACGTCAAGCTCGGGTTACGCCCATGTCGCTTCTCTGGCCCATGTCGAAGAGACACCATACTCACAGCAGCTGCTGCATGATGTCCAGTCAGATGCGCGTGCGACGACCGACGGAGCATGGAGGGGAACCGTGGCGATGCCGGTGTCGGAGGTGCTTGCGAAGGCGCCGGTGACGATGATGACGAGGTCGGTTGCGAGATCGACAATCCCCTCACTCGTGCGGGCTGCAGTCGTGAGCTCGGAGCAGGCGACGACGGCGCAATGGGCGAAGACAACGTCAGCGGCGACGGCTTCTTCTTCTTCGGCGGAGAAATGATGACCGGCTGCTTCAGTGCATTGTTCTGCGCAGAATGCCCACTTTGCGCAGCCAGAGCAGCCGACGGTCTGCCGAAGCCAAACTTCCGCATCGCCGCGCCGCCTTTGCCAAAGATACCCCTCGAGAGCCTCGACATCGGCCCCTTCGGCGCCAACGAGGGGAAGTCCATCCTCGAGCCAAAGGTCGGCGTCCCGCACCGTGAGCTCGATCGCCCGATGAGATCCAACTCCTCTCGGCGCAACAGGTCGTCCAAGTCGTCGTTGATGCCCGCGCGCTCCGGGAAGGTCGAGCCGCCAAACGTCGACCGACTACCAGAGCGCGCAAGTCGAGGATCGGGCACCTCCGCGGGAACGGCGACGATCCAGAAGAACCAGGACCCCGGGCACTTGTTCAGGCGCGTGATCTTCCAGCCCGCCGATTCCATGAGCGCGAACGTCTCGCGTAGCGTACGCTCCTGCGAGTTGAACGTGCATTGCATCTACAACTCGATGAGCCGAGGCCAGATCCAGCTAAGAGAGCTACTCACAGTGAGGTCCATGTTGAACGCATTGGCGCTCGCCTTGCCCATGTTTGAAAGCAGCGGGGCTGGCGCATGACTTAGGACCGCGCCTTCGACGTCGACGCCAGGATGCGAACCGCTGACGCCAAAAGAGTCCGGACAAGCCAACGGGAGGATGAAATCACCGCAGAGCAACGTCGTATGTGGACCAGCGGAGCTCCTCAGCTGCAGCAAGATTTTCCTGGCGAAGACTTCCGACCAGTCGTGAAGGATGACTCGCAGCATGTACACAGCGGGTGCCTTCACGGCCTGCGGCTGAAAGAAGTCTTGCACTGGACACTCGTCAGGCATGGGTTGGTTCTGTGCAACGTGGACGTACCTTGCAATGTCACCGCGCCTGAGCTGACTCGATGAGGCCAGTTCTTCTTCCAATACTAAGCGAGGGTCAGAAAGCCCAGTTGCGAGAGAACATGCGACAGATACCTGTTCCGCACGCTCAATGACGACCTCGCGATCCTGTAGAACGAAGCGTAACCCCCATCCGCAGTTCTCAGAGGCCGTCGCCAAAGTGTCCGTTGTGGATCCTATTCCGCCTCCAACGTCAACGACGACACTCCCCGGCTGGAGCATATTCCAGTCGAAGGCTGGAGATGAAAAGTCAACATGTTTGCGGAGGTTGGATGCAGGCGCGACCCACCTTGAAGGATGGCGCCAGGCGTCTCCCAGCTCGTAGTGCCCTCCATCGCCTTGGCGAACCTCGCGAACCTAAATCTGTTCGGATTGCTGCCCCCAGTCGCGTCTCTGGGGATGATCGTCAGTGGCGTCCGATACCGGCAGACCCGCACTCACAAGCCATGCCCCTCCAACCACGGAAAGAACGGAATCTTCTCCTCAACGACCTTCGGGCTCCCCTTCTTTCGCCCGTCTCCAGAGAACACGGCATTGCCCCTGCAATAGGTATCCTCCCCGCCGCACAAACCAAAGGCGAACGTGAAGGGTGCGTGTTCCGGTTCTCGGCCGTGGGTGGTGGTCACATTTGGCGAAAGCAAGAAGGCTTCGGTCATATACGATGACGCCTTGAAGAGCTCGTCCGTGCTACGAGACCTTCAGCATAGGATTATCAGGATGATTAATCAGACGTACCACATGCCAACGAACGCAGCGATGCCGCCTTCTTTGCCTTCGTACTTCGCCTCCGCGCTGGTATGAGGTGAGCACACGCTGCTCCTAGATGAACGAAGCGAGCACATACTTGGACATGGCGACGAGTTCTCGCCACGGTTTCCCGCTGTCGATCATACTAGATATTCGGTTGTTGGCGAAGGTATTTGGTCTGACTTCCATCAACAAGTGGTGTGTTGCCAGAAGTCGAAGTATATGGGCTTGATCAGAGAGTGAGTGTCATATTCCTGCAGAAAAGCGCCCCGCTTACCCAATTTATTCACCTCAACACCGCAGCGGCTAGATATATCGCTGGTCTCCATTCCCTCCTCGCCCGCCTCCCTCAAAATCTCGGGTATATGCGCCGCCTCGAACAGCCGGAGACAAGACGGCAGATGGTACTAAGTGACAAGGATTAGCACCTTCTCTGGGCAAATACGTGTAGAGAAGCACGTACAGCCATACTAGCGTCGCATAAAGTGAGAAACGGCAGCTGCACCGTGGCGCTAATCTGACCGCAAGCTCCCGCGATACGTGCTAAGGTTGAGGATGAGTATATTGAGCAACTTCTCATCAGCGCTCTGACTCACAGATAGCGTCGACGATGTCAGCTTCCTGGACCATACGCTCCGCGGGTGAGTCCGGGTCCATCGGCGCGTTCAACGAAGGAAAGTCCAACAAGCCGAATACATTCTCGCCGTCTGCTGGAGACATAGGCGAGAACGGGGACGCTGGGGTGACAGGAGAAGCGGGTTGAGAAGGCTGGGAGTACATGGAAGGATCGGTTGTTAGTGAATCCGTCGAGATCGACTCGTTATGATGATGGCGGGGAGAATCCTGGCGCACGGCACGAGACAGCAGAAGAGATGGCGAGCTCTGGGTGTACGACGCAATGTCTATCCGGGAACTGCTCGGGTTGTGTCGTGGGGTTGCGTGGACATTGGGACTACTATGCTGACGCGTGATGGACGGCGAAAGTCGTGAACGAGGGCCATTCGCAGGAGGCGTCACAGGCCCCTCCGGTGCATACGTGCTAGGCGAGGGTGGGGGAGACGCGTACGCGTTCGAGAGATTCTCGCGCATCTTTGCCTCGAAGGGATATCGCAATGATGGGCGATCCTCGTCGGCGCTTGTGGCCCTGTACAACCCTCGTCCTTCCCGCACCCCATACTGGCTTTCCTCGTCATCCGGCCCTAGGATATCGTCGTCTAGGTCGGGTATACGCGTCGCATCGGCAAATTTGCGCTCGATGAAGTCCAGAGACGTCCCGATGAGCCTGTGCAGCGCCCGGAGTTCGTCGAATGTGCTGCCCATCACGGTCGAGGATCTTCAGTTACGAGCGTCTGGGGAGGTCGCCAACGACTGAAACGACGACCCGGTCAGCCGCAAAGAGGGATATCGCGAGGAAGACGGCCGTTCGAGATGGCGGGAAGAAAGAGGACCTGGCGCGTCCCTCGATCCCCGCCGGCAAGAACAAACAAAGGACAAACTTGGGAAAACAAAGGACATAAATGCGAAGCTACTTTGACAGGCGCGTCACCGTCGGCCCGGGCCACTCTTGATGCTTCTGTGGCGTTCCTCGCTTCCTGACGCCGATCTTTATGGTGGATTTTCGTCTCCGGGAGCATGTCGCTCGCGCGAGACGCGTCGCGACGGTCTAGGTACGCTCGAGCGTACCATGGTCAGGTCGAGCAAGGATAGTCAGGGTGGAGTATCCTGGATACATCCCCTCGGAAAGCAAGCAGGGTAGGAAGTATGGTGTCCGGTGACAGTATCTTGAAGTTCATAAGGCTTTGTTCCGAAGACAGCGAGGACCGGATCGGGACAGATGCCTTCGAGCTAGCGCGTTGCAGTAGACAAGTCGCAGAGACGCCATATGAGCGCAGATAGAAGCACCAAAAAAGTTGACGTTAGAAGACATGGTGGATGCCCAGGTTCAGAAGGTGCGAAAATCAGCCATCTAGCGCCTTCAAAGGTATATGTTGAAGAATGTCCGAGGCTAGGTACATTTTCAAGAGACGAAATGAGACCACAAACGTCGTCAAGTGGTTGATGTGGTTCATGGTGGAAGAACTGGAAAAGAGGGCATGCGTCACCACTCATTCAACCGTTCCGGCAGATGCCGAAAGTGGACCCACAGCTTTGTCACGCCCAGCCAAGCTGCCTCCACTGAGCAACGGCAGGCACAAATACACCGTATCCGTGCATTCAGGGAAGTTGTGGCAATCTCAAGGGCCGCCACCTTGTACCTTTATCTTGAGAGATCCGCATGGGGACGTCGACGCCGCCGACAGCAGGAGACAAAGCAATCCCGGTCAGCACGCACCCACAGATGTCCTGATGGAATCCGCCGAGCATAGCTGCCCAGTGCCAGAGCCACATTTGATACACATAAGTCATATACTCATTGCTGCAGTAGTAATACAGAAGTGAGACGCAGTCGAAAAACTACACCGCAGTCCATTCAGAACTAACAGGTCACAAATGACTTGTCATCTCCCTCCTCATCCCAACCCTGATCGTCATCGCCAGCGTTATCCCACGCATCCCACAGCGACTGCGTCGAGCACACACGGTTCATGCCTGAACCGCGGGGCGCACGACCCATGCAGCCATGGCGAGACATCGGCAGGTCCCAGTCGGCCTCTGCGCTGTCCTCGATAACGTCCTCGTTCTCCCAGACGGGATCGTCGTAGTGGTCGCCAGCACCGAGATCGTCGACGAAGCCTTCGACAGCTTCACCGTCCGCCTCGGCCCTGATGCCTGCTGCATCGTCGTCGTCTCCCTGAACGTGTCCGTCTTCGTCCGCCGGAACATCTCCATCTTCGTCCGCTTGAACGTCTTCATCTTCATCCATCTCCTCGTTGTAGTCGTCCTCCTCCGACCCATCCACCTGCCCATGCTGCGCATCCTCCGCCGCGATACACACATCCTCCGCCTCATCCACTTCCCCCGCCGCGACACGCACGTCCTCCGCCGGATCATACCCATCCTCGAACCAGTTCGAGTTCTCGGGCGTATACCCGCTCGGCCACATCTTCTGACCAAGGTCGGGGTGCGATTGAAGGCCATTGCTCGTCTGATACAGTGCATCGCCTAGCTCGGGCCGGGGTCGAGGACTGCCTGCTTGATTGTGGACGTCGCTCGTCCGGTACAGTGTATCGGCTGGCCGAGGCTGAACGCCATTCGTCTGATACAAGATGTCGCCTACCGTCTGGTACAGGACATCGGCCATCTTGACTTGTGCGGTGCCCACCAGGTGCCGAGTGCTGTTGATCGGGCTTCGACGCGTCTGATACAGTATATCGTTCGCCTGGTGCGGACGATCCTTCGCCTCAGCTTGCTGACGGCCACCCCTCAGCATCTGCGCATCGGCCCCATACCAGCCGGAGGAGGCGCTGCTTGCGTCGGCAGGCGTGGAGGCATCCGTGTGTGTAGGCGAGGGCCTGTTGTTTGCGCGCGATTGATAGTACCCAGCGTTCGTGCTCACCACGAGATCCGCGCTCGGGCGAAAGAACACAGGGTTCGCGTTCGAGGGCCTCGACTCACCCTCCATACCCAGCAGCGCCATTCCCATCCCGTCCGCCTCCATATCCTCCGACAAGTCACAATGAACTCCGAGGTTGAGCGAGCTCAGCGAGATGCGGCTCAGCAGCTGGTCATCGGCGCTGGCGTGGTGGAAGCCGGGGCCTACGCTGTCGGCTAAGCCGACGTGTTTTGCAGTGTCGGACGGCCCACCAGGCCCTACGCGCTCGTTGATCCCGTCAGAGCCTCCAGCTGGCGCGCCGAAGCAGCAGTCCTCCAAGCCATCGAGCACGAGCGAGTAGTCAGGTACGTGGTGGTCGTCCGCAGACCGAGGGTCCTCATCCGCGGGGTGAGCTTCATCGTCCGTGCTAGCTGCATAATCTTCGGCGTAGTCCTCGGGGTACTCTTCACCGTGACCCTCGCGGTAATCTTCTCCCAGGCTATCCTCCACGCATCGACGCGCATCCATCCTCGTCTGGGCGCGCACGGCTTCGTCTGCCCCGTCTGCCTCCCACTCGTCGCCATCTACCTCCCATTCGTCCCGCATCCCCCAGCCCGCGCGATCCCTCAGACGCAGCGGAAGCGAGCGCCGCAGACTTGGCGTCGAGGGCCGCTCTTGCAACGACATCTTGTAGTTGTAGCCTCCGTGACTGTCCTTGCTGCCGCCCCCGAGGTCCTCCTCGCTACTCCCGCCGCGATCCTCTTCGCAGATCTCTTCACGGTTCTCCTCGCTACTGCTCCCTGCAGCCGAGCTCACAAACGATGACTCGTCAGACGCAGTAGGAGAGGGAGGTAAGGAGACCTCTGGCGAAGGTGGGGAGAGGGCACCTGGTGCGGGGTACATGGAGGAGTCCAGGACTGGATATGAGGAGAAATCGGCTTCGGAGGTTTCTAGAGGAGCAGCGGATGCTCCTGAGGCTGCATCGATGTCGCGGGCGTGTAAGTTTGCGGATCGCTCACTTGCGTTCGTGTCGTCGCCGTGGTCCACATACAGGTCATCCTCGTAGCTGGTGTCGAAGGCATCCTGAACAGGTGCACCTCCTTCCTCCGCGTCGTTGTCGTCGCCCGGTCCTCGTACTTTGTCGCGTACGTCTTCGCGTTCCCCCTCGCTGTCTTCATCGTCCTCGTCAAAGAGCCCAAGTTCGCCCATTACCATCGCCGACCTCTCTTCCTCCCAGGCCAGCGATGCCGAAGGAACGTCCTCGCGCTCATCCGACGCAGGCCTCGCGGCGACCGAGGACGACAAGGCCTGCGAGGCAGGATCCCAAAGAAGGTCCAGAGGTGCGTCCTCCTGTTCTTCGTCCTCGTCCCGGACACTCGACACCGGCGCCTGCGCCCAAGCACCGAGAACCTGTTCCTCCCACACCATCGGCGCTGTCCCCTCCCTTCCACCAACGATCTCTTCTCCACCCACCACGCCACCTCGCCCGCGCCCATTGCTCCTCCCCACCGCCGCCAGCTTCTCCTCCGCGCGCTTAGCTGCCTCCTTGTTGCCCATTTCCTGCTTGAGGAGGTCGCGGAAGTAGTTGCGCTGGTCGCGGTAGCGGTCGCGCTCAGCTCGGTAGTGGTCGCGTTGCGCCTTGTAGCAGTCGCGCTCGCAAGTGCACTGATCGCGTTCTTGGAGATAGTGATCGCGTTCGCCGACGAGCTGGTGGCAGTTCTCGCGGTACCGATCGCGCTCGCGGCAGGCGAACTCCAGTTCGCATTGCATGGCGATGATCCGGGTGGCAAGGAGCTGTAGACAAATGAGCATCAGCACGTAGTCGCGGTGAGGCTATTGAGGGTACGTCTGGTATTCCAGACGATGTAGCTGACCTGCACTGACACGCCATTCAAGTCGATCTCCTGGCCCTTCGGCGCCAGCCACGCACTCGCCGTATCGGAGGACGAGATCGGCGAGTTGCCTTCGGACATCGTATGGGGAACCAGGTGTTGACAGGATACTGGTCCTAATCGAGCGGTATGGGGTGGCACAGGCAAGTCTTCTCTGTGAGTCTCGTCTCTCGCGCAGGAAGCAGTCAAGCAGGACCGCGCCGGCCGCAGAGGTTAGGTGAAGGAGCAGGCAGGCAACGCTCTCTATAAGTACCAGTCAGCACAATTGCGCAGGTCAATGCGCATATGCACGCACCGTTGCCATCATCGAGGGTACGGGCCATGCACAAAGGGCAGCACGCGTCCGGCGCCTGGTCCCTCTGCTTCTTCGTAACTCATTCGAGCTACTAGCCCTGAGCGCCTAGCAGGAAGGGCCCTATCCCCAATCGCTTGCCATGCCGGACAATGAACTCGAATGAGGGGACATGTTGATGGGAGTCTGAAAGAGACGCGTTATTGACGCGTGTCTATCTGATTGATCGCAATTGTCCGCGGGGCTACCCGTCTCTGCCTCTCGAATCACAAGTACACTCGGTGGGAGGAAAGCACAAAAAGGCCACGCTACGAGTCTGCCTAGTGATACACTTTGTATACGGCGCGAAGCGCGTTGCAACTGAGCGTAAGTACAGATGGAAGTATGCACACGACGAAGACGAACACATCAGGCGCTCCGAGGTAAAGCATGCTCTCGAAGGCGGAACTGGGGCTAAACAGCGATCAAGCTTGAAGGAGTACAGAAACTTGTGAAGAAGAGGGGCCGTTGATGTACACTGAGATCATGAAAAGTGACTGAAGCATTGCGTAAATGAGCAAGGCGTCGTCAGAACCGTCATGCAGTGATACACTGATGCCCTTGACAGGAACACCTCAGCTACACATGAGCTCCCTGCCCTGCAGCATCCTCGGCGCGTCCGGGAAGTTCCAAAACGACAGCGCAAGGAGGAAGTAGACACCTATGGACTTGTCAGCACGCATATAAGCCATTCAGTCGAACCCTACTCACCAACCAACACCACCCCACTCATCCAATGCGCCTTCCCGTCCTCGACCGAGAACTTGACCAAGATGACCGAAAAGAACAGCACTAGCGTCTCCAGAGGGTCGAACAGCAGCGTCAGCGGCTTGCCCATCCCCCACGCCACTAGCACCAGCACCGGGATCACGAACAGCGCAATTTGTATGCAGCTCCCGATCGCGACGCTCATCGCCAGGTCGAACTTGCCCTTGCACGCGACGATGACCGCGGTCGTGTGCTCCGCGGCGTTGCTGATGACGGGGATGATGATGAGCGTAATCCACTCCGTGGATACGTTCGGGTGCGCCTCGACAAGACCCTCGAGGGAGTCTACGAGACATTCGGCGGTAAGGTAGCAGAGGGCGGTGACCGCGACGAGGAGGATGAGGGAGAACACGGCATTGAGCTTGAGGTGCTGAACCTCGGACGAGGGCGAGGGAGCCTCGGGGTCAGCCTGTGTAACCGTCTCCGGGCATTCCGAGGAGGCAGTCGTCGTCGTTGTCGTCGTTCGGCTGAGCGACCGATTGCCGAGGGTGGCAGTGGTCACCGACTCCGTGTCCAAAAACAGATGGTTATGGGAGTAGAATTGGAAAACGAGGTATCCGATGTAACTGCGAAACGGTAAGATAGGAACGACTCAGATGGAAGAACCCCTTACATGAGGATAAGCAGAACCGCACTGCCACGGCTAAGCTGCAGTAATATCGGCAGTTCTGCGCCCGGCTGCAAACGATCTTCCAAGTACTCGTGCTACGAATACGTTAGTCGTGGCGCAATTCAACAACTTTGCGAGACGTACGAAGGCAGCCGGGATGATGAGAGAGATGACTGATACGGTCATCAGGGATGAGTTGAGCTGTGCGACCATCGGCTGGAACTCTTGCGAATGAAAGCGGAAGCCGCCAACTAGAGGCTGCGGTTAATGACAAAGGGTGTATGGGCGCTTATCGATGAACCCACCTATGAAGGCCATTCCGAGGACAAGGAGCATGTTGCTGAGAAGTCCTCCAAGAAGCGAGCTCTGCACCAATTCGAGTTTGCACTGGGGTACAACGTGAGTGCACTGACATGGAGCAGTAGACATTCCACACACCTCGCTGAGAGCGATGCCCGCAATGATCATCTCCACAACGTTTCCCAGTGTCGCATTCAGAAGTCCGCCCACAGTCGAACTCGTGCGGTGCGCGACCTGCTCTGTGCCGAAGCCAAGCAGGGCGGCGAGAGGGATAATGCCCAAGCACGAGAAGACGAAGATGAGCGTCGCGCTCTGGTGCGTGTAGTGCAGCGCCCACGACACCGGGATAAAGAGCAGGCAGAAGTTCAGCGGCGTGTAGCGCACGGTCGCTTTGAACGACGCCGCGTACGTCGGCTCGGGGCCCAGGGGCTTGATCGGCGTAAAGAGCGTCTTCAGCCGCCCCAGGATAAGCTTCGTCTTGTTCTGCGGCTGCCCGATAGGGTCCTCCGCATCGTCCTCGACCTTCTCGGTGGCGCTGCGCGCAAAGGGGATCTTCTTCTCGTCGAAGGTCGATTCCCGGAGCGTCTTGAGCGTCGGCGCGAGCGTCGCGCCGTCCGTCGCAAGGCTGAGCGTATTCACGAAGTTGATTCCCTCCGGAGGCGTCGTCACTTCAGGCGTCCGGTAACTGGGGCCACTACTAGGGGGTTCGTCGTCGTCCTCCGCGATGACTGCGGCTGGAAGCTGCGAGGAAGGCCGGGCGTGCACGCTGTTAACGTTGCTCGAGACATCAGAGGCGCAGGTTTCTCCCATTCACGTTAAGCGCTGGCGGGGGGCAAAGCTGTCTGTCGCGGAGGGCGGTGCGGACCTTTATACGTGCCGAGGGGGCTTGGCGTGACGCGTGACTTGCATCATGTGAGTCGGTGCCGCCTCGGCGCCTTTGCCACCCTCGTCTCAAAAATACGGACAGGTGACGAATGGCCATTGAGACCGAGGTTCTGACCTTCTCTCGCAATGAGGGGGACATGGAAGCTATAGCAGAAGTCTAAAAGGTAAACAGGACGGGGACGATTGCGCCCTATCGGCTAGGAACCACCCTGTCACGCCCAAGTTGAACTTCTGCATGCTTATCGCGCCATCTAGCGGTCTTGCGCGCCAGCCACAGCAGATACGCACTCGATGGCCCTCTTGTCCTCATCCTCCCCCTTCGCACGCCAGCTCGAACCTCCCATCTCCGCGTAGCCCTCCCCCGTCGGCTGGCCAGTCGCCAAAATCCAGACACCGTCGTGTCTTTGCGTAATCGTCCTCGTCGCAATTCAGAACAATGCTCACGAGACGGAGGTGAGGGTGCGGGGAAGGCGACGATGCATTATCCGTGACCTCCTTGGACCCTGCAGGTCCTCCTTGGCGCACTCGAATGACCTGGGCATTACGCCGTACAAGACACGAAACACAGATAAGGTGGGCCGAGGACCTCTCTCGGAGGATGTTGCGGTCGTCGACGGCGCAAGATACCGAAAGATAGATGCGGTCAATCGTTGAGTCCCGAGTTCTGAAGCATGCTCATGAGATGGTAGACGTCACCAAAAAGTCAAGAACTCGCCGATTACCTCGTTGCGGTCGTGTTCTATCGGCCTCGGTCCTCACCTTGTCAATACTCTGCAGAAGTCAGAGACATCGCAAGCCACATAGGTACCTGCCGTTTGTGGAACACATAGCAACCTCGGCACGTCAACAGCTTCAGACTGGCGAGATGAATACAGGAACACGCAAGATAGTATTCATCTTGACGCAGTCCAAGTAGGACTAGGAACCGACGAGAACAGAGTAATACGTGTTGAATTTGAGGGCAACTCACAAAACATAGCTGCATTCTGGATATGATACCATACGTCACGCATGCTACGGTAGATTGATAAGCGTCATCAGCCAACATATACACAAGTGGAAATGACCGTACCAGAGGGATGTAATCTGCATACTGGATTAAATTCCTCCCCAAACCGCGACCCCGCCAATCCAGCAGCTCAAGCTTTGTATCGGCCTGTCGTACTCCACTCACGACCCTGACGCGTTCATCGTCCGGGAATTGGCGAATCTCCACAACCTTATCCAGAGAGAAGCGCTGTGGGATGCCCTGCACAAGCATTGCCATTTTCTCCAGAAGCGCCTCGATGTCGTTGATGCGCTCGTGCAGCATCTGAGCTTCTGCTGCAAATCGCAGGGGATCGCGATTCTGGTTGTCAACTGGGTAAATCCAGTCGAGCACAGAATTAAGGAAGGAGGCACAGGGATCGTGAGCGAACGTGAGCCGATCTTCGACGGCCTCTTCAAGTGCGAGAAGTGTAGCGTTTGCATCGTCCCGGGCGTCCAGCGCCTCGTCGATGCGCGAGTGCAGGAGAAGTCTTTTCTCCCTGAGAAGAGCGGTGTAGTTGTCGAGGTTTCCCGGCTCATCGGAGACAATTCCTTGAGATATGACGGCTACGACGTCGCGGAGGGCGATGAAGACGTCAGCGACATGCACGGCATAGGCGCCGACGCTGCGCATGAGGTCTCTGAGCTGACGGCTCATTGTGAAGAGCAGGTCCGCTTTCACCAAGTAGCCCTTTACCCTGTGGCAGGAATCGCGCAGGCGCGTTATGGGACCGCCGACCCAAAGTTCGATCTCGGGAAAGAGAGCCTGTGATGAGGCGTAAGCACCGGCATGCGCGGGACGAGGATATAGTCACATATGACTGTTGCTCTGCCAAGACTCTCTGAGCGTGGCTGGCAAACATGTGGAGGGACGCGCGCGCGGCGACGGGGACAATGGCGGTCGAAGGCAAAGGGAAGGACGAAAAGGGGTAATGGGCGTACGGATCACGGAAGCGTCGGCGCGGCCCGTCCACAAAGACCGGGTCAGCTCGTGAATAGCTTGTAAATCTTGCACACGCGTAATTTGGTCGTGTGCTTGGGAGCGAAGAGTGTCGGGCGTGCGTGCTGCCTTCCAGAGGGAACCTCAACCGTATAAAGGCATCCGGGCGCCATACAGAGCGTGAACGAATTCATAATGGCGAACTTTTACATGATTCGAGATTTGGTGATGTAGCTACTGTAGGCACATTACGTTGATGCATATCCATCGTCGTCGAAGTCGTCTACCATGTCTAGATCCTCTTCAACATCGTTTCCGTCGACGCCTTTTCCCAGTTCCCTGTCACCGAAGTCGATGTCTCTCGCTCGGACGGTCACGCTACTGGCACTTGCTACGTCGTCTCCCTCATCGTCAACCCCCTGGGCAACTCGCTCGTCCCCGTCGACATGTGAGTAATTTTCATGTTCCTGTACTTTTCTGCCCGCGAGAGCCCGAAGCGACAGCATTGGAGACGCACCAAAAGCGACGCCACAAATTCAAAACCACCTTCGTCGCGCTATAGCACTACGACGAAGGCGCGGAAGGCGGGGTTCAGTATACAAAACCTGATCAGAATGATATTCCGCGTCGATTTTAGTCGGGCAGTATTTTTGGGGATGTGCGCGCAAGATGGAAGGGAAGACGTCGAGTTCCGCATACAAAGCGGCTCGACCTCCCAGAACGATAAGCCAGAACGTATATCTCGCCCATCGCAAACCTTGGGACGGGTTCTGGACACATGGCGCTTGTGGGTTGAGTGCGTACGACCCATCGTGGGACTCCCTGCGACGCTGCCATAGACCTCTCCAAGTCTGGGGAGGCGCGTCTTGGTGAAGTTTGCATGTATTCCGTCACGCCCAGACATGTCAGCGGTTCCGTAACTCGTAGATGTGTAGCGATTGGTATTTCGACGCAATTTGCGCTTACTCCGAGACGGCGGACTGCCGTAATGGATGAAAGTCGAGGACAAGATGGGGCGCGCGTGCGTACGGACTTGACGGGCCGCCCTCCGGTCCCTGATTGGCGGCGCCACAAACCCTGTCCTTCTTGTCCTTGACCGCCATCATCAACGCTCGGACACTGTGCTCACTGTGTGCACGGCATATTGGACTCTCTGCAATGATATACCATGTTGTTCTTGACCCTCCCAGCGAGAACGCCGCGCTCCAAACCCACCCGCCCTCGGAAAAGCACGAGCGACGGAAGCAAGTCCGGCTATACGTCAAGATCTGCAATCCGTCATTGCCACCTGACCAGGCTTCTAGCTCTGTGCCTCAGAACACGAGAGCTCGTCTATTGAGCCTGATTTGGAAGGCTTTGAACCGAGCTTGCGAGCTTGCGGCGGCGGCGGCATGGGCGCAGACACTGTTCCTCGCGCTCTCCGCGTCACACTTGAGGGACTGGCCTTCCACCTACCTACGATGCGACAGCGGACCATCCTGCGCTTTGCAGAACAGCATCAAGGCGAGGTGTAGTCAAGTTCGGGAGAGGGCACATAACGTCGTGGTCTTCTCGCCCACCCGTGCGCGAAAACAGGCTCGCCGTTGCTCAGCGGTTCTCTGCCATCCGGAAATAGCAGGGCGGTGCAAAGGTACCAGTGCAAGGCGGAGAATCCGCGCGTTCTTCTGGGGGTATGTCTGCACTGAACTCACGGCATGGTTTCTTTCAGAGCCCAATCTGATAGCCGCAGGTTGGGGGGGGGGGGGGGGGGGGCTTGTGGGATGTCACGGCGAAGGTTGGCGTGCCGGTAATTTAATGCTGAGCACATTGGGAACCGGGGTCTTCGTCGCTGTTGGAGCCACTGCTATTTACCGGCGAATGACACCATACCCATGGTGCCAAACACATCGGTACCACCAGGGAAGTGGGGATAATCAGCGTACTCGTTTAAGCACAATTCTCGCGTGCGTTGTCGAGGTGCTAGAAGGCACCGAGAAGGTCATCCCGCGTTCGCCCTCCCTCAGAATTGACTTCGATACCAACAGAGCGATCCCGTACTGCCACAACACCCGCAGGGAGGTAACTCCATGAAAAAATGCTCTCGTATAATACACTGTAGAAATGGGTTATTACTGTTCAGAATGAGGGGCACGCGCACGGTTGACTTACCTCTGGATATGTGATGAGCAACTAGCACCGGTCTTTGCGTCGTGGTGAGAGCTTTCTTACCGCCGCCTGGCCAGTCCAGTCACCCTCCTGAGACGGGGCAGATGACCGCCACCTCCTCCCCTCCCGTCAGCACCACTCTCTCCGGATCATCGACCATCTCCGCGTCCACGCTCCATTGGCTATCGCGCAAAATCCCGGCAAGGTTCGTACCAGGGTGTCTGGAAGCCAAAAGAGATGGGAGGGAAGTGAGGGGGAATGCATGAGGAGTACATGGTGAGGCGAGAGGTACATGAGACGCTTCCGCCGCTGGATGGGGTTGCGTCTTGTGCGTAGCAGAGGTACTCGGAGTGGTTGGGGCTATGTCAGATAACTGCTCCTTCGAAGGGGCACCTGAAGCAAGTTCTGCAGAGGGAGATGGGGAGGGCAGCACAATCGTCTCCGACGTTAGACCCGTCGCTGTCGAAGCCGCCGCAAAGTACAGGACGGTGATCTGAGGCGGCGGCATCGCTGATGCCAGAGAAGCTATCCAATGCACCCAAGGTCTACACTGTCTCTGCGATACTTTGCGCTGAAAAGCTGGCAGATTTCAGGTGGTGACAGTACCGGAGAGAGCTGATGTTATGGATGTCGTGCCTGTCGGGCCGCGCCGACGACTCCGTGATCCGTACGCCCGTTACCCCTTTTCGTCCTTCCCTTTGCCTTCGACCGCCATCGCCGCGCGCGCATTCTTCCATATGTTTGCCAGCGCCGCTGAGAGAGCCTTGGCAGAGAAACAGTCATATGTGACTATATCCTCGTCCCGCGCATGCCGGCGCTTACGCCTCATCACAGGCTCTCTTTCCCGAGATCGAACTTTGGGTCGGCGGTCCCATAGCGCGCCTGCACGAATCCTGCTTCAGGGTACAGGGCTATTTGTCGAATGCGGACTTGCTCTTCACGATGAGCCGTCACCTCAGAGCCCTCATGCGCAGCGCCGGCGCCTACGCCGTGCATGTTGCCGACGTCTTCATCGCCCTCCGCGACGTCGTAGCCGTCATATCCCAAGGAATTGTCTCCGATGAGCCGGCAAACCTCGACAACTACACTGCTTTTCTCAGGGAGAAAAGACTTGTCCTGCACTCGCGCATCGATGAGGCACTGGATGCCCGGGACGCTGCAGATGCTACACTTCTCGCACTTGAAAAGGCTGTCGAAGATCGGTTCACGTTCGCTCACGATCCCTGTGCCTCCTTCCTTAATCCTGTGCTTGACTGGATTTACCCAGTTGACAACCAGAATCGCGATCCCCTGCAATTCGCAGCAGAGGCTCATACGCTGCAAGAGCGCATCAATAACATCGCGGCGCTTCTGGAGAAAATGACAATGCTTGTGCAGGGCATCCCACAGCGCTTCTCTCTGGATAAGGTTGTGGAGATTCGCCAACTCCCGGACGATGAACGCGTCAGGGTCGTGAGTGGAGTACGACAGGCCGATACAAAGCTCGAGCTGTTGGATTGGCGGGGTCGCGGTTTGGGGAGGAATCTAATCCAGAATGCAGATTACATCCCTCTGGTACGGTCATTCGCCCTTGTGTATATGTTGGCTGATGACGCTTACCAATTTGTCGTAGCACGCGTAACGTATGGTATCATATCCCGAATGCAGCTATGTTTTGTGAGTTGACTTCAAATTTGCAGCAGGCGAAAGATTGTCAGAGACAGCCGCGCTTTTGGAGCGCGCGAGATCTCAGCTTATTGCCGTTTGCAGAAAAGTTTGCCACGGCCGCTTTGACACGAAATTGATGGCAGGCGAGCCATCTGGACTTGTGGAGGGCATGAGTCGCGCATATCGCGGCCTAAAATCATGAGAAATATATCAGTAGAGTCGTATCGATGTACTGTAGTGCACTGTGTGGTTTTCGAAGCGCACTGGCTAGTTTATGTGAGGGATATCTGGGGGAAGGCTCTTCCGGCACTGTGGCAGGCATAGCGCGCGTGAAAGGGGGTGGAATGACTCGGGAGAAGCTTCTGCATGCACTATAGACATGGCCCTATTGCATAGGCTAGCTTTTCGATTTTACTGTACCGAAAACATATCTCAGAATTGCCGAGCACGAGAGCTGCACCTTACCTATCTCGTCAAACAAGTTCCGGGCCCAAAGCACCTCCCAGCATTCGTATACTTCGTAGAGGTCTTTTACCGACGCATACTTGCCCTCTATTCTAAGATCCCGTTTTCGCTGCTAGCTAGAATCGGTCGGCATGGGGGCGCGCAACAGCTTACATAAGCGGGGCTTGAGCCAGAAATGTCGCCTCGAAGGGGCTGCCCCAGATCTTCCGATGAAGCCATAGAGTACTTCACCAACTACAGAACATCACCTTATCTGTATGAACGCATCTTTGAACGCCTACACGTTCAGATTGACAGAGAAATCCACGGCAGGAAAGTACCGCACGAGCGATGCCCCGATGACCTGGTTTGTCGAGCGCCTAAAATCGAAGAGCTACCCTATGCAATAGGGCCATGTCTATAGTGCATGCAGAAGCTTCTCCCGAGTCATTCCACCCCCTTTCACGCGCGCTATGCCTGCCACAGTGCCGGAAGAGCCTTCCCCCAGATATCCCTCACATAAACTAGCCAGTGCGCTTCGAAAACCACACAGTGCACTACAGTACATCGATACGACTCTACTGATATATTTCTCATGATTTTAGGCCGCGATATGCGCGACTCATGCCCTCCACAAGTCCAGATGGCTCGCCTGCCATCAATTTCGTGTCAAAGCGGCCGTGGCAAACTTTTCTGCAAACGGCAATAAGTGGGGCTGCACGTGGCGCAATTTCCCAGGATCTCTACAGGTTCTGGCGACTTCCTGCAAGCCAGAACGTATATCTCGCCCATCGCAAACCTTGGGACGGGTTCTGGACACATGGTGCTTGTGGTTTGAGTGATTACAACCCATCGTGGGCTCCCCGCGACGTTGTAGACCTCTCCAAGTCTCGGGGCACGCGTCTTGGTGAAGTTGGCATGGCTTCTGTCGCGCGCAGACATGGCAGCTGTTCCGTAACTGGTACATAGGTGTGTAGCGATTGGTACTTCGACGCATTTCGCGCTTATTCCGAGACGGCGGACTGCCGCGATGGATGACAGAAAGTGGAGGACAGGATGCCCCGGGGCGCGCGGGCGCACGGACTTGACGGGCCGCCCTCCGGTCCCTGATTGGCGGCGCCACAAACCTGTCCTTCTTGTCCTTGACCGCCATCATCGACGCTCGGGCACCGTGCTGACTGCTTGAACGACCTACCTGGCCCTTTGTAATGCTATATGACGATATAATTGACTCTCCCTGCTCGCAGAGAGCCTCGAGAAGGCCGCGATCAAGCTCAACTCACCCGACCTCGGAAAAGCACGAGCAACGGAAGCGGCGAGGCCAGCTATACGTCAAGATCTGCACTCTGTTATTGCGACTTGACCGGACTTCTATCTCTGTGCCTCAGGACACGCGAGCTCGTCCATTGAGCCCGATTCGGAAGGCTTTGAACTGAATGCTCGTCGAGCTTGCAAGGCGGCGGCGGCAGCGACATGGGCGCAGACACTGTTCCTCGCGCTTGCCGCGTCATTTGTGCGACTGGTCTTCAACCTCTCTGCGATAGCGGACTCCCCTGCGCTTTGCAGAAAAGCATCGAGGCGAGGTGTAGTCAAGTGCAGGAGAGGGCGCATGTCCTCGTCTTCTCGCCCGCGCGTGCGCGAAAACAGATTTGTCGCTGTCCAGTGGTTCTCCGGCATCTGGGAATGGCAGCGCGGTGGAAAGGTACATAAGTGCCAGTGCAAGGCGGAGAATCCGCGCGTTCAGAAGTTCTAAAGGTACGCGCTGGTGGACGCGGGTCTCCGCATTGAACTCACGGTATGGTTTCGTTCAGGACCCAATCTGATAGCCGCAGGTTTCTGGGGGCTTGTGGGATGTCACGCCGAGAGTTAGCGTGCCGAAATTAATGCTGAGTACGCTGTCATTTTTGCTCACCGAGAGTCGAGGGGCGTTGACATTGCAGGCCCACATGAGTTTTCCTTGTATATCTGCATGCGGGGCATCGTATTCGAGTCACCCGCGCGAAAATAGTCAAACCGCGTGTTCTCCGAGTCCGAGGATTGAGTGGAAGCGAGAAAGCTTGGAGGTGCGCAGCAGGCATCAGTGCCGTTATACTAGGCGGATATCGGACGACTGATCAAATTTCATGACAGGTGTATATACTCGTTCGCGTCTCGGAGGGATGGTCTTTTCTTCCCTGCCCCCATACTTTCCGCCGCCGCCGCCGCCACCCTTTCGCATCTCGACTGGCGACTTCATCTGGTCAGAAATCTAGTCGAACGTCTCCGCAACAAGAGTCTGCGCTTCGGTGAGTTGCTCGATCCTACCACCTCCTTCGTCTGCTGACCTTTCCCGCGTAGTTCTGCTCCAACATGCTCATCTCGCACGCCCATCAATTTGTCTGAGGCTGCGGTCATTCCGGTGCGTATGCAGGACCTCCCATATCAGCTGTTTCTGACCGATTTTGTGCTCATTTCGTAGTAATTTCACTGGCTCCCCAAGGCCCGAAAAATGCGAAATCGACGTCGATTGCGCCGATGTCCGCGCCGGTATCTTTCGCTGATCGCCGAGACGATACCCGGAGACAGACGGGAGGAAGGTTGGGGTCGGCGCGAGGCGCGGGGCGGAGCGCCGCGTTGCAGGTGCGTCGCTGACATCGTCGTTTGTTGACGATTCCTGACATCTTTCAAGCGCCTTCAATGACAGAAAAAATCGCAAATCGATGTAAGATGTAAGATGCGCTGGGGTCCGCGCGGGAAGTACTAGATGATAGCCGCGAGTGCTGGGAGGGGGTCGGAGCGGCGTGAAGCGCCGCCGAGTGTCCACGTATGTCTCATTCCTTCGATTTCACACCTCATTTCTGACAGTTATTCAGGCGTTTCTACACGAAAACATACCGCGAACGGGCGTCAAATGCACCGAGGTCCGCGCGAGAAGTCCTAGGTGATCGTCGCGACTGTCGAGGAGGTCAGGGGGGGAGCGAGGAGGGGCGGCGCGCAGCGCTGCCATGTGCGTTGCTGTCATGCGATGCAATGCATGGTGAGTGCGCGATATCATGTGTTCTGCTCGCAGCTCATCCTTCTTAGATGTGCTGTCAGCGCCGTGAAGAACATCTCAGCCTCTTTCTCCGTAGACCGCCTCCTCCTCGCTGTACGTTGCTGTCAGACTAGGCGAAGGTCCGCCATTTCCCTTCCTTCTCCTTGTGCATTTCGCCTCCCACACCCCACGGATTTTGCGCATCGCTTTCATACTTCTCGACGCCCTTTGAGCCTTGTTCCTCCCCCCTTACGCGTCTCCCCCTTCGCCTTCTTCCCTTGCGTGCTTCCGTGCACCCTTCTCTGCTTTCATCATTCGCTTTCCCATCTCTTCTCTCCTTTACCTCCTCCCTAGCTTTGTCGAGCCCCTCATCGTGGTCACAGTTGATTTGAGCACAGTTCTCACTCGCCACCCTCAAGGACGACGTCGTGTATGCTCCGAAGCAACGAATCTCCGTCCGGCGAGCAAGGGTACGCGTTTTCCACCTGCATTTCCTGCGCTTCTCGCTGAGCTGTTTATCAGAGCACGCTTCTCTCTTCTCGTCCTCGCCCGCCCCACGCTTTCCTTACGCCTCCCGCCCCCCTAGGCGATGAGTATATGTATCGCCGTCCGCCGAGCGAGGGTAAGCGCCTCCTACCTGAGTTGAGATCCGTTTACTGACCTCCTCCTAGGTCTTCACCATCGCACCCGCCCTCCTTCATCGACTTTGCGACGCTCCCCGAGCTCCCCGCGCCTCCCGCCAACCCCCTCCTTTCGCGTTTCCACCGACTTCAACACGTCAAGAGCGCTCGGAGCCGACGCTCACGTCGGTTCGACTCGTCGTCGACGTCGACGTTCGTGGCTACTGACCGTCTCGCTATCGTCTACTGTCCCTCTCGCACCCTTCCCCACGCAGGGCGGCTGCTTGGGCGTCCAGCATGATGGCTTGCTCGTAGACACTTGCCCCCTCCCCCTCCCCCTCCGAGGAGGGGAGGGGTGCCTCCCCCGTCGTAGTTTGTTAGTTACAATGCATTTCCCTTGTCTTGAGAGTTCAATGAAATCGTTCTCAGCATCACTGAGCTCAAATGAGGAGAAAACAAACCTCTTCCCAAGTCTCTGAGGTCTCAATAGCCCCTCATCCTATGTCCTCGGCCCATCTTATCGTCAAACGCGCGGGTGATGCTGTCACAAAAGCTCTATAGTATTCGGTGTACTCTACTACATCGGGGATGTCGGCGAGGTACTATCTATCGGTGTTTGGGGCCTACGAAGGTTCGCAGACATTATCAAAGGGCGGGTACCTATGGGAGGTGCACCCACCGCACTCATCGGCGATTGAGGCCAGGGGGAGGGGGACGGGGAGGGAGAGGGACGTGCATACCAAACGATGGGGGGAGCTCTCTTACCGCCGCCTGGCCAGTCCAGTCACCCTCCTGAGACGGGGCAGATGATCGCCACCTCCCTTCAGCGCCACTTTCACCGGATCCTCGACCATCTCGGCGTCCACGCTCCATTGGCTGTCGCGCAAAATCTCGGCAAGGTTCGTACCAGGGTGCCGCGAAGCCAAAAGAGATGGGAGGGAAGTGAGGGGGAATGCATGAGGAGTACATGGTGGAGCGAGAGGCGCATTCGTGGTAGAGGTACTCGAGGTGATTTGTCCCTGATCAGACATGTTTTCCTTGGGAGAGATGACCGAAGCGGGTTCTGCAGAGGGAGATGGGGAGGGCAGCACAATCGTCTCCGACGTTAGACCCGTCGCTGTCGAAGCCGCCGCAAAGTACAGGACGGTGATCTGAGGCGGCGGCATGGCTGATGCCAGAGGAGCCTATCCAGTCAGCGCAATGTCTACACCGGCTCTGCGACGCTTTGCGCTGAAAAGCTGGCGAATTTCAGGTGGTGACAGTACCGGAGAGAGCTGGCTCACGATGTTATGGATGGCGCCGACGACTCCGTGATCCGCACGCCCGTTACCCCTTTTCGTCCTTCCCTTTGCCTTCGACCGCCGTTGTCACCGCCGCCGCTCGCGCATCCTTCCTTATGTTCGCCAGCGACGCTCAGAGAGCCTTGGAAGAGAAACAGCTATATGTGACTATGTCCTCGTCCCGGACATGCTGGTGCTCACGCCTCACCACAGGCTCTCTTTCCCGAGATCGAACTTTGGGCCGGCGGTCCCATAACGCGCCTGCGCGAATCCTGCCTCACAGTACAGGATCACTTGTCGAGAGCGGGCCTGCTCTTCACGATGAGCCTCCCTCTCAAAGCGCTCATGCGCAGCGCCGGCGCCTACGCCGTCCATGTCGCCAACGTCTTCACCGCCCTTCGCGACGTCATCGTCCTCATCTCCCAAGGCATTGCCTCTGACGAGCCGGACTCCCTTAACAACTACACCACCCTTCTCAAGGAGAAGATACTCTATGTGCACTCGCGCATCGAAGAAGCACTAGACGCCCGGAACGCTGCAGATGCTACACTTCGCACACTCAGGAAGGCCGTCGAAGAGTGGACCCCGTTCGCTGACGATCCCATCCTCGCTTGTCTTGCTTTCGTTGTCGACTATTTCTCTCCAGTCGACAAAGAGAACCGTGATCTCCTGGAATTCGCAGCAGAAGCCCAGACGTTGCACGAGCGCATCGGCCACATCACGGCGCTTCTGTCGCAAACGATGATGCTTGTGCAGGGCATACCAGGGCGCTTTCCTCAGGACAAAATCATGAATATCCGCCTCCTTCCTGACCAGGAACGCGTCAGGGTCGTGAATCTCGTACGGGAGGCAGATACAAGGCTTGAGTTGTTGGCCTGGTGGGGTCGCGGTATGGGGGAGACCCTGACCAAGAATGCAGGACACATTCCACTGGTACGCAATTTATCTTCATCTAGACAGTCCGATACCGAACTTGACCAGCACGCATAACGCTGTCGAGCTCGGGCGTGATGCCCATCGTCTCCAGCGGCATACATCAAGTTTACGCATGACGATGCTGTGCCAGAATTGTGGCAGTAACCTACAAGGTGAAGACGCGAATGGTTAGGCATCGAACGCGCCTCCCAAACCGGCTCCCGGAGGGAAATTTGGATGGATGGTCACGACGGCCTTGGCGATAGACGATAGGCGCGACTACCGCGTCGTGCTCGCCGAAGTGTATGTTGTCGCGCTCACGCATGCATCGCTTTCAATCACAGAGGACCTCGTTCGAGTTGGACGGGAGCGAGCGTGACGGTTGATACACGCATAGTGCTTTGACGAAGGCGCGCTCAGCGACGGGCAAGGCTGCGCATCTCTACAAGGACCAACCGTAGTAGTCGAGGCGCTCGGGAACTGCGTTCCCTCTTGGGATCTGGTATTGGAGAATGTACATCTACAGTATATCCGCACATGCGACGTGACGAAAAGCCAGCGCAAACAAAGTCAGAAGAAATTCACTGATGCTGGCGTCTTCCCGAGCGTCATGCAAGTTCAAGTCAAATTTGCAGGCATACCTCGTAGTCACTACGGTCCTTGGATGGATGAATGGATGGTCTTTCCTGAGAAGCATCACGCATAGTTATGAGTCACTGCACCGCAGCGCACAAGCGTCGATTGGTAGAGGTCGGGAAGGGTACGCATAAGGAGGCATAATTGGCGATGCATGTGAGTACGCAGTGTCCATCAGTACACCGCCGAGCGAGGATGGGGGAAAGGAGGGTGATTATCTACAGTGACAGGCGCTTGCAGGGAAGAAATGGTGGCGTGCGGTTATAAATATCGATGATGGATGAGCGGGAGAACGAAATCTGCGAAGTGACGATGTTGTACTCGGGCAGAATGTGCAAGGTGTGTTGTGCAGGATGGAACAAATGAGCGGGGCAATATATGCAATGGTAGTGTAGCAAAATATCTAGGTAAGGCGCCAAGTGGGGGGTGGGGCGAGAGATGGATAATCCAGTGTCCGGTGCATGCAGATGAACAGAGTGAGTGCACAACAGCAGAGAGAGTACAACCAAGGAAGCCAGTGAGTCCACAAAGCCCAAGATGGAGGTGGTGTTACAGTGTGATGAGGGGGAACAGATGACAGAAATAGAGAGGAGACAGAAAACGCAATCGTGGGCGCGGCGAGAGGTGCGCGCGAATGGGGTGCGTATGAGGATACGAGAGGAATGGCCACAACAGAAGAAAGAAGCAGATGAGAGGAGAACATAGGGGGCAGCGCGCGCCTAGCACACTAGTTGTGCAGGGCGTGCTGCATCTGCTTGAACCCGCGCCGGAGCCACTCGTCGGGCGTGACGCGCTCGTTCGTGTTCATAGTGAACAGCAGGTCATTTTGAGGGACAAACGCCCAGTGAGCGGGGTCCGGCGGCGGCGACGCGGTTATTGCGCGCAGCTCATTACCTGCAGAGAGCATATGTGAGCCTTGCGACGCCTAAAGGAAGGGCGCGGACTACGCACGGATGATATTTGAGGTAAAGTGGTCCAGGTTGAGGTCATTCTTGTCGTACCCGAACGGATTTTCTATCTCCTCGCCAGCGACGAGGAAGCCGAAGAAGATGAACGTCTGTAAGATGGCGATGAGAGTTCGTACAATTGGAAAAGTGTTTTCAGAGCACGTACGATAATGATGGTCGCCGGGATCGTAACCCATGTCAGGTAGTGCCAAATCTGGATGGGCTAGACGACGAGTCAGGCTTGGTAGTTCGTAGTACAGACGGGCAACATACCAAAGCCAAGCAGTACAGAATTAGCACGACCCATAGATGGATGGAGTACGAAAAGGGGATCGGCGTCGTCAAAATACGCTCGAGACCGGTCAAACTATCGACGAGCTGGTTGAGAGCCGCGATCATGGTGTCTATCAGTCTTGTTAGGGATACAACGTCAAGCCGAGCAATCACACTTACTGATCGTCGGAACGTCGATAGCCTTGCGAACCTGCAGCGCGGAAATGTAGGAGCTCTGCGAGCATGATGAGCAGCTATTGCGAAGACATGGCCAGGACGACGACGGCGTACCAAGTACAAAGAGAGCTCCAGCGGCAAGTTGTGCGACACGGTGCTGTTGATCATCTTCGCCCGGAGCTTCGCGGCCTTCTTGCCCTTCAGCGAACGCCCGCGTTCCGTGAGACACTTGACCAGCAGCGAGAAGAGGAAGAGGTCGAGGATGTAGAACTTGGGCGGCATGCTCGCCGGGAAGAGGTACTCCTCGTCCGACGGCTTGAGCACATTCGCCCGCTCCGGTTCGTCGTCGCTCTTTTTGTCCTTTTTGTCCTTCTTGCTCTTGAGCTTGACGTCCTTCTTAGAGTCCTTGTCCTTGAATTCCGAGTCCGAGTACTTCTCGCCGCCGAAGCCGATGTTCTCGAGCACGGCGGTCAGCGTGCGCTTGGGAGCCGCCGGCTGCGTAACGGGCGTCGGGAGGCCCGGGCCTCGGTGCGGGACGCGAGCGCGCGAGCTGGACGCATTGGACGGACGACGGAAGCCCTGGGTGGCAGACGCTGAAGACGAGCCACGGGGGCGCGTCTGCTGGGCACCGGTGCTCTCCGAGTGCTGGATGCCCGTGAGGTCCGGGTCTGACGCAATGCCGGAGGGCAGTGCATATGCAGGAAGAAACTTGACGAGGTAGTACAGGTCCCTGCGAAATCATGAGCTGGCTGCCAAGACGGCTCGGGGTAGCGCAACATACGTGTAGAATATGCCATCTGCGCGTGTTGATGAGTAAACGGGTTCGATGGAGAAGAAAGGGAAGGGGGCTAGAAGACAAGGGAGCGTACGTACCTTCGCCTCGGAGGTAGTGCTTGACCGCGACGGCGTAGGCCTCGAGGAGGTTGATGACCGTCTTCTTCTCGATCATCATACGGGCTCGCTCCTCTGTGGTCTCCGGGTCTGAAAGAAGGGAATGAGCGGAGGAAAAGACTAGGGGGTGTCTGCGACATACTAGGAACATGGAACCAGATAGTACGCGCGAAGGTACGGTTGGCGAAGATGATCTGCGACCATAGACGGCGACCCTCGTTGTACCGCTCGAACGAAGACGTGGTGCGGTAGGAGATGATGAAACCGAGGACGGTACCGATGCTGTCGCAATTAATCAGCTTCGGGGAAGAGGAATAGGTGTGGGGGAACTCACACAGTAAGCAGCGTTGACTCGATCCATATTCCGTACCCGTTGTGGTTCAGCACGGTGATCAGGGTCGCCCAAGCGGCAAAGAAGATGAGGATGTGCCAGCAGCGGAAGAGCGCTGTGGCGAGCACGGCGTTGACGAAGCTGGCGCCAGGGCGGCGCCGCGCGGCAACCCTGCAGAGAACGTCAGGTTTCCCCCGGCGCTTACGATGCGATCGAAGACGTACGGATCGGCCATGCTGAATCCTCTATGCATGAGTGTATCTGTCCGCTGTCATCCTCATCTCAGCTTCCCCCTCGTCGTCGTAAGCTCTGCGGTACGCACCTTCAAGTCGAGGCTTGTCGGACTCGTTGGGGAGGTCGGACTCCGGGGGCTTTGCGGGGGATCCATTTCTGAGAATAAGCGGTCTCTCAACGGTGTTTTCTCTTGCTGCTCTCGCCCCACCAGGCGTTGAAGGAGAAGAAGAAAATGGGAGTTTGGGAAGAAAAGGCGCGCTGGGCTATGGGCAGCGGGGACCAATCCGCAAGGTCAACCGTCCTTGGCAAGGCAACCAGTGTGATCGGCGCCCGTAGTCGCCGACAAATGTATGATGACTGGGCGTACTCCGGACCCCAGTTTTCCCCTGGCTAAAGCTGGTTTTACTCTCGAACTGTGACCTGCAGCGGTGGGGGGAAAAGACAACATGAGGTACGCGCGAGGCAGACTAGGACAAGAAGAATGATCGCTTTATGGCCGCGGTACCAAAACCTGAACAATAGACAGAGAAAGCTCCCGTATCAAGTCCCGCGGGACTTGACCATCAATTGAACGGGTGCGCTTCGCCTATCACCGACGTATCGCGTGATGGATCTCAATGGCCGTTGTCGAAGACTGGCTGCGCCTCCTTGGAAGGCGCGACCGCGGGCATGAGCGATTCTGAGGTCCGCTCGTCCGCTACAGAGGCAGACACCACCGCCTGTCACAACCGGTTGCAACATAAGCAGCGGATATGCCCACATCGCTCAAAGCGGGCGCACACAGAGCTCACCCGAAGCTGCGCGAGTGCAACAACGACACGGTGCCGCGAGTAAGGAGACATCGTGCACATACTTCTCTATTGGCGCGCACGACCCGTCCGTGATATAGCTTCTCCATCGCATGATACAGCTCTAGTCAATCTATGATCTATATTCAAGCTGAAGGGGCGCCGTCAGGTCTTCGTGGCAGCAGCGGGTGAGCCGGAGGTCAGTCAACACGCCTTCGCCGAAAGTCCCCGCCACAAAACCTTGAAGGCTTCCCTGCTCATTCCTCGTCGCATGCTTGAACAAACGCTAACTACGAGCGCAGCTCCGCCGTCCACCAGATCGGCTTCGTCGTCTTCACGTAGACGGTCTGGTGGGCAGGATCCAAATGGTTGGACGTCGACACGAGACCGTCGAAGGACGATTTGTGCTCCGCTATAGCAGCGTGAGCCGTCGATGTCATACTTCGCCTGGACAATGATGATTACTTACTCAGATTCCACCTCAAGCCTCGCGTTGTGAGGACGGTGAAGTCGATCCCTACGGGCAGGAGGCCGCACGTCTGCCCCAGCACAGTATGGTCTATCGTGATCTCATGCTCGCCCTGCTGCGGAGTTCAGAGCGATAAACAATAGAGGCGGTCAAAGGAGAATATGCACCGAGTCAAGCACCCAGCCGACGTTGTCATCAGTGACCGCGAATACGCGGCGCCGTTTGTGGCGCAGCTTGTGGAGGTACGACAAGGTGTGTATCGTCTGGTCGAGGCGGCCTGACAGCCCCCCGAGTATGATGATATCGTGCTGCTACAGGAACTAAGTCAGACCCACAGTGATGTGTGGACGCGAAGACCGATATGTGAAAGCGAGGACCGCCTTACTTCTGTGCCCTCGGCGCGTTCTTTCTCTTCCAAAGCTGCCACACACTTCATGAGGTCGGTGGAGTCCTGGTCGTCGTCATAAACGACAGGTACGCCCTATCATATCTGGTGAGCTGATTCTTTTCCGCGCTTGAACACTGAAATGATGCGCACCAGCTGCTTGTAGTATTCTTTCACGTCAGGGCGCAGCGAGTCAAGGTCTCCCTTGATTAGCTCTGGTAGTAATCTGCGTTGAAAGTGAGCAGGATGTCGCACATGCGCGAGTTAATTTCCATAAGCCCTTCTAGCAGAATGAGCCGCTGCCGAACAGTGCTCGCCGTCGTCATTCTGTTCATCTTCTGTTTGGAAGCATAGCAGGACTTACTCTTGCCGCCTGTCCCCTAGCACATCGCTGAGTCGGTTTGCGCCCCCGTCAGCGCAGCAATGCCAAGATGTCGACCGCCACAGGTTCTCCAGCAGTGGAACCGAGAATGGCTGATTCAGAATAATTAGTGCGCGATTGCGCGCCTGTGACTCATCGCCGCGCAGAAAGGTGGTGTTCCAAGTGTGCGTTGCCATTCTCCTTGACTTCGAGCCTTTGTGGGCGGTGTACCAAATTTACGGTGGTGAGGAAAGAAGAGGAAGCTGCGTGAGAGACTAGATGATGGTCGAGAGCAAGAGGCACCAGTCTCGCCCCATTCGGCTGCCCAAGCACGACAAGGGTTTCCCGATGCGGAACAAGTGACATAACCGGCGGCCGTACTCTATGAAGTCGGGAAGCAGGACTGAGCGCTTCTTGTGACACCGTACTCAAGTCTCATGACGAGAAAGCAGCTCGATCGTCTTAACTTGCGCAGGGGCAAAGCGCATCTGAGATGCGATGGAATTCTTCCACTGCATCCATACTCCGAGTTTTGGTCGTGAGTGGCTGTCCGATCTTTGGCAAGGGGAGGCAGACAATAATATACAGGGTAGTTATTCGAGCAGTTGGCAAGCGCAAGGGCATCTACTCAACCGCCTGCACACCATCGTAGGCTGGCAGCCGCGCGCACGCACCCTCCCAGTCGATCCGGTGGTGGACGAGGTCAGCGACGGTCGCGATGACCTCGTCGATGGACCCGATCCGCTGGTCCATCGTATCGCGCTCGCGCAGGGTCATCGTGCGCTTCTGCACGGACGCGAAGTCGAGCGTGACGCCGTAGGGCGTGCCGAGCTCGTCGTTGCGCGCGTAGCGCTTGCCGATGGACGCGTTAGAGTCATCCACACGGGAGAATATGCCCGCTTTGCGGAACTTGGCGGCTGGAGGAGGGGAAGGGGTGAGCAGAGGGGAAGACGTGAAGGACACATGAACGGTACGCACAAACTTCGGCCACGAGCGGGTCGAATTCCTCTTTTGCGCTGAGGGGGACGATGAGGACCTTGGTAGGTGCGACGAGAGGGGGGAGGGAGAGGACCTGTGCAGAACTAGTCAGTGAGGAGCAAATCGGATATAAAGGTGCGCGTACACCGCGTTCGGCGCGCTCGCCGTCTTTTGTCGGGGCGCGTATCCAGAAGCTGTGTTCGAGAAGGGTATATAGGATGCGACCGAGGCCGAAGGATGGCTCGATGACATTTGGCGTAAACTCGCGCACTGTTACACGCCTGAGCAACAACAACACCTGAGGGCCTTGGGCGTAACATACCTGATGTCTTCAGCGTCTTTCGAGGGATCGTCAAGACTTCGGAAGTCAAGTCGAACTGCCGACCGTCTGCTAATGTGACGGTGGCCTTGCCGCCCTCCAAAGACTTCTTCACCTCGGCGAGCGCTGCCTGATCGAGCTTCTCGACGGCCTCGGTGATCTTGCTGGCGTCAGCCTTGTAGGTCTTGCCGAGCACCTTCTTATTCCACTCCGGCACGTCCTTCTCCTCGACGATCGGCTCCTTGAGCGCCTCGCGAACGACAAGAGGATGGCCAGTTTTGTTGCTGTGCACCGTCAAGTCGTACGCCGCGCGGTCCGCGCAGCCCACGCATTCTGTCCAGCCGGTCGAGTTGTGGATCTCCGCGTCCCAGCAGTCCGTCGCGTAGTGCGCCATCTCGTTCGCCATGTGCTGGCGGAAGCGCAGCCGCTGGGGGTTGATGCCGATCTTGAGCAGGAAGGTGTGGATGCGCGCCATGAAGTAGCCGAGCGTCTCGTTCGCGACGACGCCCTGGTCGACCGCCTCGCCGATCGTGAGCTCGCGCGTGGTCGTGTGCCCGCCGGCCTGCGTGCCGCGGTCGAGGAGAACCATGCGCGTGTCGCGCACCTCAGCGAAGCGCGGGTGCGACTTGTCCTCCGGGTCGACGTAGTGCTCGATCTCCGCCATGGTGAACTCGCGCACGCGCAGGAGGCCCGCGCGCGGGGAGATCTCGTTGCGAAACGAGCGGCCGACCTGCGCGGACGCAAACGGCACGCGCCCATTGTTGAACTCGAGCAGGCGCGAGAAGTTGAGGAAGTGGCCCTGCGCGGTCTCGGGGCGCAGGTAGCCCGGGTACGCGCCCGTCGGCCCGATGCTCGACTGGAACATGAGGTTGAACTGCACGGGCTCCGACACCTCATTGTCCGTGTCCGGGTTGTGGATCGCGTACTTGCGGCACAGCTCCCCAAGCTCGGGCCCGGAGAAGTTGTCGAGCTGGTGAAGGGGAACGTTAGTGTGAGTGGGTGACTGGAGTAGGGGGACGCACCTGCGCGAGTACCGTCTCGTACTCCGTCACGACCTCGTCGGCGAGCTTGACAGCCGCGCTCTTCGCTGCCTTTTTCTTCCTCTTCTTTTCCTTCTCGTCCTCGGGCGCAGGTTGCGCTGCGACACCGCGCGCCTCCTTGTCCCCCGCGAGCCGCGCCTCCAGGACGTTCTTGACGAGGTGATCGGCGCGCAGGACATCACCCGTCTTCGTGTCCTTGACCATCCAGTCCGCGAACCGGGCGACGTGACCAGACGTCTCAAACACGGGCGCGGGGGTCATGATGGTGGTGTCGAGCTCGAGCATGCCTTCCTCGACGATGAAGTGCTTGCGCCATTCCGCGATGATGTTCGCCTGCAGCGCAGAGCCGGGGGGGCCATAGTCGTAGAGCCCAGCGGTACCTGAGAAGCCTCAGCATGCAATCCCCCGCAGGTCATTGGCCACGCACCGCCGTAGATCTCAAATGCGGGGGCGTAGAAGAATCTGCGGTTCAGGACGCCCTCGAGCGCGGTCTTGTCGAACGGAACGGCTGTCTTGTCGACCTGGGACGCCATGGTTCGGCGAATGGGTAGAATTCGTCGGCTGTAAAGCACAGATCGATGAGCGCGCGATAAAATCCGCGGAAACATCGTGACTCGAACGGCTGACCGAAAAGAAAAAGGCGCGGAGTTCGGCGGGCCGGGTTCATCAGTCCGAGTCTTCCGTATTTGTACCTTCCCTTTGTTCGCACTTACGCTCGCCTGTCTCCACCTATTGAACCTCGCACCGACATCGCAGAGCCTTTGAAAAGGTAAGAGAATAGTATGAGTCACGTTCTGTCACGCCCTTGTTGAACTTTCGCTGGACACGTGATCAATGTCGGAAGCCTTTTTATGCTTTCCTCGGGCCTTCTTCAGCCTCTTGCATGATGAAATAGGTGTTCGTGAACTCTCCGATGGTGTATGCTCTCTGTGTAGCGGTACCGACTGTACTGGCTACTCCTTGGCAGCGCTAACACGTACTCTATCTGTGACGGCCGATCCTTTCTGGCCCGGTGCCCGACCAGAATCATAATTCAGTATGTCTGCTCCACTCGCCAATTTGGGGCTAATCCAACCAGGCTGCTATGGAATCTTCAATTGCAGTATATGCTTCTTGCGCTCTACTGACGCTTGTTCTGCGCTTCACGCGCAATGAACACCCTACAATGGTGGTCCATTGGCATAAATAGCCGTTCAGAAATCTGTTTTTTCGAGGAAAAACCAAGACAGGAGGAATGTGTAGAATCATTATGCTAGCATGTAGCTCACTCACAATCTATACCGGAGATACCTGGTCGCCCAAGATGCTGTCAGACCGAACGAAGATACTTATGTACTCATATTTGCGCCAATGGGTCCACCTGAGCATGTCACGTGTTTGAGCCAGCGCCGGTCCGCTTTCACGAGCGGCTCTTGCTCTTCGCCACCGCGCCAACATGGCAAGCCTTGATGCGCCGCGTTCAATCCCCTCTTGGGCTGCTCAAGGGGATTCAGAACACTACGAAGAGGCTCTCAAGGCGCTAGAAACGTACAAGAAGAAAGACCCTGCCAAAGGTTCGCTTCCGCAATCTCACATGCCTGTCAACGAGTTTCTGACTGTATTTGTCAGTGGTCGTACGGTTCAAGGCCGTCGGCAACGCGCCAATAATGAAGCAGAACTTCTACAAAATAACGTCTTCCAACCGCTTCCAGGCGGTCATTCAGTTCCTGCGGAAAGAACTCGGGTGGAAAGCTGGCGACCCTTTGGTAAGTTCAGCCCTCTAGGCCTACATTGCCTGATTTGTGCCACTGCCCATCCTCATGCTACTCTGACATGCTGCTTCTGCCCTATCTGCCTCTCACGCTCGCTCGGACTTACTGGTCCCCCCTGCAGTTCACTTACATCAACCTCGCCTTCTCGCCCGCCCCGGACGACACAGTCTCAAACCTGTTCAAGGTGCGCAGAGTACGGCCCCGGGCCCGAATCGCAGTACTCACGCCGAACGTTCTCACAGTCCTTCGCCACCGACGGACACCTTATCGTCAACTACAGGTGCGCGTATTCCCAGCCCGCGGTCTCGACCGCCCTGCTAATCGTCTTAATCCAGCACGACGGCAGCGTGGGGCTGATGCCTGTATAGGAAACCTAGATTGCAGCGCGAGAGGGAGGCTTCTGCTGACTACCATACTGAATCCGCCCGCGAATGGCGCGTTATTGTCGAGGCACGATACTCACACCTGCTAGTGTTCTTCCCTGTACGTGTTACCCTACATGGTTCTGCTTTCATCTCCCGTATAGGGCGTGAACGTTTGCTCTATTTGTGACGATCGGTTCTATGGCCGCGCCTTGCTTGTATTGCGCGGTACCGCTACCGTCCGTTACGGCGCCGTCTATCTGCCACCGCAACTTCAAGGTTTTTGCACTCGCGGGCGGACCCGCTCCTATCTCCCTCACTAGTTCATCTCTGCTGAGAACGTACCTTCGAACATGCCTTCCGAGAGGTACCGCAGCAACATGCAGCCTTCTCGACGCGTCCTTTGGGCGCAGATCGCCAACAGCCTTCTACGTACTGGCCACAATCTTAGCTCGATGGGCGTTCCCGTTCTTCCCGGTACGTGCTGCTTAGGTATTCAGTTGAACCCGCCACCGCAGCCATGGCTAGACGCGCTAATAGGTCCACTGACTGCCTCAGGACTCGGAACTCACCGCCTCAGGACCACGCCCATGCATCCCATGTGCATTGCCCAACCATCCGATGCTCTTCGCCTCAATCACGGAAGCTCGCTGCCATCGCGGTTTAATGGTTGCTATAGCGTGCTGTTCATTCGTCGCAGCGTGCTATCCATCATAACACGCTGTTCATCCGTACGCGCATTCTATTACCTACCCATTCTATTACTTACATGAAGGCCCAGGGTAGGCACGCTTCTTCTCCCAAGCCTACATTCAGGCCTATACCGAGCTTCGCCGGGCATCATACCTTCACTGAGGTGATATACGAATCCATTAAGGTGATATCCCGGTCGACTAAGGTGATATACCGGTTGATTGATTCCAAAGCTAATCAGTAGCCCAATCACAACTCAACAGCCAAGGATCGAAGACTAGGTTACCGAAGCTCGGCACCCGCCGTCAACACATTGGCCTCTAAAGCCGGTCCGCTGCCTCTAGAGCGGCACCGCTGCCTTAGGGTGGCTCCCGCTGCCCCAGGGTGGCTCTCGCTGCCTAAGGGTGGTTCCCGCTCGGCGCGGCGGGGAGATTGAGTGGTGAGGGCGAGGGAGTTCAGAGGTGCGCAGCGGGTATGCGTATCGACTAGCAGACAGGAGATCACGCAGCAGACCACTATGGACACGTCTGAAGGCAACGGCGATTGGCATGCGTGGACGCAATGAATGGGCATGCCTGAAGTCAATGCGCAGGATCGAGGCAACGTGCAGGATCGAGGGTTGGATCTCCCGATTCCCTCTTTCCATCGCCAAGCAGCGCTCAATTTACCTCACGGGAGATGTACGCGCTTCCATAGGCCATCTGACACCAGGCGGGTGCCCGGTGAGTCCGTCTTGCAGATTTTTGACGTCCGAAGGGCTGATGCGCGCTGTCTTTAGTGGACATGCATCCGCGTTCACTGTCACCGATTCAGCGTCTATACCGTGTATATCTCGAAGGCCGCTTCCGCCCAAGATGGAACAATAGCAGATCTTCCAAAACCCCTTTATGTTCTTCGACCCTCGAACCTTCGGTACCGCTTCAGTGCAGCAAGAATTCCATCCAACAATCCCGCCGAACGTTCGAATATCGAACTGCCACTCCTAGGTCGGAATGCGGCCATCTCGATTGAGGTTAGCATCTGAGAAAAAATTCTGCTACAAATGCTACGTAGCAGCGCGTAGCCCCAGTAGAGGGACTTTGGTACAGGGTCTACTCGGTCTACTCGGCCTATATAGCCCAAAATAGCGCCGCGTAGGTCGAATAGACCGTGTACCAAGGTCCCAACTTTTTTCCTGATGAGAGCGCGACCTTCCAACTAGGGTCGAAGATGGTTGTAACAAGTCCAGCGAACGTCCGCTACGGCTAAAGTATGTACAACAGGCGCTCCCACCATGTATACATAGACAAGGGACCATCGCTTCGTCAGGAAGCTGATCTACTACACGGTAGTAGACTGTGAGATGCGCCCCGCGTCACCTTTGGTGTCGGTGATCCTCGCGCGTTCGCACTGAAGACGTGATTCTTACGCACCCACATTCAGGAGGACGACGATCCTGCTCAACGTTGAAACCGGTGAAGGTGCTCCTTCAACTGCGAGTCAACAGCTGCGCAATCCTGTCAAACCTGGTGAGTGACGCAGGATGGGCTCGTGCGACGAGCCTTGGCAAATCCCCCTGGTAGAACTGACTATATCTGGTTTCTACAGCACGTAAGGCTTGGAGTAGACGGCGATTTCGAGAGGATGCATACGAGTCGCCGCTTGACGAAGTCGCGCCGGACGCAGTTGGGCACAGAATAATGCGCAGGCCGCTTTCGGAAAAAGACTATAGGCATCGGTGGGCCCTGGCACCCTGCTTCCCCATCAAGCGGAAGCCACGAGAGTACGAGAACGCGCGCATCCCAATGGTAGACATACGGGGGAAGCACTCATTTTGGCTGCTGGATACGAACCGTCACTGCACGTGCAGTCCCCGTGACGTGACGAACCCGGTGATGTCTTCCGCCGTCTCTTGCTTTCAACCATGAACAGCGTCATCCTGGCGCCAAGTAATCGTGCTGGGACTGCCGTTTGGAGACTTCCTCCTCCCCAGAGTATATGCTTGATCTTTCCCGTGCTAATGGCGCCAATTTGTCGCCATCGACCAGAACTCCTGAATGCATAATTCAAAGACCAACTTGCGGCCTTCAGCTTGTGCATTAGGCACATGGCTTCCTTGGCGTACGTGGCACACTCTGACTGTTCACGTACCATGGACCCACTGGTCACACGACTCGTACAGCCGTCTCCTGGCCACCCTACTCGAAGCGTGTTGCTGCGACTTCAATTCAGTGAGTCGCTGCGCCTGACCGCGTCAGATCAATTCGTCTATGTCTCTTCTATATCTTCCCTTCATTTCCGCGCTCTCGCCTTGCGAAAGTCCCCTTCGTCAGCTCTCCTCGGACCAAGTTCCACCTGTCTGGCCATTGACCTCAACTCTTCGCGCTGTTCTTCTTCACCCTCGCCTGCCAGCAAGCCTCCATCCCGCATATGTCGAAGCCCCTCGGACGCTTGCCTCGAGGACGCCACCGCGCGCTCCCCTCGACCCTTCCCCCGCATCTACGCAGTCATTGGCGTCTGCTGACCCCGCGCGTCACCGCCCTCAGTTACAAACGCTGCGTATGCGGGGGCTGTTATCTCGCACGGACGGCTCATGGATCACATAACTGCTCAGCTCAGCGTGTGGCTGCATCGTACGTGACCGTCGCCTCGCATGCTCGTTCATACCGGTGGTTCATCGGAGACGGCCAAGGCTGCGGCAGCTCAGGATATGGGCGGCGTCGCGCTATGTCACCGCTGTAGCGCATCTCGCAATATGACGGAAATATGAAAGCTTATTTACTGGCGGTATTGATCACGACTTTCAGACCTTTACGGTTACCTCGAGGCCCACACCGCGCGCGGCCGTCAAGAACCTCGTAAAGATACCTCTGCGCAGTCGATTACCTTACGTTCGCGTACCGATAAGTGGGGAACACGGACCTCCATGACCTACAGCAATGGGGCACGCCAGACACATCGCCCGAACCTCTCGAAACGTGTCGTGACTCATCCCAATCTTCCAGCGCTTGTGGCGCGGGGGCTGACATCGCGGCCGTGAGTCAGCTCCAGCTTCGCCAACATCGATCCGGGCCTGGCGGACGCGCCTATGTCGCCGTTTGTTGAGATGAACTCTGCGTACCTGCGCGGTGTCTCGAGCCAACGTGGCCTCCGACGGGGCAGCTCGCAGCGCGAAGTCCAACAATTTCGGTTAGATCGGTGCCGGCAGCTGAAAGATAACCCACGCGTCGCAGGAGGAACTCTACCCTGAGCAGTACTGCTAGCGAGATCTTACCTTTACTGTTAGCGTCTGTTATTTCCGAGGCCGATGCGGTCTGGAGCCACTGGAATTCGTCCGTTCGCACTACCCGTGAACAGCGCGCGTCCACAAGAGGCAAGTAGGCAACTCAGGAAGGGATTCTGGCCAGGGAACAACGCATCGAAGCGCGGTTCCCGTGATTGAGTACGCGTGAGAGGGTCTGGAGGATGCAGGATCTTCTCGGGGTTGGCAGGAGGTCGGTGGCGTCACGCGAGATGGCGCGCTTGCGACTCGAGGGTCACTGGCTGGTCGCCAGGACAGGGTGAAACGGTAGCGAGAACTTGAGGATTTGCCACGGCAACGCGGGCCGTACCGGTACGCAGGACACGGTGGCGCGCACGACCCCTGCGGGTGAGACCAGCCTCGAAAGGTCAGATGCGCGACTCGTTTGTAGGTCGAGATAGCCGGTTGGCAAGAGGGCTGGTGTTGCGCAGTATCCCCTCGCGAAGAATAGCTTTCATCTTCACAATTCGCGGAGACTCTACCGTCTCCTGGAAAATAGGGGGCGAATCGCTTGCACGCAGTCAAGGTATCGAGAACGAGATCAGGACATCGCTTGAAGGAAGACAACAGTCAGAGTCCCTGGTAGGATTCCCGAAGGAGACCAGGTGACGCTTTTATGAGCGCAACATGCAAAGTAGTCCGCCTTGAATGGGCTTGTGAAGCCAGGTGGAGCGGGGAAGTCACGCCAACGGAACGCGGAGGCATGGGGAAGTAGCACGAAGATCTGGGGAAGGACCACAAAAGCCCGGAGAAGTACCCGGGAAGCGACGCGGGAGGATGGGGTATAGATACCGTCTGGGATGGGGTAGTGATATGGCAGGACGGAGGTCGGCAAAGCGACGCGGCAGACCAAGCGCTGAGGTCGACCGGAGGACAGCGAAGCAATTCCAGCAGAATAGCGAAGTAATGTCAGCGAATAGGGAAGTAATTCGAGAGCATGGCATAGCGAAGTAACATGGAAGCCAGGATCATGCGTGGCAGGAGCATGGTAAAGCCCTCCGCTACGCACGATGAAGCGCAGTGAAGCCCTCCCGCAGCACGGTAAAGCCCCCACGATGCACGGTGTATTCCCTGCGACGTAGAGCATAGAGTCAGGTGAGCTGCGCTGAAGTAACAAGCCGGCGTGGACAAGGCCCACGTTGTCGTGAAGCGACAATACGATGTCGTGAAGCACCGACACGCTGTTGTGAAGCGACAGCCTGCATTGACATGGCCGCGTGCCGCCAATAGACCTCGAGGCTGCAAACTGACCTCAGGGGGATTCGTCATGTAGTCGCGATTCGGCTGAGCATACAGTAACAGTACGGACGCATATAGTCGCGATTAGCCCTCGTCATCAGATTAGGCCTCGCTCGTCATCAGGAAGCGCCTCGAGCCGCGCATCGCCGCCGGTAAAGAGGGGAATCTACACCACGTTCAAGTAAAGTCCATCACGGCCATGTCAAAGTTATGACTGCCGGCCACGTTGAGGGGTGACGGTGAGAGCATAGGAGAGCTTTAGGTGCGTCTCGCTGAGCAGGAAGTACGTCTCACCGGGCAGGAGGTACGTCTCATCCCGGGGATATGAACGTATGAGGGCTGCCGCGGACGTCTGAGTAGCGCGAGGCGCGCGCCATAGGGTGCAGCGCAATTAGACAATGGTCGCAGGACGATTAGATCATGGTCGCAAGTGCTCGTCGAGCGGGCAGCGCGATTAGATAATGGGCAAGGGCAGTCAGGAGTGTTCGTCAGGAGATGTACGGCCTCGTCAGGGAAATTAAGATTCGCTACCGCAAGAGCCAGGGGAAGAAGACAGGGACACGCCCGACGGGAAGGTGACGCATTCGGCAGGAGGGCAACTCATTTGGCAAAGAGCCCCTTCATGGACGTCGGTAAGAAGCCTTCATCTTTCTCCTTCTGTAACGACGTCTACGCGCACATGGCAATCAGCGACGTAAAAGAGACGCAGGCGGTGGCGCGCGAGATAGGTGAGATCGGTGCATTGCGGGTCGGATAGCCGTGCATTGCGGGTGGGATAGCCGTGCATCGCAGGTGGGATAGAGGTGCGTCAGGTGGGTTAGAGGTGCGCGGCGGTATGAGATAGGTGAGATCGGTGCGAGATCGGGGGCCGCATCTGAACACTATCAGCTATAGCGAAGGCTGCTATCAGCTGTGGCGAGGGCCCGGGGCGCGATGTGAGCATTCGAGGGGCAGATAGAACTGTGCGAGGGGATGATAGAAGTGCTCACGGGAACGGATCGCAATAGACGAGAAGCAGCGGGAGGTATATAGCAACAGCAGAAGGACTATGACGGGGGCCCTCGGGACGTGGCGAGGGTACTTGCCGGAGACGCTGGATAGACAGGTGACCGTAGCGAAGGTACTCTTCGGGATGTGACAAGGGCACGGAGGGTGCCACGAAGGCACGAAGAATGACCTTGCATACGCTTCCATAGACGGATGACGCTTTGCCGTTCAAGTAAAGCGTGGTTGGGAATATTTGAATGGACGCGGTGACCTTGTTTGAATTGACCGCGGAGGCTGTAGAAGAGGAACGGGGTGTCGCTCAGGAAGTATAGGGTGTCCAGCGGCGGTCCCCAGGTATGATCGTGAGGCCTGCAGGCAAGTCGAGGTGATTGACGAGACGTGTCGAGTGATCCCAAAGGCCCGGAGAAGTAATTCAAGAGACCTGACGGAGTAACTGAACAAACGTGCCGAGCGGTTATGAAGACATGAGAGCTATTGAAGCCAAGAGAGTTGGCTGCGGACGCTGCCAGCAGGCAAAGCGTGCGGATAATCCAGCGAGACTCGTACGACCAAGCCAGGCGCGGACGAAAAGCGGAAAAATAAGACCGCTGAGCTCGAGACGGTACAGATTCGGTGAGACGAGATCCCGACGCTCAAGTGGAGATTTAGTCGCCCGAGTGGAGATTCCGATCCTCGAGCGCGCGCCACAGTAGGGCCACCTTCGATCCCGGACTTGACCAACTTGCGCGCCCGGAGGGAGCGCTGATTGCGGGTCCGGTGAGGGCGCTGGGAGTGCGTCAGCGCCAGGCCACCTCCGTGAGATGACTGCGAGAAGGGCGCACCGTTATCGTGCCCGAGTGCTCCTCAGAACGGCAATGCCGCTACCACGCTCGACGTGCGCGTGATGGGCAGCTGTATCGGCGGGACTCAATCGCCAGCTTTTGATCGGCGTCCTGAGCGTCGTGTCAGCTATGGCGAGCTCGCCCGCGAGGCCAGCCGGCGTTGATGAACTGTGTACGGCATCTCGTCACCCGCTCGACGAGTCAGGCGGTGATGGGAGGGCACGGACGCCGCGCAGGTGTGTATACTCGGCGTCTCTCGCGGGCAGCGTCGACGGTCAGCTGACGGTTGACGTCGGTGCTGCAGAGGCGTGAACGGGGAGCTAGAAACGGCGAGGCAGGACGGTGTGGCGAGCACTTACATGATATCATGGCATATTTGGGGGACGGTCAAGCTAGAAGGATGCGGCTACTTCTGCGAGGAAAGGGCAGCGTGCGTCGCGCTAGCCGAGCGAGGGAGGCGACAGAGGGGGCGGGGGGATCCGTTACAGATGGCGGTAGCTGCGGACGACGGCCGTCGGGCGATGGAAAAGCGATGGAAAAGCGACTGGAAAAGCGACGGATAATCTGCAACATGGCGACCGCGCTGTGATGGATCGGGAGGGGGATCGTGGTGGTGAGAGTTCATCAGGTAATAGGAAGCGCGCAACTCAGATTGAAAGCCAAGTTTGCCTCCGGGTGACCTGGGTGACGTGAACGCGGGCCGTCACGCGTCCATGCGGTCGGGCCTATAAAGTTCATCCCGCCCAATATTTTCATCACCCTCTTTCTTTGTGCACCCGCGCACAGCGCCAGCCGCGCTCGCGTCTCCTTCTTCTCTTTCTCTCCTTCTTCATCTCTCTTCTTTTCGGACGCGGCTGCCGTTCTTTCTTGGGACCATGTCTTCGCGCGACAGCAAGCCATCACCCCTCGTCGCATTCCCAAGCGTCTCCTCCTCGCTTTCGTCATTACACCAAGCGACGAGCATGCAGGGCGTCGCGCTGCATCACAATATGTATGCCAATCGCGCCAAGGAGAGCGAGGCCAAGGTGCGTCCCCTCAGCCGCGGCCCGGGGCGCGTCGCTAACGAAGGCGCCTATGTAGTTGAAGAAGGCGCTGTCCAATGCATCACAAAATATCCCTGCGGGATCACCGTACTCGACTCCAGTGCGTACACGCCCGCAGCACTCCTCCCCTTGGGCCTGACGTACGTCCAGACAGCGTCAACAGGCTCAGACTCGTCCACGGTCATGATGCGGAAACCGGTGCGTACTTCTCCTATCGCCATCCCTCCTAGCCCTCCCGCGCACGCAGGCGCTTACTTCCATCCCTCCAGACCAAAAAATGAACGCCTTCTCGCACCGCCGAGGGCCATCCTAATATTATACATTCCACTATAGACTCGGGCCCATGTAGGGACTTTGTAGGACCCTCCATCCCCTCCTCTTGCTTTCGCTTTCCGTATCTCGCTCTCGCGCATAGACATCATCTGCCGCCGCCTCTTCTCATCCGCCTCCTACTCTTCTCAACTGCCTCCTACTTCTCATCTGCCGCCTACCCTCTCATCCTGCATCTTCTCCTTACCTTCCTATCTCCTGGGCACCCGCGTACTTCTCCATCCGACATTGTGTTTTTGGTATTCCCCTGGGCCATCGTTTATAATACCACCCGCTATCCTTAGAGCACTACCTATTACCGTGTATCTATCTATTTCGGCGGGCATGGCTTCGCGCTGCCCTGCCTTGACTCCTCTATACTGCTTGACTCCTCCGCCCTGGGTGTCTTGACTTCTCCATGTGCTTCCCTCGTCGCCCTGGTGTTCTCGCCACCCACTCCGATGTCCTTCGACGCTCCCGGCCCCAATGTCCGCGTCGCTCGATCCCGCCGTCGTTGCGCATACGGGATCAGACTCGCAACCGTAACCGCGCCCTGCACGCGAACCGTATGTATTCTGCACGCGTCTCGTTATGCCGCCGCGTGATATCCCCATCCGCCCACGCGTACCTTATTCCCGGTGCGCTTCCTGCTTCTCACCAAACTCAGCGGCACCGGAAGGCGCGCCTGGCTCTCCGGGAAGACGCGTCTGACTCTTGGGAAGGCGCCTGTGACTCACAGGTGGTACGGATTCGCAGCCACGTCGCGTCCCGAGGGGGCCGGGGACAATGCAGGCGCGCGCCTGCAGGAAGCCTCCGCAGTCACCCCTGTTCCTCGCCCGCCGCCGCTTCCCGCTGCGTGGCTGTTGGCGCCGCCCCTCATCCGCCTCCCTCGTGGGCTCTGCTGGCCGCCGCCGCCTCTTCCGCTGAGGCGTCGTTCCTGTCCGCGCCCGCGATGGTCATGGATGTTCCTCTTCCATTGCCCTCGCCCCACGCCTTGCATTGTCTCTACCTACGCGAGGCGACCCCGGAATGGTAGAGCCTTGTGCGTTCGGAATGGGAAGACTTGATGGAGGGTCCTGTGCACTGCGTTGGAAGGGGCGCTACTGCGTTGAGGGTGGCGCTTCTGCGTTGGAAGGGACGCTACTGCGTCGAGGGTGGCGCTACATACAGCGTCGCTCGAGCGCCTCTAGGACCTCATCCCATGCCCGCCCCGGGGAACAATAGGGTGCTACGCTCGAGCGCCTCGAGGTGCTTACCCTCGCGCAAGGACCTACCCGCGCTCGCCTCGAGGAACTGTACACATCCACGCGCGCCTCGAGGCGCTCATCGTCGCGGTCCCCAAACTGGTATCTCAGTGGTCCCCGATCTGTTTCCCCTTCTGTGCGACTGGGCTGAGGGAGGGGCAGTCGCACGAGGCCATCGATCTCAACATCTACACCCTGCCCCACCCAGGCATCTACGCGATGCACATCAAGCGCGCTCTGCGATGGAAATCAGCGCGTCTGGTCGATGGAAATCAGGCGCGCGCTCTACATGCATAGAGTACAGCAAATATCGATCGGGCGCCTCGCTCAGACTTCCTGCCCGCGTTGGCGGTTTCTTTCAAGTGCGCTTCGGGTCCGTGGACTTCGTGCAGCGCCCTTCGCTCTCGCCACCGTCACGGTCCTTCTCGCTCGCAACCGTCCTTCTCGCCCGCGACCGTCCTTCTCGCTCGCAACCGTCCTTCTCGCTCGCAGCCGGCCGTTCCTTCACGGTTCCGAGTCCTGCATCACGGTTCCGCGTCCTGCATCGCGCTTCCTCTGACTCGACGACAGGCGCGCGCCCTTTCAACAGCAGACTTCTTTCCTTTCACTGGACGGCAGACTTCTTCCCTTTGACTGAACGACAGGCGCCGACCCTTTCATTCGATGCCAGGCGCCTTCGCTTCGACTTCGTGCAGCGCCCTGACCTTGACTCAACAACAGGTGTCTGCTCTTCGACCAGACAGGCCTTCGCGTTCTAGAAAGGCCCCGCGACGCTCGGAAGTACGCCACCCCGCTTGGAAGGTCGCTGCTACACGCTTGGAAGAGCTCTGCCACGCTTGGAAGTGCGCTGCAACGCTTGGAAGTACGCTGCGACGCTCAGAAGGACGGCTGCGACGCTCGCTACTGTAACCGCTCGGTCCCTGTCAATAAACCCTCCTGACGCTCGAAGCGGCAAACTATTTCGGATAAATAAGAGAGTACGCCCGGATAATCCAGAGGATACGTCCGGATAATCAAGAGAGTACGTGCGGATAATCAAGAGTATACGTCCGGATAATCAAGAGAATACAGCTCGGAAGAGAGTGCGTCTCGGATGATCAAGGGAGTACGTCTCTTCCTAGGCCGCTGCAAACTAACTCGGATAATAGAGCGGAATCTACTGACTCGGATAATCAAGCGTACTGAATCTGATGATCAAGCGTTCACGAGGAGGTCTGCAATATCTTCCCGCAGCAATATCTTGGTCACGCTGGCATAATGGCTGGAGGGCACATCATCCGCACGACCTTCGCCTCCCTCCGCGTGTTCAATAGTGCTTGCCAGACCAAGCTGGTGTTTCGCTTTTCTGGCTCTATTGCAGCAACCACGAGTCTACTGGCGATCATGCAGACCAGCACGAGCACACCTCTTATCAGCGCCCCCCATTCTCCGTGGTCCTCCCGGCCTCTGCGGCCCCCTACCTGGCTCTGCGGCGTACGTTACCTCCCGCGCCCGTCGAGGACGCGCTAGGTCCTCCAATCAGCCTCTAGCTACCAGACGCGATGGCGCTATCCCAACACGACTCTTATCCTCCTCTCGCCGTCGGGCCTTCCCCACCTCTGCGACCTGATAACCGGGTCAGATGATGGTCATCAGAGCTCGGAGGAGGGCAAGCCACCCCGAGTGCTTCCCCGGATGCCCTAGCGCGCAGGATGCCTGCAGGCTGGCGCGCTCGCCACTGGCCAGTCGACGCAGTAACTCTCCGGGCTTCTCCAATGTCGCGATGGGCTATAGGGTGCGATGGGCATTATCGGCTGGGAAAAGGCCGGTCTGGACTGGCAGGGCTCAATAGGGTGTATCATCCGCAATACAGAGCATCGTCGTGCAATACAGAGCGCGTCGTCCCGCAATAGAGTCCATTGTCCAAATCACCACCAGGCGGGCACGATCACAACCTGGCGAGTACTCGGCGCTGGCACTCTCACTCGCGGGCGCCTTCAGGCCCATTTCCCTCATCCCGGTTGCTTTCGCCTCATACCGGTCGCTTTCTCTCGCAGCCGTCGTTTTCCCGGTGCCGCCCTCGCCCTCGGTGGCTTTATGGCGTGTGCGGCGCTAACGTTACTCTTGCGGTACTGCAAGGAGTACGGCGTTAGTCGAGGAGTATAGCGGGGGTCGAGGAGTTTGTCCATTGAATATTCTGTGATGGGATATTGTTCGAATTCGGCGAGGAGTATTCCTTTGTGGGCGCCTCTCACTATGGCGCGTATGTGCCGCACTTTGCCGCTGGCTTCGGGCTTGGCGGCGAGCTTATCGGGACGGACGGCGGCGGGGCCGAGGGCGCACGTGTCAAACCCGCTTACAGTATGTCCGGCCCTCTTAGACTTTCTCACGGCTCGGTGGCTTGTTCCCTATCCGGTAGTAAGACGTCAGGACCTACTAATGCCTTGTCGGTTGCCAAGGGGAAAGCGTTTGTGCGTGTGTTACAGGTAACTTCCTAGAATTCTCAATCAACTTTCACTGGAAAGAGGAGAATGCAATTCAAATTTCTTCCTAAGGATTTCACTTCGCAGCTACAACCCGACTATAGGCCAACACAGCAAGAGCTCCCGTCATCGCGCCCAACAAAAGATTCTGGCCAGGCATCTGACTCAAGGCGACACTCCCCTGCCCTCCCTCCCTTTCAACCTTCCTATTCCCCGGCCGAGCGCTGCCATTGCGATTCTCCTTCCCTCCGTAATCCGGCACGCCAACATTCTTCAGCTCCCCGATCGTGTCATACGCGCTCAGCAACCCAGGAAGTCCGTCGAGGCTATTCGTGTTCCACTCTCGCCAGTACTGGCGCAACCCCTTGCCCGTGCCGTCGTTCTCGCGCCGCTCGAAGAGCGCGAGCTCGTTCTCGAGCGTGCTGCGGTGGGAGATGAAGTCGTAGAAGGGGACTGCGTAGCCGCAGGACTGGATGAAGGGGAGGGACACGGGTGAGGAGGGAAACAGATGAATAAGTAAAGAATAAGAGATCGGAAGCAGGAAGGCTCAACGCACCGAGCCGACTTTCTGGATATCGACGAGGATGACTGACCGCGAGCCCGGTTTGCGTTTCTCGTCAGGTATGTACTTTGCGTACTCGGGGGTTCCGTACTCGTATACTTGACCTGTACGCCGCTATCAACTTTTGCGTATGATGACAAGGAGATTGAAACACACCTGTCCCCCAGAGCCGCACAATCCGCGGCGGTTTATCGAAGGCAGTAAACATTACGGTGATGCGCCCATTCTCCCGAAGGTGGGAGATCGTCTCGACACCTGGATCGGTGGAATCAGCCACGAGCACAAGCCTCGAAGAGGAGGATGACGCACCGCTCCCACACAAGTCCTCGTACCACACCGTCTTCGAGTCGACGATGTGGAACGTGTCGTCGAGTCCTGGATGCCGTGTCAATGAAGGGGTCCTGGTCCATGGATAGCACAAGGACGTACCCTTTGGCGATACGTTCACATGCCCGTCTCTAGCGGCGGTAGCGACGAAGAAGATATGCTGCTTGACGAGCCACTCCATAAGCCAGTCGGGCATCTCATCGAAGTAGACGACCATGGTGGGGACTGCGTGGGCTATGAGGGTAAAGCCTGCTAGTCGAGACGAGAGTCAAGCTCGCTCGTGAAGGCGAGAGTCAAGCTCAGTGTGAGGGACGAAAGTCAAGTCTGCTCGTGAAGGCGAGAGTCAAGCTGGTCGGGAGATACGCAGTGAATCGCTGTCATAGTCATGTGGACGTGCTCGCAGAAGGCCCGGCGCCGCCATACCCACGCACCAAGATAGGTGGGAAAGTGGACGTAGATGGGGAAGTATCATTATGACTCCATGATCATAGTCCGTCGAGGGCCTGGACAACACTAACAGTCACCCATGGTCTTTGCTCATTATCACTAACCTTGTACCGCCAGTAGCCGCGCGCACACACTGGTGAGGACCATAACACACACGCCGCTCACAAGGCCAACCAGGAAGCACCAAATGTCAGTTATCCCGCACGCAACCAACCGTGCCACGGTCCAATCCCTCACCGCAGCCCATTTCGACCCCCTCGGCGCGCCGACACTGACGAGCGCGCGCTCCGCCTCAAACGCAGAGCGCAAGCCCGGCAGGCCGTCCAGGCTCCTGTTATTGTGTTCGCGCCAGTAGTAGCGCATGACGTTCTCGCCCTCCTTCGTCGTCGACGCCTCGGTCCGCGCGGTCATACTCTCGAGCAACGTTCGTGGACCGAGATACTGGTAGAACGGGACGGCGTAGCCGCAGGACTGCGCGTGCATATGCGAGCCGTTATAAGCAATTGGAGATGACAAGAACGCGATTGTTGAACCATGCACTCACCGCACCGACTTTGTGGACAGCGATCTCTATGACCGCGCGCGAGCCCGGATGTCGCTTGCTTGCGGGAATGCGATTATCGTATTCTTCAGTGCCGTACTCGTACACGATCCCTGGGACAATTCCCGGTCACTGATGCCCCCGAGAGCAGCGTACGACTGGCAGACCTGTCCCGAACAAACGTGCGATCCTGGGGGGCTTGTCAAAGGCCATAAACATCACGGTGATGCGCCCGTTCTCCCGGATATGAGAAATGGTCTCGATGCCTGGCAGTAAATCGATTCAGGAAAACATCGACAATAGTTGAACCTCTGGCATGTACGCACCGCTACCGGTCAGATCCTCGTACCAGACCTTCCGGGAGTCGGCGACGTGAAACATGCCGTCTGCACCTACTCCGAGTGTCAGAAACTAGTATAGCTGCCCTTTATGATCTCGACCATGTTGACGGATACAAGAACGACGAGTCGATCGAAAGCCGTACGCACATTTCGGCGACAAGTTCACGTGACCCTCTCTCGGAGACGTCGCGACGACGAAGAGGTGCTGCTTCCCGATCCACGCCATCAGCCAATCCGGCATCTCGTCGTAGAACTGACCCATGGTAAGAGTAGCGGTGTAAGCGCAGACTGCTTAGGGGTAGGGAAAGAAGACAAGAGGTGGCGATGGATAGGAAACAGATATCGGATAAGATAAGGCCGTCAACGTGCAACGCCCGAACCATTGCAAATGCTACGTTCTTTGCCGCGGAGACAGTGGAAGGACGGACCGAGCAACCTGATTGCCGAAGTGTCGCTACGCCTGGTCCGGGTCAAAGCAGACATACCTTCCTTTCAAGGCCACAAAGACAAGCTTTCCTATAAAGAGCGGGTCAAATTTCGCATACAAGCATGCCACTCACCAACTTCGGCTACGACGACGACGGTGCACTTATGAATCTCCCTTCGACCGCAAACGATGCCGGGTTTGGGCCTCCGACGCAGTTCGCCACCCCCGGCTTGCAAGACCCCAGCGCGCGGGCGCATCTGCAAGAGTATCTCCACTACCTCATCGGTTACCTCTGCATGTACGCAGAGGACTACCGAATCGCCATGCGCGCGGCCCGCGAGTACGGGACACAGTTGGGAGAAGACGTGGTGGTCGGGAACATGTTCGCACTTATGCAAGACAGCCCACAAGCCGCACTGAGGCGCGAATTCAAGAGTACGATCCTTCCCGACCTTCTGGCTCTCCTCCGGTCATTTGGACCCCTTGCTCCGACTGTCACTAGAATGGACGGTATCATCAGCGCATGGATGAAGGAGGAATGGAGAACGAGGGAGCCGGCCGTGGTCACCCAGGCGGCCTGGACGAGCGCACAAACGTTGTTGACAACCGATATCTGTCGTCTGGTTTCCCTCGTCCCTAACGTTGAGCACGTCTTTGGAGAGCAGGTTCCAGCGCTACGCCACTTGCGGGGGCTTTGGAAAGCTTCCGAAGCTGATATGCATGGCATCGGCTTCACGCTTTGGCTGGACGACCTCCTGTCGAGTTCGTGCACGGCACTGCCGACCGACAAAGAGGAAGTTGACGGGCCTGGGTACGCTTGAGTGACTGGAGGAGGATAGGTTTGCTCCGTCTGGGCTTTGACTGAGGACAGTATGGCTACAATGGGGGGCTTCATAATTGCAATGTCAGCAGAAGTATTTCCTGCAAGCGGCAGGGAGAGTCAATCCTGGAACTATGTAGCGGATGATGGTGGTAGGTCGCAGAGAAGAAAATGATGATTTGTCCGTGTTTGCCCCAGGTGTGTACCCAAAGGCACACAAGATCAGGCAAGCATGAACAAACAAACACCTACCTTTCGCGAAATGGGCAACGTGATTCCTTCGTCGAGCATGTCCGGAAGGCCATCTCCCTGTTTGACATGCCAAAATTTCCAGGAAAACGACTGCAAAGTACACATACATCATGATTGTAATTAGAGTCACCAAAGTCATGTGGATAGCTCCCTCAGGCAGCGTGCGGGCTCAAGAAGCGTACGTACGCCAGCGCAGCTATCGCACCCGAAAGCAATCCCAAAACATAGTGAGTATCAACAGCCTGAACAAGCGGAACGGCAACCTGCTCCGCCTTCTGGACGGCAACCTGTAGACCCAGCTTCTCACCAGCTCTCCTCGAATACTTCCCCGAGGCACTCAAATCCTCCCCCACGCCGCCCACCCTCGCATACGGCGGCACACCCACGCTCTTGAGCTCGCCCTCCGTCTCGTGCGCATACTGCAGCCCGGGCACCCCATCGATGCTCTGCGTGTTCTTGGTGCGCCAATACTCGCGCATGCCCTTCCCGGACCCCGCGTTCTCGTCGCGCTCGCGGTGCGCGGCCCACTGCTCGAGCACGTTGCGGTGCGACTTGAACTCCATGAAGGGGACAGCGTAGCCGCAAGACTAGATGGAAAGTCAGTCGGGGTCGAGAGGAGGGACGGGAGAAGGAAGTGGGTGATAGGCAATGGTGGGGCAAGGAAGCAGCAGTTGTCACTCACCGAGCCGACCTTGTGGATGTCGACGAGGATGACGGAGCGAGAGCCGGGCTTGCGCTTCTCCGCGGGGATGTACTGGTTATACTCGGGCGTGCCGTACTCGTAGACCGTGCCTGCGCAGTGTCGGTCAGAGCCATTGATATTCATGAGCAGCTCAGAGACGCACCAGTTCCAAAGAGCCTCGCAATCCGCGGGGGCTTGTCGAAGGCGGTGAACATGATCGTGATGCGCCCATTCTCGCGGAGGTGAGAGATGGTCTCGACGCCTGAGGTCAATGGGGGTTTAGTTAGTGAGGAGACGAGGATGTCAGTGGCGTGACGTACCACTCCCGCTCAGATCCTCGTACCAGACCGTCTTATTGTCGATAATGTGGAAGGTGTCTTCCATGCCTGGTGGAGGGGAAAAGGTGGAGTGTGGTGTTGAGGGAGCGAGGGGAGGGGGCAATGTCAGTCGCAGTATCGCTACTCAACTAGCAGTACACGAACCTTTGGGCGACACATTGACGTGCCCCTCCCTCGCCGACGTCGCGACGAAGAACATGTGCTGCTTGACAAGCCACGCCATGAGCCAGTCCGGCATCTCATCGTAGAAGGAGCCCATTTTGTGTACGCGTTAGTCGTCCGGGTACGCCTTGATTCGTGCCGTCCAAAGCTAGTCCTCGTCGTCAAAAGTGATGCGTCCTTCGTCGTCGAGAGCAAGCTCCCCAAGGCGTGAGTCAAGCGCGATAAGGGGTATAGATCATGGGAACAGAACTCGTGTGCTAGGTCGGCGCTGGACATTGTGCCATTGGCTTGCTATTCTGGTACGTGTAGACATTGTGCAGCGAGTGCGAGGAAGTGAGCGTATACACAGGAGGCATGAGCGCCGTCATCTGGCCGTCGTGGGGTGAAGAAGATGGACGCCGGAGCCAACATCGCTCGTTTGATCTTGCCGCTAGCGCTCATGATTGAAATCTCAGCCCCGCGTTGGGCGCGCGCCTTACGGCTTGCTCCTGCCCTTTCATCTGAACAGCAGCTCTCCTCGGACTGGGGCATCTTGAGTGCCCGCAAACTATCCCTCTCGAGCAAGAACACGAACTATTGCTACGTCCTTTGGCTGACCGCAACATGGAGGGGAAGGAATCCTCTCGCAGCAAAACGCCCAAGCCTCGTGCGGAGGCAGAACCAAAATCTGCTGTTCTCCCCATAAACCTGGTCACCATAGCCGTCATCGCCCTCTGTGCAGCACTATACGCGCGGTACATCAGCACCCGCACGATTGAGCTTCCCCCTCAGGCTGTGGTGCGTTCATACCCTTGCACCTTCCCCCCATCTAAGCCCACTCACCTGCCCTCTCCCTCCACTCCCTAGTGGATCGACCAACGCACCACCGCCGCCCTCGGCGCGACCGCCCCTTGGCGCCTCCATGCCTTCGACACTCCCTTCAACCCCACCAACACCTCCCCGCCCTTCTTTCAGGTCTTTGACAAGACCTTCGCGCACATGCTCGGGAAGAATGCCCGGATCACCGAGGTCGCGCGCAACGACTCCTTCGCCTTCGCGCACGAGGCGCCGATCTGGGATCCCAAGACGGAGGACGTGTACTTCGCGAGCAACGCGGGGGGCGCGTTGGGGTTGAGCGGGCTGCACGCGAACAATCGGGTGGGGAAGATTAGTTTGAAGGGGCTGAGGAGGGAGGTGCTGAATGGGACGGCGATCAACCTGCCGGTGACTCATGTGGGTGGTTTGCATTGCGGGGGAGAGGTGACTTGACTGACGGGTACGCAGCTCGACCTGCCGGAGACCGTGCAAATGACAAACGGGGGAACAGGGCCTTACTATGGACAGTTGCTCTTCATCAACTCCGGACGCGGCCATCGCCCATCGTCACTCACCCTCACCGACCCTGCCCCGCCGTATAATACCACCGTCCTCCTCGACAACTTCTACGGCCGGCAGTTTAACTCCCTTAACGACGTGAAGATCCATCCGAGCGGGAAGATTTTCTTCACGGATACGATGTAAGCCCTTCTCTCTGCTCACGCCATGAGCCCCTCGGTCGCGCTAACATCCTTCCGATCCAGTTACGGGTACGTTCAGTCGCGCAATTACAAGCATTCAGTACCTCAGCCGCGCAATCCAGCTATCTGCAGGACTTCCGTCCGGATCCGACCCTCCCTAGTCAAGTATACCGCCTCGACCCAGCTACGGGCGCAGTACGCGCGGTAGCAGACGGTTTCCACAAGTGCAATGGGCTCGCGTTCTCGCGCGACGGGAAGACTGCATACGTGTAAGTGCCAGTCGCAGTCTCGTGCGCGCTTCGCCGACCTTCATGCTGACGCATGTCCCTCAGAACTGACACTGGTCCCGCAAACGGCTTCCGTGAGACCGTCCACTCTGCACCGTCAGCCATGTGAGTGTGCACGATTTGCGTTTCCCCTCGCGCCTGTATATCTTCTCAACACCTTCTTTGCTGTCTTTTTGTTAACGTCATCAACTTTTGCTTACTCCTGTCCTCAGCTACGCCTTCGACGTCGACCCCAAGACGCATACCTTCACCAACCGGCGGCTCTTTGCCTTCGTTGACGCGGCTATCCCGGACGGCATCCAGGTCGACAAAGGGGGGAACGTATACTCTGCGTGCGGGGATGGGGTGCACGTGTGGGATTGGAGGGGAAAGTAAGTGATCGCCCTTTCCCGCGCCTTCTAACTTTCGCGTTTCCTGCAAAGTTTAACCTTCGCGTTCCCTGCCATCTTCCTTCGCCTCCAATTTCTCAGATTCGAGCACGCTCCTCACTTCTCGCCAAACTATCCCGCTAACCACCCACCCCAGCCTCATCGGCAAGTTCTTCCTCGGCGAACTCTCCGCCAACATGGTCTTCGCGGGCCCCGGGCGCCTTGTCATTCTCGCGGAGACGAAGATATATGTGGCGGACTTCGCTGCGATGACGTTCCCGGTGCAATATCCGGCATGACAGGGCAGAGATTCTATGACGAGCACGAGCATGGGCGGAGTGTACCCGTGACAGCGCGAGCACGAAGGGTACCACTCAAGCGAGCATGAGCGAAGTGTAGCTGAGTATTGTATTCGAGTCAGCTTGCATTGTAACTGTACTTACCTATCCTATAACGAGTCAACCTACCCAACGAAGCTTGTACCACGTCGGCTCAGAATTGTCGTTGTGGGTCCCCCTTCGGCAAATGCCGAGCCATCACCGGCGCTCCGGGCTGCATCACCACCGCGGAAGATCTCCGTCCTTGACTTGCTCTCGACCCTCATGCTGGCAGCCTGCGCGAGACGGTCCACCTTCTCTGCAAGTCCAGAGCACCTGTCTCTTGCTGACTTTGTACTCTTAGCCAATCAGACCGATATATCGTCTCTTTGGGACCCCAACTCAATGACTTCGCTTGATCACTTCTCGCAACCCCAACACCTTTCCAATGCAGAGTCCAACTCCGGCTCCGTTCCCATTTGCTTTCGTTGCAGGGAAGGAGATGGAAAATACGCAGATCCTCAGTGCTCTGTCGGGGGCAACAACATGTGTCACTAGAACCTGTTAGGTCTCCATCATGGCATGATCCTCGCGTGGGTCAGTGCGTCAACTGCTTTACTCTAAACGTCAGCACCCTTTACTTGCGACGCAGCCGAGTCTCAGCGTGGCCTCGGCCTCCACAGTATATATAGGAAGGATCTGCGTCGTCGCTCGTGCCCTCAACTCACCATCCTCCCGACTACAGTCGTCTTTCATTCAACCTCTGACTCCTCATCAGATTGTTTAATCGACGGGCTCGCCACACCCTCACACTTCTCATAGCCCTCACTCATCAGTCATACTAACATGGGCATCTTCTACGAAGAAATGCCCGACTGGCTTATGGCCTGGATTGTGAAACAGCACTTGTTCTTTGTCGCGACAGCGCCGAAGGAGGGGCATGTAAACATGTCCCCGAAAGGTAAGCTACGGCCAATATGCGCACCTGGACGATCACTTATTTGCCTTCGCAAGGTGTGAATGGAACCTTCCATGTCGTTGATTCGCGTAGCGTTTGGTACGAAGATATGAGCGGAAGCGGTATGAGGTTTTTACCAGCTTGGTTGCTGCGCGCTCAACGAGTTTTTTTCATTCGAGGCGTCGAGACCATAGCTCACCTACGCGATACCAACGGCCGAATCACCATCATGTTTGTCGCCTTCGATCGACCACCAAGAGTCGTCCGCCTCTATGGCACAGGTAAAATCCATCTTCGCTGCTGGGTCTACGCCAAACCCACTGACTGGATTTCTAGGCACTGTCCACGAGTACGGCACCCCAGAGTACGACAAGTACATCCCAGCGGGCAAACGCCACCCAGGCTCACGCGCCGTCATCGAGGTCGATATACATAAAGTCGGCGCGGTCAGTTTACATCTCCTTTGCCCTTACCCATCCTCCGACACTAACCGTCGACATTGCAGTCTTGCGGCTACGGCGTCCCCTTCTACAACTACGCCGGCCCTCGCACCCTGCTTGAGCGCAAGACCGCCAAATTCGAGGCCGACATCAAGCCCGACGGCGACAACTTTATGCGCAAATACTGGCGCGAACACCTCACCAAGAGCATCGACGGCCTTCCCGCGCTTCAAGTCGCACCGAGCACGACGAATACGCTCGTCAACGTCGGCGTTCTGGAAGAGGAGTGGGATACGAAGAAGAGTAAGATACAGATGGGGTTGGAGAGGTATGGGATTGATGCGAGGAGCTTTTTTGCGGGGACGATCTTGACGGCGCTGATGATGCTGGCGTGGATGCGTTCTGTGTGTAGTAGTCAATGGTGGGTGATCCACGCTCAACCAGGAAGCGCCAGACTGATGGTTTGTCAGGAGTGCGTGTAACGTACTGTACGACTAGTTGCGGCTGGTCTATCCTATCGCACCTATGATTTATGCCTGTGCGTCGCGGCACTGCTGGCCAGCTGCTTTGTATGTCCGCCCTTGATCCTACGCGCGCGGCGTCGTTTTTTTTTCAAGTGCTATTAACAGTATCAATTCTCGATACGTCGCTGCGCTCGACGGCTGGGCCAACAGGCCCCTTGAACACACCGTCCAGTACCCGATTCATGTCATTGAGCGTGTGAGCCGTGAATGACTTCTCCAGATCAGCCGACTTCATTCAGTACCATAGCCCCCTTCTGACCGATCAGCTCGGAGCTTGGTGCGCTAACCTGGTCTCGTTGACTAGCCTGACCTCACTACCTCCGCGAACTCACCTCTCCTCTAACCACCACCACCAACTCCAGCAAGTACTTTGCGACGACATGGGCTCTTTCTACGACGAGATGCCGGACTGGCTTATGGCCTGGATTGCCAAGCAGCATCTGTTCTTTGTAGCGACAGCGCCGACGGACGGCCACGTCAACGTATCGCCGAAGGGTGAGTGATCGCCTTCAGCATTTCAGTTGTCGAAGTGCTTCGGCCCTTGACTTCTCAAGTACTCACAAGACTTTTCCCAGGCGTCGAAGGGACCTTCCACGTCGTCGATTCGCACACGGTCTGGTACGAAGATCTCACCGGCAGTGGTACGTAGGGGCTTCCGCATAAAGGGCGTGGCCAGGTCGCTCATCACCATCTAAGGCGTCGAGACCATTTCGCACTTGCGCGATAACGGGCGCATCACCATCATGCTCATGGCCCTCGACAAGCCACCCAGAATCTGTCGCCTGTTTGGAACAGGTGTGTTAGCACACAACTCGCCTCTCTTGCGCTCAGGATACTAATCGTGACCTCGATAGGTACCGTCCACGAGTTCGGCACCTCAGATTACGAAAGATACATCCCGGCGAACAAACGACGCCCCGGCTCGCGCGCCGTCATCGAGATCAATATACACAAAGTCGGCGCGGTACGTGCATACCTTCATCCACGAAGTCGTCTGACCTACTAGTACTCACCATAGTCCTGTGGCTACGGCGTCCCCTTCTTCACCTACGGGGGCCCACGCACGCTCCTCGAGCGTATCTCCGTCAAATTCGAAGCGGACGTCAAGGACGACGGCGAGAGCCACTTGCGCAAGTACTGGCGCGAGCACAGTCTCAAGAGCCTCGATGGGCTTCCCGCTCTGCAAATTGCGCCTGAGGTGAACGAGCGGCTCGTCAACGTTGGCGTGCTGCAGGAGGAGTGGGCCGGCGAGAAGGGCGACAAAAAGAACAGGATTTCGGCGGCGTTGAGTTCATGTGGCATCGATGCGAAGAGCTTTCTCGCTGGTGCGATGTTGGCGATGCTGTTCATGGTGGCGTTGACGCGCTTCGTGGAACGCCGGTGAAGGTGAGGACCACGATTCAGTTTACAAGTTTCGCTCATGGCTCAATCAGATAGGTTGCAGGGCTCATTACGAAGCGATCACCCGGTGTACAGTACACGACCTTCAGCCACCCCTTGTAGCCCACCCTTCTCTTTTCTCTTCCTCCAGCAATAGATATGTGCCTGTGGTCGCCGCCTTGACCAGCTGATCCTGCCACTGTTATCGCAGGAGTTCCTTCAAGCGAGTTCAATCAACGATTCTCCGCGCAGGCTCGCTATACTCGCGCCACCAAAGGACAACCGCGGCTGCTTTTGCAACCCATTCCACGCGCCGCAAGTGCATGAGTAGGATTTTCGGAACATCGACAGAGCGCCAATTGTGGCCCTGCCTCTGACTCGCGATTGTGGGTCCATAACCACGTGTCTCAATATATGCCTAATTCGGTAATTTCTGGACTCTGCGGTCTTATCATCGTGCACATCGTCTGCGCAGCCGTCTTTGCCGAGTCCTTGCACTGCTTTTGCTCTCAATTGGCTGCTGCTTATGATTTTCTCTCTAAAGATCATTCAAGCAAGAAGATGGAAGCTCAAAGGCAGTCGCTCGCAAAGTTCTTTCAGATCGCGGTCGCCATACTGTCGGGCACTCTTTGGGCAGGCCCCTTGACTGTTTCTCTCATCAGTCGAGACCAGGGCTCACTTCGCGCGAAGAAGCGCCGATCCTCCATTGTGCATCACCATACATTAGCATAGCTAGTATTCCGAGCCCTCCGACGTTTGAACAATGGCCGACCCGTCCCGGCAGGTCGGCGTAGCAGCGCCTGGTATGTGGCGCGCAACTGTTTCCAAGTAGCTGACGACGTCTGTGACAACTGAGTTAGGTGGAAACCGTGCTACAAGGTGTGCTCCAATTTTCAGCTTCTTCGCATCCAATTATTGCTGCACAGTACACAGTACTTTGAGATAGTACAGCCGTCCGTAGCTTCCCTGGACTTCATGATCTGCGCCCACCTATCAAACGCGGGGCTCATCTTCCCATCAAACACGGCGGCGTATCCTCTTTCGGACAATAGCCATCCCGACTCGGACAGCCCATTTTAGGCAGCCCACCTCAGCGCGCCGACCGTCTCGGTTGCTTCCACCGATGATGGGCGCCCACGTCTCTAATTCTGTGGTCTTAAGCGTATCAGCACCGCGTTCAGGAAGACGCGAGCAGTATAAGAAGCGTGCTATGATTGACGGAAATCCTCAGTTCCTTTCCTTCTCATTCCCACTCCCAGATCGGCGTCGGTGCACTCGCAGTCTTTCTCTTCTCCGCCAATTCTTTACCTGACTTGACGACTATCGCTCCGACCATGAAGACTATTGCGTTCCTCAGCCTCGCAGCCGCCCTCTTCCCCAGTATCGCCGCGAAGGGCTACGTTTCTAGCATCACTATCGACGGCACGGAGTACAAGGGGCCGAGCGTCGGTGACGATTCGGGTGAGTTTCCTCCTGATCACCGTTACCCAATTTCGCTATCGCTGTCTACCAACTTCGTCAACCTCATCCTCCTCGCTCACCGCGATTCTCCTCCCCATACTCACCTCCCCTTAGACGCCAAATCCGCCATCCGCAGCGTCAGCAGCGCCGACGCCATCAAGGGCGCCTCCAACCCCGACACCGCTTGCGGCCCTGGGTCCAAGCCCGCTTCCGAGTACGCCAGCGCGAAGCCGGGCAGCACGGTCGAGGTGCAGTGGGTCGGCAGCGATGGCGGCGCGTGGGAGGATAAGACGTGAGTGTCTCGTTCATCGATGAGGAGGGAGCCATCCAGCGCGTTGAGACGCTGAGCGGATCATGTCTCTGGAGGATTTGCTGACTCCCTCCCGCAGTGGTCCGCTCATCTCCTACATCGCCCTTTGTCCCAACCTGGAGTGCCGCAAGCTCAAGGCTACGGACGCCAAGTGGGCGAAGATCGACGAGATCAGCATTCGGGATGACAAGACCTGGGCGCAGGAGGATCTAGGTGAGCTCCCCTACCTATCCATCTCTTTGTGGTTATGCTGACCACCCCATCCCAATTAGCCGCCGGCAAGCCCGCCTCCCTCGTCCTCCCCGAAGGCCTCGCCGCAGGCGCCTACCTCCTCCGTCACGAGGTCATCGCCCTCGGGAACGCCTCTACCGAGGGTGGCGCCGACTTCTACGCCTCTTGCTCGCAGATCAAGGTCGAGCACGGCGGCAGCGACGTCCCGGCCGATTCTGATCTCGTCAGCTTCCCCGGCGCGTACAGCGATACCGACAAGGGGATCCTGCTCAACGTAAGTGCTTTCGCTCCTCACTCTGTCACATTTACAACACAACACACCCTTTTGCTAATCCCCCTCCTCCCTTCTAGGCCTCCTCCCTCGGCCCCAACGAATACCCCTACCCCGGGCCGCCCATCGCCGCCATAGCCAAGGGCTCCGCAGACTCGGGACCGAGCTCCATGGCGATCCCCCCCGCGTCGACCGCGCCCGCCAAGCGCGACGACCTCCCCGCGTCCTCCTCCTACGGGCACTGGCACGCCTCGCCCACGAAGCGCGCCACCGACCCGCAGTGCTCGACGCTCACGTGCGACGACCCGCACCACCCGCCCGCGAAGCGCGAGGACGATCCCGCCGCCGCCGCCAGGCGTCTGCACGACGTCGCCCGGAAGCTCGTTCCCGCGGATCCCTCGCAGTGCACGCAATACCCCTGCTCGACCGTCACCGTCGTACCTGGCAAGCGCAGGCTTCCTCCCGGTCAACACGGGTTCTGAGAGGCTGATGGTGGCTGCGGCGATGGAATTTGGCGGTGAACGAGCGACGAGGAAGTGTTGTTGAATGACCGTGCGCACGCCGATCAATCTTTACGCCTCACTGTCGATCTTTTGTATTTATTTGCGCCGCTCACTGCGACTGCTATTTATCATCGATCAGCATACTTTCTCGGGGCTGTTTTCCTTCCGTATCGAGCGAACGGTATGAATGGCACCGCAGAATGCGAAATCACATCCAGTGTTGTGCAATGTTATGCTTTGTGAGTGTCAGACTGATGAGGCAAGTGACCGATCGACCAAACAGACACAAGCACACACCCCTTCGCAGGCTTCTGTTGGACACGTGCTTCACACAGCCAACCTTCGTCCACCACCAGGCGCTTATATATCCCACATATCGCGCTCTGCACTCCGTCATCCATGGGCAACGAGCTCGACGACGTGGCCATCTCCCTCTGGGCCCGCCCCTCGGACCCCAACTGGCACCGACATCTCCCTTCCGCCGGCATCCTCTTGCACGTCGTCTCCATCGGCATCATCGAGCCCTGCCCGGACTTGTTCGAGTGCACGCAGTATATCGAGCGCACGCCCGACCTACGGTACATAATCGCGTGCGCGCGAAGGGAGGGAAATTATGAGCCGGTGCGCGAGGCAGGTGAGTGGGGTCAGGGATTGTGAGAGATCACGACCGGGAGTAGAGGGCAGCTGCTCTTCGCTCTCGATTACTATTCGAGAGCAACCTCTACTCGCGCATGTCCACGATTAGAGAGCGATCACGATTATACTGACTGAATAACAACATGCCCAGCGCGTGAGTGGCTGGAAGACCTGGAGCGATTGGGAAGAAGGACGAAAACGCGGGCCGTTCGCCCTGCCTGGTTTCGTCCTGAAATGGACCCTTATGGTCCTCACATGAATCCTCATAGACTCAGACGCTCGTGGAAGTGACCATCTTGAAGTATGTATTGCCACAGGATGCACGGGATGAGAGGGGCGTCGTCTGTTTACTCTGAGGAATGATTGGGAGTGATTCTAGGGAAATGCATCAGTGGGAGGCGTCCGGTGCCGTCTTGTCCAACGTTATCAAGGAATTTTGATACCGGCTTCCCTTGGAGGTCCTGATATTCAGTCGATGTGTAGCGAGTCGCGACGGGGGCGTATTCAGGACAGAACCTGCGCTGAACGATCGCGTCGACGGCGTCCCGAGGCACGAATGTGGCTTGCCCCCGGTCCCCCGAGACGCAGACGGTCGCCTATTCAGCCGTCCCAAGACACGGACGTCCATGGTCGCCCGAGACAAGGCGGGGAATGGTGACCAATGGGGAAGTACGAGAGCCGGACAAACAAGGCCAAGCACACGCACTCAACTTGTCACGTGCGTGTGAGGCGAAGCGGGTTGTATTCGCGGAGATGGGGTAGGCCCTCGACGCGGGTACATACAGAGGGGGGATCGTAGCCAGAGATGAGGGATGGTCGTAGCCAGATATGAGTGAGTCGTAGCCAGATGAATGAAGGTCGTATCCAGAGACCGCATGGACACAACGCCGCAAGGGGCAGAAAGACACGCCCGAAGTCCCCCGAAAGCCTTCCGTCGCCCAATCGTCGGTCCCCTTGGGGTCTTCTCCCGGGCTCTGCGTCTTCCCCTTGAGGTCTTCTCCCGAGCTCTGCGTCTTCCCCTTGAGAGAGAAGGAAGTCGTCGGCCTATCGCAAAAGTCGTCAGCCTATCGCGGCCATCCCCTCCCTTCCTGACGCCCTATCGCGGGCGTTCGACCGCTTTACAAGAGCTGCGCAGCAACCGAGTGAGCTTCGCAGTCAAAGGACGTGTCTTCGCGACGCCCACGCACGGACATGGAAGTCTTCTTTACCATGCAAGGATTTGGAAGTCTTCCGCACCATGCGCGCGCACCGAGGAAGCCTTCGTGTTGTTTTTGGGTGAGAAGCGATGCTTATTGCTGGTAAAGTTCGCAGATTATAGGTGGTTCGCAGATGGTAGGCGCGTCGCGTAGTCCGAGCAAGAGTCAGAGCGAGAGCCTGAGCGAGAGCGTGTATTTACGAGGCAGCTTGCCGACGGGACAGTTGCAACTCCAGTTAGGCAGGTAGGCAACGAGCGGCGGCGGCGTCGACGTGCGCGGCGGGCGTATCTGATGGCAGGAGGCGCTCTCGAACGTATCTGATAGCGGGAGGCGCCCTTCAACATCGGACGAGGCGCCCTTCGACATCGGACGGCGCGCCCTCGAGCGCATCGATGGCGTGCACCTTCATCCGGTCTGGCGGTGGCAGAGCGAGTTCGAAGCTCGAGCCTCGAGGAAGTGGAAGTTCGAGGAAGGCGGCGGCTAAGCGGCAAGCGGGCGGAGGGGTCGAGTATATCGAATACAGTCAGCACTGGCAGTTGTAAGTACCGAAACGGAGGACAGCCTGACGGCGATGCGTCTGACTTTGAACGCGTCGTCGGCCCACGAGGGTCATCGAGGGGGTGTCATGCAACGATGGAGAGGCATGCTGACAACGAGGAATGGTGGGCTGGGAGAATGGACAATGGCGGAGTAGCGGTTGAGAGGGATGGAGAACTGACAGCGGACGGGCTGAGAATGATAGTGGACGGACTGAGAATTGACAGCGGACGGGCTGAAAATTGACAGCAGACGGCCTGAGAGAATTGACGTAGACCAAGACGAAGAGACGGGCGGCGGACACCCGCGCGCACCACCCAAGGCGACCAAGACGGGCAGATGGTCTCCGAGCGGGACATCTGACCACCAGAGCGCTTGCGTAGTGCCTACTTGAAGCTTGCGTAGTGTCCGCTTGACGCTTGGATAGTGCCCACTTGACGCTTGCGTAGCCCGCGCTTGGGCTGGACGCTTGGCGGGCATCAAGCAAATGTGGCGCAGGGTGGAAGTGCGGCTGAAAAATACAGTAAGCGAAGGTCGGGGAGCGACCGAGGGGCGTCGAGGGAGTAAGCTGGAGGCGTCGAGGAAGTGAGCTGGAGGCGCTGAGGTGCGAACGGGATGCATCGAGCTAACGAGAGGCGCATACTAGGCGGATGGAGAGCAAGCGAGGCGAGGAGTTCCGGAAATTCATCTCATCGTGCCACAAATTCCGGTGGACGAGAACAGCCCTAGGGCGCGCGGCGAACAGGGCGCGACGAGCGGACGCGCCTCGTGCGACGCGGCGGACAAGCCTCGGGTGGTGTCATCCCAAGCGGATGATTGGGCGCTGGTCAATTGAGTGTACGGCATGGAGTGTACAGCACCCAGGAGAGCCAATAGAATTGCAGAATACAACAGAAATTCTAGTGTGATCAGCGCGAACCCCAAGACGATTGCTGTGTTGTTGGCGGTCCGCGTGACGCGCCCCAAGCGCGGGTCGCGGGGAGGAGCATCACCGCGCGCGGGAGGGGGATAGGGGTCTGTACCTGGGTATGTTTAGGTGAGAGGTAGCTGGGGTAGAGGGGAAGGAAAGCGAAGAAAAATACACAAGCGAATAGAGGCGGTCAATAAACATCCTGTGAGGGATATGGTTGGCGGGTGGCGCGGTTGGGGGCGCTTGTCTACGGCTGTTTGGATGCGCGCGATCGGCGCGGAAGAAGAAGAGCGGGCAGGTGACCGGGTGCGGCTATTGGACAGGTGACGTGCCGTGCCGCGGCGTCGGGGAAAAGTTAAATACCTCGGGCGGCACGAAAGTTGGCCGAGCGGGCTTTCCTTCTGCACTCCCATCTGCCGTCCCCTTGTCCTCTCTGCACCTCCCTGCCGAGCGGCCCATAGCGAGACCCCGTCCCTGTTGCGCGGCACGTCCTCAGAGCCCAGATCCCCCGCACCCCGGCCCATCCCAAGTCCCTCGGCAGTCCCACCGGCGCTACCCACCATGTCAATGAAGCAGGATATCGAAAAGGGCGAGGGGCGCGCGTTCGAAGATACGCGCCAGGTCGAGGCCATCCCGCCGTCCCAGGCGCAGTATCGATATGAGCCGCGCCCCAAGCCCGGCAGCCACATCGCGAACCCGGGCACGCTGGGCCTGTTCGCCTTCGCGAGCACGACGTTCGTGCTCTCGATGTACAACGCCCGCGTGCGCGACATCAGCGAGCCGAACGTCGTCGTCGGCCTCGCGCTCTTCTTTGGCGGGCTCGCCCAGTTGCTTGCCGGCATGTGGTGAGTTTTCGCCGTCGATCACCCTTGGCGCTCCCACGCCCCGCATCGTCCCCGCCCGCCGCCATCATTCCCCACGCGCGGCCCTGGCGCATCAATATCGCCCAGTGCATCATCCCCCGCCGAGCCCCCACCACCATGCCCCGCATTCGATAAGATTGCTGACACCCTCCCAGGGAGTTCCCCCGCGGAAATGCATTCGGCGCGACCGCCTTCACATCCTACGGCGCCTTCTGGTTGTCCTACGCCACCATTCTCATCCCCTCCTCGGGCATTGCGGCCGCGTACACGTCGCTCGAGGGCGGCGAGGCCATGCTCGCTGACGCGCTCGGCATCTACCTCATTATGTGGATGATGGTCACGCTCTTTATTGGGTGAGTTCGCGCTAGGTCGTTTGTTCATGCGAAAGGGCAGCCGTCTGACCTCCTTCCAGCATCGCCTCCCTCAAGCGCCCCGTACCCTTCCCCGCGCTCTTCTTCATGCTCTGGCTCACCTTCGTCCTTCTCGCCGCGTCCGAGTTCACGGGCCGGACAGGCATCGCGAAGGCAGGTGGCATTACGGGCGTCATCACGGCGTTCATTGCCTACGGCATTGGCTTGTGCGAGTTGGTCGGTTGGTGAGTGGACCTCGAATGTATCCGTGTTAATCGCCTGTCTCATCACAATTTCTAGGCCCCTTGGCCCCATCATCTGGCGCGAGAATGCGCAAGTCCTCGGCCAGTTCCCTTGAGGGGGTTCTGTGCCGGACCCCTCGACCGGCTGGCTCCCTTGCGAGGTGATGCCCCGTCGAGAGGTGATGTGCGCTAGGAGATGAAGCAGCTGAAGAGACAGAAACAAACTTGTTACGACTACGATACGATATACCCGAACGAACGAAGCGAGCGAGATGGTCAGCGTCAGTACGAGGTTTCAAGGAGCAGAGCAGCCGAGGTTCAAGACGCAGGAGCACGGTTCAGAGTCGCCGTTAACAAACTAACTCGAGATTATTCACGGCCTGGTCCTCCTCCGCTGCGTTTCCCCTTCCACCTGGCCGTTCAGTGCCCTTCCCATGTTCAGTGTCTTGCATAGTCTACGTTCAGTGCACTTGCATAGCTTACGTCCAGTGCCTTCCTTGCCTTACCTACGCTTTCCACGTCCTCCATTCTGTCGCGTCTGGGTCTTCAGCCCCATCGCTGCGGTCCTCATTCCAGTCCGCCCACCCCATCCCGCTCGCATATTCGTTGTCCACGTCCCACGCTTGATTACAGTACAGTATCGTTTTGTTTGTCTGCGCTTGTGTACATATATGGTAGTGTGTATGATTATAGTCGAGAGTTGAGAAGAAAAGATTAGTCGTGTTACCCAGTTGAACTCTTGGGTTCTTCAATTTGAGATCGCTAGGGAGGCGCTCGAGGTCGCTGTCGAAGCGCTCGAAGTCGCTAGGGGAACGCTCGAAGTTGCTGGGGAGGCGCTTCAAGCCGCTAGCGAAGCGCTCGAGATCGCTAATGAAGGTCAGTGAACTCGAAGGGGCCCCTGCGTGAAGACGTAGGCGAGGTTCGGACTGTGTGCATTTGTTTGGTCAAGTGGGTGTTGAGTATGCGCTTGTTTGGTTTCGTCTCTCCGTTTCCTACCTTGACACCGTCTTTCCATTTCCTATTGTGGCACCTTGTCCGGTTCGTAATCCAAGTTGTCTCGGGGCGCCGTCGGGCGCAGGTCTATGGTGTTCCGTGCTTGGCGAAGGGGAGCGGAGAGCAAGACGCGTAGCGTGCTCCCGTTGCGACTCGGGCTGAGAAGGATGGGTACACAGTCCGTTTTGCCCGGAAGGCGTCCGACGCCGTCGTAGCGAGGATTCTGGGGGACTAACTACACAACTATGAGGGACCACAGTAGCTACACAAGTGTGAGGCACTGGCTACACAATTATGAGGCACTGGCTACACAACTATGAAGCACTAGCTACACAACTATGAAACACTAGTTACACATGTAATAGTATGAGGCAATAGCTCTCCCATGTCGGGGAACCTGAACAGTCGATGTGTACTGCAACGGAGCGTCCGTTTTGGGTGTACGTGTTGGAGAGGAGTCAGGTGAGGTGCCCTCCCTCGGTAATACGGTTGGACAACAATGGACCCCTTGGTTCACCGAACAAACGTCCCCCTGAACACCCGCCTTGGACCCTCCCCCACCCTCCCCACCGACCTCACCCTCCCCACCGACCTCACCCTCCCCACCGACCCCACCGTTCCCGCCACCCCCACCACACCCGCGCGATCATGCGCGCCTCTGACAGCCTCCACAGTTGGACACTCTGAATCCACCATGGTCTCTTCCCCGCGGGGAAGTGCATCCGCTTTTCCTCGGGGTACCACTTTGACGCTCATATATGCGTGCTCGTGAGCTCTCAGCGATCTGCGCGCTCTGGTGTACCAGCGACCGGCGCATTGAGTCTTACCTAGCTAGTGCTTGTGGCCCTACGTTAGTAGCCCGCCTGCGCTAGCTCGTCTTACTGGCCCTCATGATCTTCCGCCACCCCCAACATAGCGCATACAACAGCATAAATTAGAGTCCAGCAGTCATGCCACGACGGCCAGAATAAATAATAAGGATCGTCAGCCATAAGGAGCGTTAGCACAGTACTAGTGCCCCCCTTCCATCTCTTCCTTGCACCTCGCTTCCTTCTAGACTTCGCTTCCTTCTACACGTCGACTCGGAGATCGTATCTTCAGGATACTACGTCGCCCTACCTCTCAATGCCCCCGCTGCCGCACCATCCGCGCGTGCGGGTTCTTGAACGAGGCTGGCGAGGTCGTCGGGGTGACTTCGGTGGTTGAGGTGGTGCCGTCTGCCGAGGGAGAGGCAGAGCCGTCGCTGGTCGGCATGGACACGCCAGGGGAGCTGTCCAAGGTTGTTGGAGAACCGCTGGTCGGTGCGGAAGCACCGCCGCTCGTGGGCGACGACGCCCCACTGCCGCTGTTGTACGAGGTATGTAGTCCGCCGCCGGAGTGGTGGGAGTGGTGGTGGGAGTAGGAGTGTGGGCCGCCGGAGTGGTACGAAGTATGCACGCTTCCCTCGTCGCTGGTGGTCGGGGAGCACTCGGCACCGCTGCCGGACTGGTACGAGATATGCACGCCGCTGCCCGAGTTGTACGAAGTGTTCACGCCGCCCTCGTCGCTGGTGGTTGCGGGTGCGCTAGTCGGGGACGAAGCACCGTCGCTAGTCGGCGAGGAAGCGCCGGGCGAGCTGTCCAATGTGGTCGGTGAACCTTCATCGCTCGTGGTCGGAGACGATGCGCCGCTGCCGGAGTGATACGAGGTGTGCACCCCGCCGCCGGAATGGAACGAAGTATGGACGCTGCCCTCGCCACTCGTCGTTGGCGAGGAGCCTTCCGGCGGGAACGATGCGCCGCCAGTGGGGGACGACTGCGCGCCGGACGCCGACCAGCTGGCAGAGCCGCTGCTTCCCATGCTCGAGGTGGGCACCGAGCCATTGCTCCCACCGGCACCGCCCGCGAGTTTCGCGACAGGCGGGCCAGGGAAGACGTAGTCCTTGGGGCTAGCGAGGTCATAGGCCTGAGGGGGAGACATGGCGTCAGCATATCAAGTGGAAGGGTACGAAGGACAGCACTCACATCAACAAGGATCCCCTTATCATCGTCCTTATATGCTCCCGGGAAGCTCACCAGTTCGCTCTCGTCCGGCTTGCCCTCCTCCCTCTTCACCATCTTCTCATCGTCACCGTTCTCATCGTCGGCGTTGCCATTCCCCTCGTCCGCGTCACCACCATCCTCCCCGTCGCCAGTGCTATTGCTAGCTCCACCCCCAGAGACCTTGATCTGCGCGCAAGACTCATAGAACTCAGCGCCGCCCTCCTTCACCGCATTGTGCAGCGCGATGATCTCGTGCCGAAGGAGGTAGGCGCCGGAAGCGAGGGTCGAGGGCAGGGTGAGCTTGGCGGGGAGGCCTTGCACTGAGAGGGGATGGGGTTAGTGAGAGATCAACGTCATAGACTGCCAACACTCACTCAGATCCTTATGCACCCACGTCCCATCCTCCCTCATCCCCTGCTCGTCGATCTTGAACCACTGCGCGTCATTTGCGTCCCAGGAGTCGCACGCCGAGTCGGGACAGGCGGTGAGGTAGGTGAGGAGTGGGCCGCTGAGGATCTCGTCAGCAATCCCATCCCGGCCCGCCCCACGCCATCGAGTGAAGCAATGTAGCCTGAGCGAAACGTCGAGCAGAAAGACCGGACTCACACTTCATGCGGCCACTTCTGCCCGCCGCCGCCCACCCACTGCACCTCGATCTCACTCCCCGGCTTCGCGTCCGCGTATTGAGCGGTCGCCTTCGCGCCCGGGCCGCACAGAATGTCCGGGTTGGAGGCGCCCTTGACGGGGTTGATGGTGTTGACGGCGCGGATGACATATTTGCCGCCTATGGGAAAGGGAGGTGAGTAAGTCGAGTAAATAGGGAGGGAGAGTAGAAGCAACGATGACGGTTGTTGGGTTTAGATGGGAGGTGAGATGACAAGATGGGTGAGATGGAGGGATGAGATGAGACGAAACGAAGAAGGAGCGGAGAAGGCCAACAGAGAAACGGATACCCACCAGACTCGCCATCTGCCACGTTCGGGCCCTTGTGTTTCTCCCCGTCGATGGTAATGCTGGAGACGTAGCCGTGCGCGGCGACGCTCGGGATGAGGGCGGCGGCGAGGCCGAGGGCGATGGTCTTCATGATGGGGATGGCTTTGTCTTTATTGAGGATGAGGGACCTTGCCGCTGATGAATGGACAGTAGTCGGATAGAGGGCAGGTCGTCGAAGCACAGATTCAGTAGTCCCAGAAAGAATGAGCTATTACGAAAGAAAGGATGGACACTGGAATGAGAGAGGATTAATATACGGATGAAGAGACGGGAAAGTTGATTATGCTCACCTTAAGGACAGTCCTCCTCTTATACCTACCCTTCGCTTATGCGCTGAACTGCCACTCTGGAGCCTCACTTGCGACAAGTATGTCCATAACGACGGTTAGAGGATGGGCGCTCGCTCGGTTAAGGGAACCGAGACGGCCGGCGCGTTGAGGTGAACGCCGGTACTGCGCTCTTGTTGAGCAGATGACAGCGCCACGTTTGATGAAGCACCTGCGCCCACGACTCTGCTTGGGAGATGTTGACCGGCGTCGAGCAGGAACATCGCGCTCATCGACACGATCTATGCTGACGCGTACGGGACTCCTGCGATCCGAAAGGTTAGCGGGCCGGACGCATACCCATGCACACAAGTCTATAGGACTCACCTCCAACGTCAGCGGTAGCTCTTTCAAAACACAACCCTTCCTGGGTAAACGCAGCTTGAATCAACGCACCCTGAGAACGACAGAGACCATGACCGCGACAAAGAAGAGCATTTAGCGAGCACGCTCGCGGGACGCAATATATAGAACACGTATACTAGAGTATACCGTAGAGTAAAGCCAGGCGAGCACGGCTCGCAATACAGATGCAGGAGCTATAGATACAGTGGATACGTAGCCAGTCGTAAGTAGTAGCGCTGCTATGAGCTGGTCGCACGCGACCAGCCATCGTAAGATCGCAGCCCCGCGAGACACAGTCAAGCGAGGCCACCGCGCTCGGCGGCGCCGGTATGTCCGGTGCGTCGTGAATAATTAGTGAGGAAACGAGACGGGTCATGATGCGTGTGTTGGGCGAGGTTTAATGGGCATGTGTCGTGCATATGCAGCATGTGGGGGATGAATGAACGAGGGGTGGCAAGGAGGGAGGAGCGCGAGCGATGCGCGGTAGACAGACACCTGAGCGAGAACCACGTCCACGGAACACGGGATAGTGGCGCGCTTACAGGCTGCGCCAGTCGAGGCCGCGCATAATGCGGCTGTAGACGCGCGGCTGGCGGTGAGCGCTCGCGTCGACGACGCGCTCCTCATCAGCGCCGGCAGAGGGTGCCGCGCGCTTGGAGACAGTGCCAGAGCGCTTCGCCTTCTTGAGGCCGCAAGACTTCGTCCAACCGTTGCCGTAGTTCGTGTTGCCGTCGTTGTTGTTGTTGCCAGACGACGAATTGGAGCCACTACCGCTGGAGTTTCCAGAGTCGTTGTCGTCACCGTTGGAGGTGTCGTTGCCCGAAGAGGAGCCGGAGTTGGAACCACCATCCGCGAGTTCGGCCACCTTCGGTCCAGGGAACACGTAGTCGCTCTTGCTGACCGAAAAGGGCTGAAAGCAAAGTTAGCAGCGGCGTGAGGTAGACGAGGGAGGATAGTGATAGAGGGAAAGAAAAACAGATGGCGAAGAGGCCGGTGGCGAGAACGAGGTTCACAAAGGTAGTGACCACAAATGGAGACGGTGCGGGAGAAGAGGAGCGTTGAGGAGGTACTCACGTCAAGCAGGATGCCCTTGTCCTCGTCGCTGTAGGCGCCAGGGAACGAGACGAGCTCGTCGTCGGACGGAGTGCCAGTCTGGTCGCCGTCGACCTTGAGCTGTACGCAGCCGGCGTAGAACTCAGCACCGCCCTCCTCGCTGGCGAGGTGCAGGGCGATGATCTCGTGGCGCAGCAGGTACGCGCCCGACGCGAGGTCCTTGGGCAGCGTGAGGGAGGCGGGCTTCTCTTGCACTAGAAGATGCATTAGTGCGTGATCAATGATTGGTTCGGCGCCACTCACTCAGCTCCTCCTGGACCCAGCCGCTGCCGTCGTCCTTGAGGCCGGTCTGCTCGATCTTGAACCACTTGGCGTCCTTGCCGTCGAGCGTCGAGCAGTCGCCGCCGTCGCACTGGGCGAGGTAGGTGAGCATAGGGCCGACGTTGTGCGGCCAGGCCTGGCCGTCGCCGCTCATCCAGTTGACGTCGATCGCGCTGCCGGGGCTGGCCTTTGCGTAGACCTTGCTGTCGTCGCCGCTGATGGGGTACGAGCCGGGCCCGCACGAGAGGTCCTTGTTGTCCGCGCCCTTGAGCGGGTCGATCGTGTTGACTGGGCGGATCGGGTACTTGCCGCCGCCGTCTGGGGCGGTGTCAGCGGTGGGCGCGGGGATCACGGGCATGCGACGCACCTTCCCCGAAGTAGGGGCCATCGTATTCCTTGCCGTCGATGGAGACACTGGCGATGTAGCCGTGGGCGGCGGCGCGCGGGACGAGCGCGACGAGGGGGAGGAGGGGGAGGAGCGAGCGGAGAGCGAACATGTTGGTTATGTGTCTGGGAATTGTTGAAGATGGGGAAGGGTCGTGGATCTAGTGTGGGGTGGTATTAAGGCTACAGGTGGTCGTGAACGGGCAGTCGAAATCGCGCAGCGACGGACTCTTCTATGGTCCTGGTCAGAAAATGAGCGGGAGGGCAAGAGAAGCTTCTCCCACCAGGTCGTGACTTTATAGGCGTGATGGGAGGACCTAAGATGTGTCAAACGGCCATTGTTTGCCGATTCCACGAGGCAAAAGCTCCATTTCGCGCTTGGACCTCCACCCATTGTTCAACTTTATTGTTCCCAATTTGGGAACAACGTGATCGGCGCGTGACTCACGTCAGAATTCTGCTCCCGTCCGCTCGTATTTTCGTTCAAAGTTCAGCGCCATAAAGGCTCCCCGACGCCATCCTCCCCGTGAGCCTGCAAGCAAACTTCATCTCCTCCTTGATGGAGCATTTCCCGAGCGCCGTTTGAGTGTGGAGACAAAGGCTGTGACAGCGCATAGATCATGATGAAGTAGGCGCCACAGGAGCAAAGCGCCAAGCGCTATAGGTTTCAAGGATGCCTCCGGCGAGGGCCTTACAGCAGTAATGAATGAAGGTCAACTGAGGGCGTTGACCTTCTCGACGATCTCTAGACAAAAGCCATTCAAAGGTTATTGCGTCTTTCTGATCGATTTGCCATGTTGTATGTGTCGCGTATGCCATCGAGTGGCCGTTCCTCCTTGTCATGTCTTGCGCTGGCACATAACATAGGCGGCTGCTCACACATGCCGCAGCGAGATCGCCGTGGTCTGGACGAAGCGCAGCGTCGAAATCTTATTCGCTATCGTTCTGCGAGTTTCTTGTGACACAAGGCGTATGTCTTCCTTTTGTCGTTAGCACGGGGTACTGCCTCTTGTCTCTTTCTCCTCGATTAGTGGACGACCGCGTATGGGTTACCTGCTTTGCATATCGGGACATGCGATATTGGCGACAATTGGCGTTTTTGTTAGGGACCTTTCGCAGCATCTATCGATACACCGCACTCTCAGGGCATACCAAAGATATCTGAAGGTGTATGCAAGCAAAGAATCTTTTGCACCCAGGTATGAGACAAGAAAGGCAAAGCGAGCAAGTCGGAAATAAGAAGTTGAACTTGTGGGTCCAGTCCACGTGTTCTGCCACGTGCACCACGTGCGCTCGAATCGGCGCGTCATCCTCCTCGATTTTGTCCGTCTTCATCCTCACCCTGTCAAGGCGTCGCTGTTCATCCTTACTTCCCTCCCTCGTCCGCTTCGTTTGCTATGGCACGCCGCTCTGCTCCTCCCAACTCTGGCCCCGCGTACATCGGGCGCATCCCCGCCGCGGGCGGCCCTGCGGACGACGGTAACGCGTTCACGAACTTCATCCGGGAAGAGGTGAGTGTCTGGCTGCGTACTTCCAGTCGGTGCTGGGGAAAGGATGTTCCGGATTCAGTGGGCTTTGGAAGCGTTCTGTCTGTCTCGCAGAAGGAGTTCGCATGCGCTAGAGATGCTGGCGGCGGCGCTGCGAACGGGACCGTCTTGAGGGCGAGGAGGACAATGACTTTCCTCGTCGTCTTGCCACGACTTCCTTTGTATATGGGTACTTTGAAGTCGCGCAGTGTGCAGTATCGGAACGAGAGCGCTGTCGACGGCTGAATGGAAAATGGTGGACTAGTGCTAACGCATACCCAGATCACCTCTCCAGAGAAGATTGCCGGCAACCTGAGCATCCTCACGGGCGTCACCGTCTTCCTCGCGGGCATCTTCGCTGTAAGGACATGGGGCGAGAACATGATTCCGGTATGAGGTGGTAATGGCGCGCACGGGGCGCTGTCCATCTAGAATGGGGGACGGAGAAGGACGAGGTGCGTGCAATCATTTGCTCTCCTCTACGACGACTCTGATCACCCCTTAGGTGTTAAAACCTATGCCAACACCTCATTGGGCTGGCGTACTCACCACATGTGCTCTCATCGTCTCTGTCCAAGACCACTTGTCATTCGGTCCCTTTTGGGAGAACCTCCCGCCCATCCTCACATAGGAATGTCCTCTCCCTCGCATAGGCTTGGCGTCAAACCCGTCACGACGACCTCATACTTATATGCACCAGTACATACGTTATGCATCCCTGTAATATCAGCCGGCGACGCACGCCGATCCCACCTCCAGTATAGACCCAATCCGAGCGCGAAGTCTGAAACGTGAAGGTCGAAGGTAGCCTCGTATCAAGTACACGAGCGACATGTGCACTGGCTGCCTCCTGTTCATACCAAATGTTCCGACGCACCTCTTCACATGGCCTCTTGACTGAACGAATTCATCTGTGAACGCTCACTTATGTATGCGCTCCAGCTTCATCTCCTGACTGACTCACTGACAGATGGATTTCGGGTAAGGATTGTTTGGTCTTACTCAACCCCTGCCGTCCAACAACTCCTCAAAGGTAGGTCTGACCTCGGTTTCTGGGACTCGGAGCTGGAAGTTGACTGCTCACTTACAGTCGCACGTGTCTCCTCGGGCCGGTCTTCCGCGCCACCGCCACGGCGCTCTTTTTTCCCAAGTCCCGCTGTACCTACCTCTGTCCTTCTGAATGGACACATGAGCTAGCGGCGAGGGACGTGTCTTCATATCATGCGGCTTCAACAGCGGCCGTATCTTCGCAGTAGCAGCGAGCGCCAGCGCTCAGCAGGACCTCGGATTCGGCACCCTTTAGGCGACCGAGGTGTCAGCAGACCCGAGCCAATGCTTGTCCGTCCGTGGTACCCCTTGCAGGTGTTCTCGTCTTCAGCATGATTCTGCGAACTTGACTGCGCAACCCCGACGGCTATCGTCCACTGCCTTCGGTTCCGATGGGTAATCAGCATTATTATCATTGGACGCTGCTTGGAACGAACCGTAAACGCTTGCAGAGTTCGGTGCATAACTTTTGTGTATTTTGGTCTTTGGAAGTGATCACCGCTCACTGTCTCCCAGATCAATCTGGCTGCTACCACAGCCTCTGACTCAATCAATTTCCTCGGTGTCCAGCGGGCAAAGACCGTCAGACGATCAGCAGTATTCTACGCCTCCCTCTCTGAGTCCATTCACCTGTCCTGCGGCTATCGCCAACATCCGGATAGTGGCAAGAAGCGTGGGCGCGATGACGAGTACCTCTACAGCTGAAGTACTCATTTCCCGCCTGATCTTGATCATCCAGCTCGCCTGACCACCTCGTCTGCTGCGTCAATCATTCGCTGTACCTTCGCTCATATGGTCTTCCGATTCAGGAGATCCCTAACCAATCAGATGCACGTTCCTTTCATCCTCTGACGGAGGAGGGACCCGCGCATCCGCCAAGCATAGCGCGTTCGGGCGATAGCAAGCTGCCCCCGCGCATGGAAGCGCGTCCTCCCCAGTCCTCGCCACGCGCGCCCGCAGGCCAGCTGACCATCCGAGCTGTCCTGCGTCCTTTTGGCGGCGCGGTGACTCGGGCGGAATGTCTGTTTGTGTGCTTCATCGGCGGTCCCCAACACATCAGCAGCCCTGATGCAGCCCTGAGGACCGACTGTGCTCGCGGCGGCTGACCGAGGTGCCCTCGCGCGTATAAATGCGCTGGGGTTCCGTGTGTTCTCCCGCGCTCGCGTCAGCCCTCGAGAGCACATCGTCGCACTTTGCAGCACTATGTTCCAGCTGCTGCCTCTGCCCGTCCTGCTCGCGCTCGCGGTGGTCACGCCCGTGTCGGCGGCCCCTTCCCTGGTGCTACCGCGCAATGTGACGACGCTGGTAGACCGTGCTGTGACCACATTGTCCGCAGGCGCCATCGCGTCTTTCGCGCCATATACCGAGTTCGCGGCAGCTGCGTACTGCCCGGACGGTATCGCGAACTGGGAGTGCGGTGGTATGCGTTGATGGTCAACTATCGAATAATTCTGCACTGACTATCGACATTCAGATGCGTGCAGCGCAACGGGCGACTTCCAGCTGTCTGCGCACGGTGGGGACGGTGGGGATGTCCAATACTGTGCGCCGACCTTTGGGGATTATATTCTCGCCACTGACCATCCGTCTAGACTACGTCGGATGGTCGCCCTCCTTGAGCACTATCATCGTCGCGCATCAGGGCACAGACCCCACCCAATTGTGCGTATTATATTCATCCGCGACTTTCATCCCCAATTTATCTCACCCAACCCCAGCGAATCCGTCCTCACCGACATCGACTTCCCCCAAGACTCGCTCGACGCCACGCTCTTCCCCGGCGTGCCCTCCGGTGCGCGCGTGCACGGCGGCTTCCGCGACGCGCATGCTGATACCGCGACCGCCGTCCTCGCCGCCGTGCGCGCCCTCATCACTGCGCAGAACACCAACTCGGTGACGGCGGTCGGACACTCGCTGGGTGGCGCCATCGCGGAGCTTGACGCGGTGTTCTTGAAGCTGAATATCCCGGACGCGGATGTGAAGGCGGTTACCTTTGGCAAGCCGCGGGTGGGGAATCCTGAGTGGGCGGAGTTTGTGGATGCGAAGGTGGACGGGTTTACGAGGATTAACAACAAGAAGGGTACGGCTGCTTGGAGATGCAGACTCGAGGAGGGAAATTGACGACTTCGCGCAGATCTAGTTCCAATCCTCCCTGGTCGCGGCCTTGGGTTCTCGCACCCCGAGGGCGAGGTGCACATCGTCGAGGATGGAGTTTGGGTCGAGTGCCCAGGAAACGATGATGCGGATGACGATGAGTGCACTATCCAGACGGTATGTTCAGAATATGCGCGCCGAGAGGATTCCCTCGCTGACGATTGGTCCTGCGCAGGTCCCCAACATCTTCGAGGGCAACATTATCGACCATGTAAGCGACCTGTCTTACATCCTCGACGACTGTGGCACTAACCGAGGTTCTGTCAGCTTGGTCCTTACGCCGGCATTTACATCAGCACTATCTCGTGCTGAATGTTGGGAAGAGTATCGCTATGAAGAGATGCTATGCCTATGGTGCGAACCTCTCGTGCTTCTCTCTCGGAGAGCATCAAACATGTAATATGTGTATATGAGAAACCAAAAGAGCATACAGCGGATATACCCATAGAACATGAAATTTGGTGGCGCTCACGTCCTCAAAGTATTTCTGCACCCATCTCCGCCTCTTCTGCCCTTTACTTCACGCACTTTCGTACGTACAACCTGGTTCCCCTACTGCTCGGTGGCGTAGGTGACCATCTAGCTGCATCGACCATTAGGCTACTGCGTCAAGGCCGTTCGCGATTCGCGTTCAAGGACATGATCATGATGAGGATCCCGCCGAATCCTCATCGATATCTGGCATCGTGAAACCGCGTCTAGAGCGCATGTCAGCCTGCCTTGAGACACAAAAGTTCGCGTGGACGCTTACACTGTCTCTTCCTCCTCGGCAGCAAACATTTCGGTGTATTCCTCCAAGACCGCCGTGCGTACGTCCTCGTAGTCTGTCCACGACGCTTGCCCCATCCCGTCCCATTCCACGGATGTCAGGCCGCGCATCGCGTAAACGACGCCTACATCCACGCCCTTGCAATCCTTGATGAAAATTCGAGGGACGTGGCTGTTCGGGACTTTGAGACGCTGGCGCTCAGCGCATGCCCAGACAATCATCAGGATGAGCGGAAGAACCGATGCTTCTTTTTCCGCAACCCGAGCCTTGTAGTACCCCACAAGTGGGGTCCAGAGGTCTATGCCGACGAGACGTATGCTTTGGAGGTTTGGGAATAGCTGGATGACATGCCCATCCTCGTCGCAGACAGCGCGACGGTCGCAGAAACGCGTGTCGACGCCGATGGACAACATGAGGCGGACGACGACTCCTTCGAGTAGGAAGGCCGGTGGTAGCGCATCGACGGTCCAATTCGTCACATGAGGCATATTGTTCTTCCACCACAACGGTTGCTTGCCGTAGCTGGCACACTCAGAGTTGTCGTCTTCAAGAAAACCACGGGCGCTGAAGTCCACGACTCGAAATGGGCGGATCATTTCCAGTGGCCGTCGCAGGGCTTCAGCAATAGAAGGTGATGGAGAGAATACGTTGAGGACGATCGCTTGGCATTGCGAGCCAGTGCCGGACTGCAGCCGTACATCTAGCGTTTCCGCAACAGTGCCTTCGTCGTCATAAGAGCGTTCCACGCCGAGCTCCAATTCCACAGGAGAAGGGCCTACGTAGTCGTGGAACCTGTGCAGAACGGGTACCGTGTGCAACAGTTCCGCGACCTCGCACACAACTACCCAGCTCTCCGCAGTAAATTTGAGGCTCTGCAAGAAAAGCTCGAATGCGCATTGTTCCCCTAGCGAGGGCGCTCGAGGGCTGGCCACAAAACGCATACTGGCGAGACTCCTAGGCAGGACCAGCACCTGACCAGGTGTGATGAGCGGCATGTCGTAAACAGATGCAAGGCAGACCGATTGGAGTTGTGGCATCGTCTGTAGCAAGTCGTGGATGAAACCGACACTCCACAGCGGACTTGGGTACCGCAAGACAAATGTGGTAACCCCGGCATATAGGTTCGAGGTCAATGGAAGGTAGCAGAAGTCCAGCTCCAGCGTTCTGAGAAGAGGTGGTCGCTGGAGCGTATGCCCTTGAAAGACGTCAGGCAAACATGGAGCTGTACTGTGATGGTCATACGGCGATTCGACCTTCAGCGAGAGCACCTCGAGCCGCGGCGCGCTGTCTTGGACGAACTGGGCTAGCATCCTCCTGATTTCCCATCTAGAGCCAGAGATAGCGAGCTCGACTAGCTGCTCGGTGTGTAGAGCAACAGTGGTCGCGCAGTGCCGCATATCTGACTGGCTCAAGTCGATATTGAACGCTAGCGGTGCATCCCGCGCCCGACGTAGAGCCATATAAGTCCAGTACGGCGGTTCAAACGGTATTGAGGCGGCCCAAAATTTCTTGCACGCCAAAGCGATTGAACGCCATTGGCGGCAAACCTGAGAAGGGGCCACCCAGTTCACGCCTTGCTCGCTGTAAAGGGCGTCACGATCGCGCGGGGCGCAATGCATGAATATCTCCACAAGAAGTTCGGCAGGGAGGTCTTGCACAAATGGCATCGAATGCGGGAGAAGGTCCTTGAGTGAGATGAGGGATATCTTCAAGTGCGTGAAGGCAAGAAGAGGCGATCAGTTGTCCTTGTCACGGGACACGTGTCAGACGCGTGGCCTGTTACGTAGTCACACCCAGAATTCATCCAGGAACTTGCCCTCTCCCTTCATCTCGTTGGAGCTCCTGTGAAGTGCCCAAACATGCTCTCGAGAAGATCACTGGAAGAAAAACACCATACTGAGCTTGTGCCGTATGACGAACGAGTTGCGAACATGAAAATAGTCTGGAACGTATAAGATGGCTGCGTCCTGGACCCGCGCCTCGACTGCAATCCTACAGACGTCCCTCCCCATTATCCCCATACCCCAGTGAACCTCGGTTAATAGGTGCCGCGACGCTGCCACTGACCTTGGTGGGCTCGATGCTGTCCCGGCGCGCTAGATCCTGCTAGACCTCCGTGCCGCTGTGCGATATCCTCGCGCCCATATTCCTGCCATTTTCCCATCGAGTCATGTCAGAGGCCAGGTCTCCGTGACGCTTCCATAGCAGCGTCCGCAGAGCAGCTATGGACAGGCAACGGACGCGCAATGCGCAGCACCATGGTAAGCGCCGAGCTGCAAGTTCTCTGCGCCCCAACGCCAACTTTGTCCTCCCGTACGAGGCCACCCGAGGTCAGTATCATTCATCACTATGTTCAATCATCCCGCGGTCTTGGTCATATCTTACCAGGCATCGCGCGCTCTTCCCTGCCCATCGTCGCCACCCACATGCGCCCGTGGACGGCCGCCCGCCACTACCCCGAACGCGTGCGGCGCCGACCAAAGGGGACCCTCGTGCTTCCCCGCAGCCCCCTTCGTACGCGAAGGCGCTCGCACCTTGCCGACCAATAAGCGCGCATATCTGCGTGCTGATCTGCCACACGTCTCGCGATGGCTGGGGACGGCAGAGGACGGCAAGGGGGCAGTCATCTATCACTGCTGTGCTTATTTATATGGGCTTTCGAGAGCTCGCGGGACCAGGGTCCCCTCCTCCGACGTTCTTTGTCTGCGAAGCGCCTTGAGCCCGGTTGCCCATCAGTATGCTGTCGCTCCTTGCTGCCTTCTCACTTCCGCTCCTTGTCGCCGCTGGACCCGCGCCAGCGCGCCGCGAGACGACCAAGCTAACCCAGGATGAGATCGACGGGTTCACCCCGTTCGCGCAGTATGCACTTTCGGCCTATTGCCACGATGGTATCGATACCTGGGCTTGCGGAGGTGAGTGCGTTCGTCGATGTGTGACCTTACACTAACTGTATCGCACTAGCGTCCTGCGAGGCCAACAGCGACTTCGAGCTCTCTGTCACCGGCGGTGACGGCAGCGAGGTTCAGTACTGTAGGTACCGCACTTAAGGCCCATCCGTACCCTCGCTAACCGACGGTATAGACTACATCGGCTTCTCGCCCTCGCTCAATTCGATCATCGTCGCCCACGAGGGCACTAATCCAACGAAGTTGTGCGTAAATCCCTTTGGCAGGTCTGCATTCGTACTAACAACAATGTCAGGGAGGCCGACCTCACCGACGTGAACCTCGTCCAAGACTCCGTCAACGCGACGCTCTTCCCCGACATCGACTCCGCGGCGCAGGTGCACACCGGCTTCCGCGACGTGCAAGCCGCCACCGCGGACGCCGTCCTCGCGGCCGTGCGTGACCTCCTATCCTCGAAGGACACGAAGACTATCACGACTGTTGGCCACTCGCTCGGCGGCGCGCTCGCGGAGCTGGACTCAGTCTTCCTCAAGCTGAACAACCCCGACGCGACCGTCAATGTTGTCACCTTTGGCAAGCCGCGCGTGGGCAATGCGGCGTGGGCAGAGGTCGTGGACTCGACGGTGAGCCGGTGAATGGTAACAATGAGGAAAGTAAGCTGATCATGAGAATAGGTCGACTCCTTTAAGCGCGTCGACAACAAGCACGACCTGATTCCCATCCTTCCCGGGCGTGGACTCGGTTCGGCGCACCCCGAGGGCGAGATCCACATCGTCGACGATGCCACCTGGGTGAAGTGCCCTGGTACGTGCCGCCTCTACAGCCTTCATATTACATGGCTAACCAGAGCTGCAGACAACGACGATGCCGACGATGAAGACTGCACGATTAAGACCGTGCCTAATGTATTCGACGGCGACATTGGTGACCATGTAAGCTCATGTTCCTCCTCCCTGTAATGCACGTTTAACATGATATGCAGCTCGGGCCATACAACGGCGTCACCCTCAGCACTTTGAACTGCTGAGTGGGGGAGTGGAGGGCATGTTATTTATATGACGATATTTATCTGCCTGGTGCTTTCGCATGCGCAACAACCTGTACCCGTATACCATGTCTTGGGTCGTGACCCCATTGCCTGCTCATGAACCACATGAGCGACTCAAATTCTGTCTTTGCGTCCTTGAAGAAGTGCGAAACAAGCTGGAGTGCCAGGATTCGAACCCATGTCCAGGTTTTCCTGCGTGCAGCGTCGAACCCGCGATCGTACGTAACTCGTCCCAAACCATCAATGGCACTTCATCGACCCTCATGGCACTGAGCTCGAAGTAGCTGTACTTACTATCCTAGAGTCAGCGAGCCTGTTGCACTACGACCCCAGCGTGATCCCCAAGCTACAAATCGTTGACACGGCCGCCGATTCCTGAAGCCCGGGCGCTTATCTGACGATTTTCAGCCCTATTCATCCTGTATTCATCACCGTGCCTCTGGATCGCGTGGGCGCTATGTATACGACTCGCAGAATGCCTGATGCCAGTCTGAGACACGCACTCTGGGGCCCGAGGCATTCTTAATCCTAACCGTCATCGAGGCTCCTACACGCCCGTCGAGAACTGCGAGAATAGCAGTCCGTGGACGCGCAAGCTGACCTTGATCTCACTATATAGGCACCGATCCCGAGAAAGGGTGAGCATCAGAACGCAGCCTCTTTACATGTACGTGCTTCGACTTGCTGGACGATAGTAGCCTCACGAAAGCGGCACCCACTAGGATACCTTGGACGGACGTGCGCATCATACCGGTCTACGCGGCTCTCCTATCTGCGACCTACTGGGCGTCCAAGGTCCTCTTTCGAGGGCTAACTCGTCCAAAAAACGAGGAGCAGGGTAACGCAGCCAATGACGCGCCATCGTGCGTGACCAGAGACGGGCGCGCATACAAACTCTCCACAGTAGCTTCCTGTGTCGCCCTCGCGGCCATCTCGGCAGCGTCGGCGATTAAAGAAGGATCGCTCGTGGATGCCGCGCTCTCTGCTCCCTTCGTACGTACCATCGATTTCCCTCTCGTGGCGACTTGACCCCAGCCTCGCAGTGTTACGCCACTGCACTTGCTTACGCGTCCACGAGCGGCCTGCCGTACTCTCAGTCCGCCTCCTTACACTTAAATGGGGTACTGCTCACTACATTCGTGGTTTATGCTGCTCGCGACCTGGCGCCTCTTGCTCTTTATGGAGGCCACCCTTCCGACCGGGACGGGCCCTTGCTATGGATCGCAATTAGCCTGCTCTTCACCGCCGGGATACTCATTCCGCTGTTCACACCCGGGAAGCACACTCCCATCAATACAAAGGTACGCGCAAGGCATCTCGTGGTGTACGTAGTCTGACTCCAAGTAGGATCCGTTGCCGGCCACCCCAGAACAGAAGGCGTCCATCATGTCCTTCTGCACGTTCACCTATCTGAACCCCATTATATCGCTGGCGCAGCGTCGCTCCATTACCCTCGATGACCTACCGCCTATCTCGGACACGGACGACGCGGGTCAATTGAAGGTCAGAACCTTTGAGGTGAGTTGCCCGTCCTGAAGTCGGACTTATACCAAGGCTTCATATAGGATCTCGACATGGTTGACGGAAATCGCAAGCGGCACATCTTCTTCGCGCTCACAAAGGTCTTCCGCTGGCAGTACGCGACGTTGGTTCTGTCACTTGTCGTACAGGTCTTCACCAGCTTCGCTGCGCCCCTGGCACTCAACCGCATTCTCAAGTACGTACATTTGATCCTTTCAAATCAGTAAGCTGTCGCTCATTCAATGTTGAGTTACCTTGAACATGGCGCCGTGGGGACGTCTGTACGGCCATGGTTCTGGGTATGCCTCTTGTTCGTCGGACCCTTGATCTCGTCAATCGCGCTGCAGTGGTACATTCACCTGGTGGTGCGTAGGTCCCTCATGCCTTGCAGACATCGTTAGCTGAACTCCAATTCCAGATACGCACCGCTATACGGGCGGAGGCCATAATCACCCAGCTTATATACGAGCACGCCTTACGCTTGCGAACGAATGCCGGCTCAACGAAGCAATCGGCCTCAGAAGTTGTTGCCCAACCCAACTCGGACAACTTCCTTGGTCGCCTCAACACGCTTGTCACGACGGACCTTCAAAACGTCGTCAACGGGCGGGACTTCATCCTAATCCTCGTCTACATCCCTCTGAACGTTGTCGTGGGAATAGTCTTCTTGTACTCTATACTAGGGTGGAGGTGAGATGGGTTTACGACTCGATGTTCGTGGGCTGATATCTCGCAGCGCCCTCGTCGGCCTGAGCGTCATCATCCTATCACTACCCTTGCCCGGCCTATCGGCGAGACTCATTCAGAAGTTAGATCAAGAGCGGCTCAAGCGGCTTGATGATCGCGTGCAGAGCATAACCGAAGGTCCGTCCGCTAGATAGCCTCACTGAAGGATCGCTGCTGACCTCGCTGTCCGTCAGTCCTGAGCGTCATTCGCATGATCAAGCTGTTTGGCTGGGAGCGCAAGATGAAGGAGAAGATCTCGCAGGAGCGCGACGAAGAGCTGCAGTATTTGTTCCGCAGGCGCATCGTCGAGAAGTCGAGCGAAGTCATTGTGTACTGCATCCCCATCGCTGTCATGCTGGCTACTTATGCAACCTAGTGAGTACTCTTGACTCTTGTTACATAGCGCGAGGCTGACCATTCTCAGTGTACGCCCACTCCTTTTACATCCTACCTACCCGACTTTGACATGCGATAGACCGCCGTCATGCGTGAACCCCTTAGTGCCGCCATCGTCTTCAGCTCAATGGCCGTCTTCGACATCCTGCGCAAGATGATAGGTTTGAGCATGAACATCGTCACATTAGGCGTCACGGCGAAGGTTTCGCTTGACCGTATCGACGCATTCTTGTCTCCAGCCAAGGTCTGCAGAACTACTTATTTGTGGACACTCTACTCATTCCTCTCGACAGTCCGATCTCTTAGATGCATTCGACATTTCCCGCGACGTCCAGCCGCCCACCGAACCACCTTCTCGGGATGCGATTGGGTTCAAGCACGCTAGCTTCTCATGGTCAGACAATACGAACGCCTTCGAGCTACGCGTCGACGGCGAGGTCAGGTTCAAAAGTGGCAAGGTCAACCTCATTATTGGGCCAACTGGGTCTGGGAAGACATCGTGCGTACTCACCAACAATGAAGGAAGAGAACTTTGATGGACACCTTCTCAGTCTATTGATGGCTTTGCTCGGCGAGTTGAGATACGCGCCTACGAGCTGCTCCTCCTGGGTCAACCTTCCGCGAGATGCTGGCGTCGCCTACGCTGCGCAGGAGTCGTGGGTGCAGAGTGATACGATCAAGGTATGATGCACGGCATCCCACACCAGAAGTATCGGAGTCACTCTTTTCATCAGAATAACATTGTCTTCGGAGCACCTTTCGATCCGGATCGCTATGAGCAAGTCCTGTACCAGTGCGCGCTCAAGCGCGACTTGGCTTTGTTCGACGCCGGAGATGAGACGGAGGTCGGCGAGAAGGGCGTGACGCTGAGCGGGGGGCAGAAGGCTCGCATCACCCTGGCTCGCGCAGTATACTCAAGGTGTGTTGTAAGGCTTGTATCATGCCTTGGGTCGCTCAATCATCTATGTAGTGCATCGATCCTACTTCTCGACGATATCCTTGCTGCACTGGAGTAAGTCAGAGAACTCGATGCACTATGAGTATGCCACTGACGCCGCCATATTAAGTGTTCACACGACGAAGTGGGTAGTCGAGAAATGTCTGGCCGGTTCTCTCGTCCAAGGGCGCACGGTCATCCTTGTCGTGCGTAGTACTGTCTCCCCACTGTCGAGCTTGCTCTCACGATGATGTTAGACTCACAACATACCGCTCGCTCAGCCCCTCGCAAGCACCGTCATCGCAGTTTCCAGCGGCCACGTCACACTTGAAGCTAGCATCGCTGCTGCCATCAGCCATGATGCGAGGCTGGCGAAGGAGGTAGAGGAAGAAGACGAGCACGTACACGGAGCTACTGAAACCTTGGGAGAAAAACACGCGGACGAAACGCCAACTGGCAAGCTCGTCGTAGAAGAGGAGGTGGAGATAGGCCGCATCACCTGGAGTACATTTGCCACCTACCTACGCGCTGCGGCCGGTCAGAACCTGACGCTATTCCTCGTCGTCTGGATCACTGCCCTCGGCGTCATGGACATCCTCGGCGTCAGCTCAACTTGGTTTTTGGGCTACTGGGCATCGCAATACGAGGATTATCAGCCGAGCGAAGTGAACGTCTCGAGGTCGGTGGTTTCTCATGGTCACGACTAAGACTGACGAGATGACACTGCAGATATCTCGGTAGTTTTGGCCTGATTCTGCTCGCGCAGATCATCGCTACTGTCGTGTCGTTTATGACCTTCATCCTCGGGGGCGTGCGAGCGTCCAGGGTTCTACACGACGCGCTGGCGAATTCTATGCTCGGCGCAACGCTTCGGTAAGTGCAGAGATCGGCCCGTCATAGACTCAGTCCCTCATTTACTCCGTCAGATGGCTCGACCAAACACCAGCGTCCAGAATCATCACGCGCTTCACTTCGGACATGGCTACCTGTACATTTGCTTCCTTCTCATTGAAATATCTCGCTGATCGTGGTATCAGTGGACACCCAAGTCCCTCACGATGCACACTTCCTCTGCCAACTTACAATTATGCTGATCGTTAGGCTGGCCGCCATCGTCATCAACGCGCCCCTTGCGCTCGTCTTCGGTGTCGTAGTCGGAATTGCCGGCGTGCTTCTCGCCTTCGCGTACATGCGCGCACAGATGCCAGTTACGCGCGAGACGTCCAAGGCGCGAGCACCTGTTCTTGCTCAGTGAGTGGCCTATCACTCTACCTGCGGCGGTAGTCGCTTACCGTCTGCCCCAGCTTTGGCGCTTCGATGGCTGGTTTAGGTTGGCTACACCTCATGACGCGCGCATTCCATGCTGACCTCACCAGTCTCCATACGCGCGTACGGAGCTCAAGCGGCGATGATCACCACGTCCATCCAGCACATAAACCAGTACACGCGCGCAGCCAGGATTTCTTTCGATCTACAGCGCTGGATAACGATAAGGTACGCGCTCTTCACCGCTCCTCAAGGCCAAGCTGAGTAAGGTGCAGGATGGACGCGCTAGGAGCTGCGTTCTCCACCTTACTGGCTATATATCTCGTCTACTTCACGGACACCAGTGCAATAGGAGCAAGCTCAACAGGATTCTCCCACAACATGGCTGGTCCGTACTCGAACAACGACTCGAGTGGCACTTTCTAAGTACATTCCAGTCGGATTCAGCGGCATGATCTTGTTCTGGGTACGCATGATGAACATCGTCGAGGGCGATTGTGAGTTCTCGACAGTTGACTACCCAGTCTGGTTCACTGACGAGTCTCTAGGCAACAGGTATAACTTTAATGAAGCATTGTTCTCAGCTAACTCTCCCCTAGTGTCGAGCGCGTCAACCAATGTCTGAAGGTCGAGCAGGAGAGGCCGGCTACTCCAGAAGGGCAGCCTCCCACTCACTGGCCCGCCAGCGGCGAGCTGAACGTGCGCGGTCTCTCCGCGTCATACTCCAAGGGCGGACCCAAGGTTCTTCGTGATATTTCGTTTCACATCACTTCTGGCGAGCGCGTAGGCGTAGGTAAGCGCGCGAACCCTTCCATCCGACCTCTTCCGTCACTGATCGAATTAGTGGGACGTACTGGCGCTGGCAAGAGCTCACTGAGTCTTGCGCTTTTGCGGTGTATAGAATGCGAAGGAGAGGTATACTACGATGGCGTGTCCACCGCAAGCCTGAACCTCGAGGCGCTCCGCGTTAGCATTACCATCATCCCCCAAGTGGTACGCTCGAAGAGTTTCCGTTCGTGCTCCCAATCCATCCTCACGTATTGCCTTGATAGCCCGACATGATCAGCGGCTCGCTGAGGGAGAACCTCAACCCCTTCGACGACCATGACGACGCGACTCTGAATGACGCCCTTCGCGCCGCCGGCCTGTTCGCGTTGCAAGAGGATGAGCGAAGCGGGGCCGTACGCGATAGCAACACCAAGATTGACCTTGACACGAAGATATCATCAGGGGGTTCCAATTTGTCCGTCGGTCAGCGTCAGATTGTCGCTCTCGCGCGTGCTCTCGTGCGTGGTAGCAAGCTGCTCATCCTCGATGAAGGTGCGTAGTTGATCGAGTCCCAATAACCACAGCTCACGATAGCGTGATCCAGCTACATCTGCTATCGGTACGTCAAACCTGGCGTCAAAGGGAAGGCAACTGACACGCCGGTCCTGTAGACTACAGAACGGATAGCATCATCCAGGAATCTCTGCGCCGTCACCTTGGGAACGACGTGACGCTGATGGTCATTGCACACCGCCTGAAGACCGTCATGGACGCAGACAAAATCGTGAGGGATTCGCTCACTGATACAGTCGCTTCATTTGCTGATAAACTTCAGATGGTCTTGGACGCCGGGAAGCTTGTGCGGCGACTGCCTTGATGCCCAGTTATCATGCGTGACTGATACTTGTTTCCCCAGGTGGAATTCGACCGGCCTGAAGCGTTGCTCGCCCAGCAGGACAGCGCCTTGCGCGCCCTTGTAGAGGAGTCGAGCGACAAAGAACATCTCTACAAGCTGGCCGGGATCGCCGTCTGAGCTCGGTACCCTTCTGTTCTGTACACTTCTGCGCCTGGTTGCGCCTTACGGACAAAACAATGCTGTATCCAAGAAAATAAACGTCCATAACTATCCTCCGAGGATACCAAGAAGTCCACTATCCTGGTATCCACCCACGACAATTGGTCGACCCGCAGTCACACTCAATCATGGCGTCTTCAGCTACCTTTTTCCGCTTCTTTTTGGCTTGCCCGCCGTCGTTGTGAGCGAGCTCGGGGTGGTAATCAAGGGTGAGCTCGAGGCCTGCGCAGATGTCCGTATTGGCGACGAAGGCGATGTAAGGGCGATTCTCCTGGTGGGTGGTGTCAGGATGGTTGGAAGGATCTAAGAAGTAACGAAGGAAGCACAACGAAAGAGACGACCGAGAAAAAGGAAGTCCACCGCAAACATACCTCCGGTACCGTGTCCCAGACGACGTGATACGTATCAAGATTCGGCTCACACGAGTGGCTGCAAAAGCGAGGTGAGCAAGATGACCAGAGCTACATGACAGCGCGAGCGTCGTACTTGAGGAATCGGCTCCAATTGCCTACACGAAGCCGTTAGTCCCTGCTCGAACGCAGTCAAAGCAAGACAAGGGAGTGCATCGAAGGGGCGACCAGGAAGTATGGCCACTCACCCGTCATCCAGGCGTTGACAGTATACTCCGGATGCGAACTTCCGGTCGCGCCGCGCAGGTCAAAGCAGTAGCTTCGCTGCTCGTCAGGGACGTTCTCAGCGGCTTCGCGCTTGCTAGAATAGTTGTTCAGCTACTGTACCTGGCGCGCTTGCATCAGAGAACGCACATCAATAACCTGGTATAGACGGGCTGAGTGGCGGTTGAATCCAATGGACAGCTCGCACGTACCCTGAAAAAGTTCCAACAATCGTGCCGGCCTTCATCGGTTGAGGGCTGCGTACACCCCAGCCGCGATTTGGCGTTCGGAATATCTCGATGGGAATCTTGCGCGGCAACTGAGCGACGCGGTTCTGGCAGTCTCCTTCGCAGGGGCAGAACTGTATAGGTCGAGTCAGCGTAGCGCAGGGCGACATAGATGAGATTCACCTGATTGCACTCAAGGACTTCGAACGAGTCGTCGACGTTGGGGAATCTGTACTTGTTCTATTATAGCGACATCAGATTCGATCGGCCCGGCCCTTATATTGATGGACTACGGCGTGATGGCGAACAAAAACACGATCCCAACATACCTCACGGTCGTAGGCGAATATCGGTTGTCCTGCTTTGTTCGTGATCGTATTTACAACCCTATGACAGTCGCATTTGCGAGGGTGGCAGCGATAACCTTCCGTGGCACAGTTGCAGTGGACAAGGAAGGCTGAGGATGGTTCGCGCACGCCGGGTCCCCTGGAGAAAAGGGAAAGAGAGCGAAATAAGTAAGATGCCTTGCAACGTGGTAGTCAAGGGGAACGGGCAGCGATAGTAGTAGGCAAATGCTCACAGGTCATATCCCTGTTCCTTATACCGGAAACCTTCCGGGAGCAATGGAAGCTGCTCATCGTCGAACTCGTTGACGAAGTCCAAAGTAGCAGCCCCGCTTCGCTCGACCTCTTCGTCGATCTGGCCACGGAGGATGGACAAGGGCGTAGCACGGGCTTTGCCCTTTCCCTTCGACCTCGAGGACGCGGAGGGTCGGCCCTCGGGTGTGCCGGACGAACGACTTTGAGACGATGTGGTGGACGGTCGACTCTGAACAGGTCTAGCAGCCATGATGGGAGGCGTCGCAGGATTGGAGAAGCGTGTTGAGGGAGTTTCCGACGAGGAGCTTAGAGCCGACTGCTGTCTGGTCGTTGGGATTGTCTGCATGCCCACATCGTTCTCGACCTCGCGGGCGGGACGAGTCGCGGACGAAGCTGGCTGAAGAGGACGTCTGGGCTTGGGACGTGTTCGTCGGCCTGTCGGCGGTTCGGGTGATCTCGTTGGTTGGGAAGGCGTGTCCATATTCGAGGACATGTTGCGAGAGGCCTGTGAAACCACGCGGCTGCCGCCTGCAAGCGTACTTGAGCGGCTGCTATGAGACTGAGAGGTCGGATCGCGCGTTGTGGACCTCGAAGAATTGACCAGAGTCGACGAGCCAGTACGAGACGCACGCCTCCGCGGCGAAGGAGGCCTGACCGGGGATGGCGCGCGCATGTCATCCACGTCCATGTTACTGCCCGAGGCGGGATCGTGTTCTATGCCCGCCAAGCGCTCAAGCTTCTCCTCGACCGCTTGATCAAGATTCCAGGTGAGCGAGTACAGCGGGTCTCGGTGCTTCCCAGGAGCAACAACGATCGAGGCATTGGCTGCAACCAAACGCTCCTCCGCTAGTTCTTCATCCCACTCTTCGATATCACTCTGTGTCAGTGCTGCATTTTCGAAGGTCGTACTCGATCCATCTGCACGCTTCCAAGGTGTCCAATCGACCTGGGAGCCAGTGCATATCAGTCAGTATTGGACAGAGGCGCGTTAAGGACGCTCATGGCACCCACTTCATGTCTACAGATAAACGTCAGCAGGAGGCATTTCGCTGAATAGTTAGGTATATACATTATCTGTCCTCGGTAGTCGACTTGATAGCCAATATGACGAGACTGCCATTCACCGTTCGCATCGGCGCCCTCGACGTTGTCGAAGGTCTCATGAGGTGAAGACGGACGACTCCAGAAGTGAGCATCATCGGACCCTTCGCTGTCAGAGGACATAATGTGTCTTCATGCTATGTTCAGCATGTAAATGGATGTGAATCGGTTGCCAATGTTCAAGATGGGCGTCAAGACGAAGGGTACGTACACGAACCGCGACTCGTGGAAGACGCGTGCCATCACATCACGAGCAGGACGTAACAGTCACCCAAGCGACCTTTGCATCTTGCTCATTTCGCCCACCATACCTGTTTTACACCTGAGTGCAGCGATCTAAACGCTTCATAGTTTTCTGGTAAGTTATACTGTTTGTAGGGTTTCGATATCTGTCCAACTCTTTGTGCGTCATAACGTAGGCGGCGCTGATCTACACCGACAGGCCTCGGAGCCCAACTAGTTGAGCCTGACGATCCAGATGGCGGCATACTCTTAGCAAGATACTGAAATGTCGACCGCCTACGGGTCGACGACCGTACACGATCTGCTCATAGAACCGCTGGTCCACGTCTTTCTCGATGCGGCCTCATTCGACGTGACCAACATCGCAGAGAACCCCGAAAAACTCAGTCATGTCGCGCCTGTCGTCGTATCTCATGTCTGCTCGCGGTGGAGAGCTATGTCCCTAGACACGCCAAAGTTATGGACACCGGTCGTACTTAGCCAGTCCGCCTGTCGCGATGGACTTCTGCCCGCGTTTTCTCAGCGAAGGGGAGAGGGATCACCTACCGACCTCATCCATTGTCCCAAGTCAATCGACGCAACTGTATCGGGGGGGATGGTGGCCATGCACTCATGGCTGAGCGACGTCTCCTATCGCAGGATTCGAACGCTCATCGCGCGATACGCATGGGGTGCCAGTATCGAGAATCTGCGAGGCTTCCCTCCGCAGACGCCCGCGCAACAGACGATGCGCAGCCGGGCGAGGAGACGGTGGCTGAGCCACCGGGGAGTCGCAGGAAGTCCGCCTTGGGAAAAGCCATGTCAATTGATTATTCTACGACTGGAGGTGCCGGCTCCGATGCCGCGACAGATACGAGCTTGCAGAGCCCACCTCCCCCGCCGCCTTTCGATGAATTCCAAGACGTCCGGATACCCCGCTGCGCCCAGATGACACCGGATACCCAGGCCAGCCTGCAACAGCTAGGAGTCATCAGCATCGATTATACGCCGTTCGAGACCGACCAGTGCAGCTAGGAAGCTGGGAGGCATTTTCGGAGGTGAGTCTCGTCACGCGCTGATGAACAATCGTTGGGCCGCGCTAACGCGGCCTCCCTCGTCAGCCTCACCGAACATCGGTCCCAGGCTATGCCCGTCGCCAACGCGGCCATGATAGATTACGCTCAGCCCTTCTTGCGGGCAGTGACGCGCCCATGGGCTGGCGAGCTGGCTCGCACGAAGACATGGAGCCCGCCTCGTTCCTACCGCATTTTCCGGATCTCGCAGCAATGTTGGATCCTCTGTATCAGCCCGTCCATCAGTTCCAATAGCAGCGTCTCCACGACGATCGATTATCACGGCTGTTGCATCGCAGGCTGAGACTGCGCTCGATGAGCCGTCGAGGCGGTGAACGGTGGGTCCCAACATTCATTCCACGCGGGATATCCCTTTCTTTCCCATCGGGGTAATCATTCGCGGAATGTTAGCCGCGCTTCCTGCTTTTCTTGGTCGCTAGGTAAGTCGAGGCTCGTCGCTTGTCGGTAGGTACCTGCTGGCACAGGGCGCAGCCAAGCTCTAGACATGCTCGAGGGTGCCGTCACCGATCCTTCTCAGGGGTAGGCATTCGCCGTCCTCTCACGCAACATCACATGCTGATCTTGTTGTTTCGCAGGCATGCTCATCACCTTCCGTCCTTCATTCCACGCCCCTCAAACGTCATGTTATGAGCAGTGAAGCGTCGTTAGTGAGGAGCCTCCCAAAGGGCTCAGCTCGTCGGCGTCATGACCGAACGGACATAGAATCGAGCTGTGCTATCAGCACGTTCGCGCATAGAGGAAACCGAGGTCTTTGCGCTCAAGGTCCGTCCTCTCGTAATTATCTCCCAAGACGATGAGCTTTATGACTCAGTACGCAGTGAACAAGGCTCCGTAGCGCAGAACAGCGACATGTCGTCTTTGACTCTGCCGAGACGCCGATGGTCGAGGGAATCTCCCGATTTTGCCTTTACGGCTCGGAAGAAAAATCGGGGAAATTCACAAAGGCTGTCAGATATGGATTCAAGTGCACACGACTGCATGTGGCGGCCGACTCAAGCAGATCGACGGTTGCATCTTCGAGTAAGCTTGCGCATGACGGCGGTCGAAGAGCGCCCGGTCGTCAGCACCTATCGATGCCGCCTCCCGCCGAGGTACGCTCTCAGCTGTGGCGTAGAAAGTGCGCTAATGTGGCTCGGGCAGGGATGCTGGCTGCGCCTTCTGCGCCGTCCCGCGCGAAGTCCCGAGCTGCGGCCCCAGGATGCGATTCGGACGGGTTGGGAGGGCATGACGTCCGCCTCATCCTGAAATATCGCTATGTCTTCGCCGCAGCGCGACATGCGCTCAGTACGAGAGATGCAGACGCCAATCGATCGATTGATCCAAGGAGATACTCGCCGTCGAAGTTACCCCTACCTAATCCCCAGAATTCTGAGGCAAGTACCTACCGTGCCATAAATCATCCAAGAATTTCATTCCTTCCGAGCGCTCCGATTTATTATGTGGCGCGCGGGCTCTGAATATTCCCTGTCGCCGCACTGTCGTCGGCGCCAAGAGGTGGTCGTGACAGCCCGGGAAGTTACCCGAGGCTTGGTCAAATCCGGAGAGGGTGCTTGTCGCCCCCCATGACAGGAGGGAGATCCTGACCACGTCGTACGAGCGCGCCTGTGTACATCGTCCAAGGGTAACAGAACTTCCGACGATGAGGATCTTGCAGGCCAGCCTTGAACCTCCCAAAGACCTCAGACGAAGGACCCGTCGACCCTCGGGATATGGACCTCGTACGCCAGAGCCCATGGCAATTCCGCGCAAGTAGCCATCGTCGGCATCTTCGACTCCATCCGGCGGACGTCTCCCACCTACAACTGACCCAGAAGCCCGTACTGCTCGGACACGCTAGTCGACGCGCCACTTTGAGCTGGCCTGCCTCGAGCCCCGACCCGCGCCTACACACCGAACTAGCGATTGTGGCAGCCTAAAGCAGCCTAAGAGCGCAAATCCTCTTCAGTTCGCAGCGTATTTCGGGTCCCCAGCTATTTCCTAGTGGAAAGTCTATCATCAGCAGTCGTGCGAGCTAGGGACGACGTCCTTCCTGTCCAGCCTAACACTGACATGATAGCGCGTGGTGGGTGCTCGCTCGCGTCCATTCATTCGGGCTGGACGTCATGTATTCGGGCTGACGATATATTGATACTAAACCGTAGATGTAATAATTCAGTCGGATCAGCGTCATCGGAATAGCATGCTGTTGACACGAGCATGTCGTTGTATAGCATGTGGCAGGCAGTATACGAAGCCTTCCCTATGGGGAATATCGTCCGATGGCCACCAAGTCAAAGTCGCACCCTACCTAGATCCCACCCACCCACGTCCACATCCTCGCATCATCGTCGAGCATCTCACATCCGGGCCTTGATCATCGACTGCACGCCCTCCGGGTCGAGTACTGAAGCCGGGTACGGCAACTGCGTAGTCCTCAGATGCTCGCTGCCGCCGTCGACCGGCAGGACCTGCCCCGTGATGAATGCGGCGGCGTCGGAGAAGAGGAAGACCGCAGCGTTCGCGATGTCGCGAAGGTCCCCCATGCGCCCCGCGGGCATGAGGTCGTCGACGCGAGTGGGCCTGTCGGGGCCCTGCAGAAGGATAAGTCAGAAAGTGACGAACGGATACTGAAGACGATACAAAGGAAGAGCTCTGACGCACCTTCGCCGACAGCCTGTCCATGCCCTCTGTCCCCGCGATCGGACCAGGAGCGATCACGTTCGAGCGCACGCCATGTGGACCCTCCTCAACGGCCAGTACTGCCGAGAGTGCATCGACGCCGGCCTTCGCCGCGGAGACGTGCACCTGATACGGCGTACCTATGTGAAGACACGGCGTCAGTACAATACTCGAGCTTACGACGACTAGAGTACAATACAGCAGGACAGGAAAGCTATCTACCAAAGAAAATCGCAACGAAGAATATGACGCACCATTATAATGCAACGTCGCGCTCACGTGAATGTACGCGCCATGGGTCGCGCGTACGTGCTGGAGCGTGGCCTTGATCGTGTTGTACGTGCCGATCTATAGAACGGGTAAGATGGTTTAGCCACTCAGTAGCGGGATCAACAAGTGAACATGAAGGCGGGAACACCACTATACCAACGAATTTGTAGTGGGAACACGATTGAACATGGAGCGGGAACTGAACTGAACATGGAGCGGCAAGGCAACTGAACATGAAGCGGAATGAGCGGGCCGACATAGATGAACCAGCATGCGGTTCGGCGTGCATACGCAGACGCGCGTGCAAGGATTCATTGTATGTACGAGCTGCGCTTGGCAGAGAAGCGCCAAACGTGCAGAGAAGGCCACAACGAGAGGATAGATATACGCACCGTATCAATCTCAATAACCGTGCGGAAGCCGTTCTCGGAAAGACCAGAAATGGGCGCAAGGAAGTTGCCAGCGGCGCCTATAGAAGGAGGGTCAGCATTCAAGTATAGAGTCGCCTTATTGAGGGCAATGAGTCGTCATGAAGGGAGTATAACATGATGAAGAGGTTATAGAGTCGTCATAGAGGACGAATGGCAAGCATACAGTCGCTGCCAAGCAAGCGAGCCACCATAGGAGATAAAGGAGATAGAATCAATGGGTGAATAGGAATGTGATAGGGCTACTAAACGAGATCCATGCGCATGAGTGTATACAGCGCCATATACGCATGGACGCAATAGACAAGGAGATCTCGGAGCGCGAGACCCTGCATAGGCGCGAGATAGACTTGCGCGACATCCTTGTAGCGAGATCCCATTCAGGGAGCCCATGTCATTGATCCCATTTAAGGCGCGCGCCCCACTCGACTACCGCATGCCATTGACCCCATTCAGGCAGTCACAACCCCGCGCACGCCATCCCAGCCAGAGTCGAACACCGAGCCGCAACTCGAGCACTCACCGCATATCACAAAGTCAATCCGGCCATACCTCTCAATCGTCTTCGCCACCGCGTCCCGCAGCGTCTCCGGCTTGCGCACGTCCGCCTGAGCCGCGAGGCAGTCCTGGCCGGTCGCGGCCGAGAGCTCCTTCGCGGCCTGAGTGAGGCGGTCTAGTCTGGGGAGATCGCGTCAATGCCTGGCTTTGAGAGACTTGCCGGACCAGCAGAGGCGCCCGCAGCACGTGGCGTGTTCATCTGGCACGCGAGGACGGTCGCCTGGCACGTGAATTCGATATTCTCTTCTCGCAGGTCTTCCCCTCATCAGGATGTGTGAGAATAGACAAGGCACTCACTTCCTCCCCACGATAGTCGCCCTCGCGCCATGGCGCATCTATAAACATCACTCCTCAGTCCATCGAAGCAATAAATCCAACCCACAATAGCCTCCGTCATCGCACGGCATATACCCGAGCCGCCGCCCGTGCAGAAAAGGACCTTGCCCTTGAAGATGTTCTGCTGGAACACGTCCGTCGAGTTCGCGACCGGGGCGGCGTAGGATTTGAGGGCCATGTTGGTAGGTAGGTGCGCGTGTGAATGTACTAGCAGACCGGGTCTTCGTGAGGTTCCTCGTGGCGTATGCAAGCAATTCTCGTCCTCGTGAAGCAGATAAGCAGTCCTTGTAGCTTATGAAGGACCTTATCAGAGGTCGAGCGCGCAAGGGAGGTCGTGGAATGGCAAGAGGCAAGGGGTGATGGAGTCTTATACCAGCGAGCTCGGGGTCGGCAGTCGGCGACCACTCGGTCCGGATCCTCGGCATTTGCCGAGAACGTGACCACACGTTGAACTTCGTCCTTTTCGACCCTACGGATGCGCGGATGGGAGGGGTGCACGGCGTGAGGTCCGTGCAAGCAGATTGAAGACTTCTAGGTAGCGTGCTTGCTTACATCTACCTGCTCTGAATGTTTGCAGAGATGACTGACTAGTCAAGCCAGAGGATTATGAGCGAGGCAATGGCGCCTTCAATCAAGCCAAAAGCCACATTCCGCTATGATTGGAGTGACGAGAAAGAGGTGATGAAAAGAGCATCACAGTACATAGCTACTATCCTGAGCTACAGGGAAGAATGCTGAGCCTGGGAAACCTCGACGATGTCGCGACGAGTGGCGTCCTCCGAGTCGCGCTCCCAACCACAGGAAATATTAGAAGTGAAGTACTCTGCACGGGAAAAGCCAAGGAATAATATTGTCACCATACAGTAAATCTTGCGTGGTGAGTTTCATGGCGTCGAGGATCGACTTGCGCTGGGCCGCCTCGTTCGCCCCCGAGAGGACCGGAGACGATTATGCCGAGGGCGATCCTCAGATCGCCCGGCGAGAAGCTTGTTGGATATGACAAAGTCGAGCTGCTAACGGTGACGGGTCGCTGTCCTGCGCGTCGCTCGTGCTAGGCGATCCGGACGCGCTAAGCGGGCAACCCAAGCGCATGGTCGAACGAATCGACCCATGGTAGAACTAAACGGCCCTTGGTCGAACTGAACGACCCAACGCGATCCGCACGCGTCAACCTAATCGTCCCTCACACCTGGTCCGAGTCGAGCTCGGTGACCCGACGCGTCGTCCTGCCAGAGCTGGCGGACCTAGAAGAAGGCCGGCGCGTCGCAACGGATTATTCCAAGGAAAGAGAGAAGACGCCAGGATGCCCAGCGACGTCGGCCCACGCGCAGAACTCCGCATAGACAGGTCTTCTTTCCGCCAGGGTCGGAGTACTGGAGTCGGGTTGCTGAGGTCGGGCTTCAAAAGACTATATCTATATTTTTAAGCGTCGGGCTGGTCGAAGGAATGCTGAGGCGGGCCTGCTAGGAGAAATGCTGGTCCCCGATGGCTAGAAATGCTGGTCTCCGATTGCTAGAATTGCTGGTCTCCGATTGCTAGCACACCTGCCCAACGCGGATTTGAGCCAGAACCTCTCGCTCGAGCGAAGACGACCGCGCAGCGTCCGCGATAACCGGCGAGAGGGCGTAGGCGCAGTGACGGGAAGCCAGAAGGGACGACCTGTCGGCGCGGGCAGAATTTCTGACGGCGCGTGCAATTTTTTGAGACTTGTCTTGACACCGTACGTCGAGCCTCGCCTTCTGGGTCATCGTCGCAGCGGAAATCATCGAGAGGCCACGGCGAGAGATGCGCCCGAATCCCGCCAGGAAAGAGAAGTACTGCAGCGTGCAGAGCAGGCGTCGACTCAGTGCGGTTGGTGTCAACGAATTACCGGAAATATTACCGGGAGATAAAGCTGAAGGTGTTCGCAGTGGATGACGCGGAAGGTATTGATATTCGCGTTCATCGTACTTAGAAATTGGCACCGAAATTGTGGGACGCGCTAGCAGCCCGATATACGCCACCCTCCTCATGATACGCCACCCACTGTGTTGGTCCCACCGCCACCCTCCTCGATGACTCCCTCCCGGCGCAGCGCGAACCCCACGACCATCACCCGCCCGCGCCCGGTGACAAGTCTGTCCGCACCAGGTTACAAGTCTGTTGAGCGCGGTACGGCCAGTGCTCCGACTCTGCGACGGAACCGGGGGAGGAAGAGTAAGGTGGGTCGCGAGTGATTACGGTGTTGAGCGAGTGATCACAGTGTTGAGAGAGTGATCACGGTGCTGAGCGAGTGATCACGGTGCTGAGCGAGTGATGGGAGTGTCGGGCGATGGAATGAAGGGGAATGAGCGCGCCAGTTGAACTTTGTCGCCGCGCGATCACGGGGAAGCGTACAAGATCAGGAGCGGTGAGTTGAACTTTGCTGTCGCGCGCGGCCGTGAGATGAAGGGCGCGGAGGGTATTGCGTGAGGGCGCGAGGTGTGTGCGTGAGGGCGCGAAGGATGTGTGTGAGGGACTTCACAACGCATATGAGGCGAGCGAGACGTGTACAGGGACCCAAAGCGCTGATAGCCATCCAGTCCTGTCCGCTGCGCCAAGATCCCCAAGGACTTCGAGAGTGCAGATGTCCCGATAGCTGGGTATCCAGAGGTCAGCGATGACGGAGGCGCAGCAGCGTGTCAGTGAGCGTCCCCCGGCGTGTCAGTGAGCGTCCCCAGATTGACTAGCGCGTGACGAGAGACCTCGGGGCCGTCCAGCATGACGAGAGGCCGTCTAACATGACGAGAGGCCGTCCAACATGACGAGAGGCGGCCCAGCATGACGAGTCCGGAGAGTTGATCGTGACGAGAGAGAAGACCAGGCGCCAGACATGACTGTGTCCGTCATGCCGGCACACCTGCACGGGTGTTGGCGCCCACGAGACGAAGAGGTTGGCGCCCCCGCATCATATCGGGTTCGACATGGGCGCGTGCGCGTCGCGAGCTCGTGGTGTGTCCGGGGCTCGTGGTGCGTCCAAAATATGCCTCACACGCGTCGTAGGGGGCGCCTTGCTCCCACTCTCCGAGCCCCAAGATCTCAACGCGCCGTGGTGCGTCCAAAATACACCGCACGCGCGTCGTAGACTCGTGGTCCTTCCCTCCGAGTTGGTCCTTCCCTCCGAGTCGCAAGGACCCGGCCTGCGCCGCAACCCGTCGAACCCGTATCCTAGACTCGTGGGGGGCGCCCTCTGTGCACCGACTCGTGGGGGGGCCCTCCGTGCACCGACTCGTGGGGGGCACCCTCCGTGCACCGACTCGCTGACGCGGGATGGCTGACGAAGGTGACGATGCCGGCGAGATAGCTGACGGAGCCGGCGAGTTGGCTGACGAGGCGGAGAACCATGGCTGACAAGGGGGTTCCGCGGCGCGGGTCGCGGCCTCCCTTCCCATAATCTGCGGGGAGGACTGGGCAACAAGACCGCGATCATCGCAACCACGGCCATCCAGTGCGGCCTGCGCCCGCGCGAGCCCGTTGGGAGCACGGGGCGTGTAGCCTGTTGGGAGTACGGGCATGTAGGACAGACGGAGAAGCCCCGCCCCAACCCTCGTGAGGCCGCGCCCCAACCCTCATCAGGCGGCGCTGTTGGAGGGTCTTGGTCTTTGATGCGCCGTCAGCTGCCGTTAACCGCCGTCAGAATGCGAGAACAGAACGAAAAGATGAAGGCCTGCGAGAACAAAACGAGAAGATGGAGGGCCTGAGACGGATGGGAATTTGCCTGGAGAACGAAAATGGAAAGGTTCATCGTTGATGACACGAAACAGTACGTCGGGAACAGAGCCAGAGAGCGCTGCAACCTGATGGATCGAGAAGTATGGGATCCAAAGTACGACTGCGACAAGCTGAGTAGTCAACGACCCGAGATAATCCACCAGAACCAGCGAGAGGAGTCAGGAATCGGGGTCCTGCCGCAGCACCTGGAGCGAGCCGCGCCACCGCAGGTCGAGGAGCCGACGTCGAGGGCGGAGACCCGACATCGACGCACGAGGAGCTCCCGGTAGCGCGAGACGCGCCCCCGGTAGCGCCAAACACCCCTCGCGCGCCACCCGGGGCGCCTAGGACGATGATCGACGCGCCGTGAAGCGAGGACAGGGAGAGGGATCCGGTGCTGGAGCTGCCGAGCGCGAGAAACAAGTGCTCGAGCGAAAACAGGTTCTCGAGCACCGAGCTTCCGAGCCCGGGAAGCAGGCGAGTACTCCCGGAAAACAGGTGCCAGCGCGTCCGCTGCTCGTCGCCTCCACCTTGTTTCGAGAGCCGCCACCGCCGACATTCTCGTGATGGACGAGTGACAGACATGCACGGTGATGGGCCGCAATGCTGGAAATTAGATAATTTTAGGTACGGGCCTTGTTTTCCAAGTCGATCAAAATTGCATTTGGTTCCGTGTGACTAAGGCGAAGTTTAATTCGTGCTTACGTGATCGCGGTTGAATTGAGGTGATGTCTCCGGGCGAGAGGTCTGGTGATCTGGGCGAGCGCCTTCGAGTGCTGGGCTGGGAGTTGGTCGGCAGACGTTCGCGATATTCTCGCCAGAGTGTATGCTGGGGCGGGCGCCGGGGACGGTGCTGCTGGTGCTGCCGCCGCGGGAGAGGGAAGAGACGACGAGGGGGTGATGGTCTCGTTTGTGTCCGTCGTGACGGTGCCTGTGCGCGGACACACCTGACCGCTTCCCCACCCACGGTTCGCGAGATCTGAGCGGCGAGATGGCGAGCCGGGTCGCCCCCCGCGCCCGTTCTGGGACTGGCCCGGGCGCACGCCCGTACGTCAACATCGCCGCGCGCTGGGAAAGGAAACCGGCGACATCTGCGCGGCCACATACTTAGCCTCCACCACCCGCGCGCTCTCCGTCTCCCTCCTGCCTCCCCCCGCGAGCCTATGAGCCGCGCCCCCTCCCCCGCACGCCCCGCCAGCGACGATGACGCTCGTGATGCCCAGGCCGGACCGCGAGACGTCCCCGCAGCCCCCGATCCTCGCGGAGACGCGCGAGACGCGCACCACACGGGTGCGCTCCCCTCTCCCCCCCGCGCCCACTAACATAACGTCTGCTAGAGGCCGAACCCAACGCCGCGCTCATCGCGCAGACACTCAACGCGGACGGCACCCCGAAGCGCCCCATGAACGCGTTCATGATCTTCGCCCGCCGCCGCCGCCCCCAGCTCTCCGCCGCGAACCAGAGCATGCGCACGGGCGAGATCAGCAAAATACTGTCTAAGGAGTGGACCCAAATGCCGCTCGTGGGTCCCCCGCGCCACCGTCCCACCCAAACCACTGACTTCCCTCCTCCAGTCTGAGAAACAATTCTACCTTGACCAGGCAAAGCACCTGAAGGACAACTTCAACTCCAAGTACCCCGAGTACGTCTACCGCCGCAAGCCCAACAACAGCGCGCGCCGCCGCCGCCGCGCGGACGGCACCGGCGGCTCGCCAGAAGCAGACGAGCACGAGCACGGCGCGCACGGCCCCGCGGACGACGGCGCGGGCGACACCCCGCCCGCGCGCGCCGCCACATATCCGTACCCGGACACGGGCGTGCGCAGGGAGGCGGACTACTTCCCGGACCGCCTCAGCGACTTCACGCTCCACCGCCCGAGCTCGCTGCAGCACCACCAGGGGCACGGGTACATGGGCGGCTGGGCGGGCAGGCGGCCGCAGAGCTACTCGCCGTCCTCGTCCTCGCACGGCTCGTGGCTGGCGGGGAGCAGCGCGTCGCCGGCGCCGCTGGCGGGCGACGATCCGTATGCGTTCTCGAGCTTTGGTGGATATGGTGGGCAGGGGCAGGGCTCGGTGTCTGGGTCGTCGGGCTTGTCAGGGTCCTCTGGACTGTCTGGCTCGACGGCGTCAGGGCTATCTGGTTCGACGGCGTCTGGCCTCTCCAGCTCTCCCTCTGGTCTCTCCAGCTCCTCAGGCGTCCCCGCGCCCTCACTCTTCGGCCTCGACGGGCGTGGGAGCGGTTTTGGTGGCGGGCGCGCATTCCTCCCGCCCGTGTCGAGTGACTACGGCTCCCGCAGCTCGGACTATGCGTCTCGAGGCTCGGATTTCGCCGGCCGCACCTCGGAGCTGGGCGGCGGAAGAGGGTCGGAATATGGCAGGTCGGAGTACAACAGGTCGGAGTTCAGCCGTGACTTTGCCAGCAACCGCGCGAGCGAGTTTGGCAGCACGCGAGCGAGTGACTTCGGGAGCAACAGGGCGAGCGACTTTGGCGGCAGCAGCAGCACGGGCAGCAGTGACTATGCAGGAGGACGAGGAGACTACTCGCGCGCAGACTACACGGCGCGCGCAGAGTACGACGGCGCGCACTCTCGCTCGGCCGACCTCGCTGCTCGCGCGCGCGAGATCGCCGTGCGGGCGGGCGTTGACGTCTCGCGAATGGGCGGCGACGTCTCGCGAATGGGTGGTGACGTCTCGCGAACGAGTGACCTCCCCGCGCTCTCAGCGTCGCGCTCGACAGAGTTCCCGCGCGGGCCTGATTTTTCGTCGTCTACGTCCTCTGCGCGGAGTGACAGTTCACTACGCGGGGACTCACTGTTCGGCACCGGACGTGTGGGACTGCCGCCGCTACCACGGCTGGGCGGGTACGCAGGGAGCGGCGGGAGCGCGTCACCGCACAACCCGTCCGCGCCGGATTTGATGTGGCCGAAGCGCGAGCAATGAGGGGTCGATGTTGGGCGAGGAAGGACGAGGTGCGATCATCGACGGGCTGGAGCCGGGCGGCTGGCTAACGTCGACCGTGCAGACGCCCAGACATGGTGGACGCCGTTTCGTGATAATAAATACCGCGCAGCTCTGGTCAGCCGCGCGGCGCCATTGTCCCTCGACGACGCGTTCATGCTCTACATTGTCACCAACCATCGCCGACGTCCTCACCCTCCGCCCGCTCCCCAGCCTCCCACCCTAGCCACACCAACTGCCAACGCCTCAGCCAACGAACCAAACCGAACGAATAAACCAAACAACCACCGCCGCCGCCGCAATCTAATTCTACCGCGCATGTACATACTATCTCTCCTCCTCGTTTTCCCCGGGTTTTTCTTGGTGTGGACACGGACGGTCTCTGGGCTCGGATGGACGCTCGCTGTTTTCATATACTCACGCTACTCATGCGTGCCGTTTTCCCCCCATGCGTGTTGTCTCCAACAAATATTTTCCTCCTCGTACTCTACCCTTGCGTCTTGTCTCGCCGCCCGCGTCTGCTGTCCCGACCCGCCTGCCGTCCCCGACTCGTCACCCCGGCCTGTCGATTAATCACCGTCGGTAGGCGCGAGGAGATCGGCCGGGCACGCGTGCCTCCAGTGCTTTGTCGGCTCTGCCTACGCCGTGAATGTGTCCCCTGCTCCGCTACGTATTATCTATTACCGCGCGTCGTGTTTGTGCTTGCTGATCGTCCTGTATAGTAGAGCTATCTATCGTGCTTGTGTCTTATAACAACTAGTGTCCATCGATCCGGTGAAACGTCCGCTTTCGACAAGGCAACAAATTCGATCGAGGAGCAGGAAGGAGTGACATTTCGGGGTAGCAGTAAATTCGATCTCGGTGCAGTAAAAATGATATCTCGGCGCGGCGACAGGGTAATATCGATGCAGCGACAGACACAAATTCGGCGGTGCAACAAATTCGATCTCGACGCCGACACGTCCAATCCCAACGCAGGAACAAATGTCATTTGTTGAAGACGGCCGCGAGCAGGTGCGAGGTGTGGTATGATTTTTTCTTCGACCTTCCCAGCCTCGTCGGCCTCGTTTTCCCGAGCGCCCTCGTATGCGCTCATTGGGCGCCACCCGATGGCAAATTTTCCTCCGTCAGAGCCAGCATGGTGCGCCGCCTTCTCTTCCTCAGCTTCCCTCCCTGGTCGCTGAACCTAAAATCCCAGCGTGGGCGTAGCGCCACCGACCATCCGCACGTGCGCCTCATTGGCCCCGCCGCGCACCCCACTCTCCCCACCCAGCGTGTGCACTTCGTGGCCATGGTGGGTCCTCTCGCCCGCGCTCGCTACCTTGACATCATCCCCCAGCGCAATGTGCCGAGTCTATGGGATCTGCTACCCCGCTAGCGATCCAATTCAGCGAGATTCGCCGACGAAGGACATCTGGTACGCTCAACACAGCGAAGACAGCCCGCCAAGCAAGCATAGCGCGGCATAATCACTACTGAATGCATAGGCTAATCTACACACTAGCTAAGTATTGAGGTCATTAGGCAGATGTGTATACCCTGAGGTATAGCGCCTATTGACCCAAATGCGGACAGTTTATTCAGAGCGGGTACTATGTAATAGAATCGCGGGGGCATTGAATTCGGTGAATTATACTATGGCAGAATCCTTCAAGGGGCGTCCGCTGGCAGAATCGCTCAGATATCCTCCGCTTCGTATAGAGCTCGTCGGCCGTGGCGCATGAATGTGGCCGTCTGCGGCTCCGCGCAAGATCAATCGCGTTGGCCAATGGAAGCGCGGCAATTGAGCAGGCTTCCAAGACACAGAACCTTGAGAGACGTTTTACATGCGCAGCGCGAAGAAGACATGAGAAGAAGCGCCTCGCGTGCTCTGGAAGATCGCGAGTGAAGTTTAACAGGCGAGAGAAGGCGCGTCGGCGTCAAGGCGGGTAAGACCTTGTACTAGGCTGGGGGCGACAGCGTGAGGGGAAGGGTCCCCCAGGAACAAGTGTTGCGAGGAGATACGGCAGGCAGAGGACAGGGGCGCAAGTTCAACTTTCGAGAAGTATCTCCACGCCAAAAAATCGGGACGGAGGTCAATTTGTATGACACGGGAGCGAGGGGAGTGTTCCGAGCACCCATTTATCGGATGCCCGCACTTGCTGATGTCGAGGATGCATGCCGATAAATAGCCATCGGGACTATAATTGTACGTGCCAAGCCCAAGCGCGGTCTGGAATTGTTACAGACTGAGCACGAGATGGAGGGAAACAAGGTCGAATATGCAGAGAATATCAGGAGGACAGAGTGCGAGTCGGAGCGATCGTGCACATACGCAACGCTGGGTCGCTGACACCGACAGACAACGTACAATGACAGGGGGCCAGGGTAGAGGCCGCGTACGACACAGATGCGTTGGAACCGCGCCAAGCGCAGGGGGAGGGATATCACCGATGGGGACCTGGCGGGCAAAAGCGAGGTGACTTCAGCGGATCTGGCCCGGGGGCTCGTGATCAGAACGGTTCGGAGTGGGTTCGAGGGCGGTTCGTATGTCGGCGTGAGTCAGACTACTGCCGGCCAATGGGAGGCGCAGGAGGATGTTGCTACCCTGGAGTGATCTGGCTTCTTTGGGGGCGCCCGCGCGCGGCGCCGCACTGCTGGAGGTGAGAGCGAGGTCAGCGATCGGGGTGCACAGACGGTCGGCGGCACAGAGAGAGTTCAGCGCGTAGGAGCAAGAGCGGCGCGTAGAGATCTGGCTCCCGAGCCCCGGAAGAAAGTAGAAATCGGGATGGGGCAAAGAGCTGCCATGGGGGCGCGCCGTTGACGTGCGGGCGCTGCCGTGGACGCGCTGCGAGCGGCATCAGCGCCAGTGATTCGGCTTGCCTGCCCCCTCCTCTCCGTCCAAGGGCGGGCAAATTTTGGGGCGCTGGGTGCTGCTGGCGGGGCCTGGAACGGGTAACTTGGCGAAGGCAATGCCCCCGCGCCGCCATCTCTCGCGCGTGATGCGGCGTATGGCAACCCTCCTTCGTCGAGCGGGCGGGCCTGCGGCGAGAGCGGAATGAGACCAGAGGAAGCAGAGCGCCCAGGGCACAGGGTCGAGAGAGAAGCGTGGAAATGGGGCGCGGTCTTGCGCGGGAAGTTCTGGCTGGTTATTTCGGGGGCTGGCGATGGGGTCAGCAGCATTCCCAGGCGGAGAATTCCTGTAGGGGACAGGATATGCTCCGCGGGAAGACCAGACTGGGATAGAGGGTTTGGGGGATGTCGCTGCAGGTCCCGTGGTTACTAGAGGGTGACGTGGTGGGTGCGGCTGGGCTGTGGTGGGCGGACGGGGCCGGGTCCTCGTCCAGTGATATTGGTTGCCGTTTTGGGCGGCTGGACGGTCAAAGCGCATTATAGCAAGCCCTTTTCGGGTACAAGGCGCGGCGCCCGCTTCAATGAATTGTGAAGGACTTCCATCGGGACATCACATATACTCGAGGACGTTTATTCCGGAATATACAGTAGCATTTCAACAACGTTGAATGGGCATTCAAATTTTGAAGCCCGGTCGCAATGCTTCCCGTCCGGCCCGGTGGAGAGCAGCGCTGGTGCTTGACTGTGATTCTGGGTATCGGCTGAACAGAATATGAAGGTCTTCACATCACCAGCCTAGTCCTCTGAAGTTGGTTTCTGACCATGCGATGGATCCGAGTACATCAAGGTCATCAGACATGTCACAGAGATTTGCGAGCTTAGATAGAGGAGGAAGGGTGCTGAAGCAGGGCGAACTTCATATCCACCGTTCATATCATCCACCATGATGGTCAGAGCCAGACCGCCTAGCCGAAGCGTCATTGCCCTCCTCGGCATCTTCCGCTGGCAATCGCCGATATCGCACCCCTGAGAATCTACGCCTTCGTCCTGATTGTGATGAAGGACGCACTAACGGACGCCAGTATGTGGCCACAACGCTTCTCCCCGAGCTTCTGCTGAACCATTGTACAACAGACTTCCCTCGTACTGCCGATGGGCGTGTCTACCACCTAGGCGTCCGCCCAGGCGAGGTCGCGAACCGCATCGTAAGCATCCGCCAAGGTCGGATGGTGGTGGCAGGCCGCCTAACATCCGACAGGTCACTGTGGGCTCGCCCTCGCGCGCGCATACCTTAGCGTCGCTGTTAGATGCGTCGCCAAAGCCCTTCACGCTCGCTTCTGAGCGTGGCTTCCTGACCATCACTGGGCGCTACAAGGGCGTCCCAATCTCTATCATGAGCATCGGTATGGTGAGTTACCGCCTCTGCAAGTCTTATCTTATTGCCCCTCCTTTCTTCCGCTCCTCTGCCCTTCTTCTACCGGACTCGAGTTAGAATCGAAGCACCCATTTGTGCGGCCTATACTGATGTCCAGATCTAGGGCTCGCCCAACCTCGATTTCTTTGTTCGCGAGTCGCGCGAATGCGTCGTTGGCGACATGGCGATCGTGCGGTCAGTAATATCCGTCCTTCAATTATCCTCGCCTGATATGTTCATCGTAGGCTCGGATCCTGCGGCGGCCTCCTCGATGTCCAGCCGGGAACCGTTGTCGTACCGCGCGCGTGCGTGAACGTGTGGCGCAACGTCGACTTCGATTTCCTGAACTGCGAGGAAGAGAACCCGAAAGATGCGTATATGGTCAGCAAGCCGGTATGATCTTTTGCGACGCGCACAGATTCCTGTCCTGACGTGTTTTCTAGGCAAGCGCTGACCAGGAATTGCATGACATCGTGAGCATCTCATCTCGCCTGTCTTCCGCGCTCATTGTCTTATTGTTCGCAGGTTCAAGCGGCTCTGGAGGCGGCAAAGCCTGCTGATTGGCCCGCTCCAATTCTTGGCGGCACTGTCAATGCGTCGGCGGACAGGTAAATGGAGTCTCTGTACAGCGTATCTTTCCTGCTTTGCGCCCACGCTACCGTAAGACGCTTACCTACCCTCACAGCTTCTACTCCTCGCAAGGTCGTCAGACATCATTCCCAGATCACAACTCCGGTCTCATCGAACGGCTGCTACGCGAAGTCGAAGGTCTGGCGACGCTCGAGGTACGTCACTTTCCACTGCGGTTGTATCACCGCATTCAGACTCGTTCTGACGCACGTTGGCTCGCAGATGGAGACCTTCCATTTGTATCACCTCGCCCGCTGCTGGGGCCGCAAGCGCACGACCGCCTCAAGCGGAGCGCCGCCGCTGGCCACCGGTCCCGTGGAGCCCAGCATATCGGAGGGGAAGGCGGCGTCGCAGTCTACTGACAAAGACACCGGAGTCGCCGCCCGCGTCGCTGCGCCGGACACGACGATCCGGGCTGCGGGTGCTCAAATTATCTTTGCGGCACGCCAGTCGCGCGGTTTCATCACGCCTGAGCAGGTGGGACAAGTTGAGCGGTGGGCCGGCCAAGGTGTATTGGATGCGCTGGCAAGTGTAAACATTGAGGTGAGTTTGGCGAGCGCTTCAGATCGCCTTCCGGAGTGCTGACATAGGGTCAGAAAATACACCCTGAGCAAGACAGCGTTTGGGCTCTGTAGATAGAATCGAATGTAGCATTATTTGCAAAGATAGAGTCTCCTTTTATCATGTTGGCACATAAAGCTCGACTTTGAGTGTCATATGCGGTCAGCGAGCTAGGACGCTGCGATCCTGGACGATCAAGTTCAACTTTGCACGTGAAGCCCCGTGCTCCCGGGCGGATCCGATGTCGTTCCCACGCTTTGCTGCCGTGACGCGGCGGAATTTCCTGACTTGCTCTTCATCCCTCGCGCCGTCCTACCAGTATTTGGTATGCCAATTTCCCTCGTGTCTTACGGCGCACATCAATTCTGACGCCCTTCTCAGCACATATAGCCGGTCGATCTCCTACTCCTCAAAACTCAAACCCACACGGCGTGCGTGCCACTGTCAGGGCTCTTTCACGGTCTACCACGTGCCGCCGACTCTACATACCTGCAAGCAAGGACAATGAAGCACCCAAGGGTGGCTCAGGCGGAGACCGAGCTCTTGACGGTTTCAGCGAAGTTGGACGTCCTGCATCGCCGGCAAGCGGACCTTCAACGCGTCATTGACGAGACTTTACGCCTCAAAAGATCGATAGACGACGAGCTGAAAGGGCTAGAGGAAAGGCGGCATGAATTAGAGCGCGAGAAGCTTCCCATCAGCTGGCTTCCGAACGAAGTGCTGGCTCGCGTCTTCACGGCCGCCGCCGACTACGACCTCGCCAGCATATCAGAGGCGCAAGACGAGGTGGCGGCGCAGCGGCGCGCGCTGCCGATCGCTCTGAGCCACGTCTGCTCGCGTTGGAGGAGCGTTGCGCTGGGCACGCGCGAGCTCTGGTCTTTCATCCTCATTGTCGACGTGGCCTCCGCTTCTTTGCCGCCGGACCACTCCTTGCCTAAATCCGCCTCGGCGTTCTTGAAGCGCAGCGGAGATGCATGTCTTCTCGACGTGTGCATCATGCCGCCGCCGCCAGATCCGAAGCTTCAGGTCTCCTTGATGAACATCTTCGTCAAGATCCCGTGTCGCAGGATGAGAGCGCTGCTCATACGGTGCAGGGAACCGTCACTGGCAGGGTCTGCAGTTTTTGCGATCAATAACAATCCTGTCATACGACGAACTCTCAAGTACCTCGATATCTCATTGCTTAGCGACGCCGTCCCTAGCAGGGCGCTTTTCCTGGCCAGGGACAGGAAGTCGGAAGACCCGGGCCCTTCGCAGCTTACCAGCTTGCGACTCCGCAGGATACCAGTGGCGACGATGCACTCATGTTTCTTTGTTGGGCTGCGCCGACTAGAGCTCTCTTTTCCACCTTCTTCACATCGCACACCGATTCCGGCGTACTACTTGACGGTTTCTGGGCTCCGTATGGTTTTGAAGTACGCTTCCCATCTGGAGGAATTGATTCTATGCGACGCGGCTCCGGTCTTCGACCAACAACCGGATGCGGGGAACTACCAGACTTTGTCATTGACGCATCTGCGCCGCCTAGAGTGGTCATATCCGATGGGTAGCGATGTTCAACGCCTGCTTTACATCTTCGACTTTCCCGCGCTTGAAGACCTGGATATTTCGGCCGTCCGCAACTCGTACGACCATACTATAGCTCAGATGTTGCCACCGCATCTAGCGCTGTGGCAAGAGCCCGCCGAGTACCGCTGCCTGCAGATGCCCAAGCTGGATAGGCTCGCACTCACATGCCTGGACGGCGCAGAATGTCTGTTGCGCCAGTGCGATACCACGCAGCTGAAGAGGCTGGAGCTCGTCGGCGGCACTGCACGCCTCGAGAATTTCCTCCGGGACCCTCGTCTGACGCAGCTCACACATCTGCTGCTCTCCGAAGTCGATATCGAGCCGGCAGCAGCAGATCATCTGCTCGGATACCTCCCACAACTCGTTTCCCTCACCCTTGAGCACGTCGGCAGCGTCGATCCCATATTTGTGGCGCTTCAGAAGACGAACACGGCGGTGCCAGGCGCGGCCGGTGGACTCGCGACTACACCGGCGACCAGCGTGCGGTACTGTCCGCGACTGAAGGAGATTACGCTCTGGAACTGCGTGGACGTGACAGGCCCTGCGCTTTATGGTGTCGTGCGCGTTCGAAATGGTTTGGGGGGTCCAGCAGGATCGGAGGCGTCGGCCGTATTGGCGCCTAGAAGTGCTGGGCTGTCTACTCGCCCGGCGACGCCCAACACACAACGGGCTCTAAGACGCCTCCCTGGGAAGCGGCAGGACGTGGTCGGTGCACAAAGGCCGTGCAAAATCGAGCGCATCCTGGTGGAAGACTGTCCTGGGATTGGCGTGGGTGTTTTGAAGACTCTGCGAGGGCTTGGTATCGCTGGTATCTCTCTGTAGCCAACGTATGGATGAATCGCGTAGAGAAATGATTTGCCCGTGGCACATAGACACAATCAATTGACCTCCACTTTCAAGGTCCGCATATGCCTCTTGATAATGAACAGGCACGACGCCCTCCTCGTAAGGTGGGAGCCCAGTTTCCGATACCATGCATTTCTTATGATTGACGCACACTATTTTCCTCATGCGGCGCTTCACGTTGCTCTTTTGTCTGGGTTCGAGCAGATTCATCTTCAACTCCGCACGTGATGTGTTTCGGATTGTTCCGATATAATTCACACGATTCGAGGCCGTGACGCGACTGGGTTTGATGACTTGTCCCTTGTCCCGCGCGTCGAACGAGCGATCGGTTCGTGCATCAGACGTTTACTCTATGTCATCTAGAGCTGCTCAATTTCCTCAGACTCTGCAGCTACTTCATCTTCCTGCTCTTCCCGGAAGTCCTATCCCTACTGACCTTTAGACGGCGTCCGCGCCACTCCCGTTTATACAAGCACGACCGCGCAACTGTAAACCTTCGACAAAACCGATCATGAAGCATCCTAGAGTCGTTCAGGCCGACACCGAACTCATCGCGATCACGAAAAAGTTGGACGCCCTGCGTTTGCAGCGAGCGGGCCTTCAACTTTGCGACGTTGACGAGACTTTGCGCCTCAAAAGATCTATCGACGAGGAGGTTCAGGAACTGGAGGAGCGACGGCACGACTTAGAGCTCGAAACAATTCCCATCTACTGGCTACCAAACGAGGTGCTGGCTTGCATCTTCACGGACGCTGCCGAACACGACCTTGCCAGCATCTCCGACAAAGTGGCGAATTGGCGGCGGGCGTTGCCGATTACTCTGAGCCACGTCTGCTCGCGATGGAGGAGCGTTGCTCTTGTCACGCGTGAGCTCTGGTCCTTCATTCTCATTCGTGACGTGAGATCGCCACTCGATGACTCCGTGTCGGCGTTCTTGAAGCGCAGCGGAGATACATGTTCCCTCGATGTGCTTGTGACAATACCGTCAACAAATTTGGACCAGAGCATGAAGGCGGTGGCCGTACTCACGTTCACGGATTTCCTGAAAAGACTTCCATGCCGCAGACTGAGAGCGCTTCTGATACGGTGTGGAGTAATGGAGTTGGGGAATTCCGCAGTTTATGCGATCAACAACTTTCCCATTGTACGACAAAGTATCAAACATCTCGATCTTGCATTGCTCTCCGATACCCAACCCCCCGATCACCTTTTTGCTGCCAGGAACAGGATATTAGAAGATATCCCAGACTCCTGCCTGCTCAGAAGCATGCGCCTCCGCAGAATACCAATGCAATCATTGCACTCATGGGTCTACATCGGGCTGCAGCGCCTGGAACTCACCTCTTATCCACCATCCTTGCACCTGCGACCACCGTTTACTCTGACAGTCTCCAGTCTTCGTTCGGCTTTGAGGTACACTTCTCAACTGGAAGAATTGGTCTTATGTGACGCCGTACCTGTCTTCGACTTACCGCTAGACGCGGGCAATTACAAGCCTTTAGCGTTGAACCATCTACGCCGCCTTGAGTGGTCATATCCCGGGAACAACCATGTCCAAGGCTTTCTCTATCTCTTCAACTTCCCCGCGCTCGAGGATCTGGATATCTCGGTCATACACGATGTGTCATCTGGGAGCGAATGGCAGGGATACCGCTGTCTGCCTCTGCCCAAGCTAGAGAGGCTTGCACTCACATGCCTAGAAGATGCCGTGTGTTTGTTACGCCAATGCGAGATCGCGCAGTTGAAAAGGTTGGAGATCATCGGCGGCACAGCGTGTTTGGACAACTTCCTCCGCGACCCTCGTCTGGAGCACCTCACGCATCTGCTACTCTCCGAGGTCACGATCGAGCCAGGCATAGCAGATCAATTGCTCGGATACCTACCCCAACTCGTCTCCCTCACTCTCGAACACGTTCACAACGTCGACCCAATATTTACGGCGCTGCAGAAGACGATTGAGTTGGTGCCTTTCGCTGCCGAGGGGCCCGCGGCTACACCGGTGACCAGCGTGCGGTTCTGTCCGCGGCTCAAGGAGATCGCGCTTTGGAAGTGCATGGACGCGACAGGCCGTGTGCTGCTCCAGTTCGCGCGCTTTCGAAACGGTGTAGTCAAAGAAACAGCGTCGGAAACGTCTACCACATTGGCAGCTGGACATCTTGTACAATCCTCTCAACCGGCGACATCCAACGCACGACGGCCTGTCAGGCGTCTCCCTCGGAAGCGGCAGGATACGTCGGATGTGCAAAAGCCTTGCAAGATCGACAGTGTCGTGGTCGAGGACTGTCCTGAGATAGGCAAGGGTGTCCCCAATATCTTGCGAGGGCTTGGCATCGTCGTCACTTGTCCAGCGCCATACGATGGCTAACTTGTACACGTACAACATAGCGACTGTTTCTGAAAAATCTCATTCGTTCTTCCGGTTCAACGTGGGCTTCCTTCGGTGAGGACCAGTGCTTTCTGGTAGCGTAAGGGGGAACTCTCTTCTGGATACATGGTCAAAAACAATCACTCACGCTTCGCGGGGTAAGTGATGCGAGGAAACGAACTAACTGCCTGCACACGCATCAGCCCTAACAGCGAGCTTTAGCAGATAATAAGCCGGCGTACCTGGATGCTTCGCCCCGAGTGTCGTTTGTGGAGGGCAGTCGTGATCTCAGTGCAGGAAAATAGCTGATTGACGGGCCGCGACGACCCGGCGGATGACCTTCGCGCGCGGTGGCCTGCTCGAAGCTCGTCCTCAAAGGTCAGCTGTGTACACCGAATTTCGACCGACCCGAGGATATTCGTTCGCCTCGGCACACGGTATCAGCGAGAGGCAGTACGCGATAATGTCAGGCTGTAATTGGAAAGTGCTGTCGATGAGACGTGCACCTCCGCGAAGCGCAGTTTGCAGGAACCTGCAGCCAGGCGTGAATGTCAATGTCAAACCATTGTTAAGGGAAAACAGTAATGGGGGGTTTCGTGCCGAACCTGGACAGTCGGCCCCTATATTCGTGGCCCAGTTCGCGCTGGTCCGCTGGTAGAGTACCGTCTTGTAAGGATCCATAGCTGAAGTAGATTCACGGGGATTAGAGGAGAATCATTGTAGCTTCGTACGCTACGGCCGATAGTAACATGAGATTGCCGCTGACAGCCTGTGCAAGGTCGTACACGAGAAGACACCCAGATTCACGGAGTGACTCCAGCCAGTTGATAGAGATAGTCCTTGTCGCTCGACTCCTTCGCAAGTGCGCGCAGGGCACTGTCCGGCCGAGCAAACAACGCTCGAGGCCGGTCAAATTCCACCTGCGAGATTCATGTAAGTCACAACTAGCGTTCGCACGCAAAGGCAAGCAACATACGATTTTCCCGGTATCCAAAACCATCTTGAGGTCGTTAGCACATCCAAAGAGCTGAATAGTCAAACGAATAACTCACGATCTTGTCCGCATCCATCACGGTCTGCAGGCGATGTGCGATGACTATCAGACTTACATTGTTCCCCAAGCGAGCGCGCAAGGATTCCTGAATGATGCTATCGGTTCGGTAGTCTGCAGAAATGAAGGGGTGGTCAGCAGCCTGCTCGATGGCGCGTGGTAGCTATCTTTGACATACCAATAGCGGAGGTGGCTGGAAGAAGCTGTCGTAAGCCTCGGGTCTCGAGACTCAAGCAGGTACGCACCTTCATCGAGGATCAGGAGCTTGCTACCGCGCACGAGCGCACGAGCGAGAGCGATAATCTGCCGCTGGCCGACGGACAAATTAGAGCCCCCCGAAACTATCTTGGTGTCCAGATCAATCTTGATATTGCTGGCGCGCGCGTTTCCGCTTGATTCGTGCTCCTGGAGTGCGAACAGACCGGCCGCGCGAAGAGCATCGTTGAGTGTCGCATCGTCATGCTCGCCGAAGGGGTCGAGGTTCTCTCTCAAAGAACCACTGATCATGTCGGGCTATCACGTCCCTACGTCAGAAAGCGAGGAACGGAGTTATAGTAAGCAGACACGTACCGCTTGAGGGATGATGGTGATACTGTTGCGCAGAACCTCGAGGTTCAGACTCGCAGTAGACAAGCCATCATAGTAAACCTCCCCTTCGCACTCTATGCACCGCAAAAGGGCGAGGCTCAGCGAAGTCTTGCCTGCGCCAGTGCGCCCCACTGAATTGATGAGCAATTGAATAGACTTGATGAGACAGCGGGCCTCACCTACGCCTACGCGTTCTCCAGAAGCGATATGGAACGAGATATCGCGGAGAACTCGCGGTCCACCCTTCGAGTACGACGCGGTAAGACCGCGCACGTCCAGCTCGCCTCTGGCAGGCCAGTAAGCGGGTGGCTTCCCCTCCGGAGTGGCCGGACGCTCCTGCTCAACCTCCAGGTACTGCTTGACGCGCTCGACGCTATCAATGATCAGCCAAAAGAGAAATGACCCTGGCTGCTGTCGTACCTGTTGCCTGATAGGAGACCACTTCGTCAACAGTACGGATAATATTCGCCAACCGGGTTACTCACAATCACCCTCCACGATGTTCATCATGCGGACCCAGAACAAGATCATGCTGCTGAACCCAACTGCAGACGATGTCCAGATAAACATGTTTTAGCTCATCATACGAGTACGCACCCGCCATGTTGAGTGAGAATCCTGTCGTACTTGCGCCTACTGAGCTGCTCTTTTTGAAGTAAACTAGGTAGATCGCCAGCAGAGTTGAGAATGCGGCCCCGAGGGCATCCATTCTATGTTCATCAGCCACAATCCGCAGAGAAGCGTTCGAGTACCGACCTAATCGTGATCCAGCGTTGTAAGTCGAAGGATATCCTTGCGGCGCGCGTGTACTGGTTTATATGCTGGATGGATGTCGCGTGTACGGTCCTCTGAGCACCATATGCGCGTATCGAGACTGCCCGGATTAGCATGCGCATATGCTTGTTAAGTTATCACCATACCCAAGCCAGCCATCGACGCGCCAAAGCTAGAGAGTCGATCAGAAAACAGCATTTAGGTCTTGGCGTGTCCTTACTGCGCTAGAACGGGTGCCTTTGCTTTAGATGTCTCGCGCATCAGAGGCATCTGGGCTCGCATGTAGGCCGAGCCCAAGAACATGCCAGTAATCCCGACAGCGACGCCGAAGATGAGGAAGAGAGGTGTAAGGACGACAATGGCAACCAGTTTGACAACCAGCGTGGTTGTCAGCTGGCAGAGGAAATGCACATCGTGAGGAAGCTCGGTGTCCACTGAAATATATATTCTCAATACAGCTCATTGAGAGCAAGCAGGGTAACATACGAGTTGCCATATCCGCGGTGAAGCGGGAGATAATTCTTGATGTCGGTGTTTGGTCGAGCCATCTAGTTCGTGTGGTGAGCATGCAGAGGCGTGGGAAGAAAGCATGACTTCACCTGAGCGTAGTATCCAGTATCGAGTTCGCCAATGCAGCGTGAAGGACCTTCGACGCTCGTAGGCCTCCGAAGACGAAGATGAGAAAAGCTACCGCAGTAGCGATGATCTGCGCGAGCAGGAGTAATCCGTACCCTCCGAGATAGCTACAAGGCCACGGCGTTAGTGAAGGTCTTCGATGAAATATTGGTGACCGACTTCGGAACGTTGACCTCGCTTGGGTCATGTATCTGGTACTGTGACGCCCAGTATCCCAAGAACCAAGTCGACCCAACACTAATGACGTTTTCGAGAGCAAGGGCAGCAATCCAGACGACGAGGAACAGAGGCAACTGCTTGCCGGCTGCAGCGTACAAGTAGGTCGCAAAAGTATCCCAGGTGATACGCCCGACTTCCACTTCTTCTTCTACGACGAGCTTGCCGGTTGTCTTGTCGTCTGCGTCCTTGGTCTGCTCGACCTCGAGGACGTCGTGTAGGTGCTCTTCGTCCTGCTTGATCTCCTGAGCCAACACTGCATCGTGGCTGATGGCAGCCGCTATGTTAGCTTCGATAGAGACGTGCCCGTCGGAGACCGCCACGACGGCGTCGGCAAGGGGCTGAGCGAGGGGGATGTTGTGAGTCTGGAAGCATAAATGAGCCCGACTCTGAGAGCGGATAAACGGCACTACGCACGACAAGGAGCACCGTACGCCCTTTGACGAGAGGACCGGCCAGGCACTTCTCAACTATCCACTTCGCCGTGTGCACGCTAGCGGAGGTAAGGGACGTGAGACATGAGTGCGAGACGTATGTAGGTTGGAGGACTCACTCAAGTGCGGCCAGGATATCGTCGAGAAGCAGTATCGAGGCACTGCACACGTCGCTCAGCGAACTCGAAGCATGATTCTGAGTGTCTTACGCACCTGGAGTACACCGCGCGCGCAAGCGTCACTCGCGCCTTCTGCCCTCCGCTCAATGTCACACCCTTCTCGCCCACCTCGGTCTCATCACCGGCGTCGAACAGATCGAGGTCGTGCTTGAGTGCACACTGGTGAATGACCTGCTCATATCGCTCCGGCTCGTACGGTGCGCCGAAGAGTATGTTGTCCTATCAGCAAAGTCAGCCGAGTATGGGGATCATCGAAAAACGGGTGCACGGTACCTTGATTGTATCGCTCTGTACCCATGACTCTTGCGCCGCATAGGCGACCCCGAGATCCCGCGGAAGGTTCACCCATGAGGAGGAGCTAGTGGGTGTATACCGCATCTCACCGAGCAGAGCCATTAGTAGACTGAGGAGATCATAAGAACGACAACTGTCGTTGGCATGAGTGGGGACGTACGAAGTCTTTCCAGAACCAGTCGGGCCGACGATGAGGTTGACCTTGCCGGACTTGAACTTGACCTCGCCTTCGACACGAAGCTTGAACGCATCCGCATCGTCCGACCACGCGAACACGGCGTCAGAGAAGCCTATCGCATCAGTGGTCGGGGGCTCGGCAGGCGGCCGAACATCTCGGGAGATATCGAGGGCATCCAGGAGATCCGACTGTCGACGTGGGAGGTGAGCCGTGGTCCGGATGCGGTACGAACGAATATACAAACCTTTGCAGGATCCAAAAACGTATCGATTCGGTCCAGAGAGACCTTCGCGGTCACGGCCGACGTGACAATGTACATGCTGAGGCCTATCATCTCGCGCAGGATGTCGAAGACGGTCATGGAGCTGAAGACGATGGACGCGCTGAGGGGTTCGTGCATGGCGGCAGTCTGCCATATGTTAGTGAGAAGCGCGCGAAACAGGGTAACCGAGCGTACACTGGGAATGGTTAGCATCATACCAGAATCCAAGAAGCCGACATTACTGACTAGGTCGCGTATGTCGCCAGCATGACGGCGATCGGGATGCAGTATACGACGATCTCGCTTGTCTTCTCCACGATGCGCCTTCGAAGGAGGTACTTCAGCTCCTCGCGGCGCTGCTGGGAGATCTTGTCCTTCATCTTGCGCTCCCAGCCGAAGAGCTTGATCATGCGGACGACGCTCAGGACTGCAAGAACGCGCCACGTCAGGACGGAGCCCCCGCTGAAGCTATCGAGAAGGCGTACCTTCGGTTATGATCTGCACGCGAGCGTCGACCCGCCTGAGGCGCTCTTGATCGAGCCTCTGTATGAGCCTCGCCGAGATGCTCGGAAGGGGCAACGAGAGGATGATGACGCCCAAGCCGACAAGCGCGCTGAAATGCGTCAACTCGCTACTCTTTCATTCATGAGATGCCTGCTCACCTCCACCCCAAGATGGAATACAAGAATACAATGCCGACGACAACATTCAGAGGGATGTAGACGAGAATGAGGACGAAGTCCCTTCCATTGATGATGTTCTGCAGGTCTGTGGTGACGAGCGTGTTGAGGCGACCGAGGAAGCTGTCCGTGTCAGGCTGGGCATCGTCTTCAGAGTCTGACCGCTTGGCCGAGCCGGAGCTCGTCCGCAAGCGCAAGGCGTGCTCGTATATAAGCTGCGTGATAATGGCCTCCGCACGTATGGTCGTGCGTGTCTGAAAAGTCGATCAGTACGAAGTTCTGTTGCAAGGGGGAGATGACGCACGGCGAGATGGATGTACCACTGCAGCGCGAATGACGATATAGTCGGCCCTACGAAGAGCAAGGCGACCCAAACCCACGGGCGTACAATCAGCTCGGCAGCGCCGTTCTCTATGTAGCTGGAAGTCTATCAGATATAAAGCTCAATGTAGAGTAAGTGATGGCGTACTGGAGAATCCTGTTGACTCCCACAGGTGCAGCGAAGTTGGCGAAGACCTGGATCACGAGCGAATAGACCAACAAGGAGTACTCGAGACGGAAGACTTTGGCCAATCCGAAGAAGATATGGCGCTTGCGTTTGCCGCCGAGAACGTCGAGGGTCTGCGCGCTACGGTCAGTACGGTTCGTGGTGACAGCTTCGCCCAGCGAACCTTGAAGGTCCTCTCCTTCAAGTACCCGGCGTCGTCCGTGTCCGAGATTGGCGGAAGGTCCTCGAGGGTGATCGTCGTCTTCTGCTGCGCCAGCGATATGATGGGATTGAGGAAGGTGAAGGTCAGTTTGGAGAGGACGGACGCCTTCTGCTCGGGACTCGGGGGCAAAGGCTCCTGAGCGGGGATCAGACTCAAGATAGAGGAAGGTCTGGTTTGTACCTACGTCTGTGTTGACGGGGACATGCGTCCCCAGGGAGACTAACGGGAGGACGATCCCGGTGACCAAAAGAAGTCCAACCGTGATCCATAGTAATGGTCCTGTCGCGTCCATCGGACGACCGCCGTAGAAAGCTAGAGGCGCCACGTCGCGTACGACGTATACCGCGAACGCTACGAGTAGTATCGCGGTCAAGTGCAAGGTCGAGCAATGGGCGAGCGGCCTGCGGCTCATGGCTGCGCACGCGAGGGCGGTCGCATAGCACTATGAACATGGTCAGGGTGCGTAGAATGCCCGGAGAAGCTACTTACGAAGGATGCGCAGAGTGAAGCCTCGACGAGCGAGCCCGCAGCTGCAGCGGAGGCGAAAGAGACGCCGACTAGAGCAAGACATCCTACCACCCTCAAGAGGTGGTACGCGCGTACCTCCTTGGACATGAAGGACGCGTACGCCGACGCGTCATCTGCTGCATGTGCACCTATCCCTTCCACCTTCCGACGCGGCTCCCCACGCAAGATGGGCGTGAGCGCATAGACAATCACGGATACCAGCGACGCGTAAGCAGGGAGCAGCCGCAAGTCTGCCCAAGTCGAAGGCGCCCTGGACAATGATTGGGTCAGTGTAGAATCCTTGAGGAGCGATGCGCGAACATACATGGCAAGGAATAGACTCCAGTTATTAGCCCTCCCCCAGAACTTACGCCTATATAGCAAGGAAGGCTAGCTTACGCGTCTACTGCGGGCCCGCGGATTGCTGTTCTCGCAGCTATAAAGACGCGTCTTGTACCTCGCTGAAGGGCAGGATCAAGACGCGCGTCTCATCCTTGTATATCCAGCGCCCACGCGATGCGTAGGCACGATGATCAATAGCGCCATAGCGCGCCGCGGATGTGTCTGCGAAAGAGATAAGCGCTCGACGGTGATCAGAAACCGGCGGCCATGTGGCGTCCAGTTGCTTCAAGTTATGGAGCGAGCTGGTTGGTCCAAGGCATACAGCACCTGAGTTTCTGAGTGGGAAGAGGTGAGCAGGGTATGTGATAGTAAATCAGGACAGGCTGGAGCTATGGATCTTACCACTAAGCAGGATGCTGTCTTAAGGCGTAGAGATTGTTCTGCTTCGACCGTTCACCAAGTCGGTATCGATTAGGGGTGAAATCATCTCGTTGTGGTCGATTTCAGCCGAGAAGCCGCAGGTTCGAATCCTGCTACCGACATTCCCTTTTGCTTTGCTTGTGGAGGCGCGCAAGCAAAGGTTCCCGTGCGCTGAGGGCGCCATTTTCTCTGGAACATTGCGCCAAGACCAGGAGCTTCAGAGCCGAAGCACGTGAGCATTTGATCAACGTTGACATAGACTTTGCTTCCTGCTATCTAGTAAGCTTTCCCCATTCCATAACTATACGGTGAGATACGCCTGTCCATTTACGAAGGGCAGGAAACAATCGCATAGGGACAAGGTAAGCGGAAGTCTGTACCAAAAAAAACGGCGCGGATCGCCTCCCGAACGCCATGGCTTAAATACGAGGAAGTGGCGCGGACGCAGTGAGCTCCCAAGTGCTTTGCGGCATGATTCCCTTACCCTCACACTCAGGCAGCATCATGATCGAGTATATATTTACATTGTCCATTCTTGGCGACCAGCCGCACGAATATATGTACACAGAGCGCGGTAACATTTGCGAGACGTTCCACTTCGTGAATAGATATGTACACATTTCCAGAGCGAATAACAAGTAGCGAGAATAGGTAGGTAGGTAGGTATCGAGAACAAGCGAGACGAATATTGCGTAGGCACTGGCGAAGAACCCTTCGTAGGAGCCGGCGGGTGAGAGGAGAAGAGGTAAGGCATGAATGTCGTGAGGGGAGGAGCATACAAGTTCGTGAGAGACGTATAGGGACCAACCGAGCGAGTCAGAGCATACAACCTCGTCTTCCACCTCTGCGACCTCATCTCCCTCCTCCACCAGCCCGCCTAATCCATATCCATATCAACGTCCATACCGCCCCACTCGTCCTGCTGCTTCACCGCTGGCTTCGCGCGAAGATCCAGCTCGTCCTGGCGCATGGGGAAGTCATCATCATCCTCCGGCTTCATATAGCCTGCCATCCCGAGGTAGCCGTATTGGCCGACGTAGGGAGGCCCGCTGCCGAGGTACGACGCGTTGGCGCTGCCCAAGTACGAGGAGTTGGCAACGCTGCCCAAATACGCGTTGTGCGATCCCTTGCCCGCGCCCGTCGCGTTGTGGGCGTCGTCGTCAATGTCCACCACGACGCTCTCATCGTCATCGCTCGCGCTCCCCGAGTAAGAGCGCGACAGCGACGAGGGCGTGCGCACTGACTGGCGGCCGTACCCCCAAGCCTGCGCCGGCGCGCTCGAGGGCGGAGCATGGGAGGGTGACGACGCAGCACTGACAGCACGCTCGGGCGCGCTAACAGGAGAGACACGCACTGGCGCGCTCGTCACGCCGAACGGCGAGAGGCAGATCTCCTCGACCGCAGGCGGACCAGTGGGCACGCCCACGATACCAGGACGCAGATGCGTAATACCGCCTGCAGCCTCCGGGACCGAATAGTCGTGTAGACGGGGACCCGTCGAGCCTGCGCGCCGAATGGGCGCGGACGCTGACGTGTGCGGACCTTGCGGAGACGAGGACTCCTCGTGCCGCAGGCGCCCACCGGGCTCCCCACAGCGCAGGCTGCCCGACCCCTCGCCCCATCCGCCTGCAGCTCCACTATCCTCCCGCGGCAAGCTGCCGCCGGTGAGGAAGCTCGGCCAAAGCGATCTGTCCTCCGGAAGCGAGGTACCACCCTGCGCAGAGGGCGAGATGTGCGAGAGGATCGCGGCGGCCTCGAGCAGCTGGACCTGCTGATGCTTGCTGAGGACGTACTTTGAAGCCTCACGCCAGTGCGGCGTGTGCTCCCACCGGTGCTTGATGAGGCAGGAGGGGTGGCGATAGACCTGAGGGAGACGTCAGCAGACCGCGGAGAAGGGTCGAATGAGGGTGAAAGAGAAATGGTTCGTCGAATAAACAAGGGGCTGTACCCAAGAGTATAGCCATCAAGAGAACAGTCGAGGCCTTAACTCGTCATCATGAATTAGCGGAGCGCCGACGCGTACCCGCGCAGCGACCTTGCCCAAGCAACTCCGGAAATTGGGAACGACGAAGCTCGGCACGCATATATTCCAGATGCACCCACCTTGCTGCAGCTCTCACACTTGTACTCCAACCCGCGCTTCTTGGCGTGCTTGCCGTGACCGATCGCTATGGGTGCCGTGACCGCGGGCGGGGAAGCAGACGTGGACGTGGCCTCGATGACTGGAATATCATGGGTGGACGAGGAACGTGCGGCCGGTGGGTGAGGAGCACCAGGGGAAGACGAAATGGAAAGGGACGACATGGACAGGGATCCGACCGGGCTGTAGGTAGGGTGAGTCACCGATTGCTGGCCACCCGCATAAGTGATCAACGCACGAAGGACGCATGGCAGCCTCTTTGGCGTCGCTCAGACGCTTCCCCCTCGTCACAGCGGACAGCCTGCGGTTCTTGGCGCCGACGCTGGTGCTCAGGGAGCCCTGCTGCTGCTGATCCGCATCATGGCCGCCGTCCGTTGTCGCCTCCGAACCAGGCGCCTGGGTCTCCGTCGTCGCCTCGACCGGGATCGGGGCAGCCGTCTCCGCCGCTATCGACAGAGAGAGCAAGCTCGGTGCAGCCGTGCCCGGATTCTGTTGCGATGGAGTCAGCACTGCCCGACGACGCTGCAGGGTTCGCGCTCACCGGGTCAGGCGGGGACGGATACCACATATTCAAAGCCAAGGACGTGAGGGTAATCGGGTAGAATTAACAGGTTGCTTGGGGTTCGTAAACTCAGAGAAACATGGTGGCGAAGGACAAGGCGCGATCTCGACATTTCGGGTACGCCGCGATCACCTTCCCCAGATCGGGGAATTTGCAATTGTCGATCTGGACCCACAAAGGGTACTGACACGTCAGCTGATACTTTCCATCCCAGAGATTTCTTCCTCGCCTGGGGCTGGGAGTAGGTAAGACTATTGATCCGCAATGTAACTAAGGAGTCTTGAGAGCGGTACACGAATCCTTGACGCTGTCGTACAAAATGCCTTCAAAGACTGCACTTGCGCGGGGAGCTTCCAGGCGTTCATCTATTATTTTCAGTGGGAAGAGCGTTTGGTTCACCACCGTAGCGCTGGCCGAAGTGCTCGTTGAGACGTCAGGGAATGAACAGCTAGACAAACCATTTTATAGCCGGGTCTCACAGGAGGCCGTCGTCTCAAGGTGCGATCGTATTCCCAAATTCCCTCTGTTCGTTATCATATTCCATGAGGCTGAACGCAGCGTTGTGCGGAAGGTTTGCACACTCAACCGCCTGGAAAGCTCAACACAAAGACTACCGGATGCGGATTCGGAAGCAAAGAAGTTATTGCACGTGGTTCGGCATTCGCCGAACACCCAGAGGTGTCGTTATATGCACTGGCCTTGGACCAGCGACGCTCCCAGTCTAACCACTGCAATGAAAGGCTGCGGGCTGCGGGAAAGCTTCCCAACTACACCACCACAGCAGCCCCAATCCCCAACCACACCATCGCAATCAAATACGCCCATGACCCGTTCATATCCCCGAACTTCGGCCACACCCCATTACCCGACCCATCGTCGAAGTAGTAGCTCGTCGGCGTCGCGGTTGCGCTGAGGGAGGTACTCATGGCGATGGGACCTGTGGGCGCGGAGGTGGCGGCAGCGGCGCTGACGGTGGCGGCGGTGTAGCTGGAAAGAGATGTGCTTAGTCAGTCGATTGTTAACGCGAGGGGATTGGGGATCAAGGAGAAAGGAGAGAGCGAAGGTAGGGGGGGAGAAAAGGAGAGGAAAAGAGCCGTCACTCACGCATCCTTCGCCTTCCCCCAATCGTCGTCAAAGTTGAACAGCACATTGCTGATAACATGTACCACGCCATTATCCGTCAGGACATCCGTATGTAGAATGCGCGCGTTCGCGGACGGCGGGTCGCCTGCAAGAGGTTCGTAAATCAGCCTAGTCGCAACGTTCGCCGCGTTCCCGGAGATGAAGCCATTGCAAGGCCACGACTGAAGGAAGGCCACGACCACTTACCACTCCAAACATACCTCCCCGTCTCATTCGCTGTAAAGCTCAAAGTCTCCCCTGCACCCGTCGTGTAGTTTTGCACCAGCTTTCCTTGGATGACGATCCCCTCTGGCGTCGGCGGCGGGAAGAGCTCCGAGGAGTAGAGCGTCGTGCCGTTGATGACCTGAAAGGTGAAATTAGTATACGGAGGATAACTGGAGATACGTGGGCGAATAGAAAGGTGCTGAACAGCGAGGAGTGATGCGGAAGAGAGGAGCGCAGCTTACATGATTCTCAACCAACACATCGAAAGCTGTATCGTTCTTCGCATAACTCGAAAGCTGGTTCCCCGCCGCGATGAGTCCTTCGTTCGTCGGCGCAAAGACCGTATAGCCGGCGGAATCTGAGTCATCGTCAGCGTCTTTTTCCCGCCTTCCCTCCCCACCCGACTGCCGCCGAAGCAGTTCAGACTCACGATTGAATAACCCCATCAACGCCGGATCCCCACTCGTATCCTTCCCTCCATCCACCCACGCGCCACCCATATCCCCCGTCACATTCCAATTATCCAACAACGCAGCGAAGCTCGTGAGATTGTTCTCCGGCTGGTTCAGTACCTGCGTCAAAGGTCCAGGTGGGTGGAGAACAGCGTCAACGGTGCTGACGAGAATGTTCGTGCCGAAGAGCGTGGTATTGAGGACGGTGACGTTGACGGCGCTGTGAACCATGTCGGCCCACCGTTCAAGGAGAACAATGTCAGACTGCAGCCTACGCACCCTTGATTCAAGATCTGCGCCGCGCCTTTGGTCAGCTCTTTGCCCTTCGAGTCGTCGTTGCCCCTCGCGGCGAGGGCCATCTTATCTCTCTTCCCGCCCGCCGTCTGCGTCACAGCGTCGTCGTCATTCCCCTTCAGCGCCGGTATCGTCGCGTTTGTCCAGATCACCACCTGCGCACGACCCGCTTCTAGATTGACCGCGGTGCAGTGCGCCCACGATGAGTTGGCGCAGCCGCCGGAGAGGACGGTACGTCCGATGGTGTGGTAGGGGTGCGGGAAGGTGAAGAGTTGAGGGGTGGTCGAATTTCCTAGGTGGACGGGTTAGACGCGTAAACGACTGCCCGACGAAAGCTACGCACCGACCGAGAAGTTCCCTTGCACAATATGGTACGAAAGCACGCGTGCCAGCAGTCCCGCGTCCGACAGCATATCCTTCGGGGCGCTGGTGACTGTAATTCCTCGCCCATCAGCTTGCCACTCCCGTACAAGACAACCCCGGACCACTCACACGCCTCATTACTCGGCGCAAACAACACCCAGCCCGTCGCGTTCGTCGCGTTCCCGCTACCCTCGTCCGCCATCACACTAAAGACCTCCTGTATCGGCGTCGCATCGCCCGTCGTGCTCGCGCCTGGCACCGCGCTCGCATTCCCGCGCGCCAGTCCCGCGAGCGTCGTCAGGCCCGACAGCTCGAGATGTGCGGCGAGCGCGTCGAGGAAGGTCGTGTTTACCGTGTGATCGCCGCCGTCGGAGAATGCAGACATGGATGATGCTCCGCTGGAACTCGCCGTGGAGGATCCTGACGCATACGACGAGTCGGAGGAGAATCCAGAAGGATTATTGGACCCGCCGAGGAAAGGCGTGCTCGTCGAGTCGGTGCAGGACGTCGAGGAGGACAAGTAGGCCGAACTAGTCGAGGAAGGCGCGTAAGAACTTGAAGCCGAAGCGTCTGTAATCGAGGTCGTCGTTTGAGCAAGGGCGAGAGGCGTGCCGGCCAACAGGAGGACGCGGGCGCGCATGTCGGCGTCAAGCTTTGTGTTCACGATCTTTGAGGGTCAAGGTCGGGGAGAACGATGGCGCGCTCATGTTTTCGAGAGATGACATCGAGAAGGGGTACACTGACAGAGAAGAAAGGCAAAGTGACCTCGAAGATGCAGAGGGACTGCAGATCGGGCGTCAATAGGAGATCGGATCGGAAGAAGCGGGGCGGGGGCAAACGGGAGTAAACGGTGTGATCACAAGAAGCAGCAGACGTTCACGCTACCGCATCCTGTTCGCAAACCGTGGCCAGCTGTGCTTGCATGCATTCTTGAGATGCCAACGGACAAGGGCAGGGACAAAAAAGAAAATAGCAAACCGAAGCAAAAAGGGCCGAACTTGCGCCCTTTAGGGAATTTAAACCCGTCGCATCTTCAGGACAGCTGGCAGATCCCTCCTGAGTTCCAAGTGAACCCACCCTTTTGCACAGGACCCATCCCCTCAAGGGATGCCAATGGCGGAGGGTTGCTCAGCTGTTGAGAGAGCATCAGGTATGCACCAGGTCATTGCCAGAATCTTGGGTTAAATTTGGCCCGGAGGGTCAGAGGAAATAATCCGAAGAAAACCCCTCGTCGTCGCAGGCCCTTGCTTTCAACGTACCATGGCAGCACGGACATTAGACAACGTCGAACACGACAATACATGTTGAATTACGGAGCGGTGCTCGACGCAATGCAATAAGATGGTGTGCTGAATGCAGCAGCGGTGTTACATAGACATATGATGTTGCATACAAAAGCATAAGTGGACGATGGCCCCCATAAACAACCTCAAGATAACCGACAGCCTAGACCGAGTGCGGGTCAACAACTTAGAGCTTGTTGACGGTGGCGGCGTTGATGTTCTGGCCAGCAGCCTTCGCGCGCTTGCGGAGCATCTGGGTCGACTTCGAGCCACGGACACCACCGCCCCACTGGCGGCGCTGCTCCTCGTACTTGTCGGAGCTGAAAGAACGTTAGCGGATGAGCTGACGAAGGAGATAAGATCGACGTACAAGTTAGCCTTGGCGGCGGAAACCAGGGTGGCGAGCTCGCGCTGGTCCTCGGACTTGACGTCTTGGACAGCGAGGACGGCGGCGGTCTTCTTGTGGACGACCGTCCCGAGGCGGGCCTTGCCCTTCACGATGACGTACGGGACACCCATCTTGCGGCAGAGCGCAGGGAGGAAGACGACGAGCTCGATGGGGTCAACGTCATGCGCGATGACGACGAGGTTCGCCTTCTTGGCCTCGATGAGCGCAACGACGTGGTTCAAGCCGTACTTGACGAAGAGAGGCTTCTTGGTGTCATCCTGCGCAAACGCAACGTTAGTCACCCGTAGTCAGATGGACACAAAATGCACGCAGACGCACCTTCTTCTCCTTGTCGGCGGCGGCCTCAGTGGCGGTCTGCTCGAGGCGGGTGCGCTTCTCGAGCTTCGTCTCCGGGCGGTACTTGTTCAGGAGCTTGAACAGCTGCGTCGCCGTGTTCTTGTCGAGAGTGTGCGAGAACTGGGCGATCGCGGGGGGCACCTTCAGGCGCTGGGCAAGGATGACCTTCTGGCGCTGGAGGCGGACGTATTCGGGCCACTTCACGAAGCGGGTGAGGTCGGTCTTCGGGCGGATGTCCTGGCCTGTCGCGCTGTCAGCTCCTGCACTACTGCTCGACGACACGTATGAGACGCACCGATACCGAAGTTACGGGGGCGAGCCTCGAAGAGAGGGTTCTTCTTGGCCTTCGTGGAGGCCTTGGCGCCGAAGGGGGCGGCGGCGGGCTTCTTGCCAGTTCCTTTCTTGGGTGCCTGGTCATTGAGACGGGTCAGCACAATGTATCGCAAGGATAACACTGCGAGACTCGGAGCTCTAACGCCCGCGACCACGAGAGTCGCGGGCCCAGCACATAGATAGCGTCATCATTGCCTACATGAAGTAGGCAACTCTGCTAGGAACGATGGGGAGATCGTAGAGACCTTGGCGATCGTCAGACGACAGAGATAGCAGGATGACATTGCCACGTACCTCACGATCCTCATCGTCCAAGGAATGTGTGCTTGGCTCCGAGCCTTGCGCTCTCATTGCTCACCATTTTTGTTGGGTCTTGAGGCTGCTTGAGGTGAGCTTGAAGCTTGAGGATGGCGACGGCGACGAGCAGCTTCAGAAATCGTGATGTGAGTGGCTGACCCACGTGACACAAACTACAATCAGCTGGTCGTTCGGCAAATTCCGAAGCTGGACCCACCTTTGGTTTCTTGCCTTATTCGTTTATCCCTCTGTACTCTCTGTGCTGATGTGCTGCTGAGAAAGTACCGCTGCGCAGGTCTCCTGGATATGTGCTCGGTCAATGCCATGTCCAACTGCTTTACTGCTTTTCCCTGCGTTCTGACCGCCGAGACCTATGGCTCGCTCACTCTCCCCCAAGTAATAATGTTGATGATGTTCGAATGTTTGTCTTGCGTATAAGGGCACGACTGACGCGAATATGTGGGCTACGAGGAATGCTCAAGCCTTTGTGTTCCTAGTCACACAAGGTACCTCCCGGAGCATTCACTCCCATCACCATCGGTATCAGCAGCGTGTCGAATACTAACGTTATCGATGATGCGACCATGCTTATAACCCACTCAACCTCTTTACCCCTTCCTCCTTCCTCCTCCCTCCCAGCGTCTCGGGCTCTCCCTTGCTTCCTTCCCTCCTAAACTTACATCATGACCTCCGCCCGCGTCGCCCTCGTCACCGGCGCGGCCCAAGGCATCGGCAAAGCCATTGCCTTGCGCCTGAACTCTGACGGCTTCGCCATCGCACTCTCGGACCTTCCGGCAAAGCGGGAGGCATTGGAAGATGTAGCTAAGCTGATCAACTCGGGCGGCGGGCGCGCGGCAGTGTTTACCGGCGACGTGTCTGTCGAAGAGGACGTAAAGAACATGGTTGACGGCGCGGCGGAGGTGTTGGGTGGGTTTCACGTGGTAAGTCTCGCGGGACTCGTTGCTTTGCCATTTATTGGCGCCTCTTGCGGACCAGATAGTCGCGAACGCGGGTATTTCCATCCCGAGGTCGTTGTTGGAAGGTAAGTCTCTAATGTCATTGGCCCTATCTTACTTGTAACTGAGATAGTCACCTATAGAGACAAGCGAGGGCTTCGACCTACAAATGGCCGTGAACGCGCGCAGCGTCTTCCTCGCCTTCAAGCATGCCGCGCGCCAGATTCTGGCGCAAGGGCATCACGAAGGCCGCCTCATTGCAGCTTGCTCAATATGTGGCAAACACGGTAAGAGAACACCCTCAAACGGGTACACGCTCGGAATACGACATGAAGGCAATGGTCTGCACGGCTGATCATCGCACATGAACAGGCTACACGAACACCGCGGCATACTCCGCTAGCAAGTTTGCCATCCGAGGGATCACGCAGAGCGCCGGTAGGTCTCAATTGGATCATTTGCTGGGCGGTCTAACGTTGACTTATCCTCGCAGCTCATGAACTTGGTCCGCATGGGATCACTGTGAACGCGTACGCTCCAGGTACGATTCTTTGACCCTTTCAACGGATTTGGGAATGACAACGAACGCAGGTGGAATTGATACGGAAATGAGTGAGAGCCGTTCGCAAATCATCTCTCTGAGCCACACCAATACCTTCCTAGCTCGCGTCTCATTGGCGACTGGTCGAAGTGGGTTCACGATGGAAGGCGTGCGACACTTTACAGTGTTTATCAGCCCCGATTCTCATCGCTGTCTCGTAGATGGCCAACTCCGTGCCCGTCAAGCGTATTGGCCAGCCGGAAGACATCGCCAATCTGGTGTCATACCTCGCAAGCAAGGAGGCGAGCTATATGACGGGGCAGACGGTGAGTATTGTCCAGCTTTATGTCGTCAGGTTTCTGATCTTGTGAGATGCAGATATCCATCGACGGCGGGTGGCATATGGACTAGGAAGGATCCCAATTCACATGCCTTGACTGCATCGATACTCATGTCGTGGTGCGCAAACGTGCGTCAATTCAGGTGACGCAGTGTGAGCAATCGTCCGCTAAATGATTATGCATTGTCAAGACAGGGGAAATGGGTATACAGGTGACTACAAGGTACAATAGGGTACGACAATCAGAAATAGAGTTCTAGAGTGAGCGTCCGGATCAGGCTGAAAATCAAGATGAAGATCAAGGTGAAAGAGAAGAGATGACACGAGATGAATGCAGAGGTTACGACGATGCAAGACGCCACTCTTGGACAGCTTGTGAGAAGCTGGTACTTTCAGGGAGAGGAAAGAGGTCTAGAAGTGAAGAGGAATCCGCAACCGCCGCACCGCCGCCCACCGGCGCTTGTGCATGCTCCTCTAGGAGAGGCGACACGCCCATCGAGGGCAGATCGTCGGAAGCATGAGAGCATTCCACCGGCATTGTCGAAGGGCCCTGGGAGCGCAACCAGCTAAGCTCCTGAAGATCGAAGTTGTTGTCTGCTGCTACGCCATAGTCCGTGCCACTGCAGCAAGGGTCCGCCGCATGACTCTTCTGGTACCAGTCGTTGACCTGGTCGTAGATGGTGCCATCCGAGGCGGTCTCGGCCTCTTCGGCTGCGTCCAAGGCGCCTGAGTCGTTGACGTGTGCATGCGTGCTCGGGATGCATTTGGAGAATGGGAGGCACGATGTTGCCCCCACGCCCGAGGGCGCCGTCCCACCGTCTTCGTACTGAGGCGATCTCTGCGGCATTGCCGATACAGACGACGCGGGCTGCACGTCGTAATGACTTGCTACGTCGAGGTCAGATAGAGGATGTCGAGGTACGACAGAGTAATTATCCTCGAATAGATCGGCGTCGTCAGTGGCTTCATTTAAGGCGTCCTCGTTGTTGTGGAGAGTGCGTAGCATCGAGTCCCATGCGGAATCTGAGAAGCCCGACGACGTGGCGTCCTCGCCTGACGGTGGGATCTCGTTCGGTCTATATGCAGGCGATGATGGCATTGACTGAGCCTGATGGGGCTTGACAGGGTGATCATCTTCGAGCGACGGATTGGCGTCCGCGCCGTCGTTTGTGCCCTGAGCGCGGAGCTTTGCAAGGAAATCGACTACAGTAGGCACGAACGATAGATCAACCGGTGGTTTCTTGGGTGCCGATGATGAAAGTTCCGCTGTTAGTGCTGATTGCACGTCGCCGGGATGCGGAGTATGCTTGCGAGACGGCGCAGAGGTATGACCTGACGCAGGGTGCGCTGGCCGTTTAGCCTTGCGTTTCCGAGAAGAGGTAGGAGGCGGTGGCAAGGGTTCTCTTTTAGGTAGAACTTTTCGGCGTTTGACGGTGCGTGCATTCGAAGCTAGTCGTGACTCATCCTCCGCGCTATCCTCTGATTCGTCACTATTTTCCTCGCTATCAGTGTTGCTGAAACACCGTTCTGCCAAGTACTCAGAAACCCATTTTGACCATCCGCAGTGCAAGTCACGCACCGTTGCGTCTCCTTTTGAAAAGTCGCTTGCGATCTGCCTCCTGACGAACTTGTTCTTCCTGGCGAGCTTGCTCTTCCTGGAGAGCTTTCTCTCTGAGTGCGGCGGCTTCGTCCTCGTAGTACGATTTCTCATCATGGGATATATCCTCTGCCCACAAAAAGCCTTTAGCGACGAGTGAACAACGCTGACGGGGACCGGTGCATTAATAACGTACCAGCAAGCCTGCTGACATCGGACTGACGCGGAATGTCAACCTTCTTCCGCTTGATTTCGGCCACTAAATCGGTGCGGAAGAGGAAGAACGCGTTGGGCGTTTGCCGTATCTTAAGCTTGGGTGATTTTGCCTGTTTTTGGGATTTCGTAGCATTGGGCTTGGGTGGCGTTTGGCGACCCATTGTTGTCGTCAATGGTGGCGAAAGCAAAGGAGGGAAATTGGACGACGATGAAGACTGAGGGCCTTAGACGCAATAGCTGGGCCTTATATAGCGTCGACTGCCCCGCAATTTGCAAGAGCTTTGTGGGCGCCGAGTCCAAGTGCAAGTGGTGCCTATTGGCAGAAAACAAGAAGCACCTCTCCAAAAGCAAATGAACAAGCAGATCATCGAGGGACGCCGCAGCGGAAAATACCGAGAGACTCCTCGTGGATCGCCGAAATGAAACTTCGAGAGCTCAACGCCCACGCCTTGACCGAGGGGACATTGCCGAGGAACCATACCAATCAGGAAAGTCAGCGTGCTCCTGGATCAGGAAGAATGGCAAATCAGCGTAGGCGGAGCTGAAGAAGTACAAGAGGAAGCGCGCCGCCCGGAACTCGCCGCACAAAATCAGCGCGGAAGAAATCTCACGGCCCTCGAGGCTCGCACCTTCCTGTTATGGGCATCCCTTTGGCACGCAACCCAATCCTTTGGGAGGTCTTTACGGTGAAAAGGATAATGGCGCGGTGAAAGGTTTTTGCGGTCTCATTGGCTCGGCGATGTTCTCCATCGTACCGGCGCTCTAGATTGTGCCCGGCGCACAGTAGAAGTTCGCGGTACAGCGTGGAGCTGGCGTGTTCCATTATCGTGGCTTAGAGGAAGGTGGAGGGGTATCCCCTTTGGTCGCCAAAGACAAGGCAGGATACTCGATTTGTCAGTGGTCGCTGTCGGTACTTTTCATCTTACGTCGCGTAACATCCAGCGAGAGGTACACCTCTCTTCCAAGAACTTCTGGATATCGTTGTTAGTCTCCCTCCTGCGATGCGTTCGCCACTTCCCGGATACAAGTTTCTGGCCAAGCAGTCTCTCCTTTGCGTCTTGCTGGCATGCGCCGGTGTACGGTGTCCCCGCTCACGATACGCGCGAGAATACCTGTAGCCGTCACCTGGCAGGTGGTCCTGGATCGCCTCACGCGCCCAACGCAACTTCGACTTTTGCCACCACGCCAGCCGTCACACCCGCCACACATTCGCCACTCGTTCCATCGTCGTCCTCTCCGTGGCCTCTGCCTCGAGAGCCACTTTCTTCGCTCCAGCACGGCACCTCACCGTGCACAATAACCCACCTGCCCCTGCGTTGGCATTTCAGGCCTCGCGTGCCATGATTTCGCCACGCACCGTTAGCCGTCCCCCGCCCCTCGAGGCTCGCACTTGCCACTCACCTGACCTCCCACATATCACGTCTGCCCAACAGCAACTCGCCACTCCGGCCTCCAATCCAAAGCAAGTACATAGCACGAGCGTACAAAACATAACAGTTACAGCGAGCATGCATTCCACATATACCGATAGCGTTCACTTTTCGCATGAGATTTTGCCTTCGCGAGTTCTGTGGCAAGGAGAATCAGCATCTGTACACTGACATGAATAGATCGCATGGGAAGCGGAGCGGACAGAGAGCAGAGCCAGTGAAGCGGCACTCACCATATCCTCCGCCTCGCGCCTATAGCACGACATATCGCGCGCCATAGGACGCGACCACAAGAGACCTCACTTCCTTCATTCGACCTTCGCTCCCTTCCTCCCACCCGCGCGCCCGCCATCGCTCAAGCGGGACGCTGCCCACAACGAGTGGGCTATGTCCTTGCCCAGGGTATATACGATGACGCTCGGGAAGACGAGCCAGAATCTATACGAAAGTCGCTATTTAGTCCCACGGACCAGTGCAGAGTGAGGAGCGCAAACGTACCCATTCGGTCTATAGGTCGAGCGTAGAATGGGGAAAACACGAACGAAGTTTCCGTCAGCGATCCCATCCCGCCGTCCTACGAGCACATGCCCACTCACAAATAATAGAACACCACCATATCCAGCCACTTATTATGCGCCGTCATGCACCCCGCGCCAGAGCAGAAGAACTCCTGGAGCCCGTACAGCACGGTCTTCCACAACGTCATGGCGGCAGCGGCAAAGCCGATGAGGGGGGCCTTGGGAGAGTCGGAGATGTGTGCGAGGTAGAGATACATGAGGTTGAGGACGGTTTCGATGACGTTGAGGAAGGCTTGGGCGTTGGGGAAGCCTGGGAGAGGAGTTAGGATGGAGCTAGAGGGTAAGGGGTTTGGCACGCACCATCGCCATCTTCAAGGGCTCTGACTCCGTAAACCCAGTCGATCTGTAGCATGATGAGCATCCGTACAGACGATATGGTGTGGCGACGCACCTCTTGGTATATTTCGTACGGGCTCCAGATCCAATGTAGGTCACCGCCCTGCATAAGCGCTTAGCGCCCAGCCCGCCGATCAGTGTGGCGCACTTACAAGCATAGAGCGCGGTCTGCAATGCCCCTATTAGCCACCGTGCGCGACCTGCACTGAAAGTCACGCTCACCGGAGGAATAGGTATCCTGAGTCCCATAGGACGATCTGAAGAGGGAACATGAGCATGTTGTCGTTCTATGTGGCGACGCCACTCACCGGCGCGGTGATGAGGAACCAGAGCGAGATCCACGTATGGCGAGCCATGGCTGGTGAAGCTGCTGTCGTCTTGGGTGTAGGGCTTGTCGTCGTCGTACGAGAAGAAGCGGGCCCCCCGTCGCCTGACCAACGCGCCGTCAGTTCACACGTTCCCTGAGCACATGCACGCGTCAACGCACCGGTCCGCGCCCGTCTCCGCCGCGTCCTCCGCGGTCTCGACGCCTCGCTCTCGTCGTCCGAGCCCGCCTGCGAGGTCTGCGTCGCTGTCTCCGATGCTGAGTCCCGCCAGCGGCACTCGGCGAGCTTGCGCGTGTACGACGCGCTGAAGAGGGAGTCCAAGAATAGCTTCTGGTGCAAATCGCGCGCCTCGGTGTACAACACGGTGCTTGGGTCTGAGGATTCCTGAGGGGGAGCGCGGTCGTGGGAGATGGTGTTTCTGCGCGCCAGGGCGCGGGCGGAGAACGCGAGTGTTGACATGCTCGATGTCCGGACACGAGGCGGCAACCTGGCGATAGTGGCACGCGGGCCTCGTGATGTTGTGAATAAACCACGATGAGCGCAGAGAACAAAAGCGTTCAGGTTGAACTTGTCAAGTTCCCAGGACTGAACTCGACGTCAAGATCCTGTCAACTTGACAGTTTCTGTTCAACATGCACTTGACGGAGGCAATCATGACATAAGGGACATTCAAAGTTGAAACCGAAACCGACGGTTGCGGTTCGGCCCCAGGTCCGAGGCCTCGCGGCACATTCCGAAGGGGGCTGCCTGCTTCGCGTGGCGTTGTATTTACGGTTCGCTCTGAGTACGGCGGGCTGTATCCTACTGACGGTGCGCATCCGCATGTAGCACTTCTCAAAACTTGTGTACGTCCCCTTACTAACTTTATTACAATGAAACGGTATGAATTGCGCTTACACTGTCCTCACTCTTACCGAGGGCCGGATGCGCTCGTCCTACTCGTTCAGTCGCATGAGTGATCTGTCGAGCAAGTAGCTATAGTATTTCTGGTGCTTGAGGCGCTCACATCTACACATACCGCCTGTATGTACCGCGTTGCAGGCATGGCGAAGGCTGGTGCATGCGAAGATCAACGTACACGTCATCACCACGCGCAACACGTGAGCGCACGGGGGATAATACGATTGTATACCGCGTCTTGTACCTACGACAAATTGCGGAGTAAATTATGGTACAGTAAGATAGTGCTATAACTTACAAGGATTCGGTTGTTTTTTGAGAGGTGCGGAATGTAAGGGGGAAGGTGTACGGGGGGTCCTATAAAAAGGGTATATATGCTTGTAGGTCCACACGTGAGCGCACGCGACCCTCCTCCGGGTCCTCGGACCTGGGGCCGAACCGCAACCGTCGGTTTCGGTTTCAACTTTGAACGTCCCTATAGACAAGTGAGTGGCAGCCACAAACATGGATACCGGCGCTTATGAACGAAATAGACAGTAGGTGATAGTCAAGAGCATGCCCGAGACGCAGTCAACGCCATCGCCACAACTGCCAAGGCCGTTTGTTATCATGTTGCTCTCGCCTACTTCTACGCCGTCGTTCCTGCTTCCTGCTTCGCCCTCGCCTCCGCCTCCCGCTTGTTCCGCGCCCATTCCAGCGACTGGTACTTCAGCGCGTACATCGCCTCGCGCTGCCTCGTCCGCTCGTCGTCCCACTCCGGGAGCACCCTATGCAGCTCGGGGCGCGCCTTGACGATGTCCGCGCGGATGCCCGCAGCGTACTCCTGCTCGTAGCCGCCGAAGACGTTGTAGGTGAGCCCGTCGGAGGGGCCGGAGGTCCAGGCGGTCGTGGCGTCCTTGGCCGCGGCGCCAGGCATGGTGCCATCGCTGTTTAGAGTGGTCTTTGTGTTCGTGCCGTTCGTGGTGGTCCCGTTGGTGGTGGCGCCATTGACCTCCGCCTCGCCAACGTGCGCCGCCTTCACCAGCGCCTCCGCCGCCTCCTTCGCGCGCGCCTGCTCGATCCACTGCAGCCGCTCCTGCTCCGACCTCAACCGCTCCTTCACGCTCTCCGGGTACGCGATCTCGCCCGTCCACGCCAGCGCGGTCCACGCGCTTGTGATGTCCGCGATCGTGAACGGCGTGTGCGACATCGCGGAGCCGTTGAACGCGAGGGAGGGGTTCGGGGAGTACAGGATGTGCCGGTGGAGCGCGGGGATGCGGTGCGGGGAGGGGGGTGGGGACATGAGAGAGGCGGGGGCGGCGATGGTGGAGGGGATGGCTGCGGGGTGCGCACGGACGTGGATGAAGTCGGGGAAGGGGCGGTAGCCGGTGCCGAGGCGGACGGCGTCGATGTCGTCGATGACGGTGCCGTCGGTGAGGGTGGTGCGGACCTGGGAGGTGTTATCAGCGTCGAGGGAGTGGAGGGGGAAGCAGTCGGTTACTCACCTTCTTCGCTCCACCATCGCCTTCAACCAGTTCGTATTCCCGCACGGGCGCGACGTCCTTGATTCTCGAATCGGGCAGGCTGGGGAAGTTGAACAGCGCGGGCCGCCGGATACTGCGGTAGACGGGTGTCTGCGCGATCGGGGCGGCGTGCGCGGCGATGTCGTTCGACGAGTTCGCATTGCCGATCACGAGAATGCGCTGGTAGAGGAATGAGCACGCCCACTCTCGATACTTGACAGGCACGGCTCACCTTCCCCTCCAGCCCCTGCGGCCCCCGATACGTCTTCGCGTGCTCCGCCAGCCCCGCCTCCCGCACCTTATCCAGCCCGGGCACGTCCGGCCACACAGGGGTATCATAGTACCCCACCGCGCTCACGATCGCGTCCCACTCCTCCTCCTTCTCCTTCCCACCCTCATTCCAGTCCCGCAGCACCACAGTCCACCCGTTCCCGCCGTCCTTGCTCTGCACGGGCCCCTCCTTCTCGACGACGCGCACGACCTCGGTGTTGAGGCGGATGCGGCCGGGCGAGAGGGAGTTGGCGAAGCCTTTGAGGTATTCGTAGGTCTCTTGGAGGGTGGGGAAGGGCTGCTCAGGGTGGCCGGGTGGGGTGGGGAAGGGAGGGTAGTCGGAGTAGGAGAGGTACTCGGGGAGGACGTTGCCGATCAGGCCTGGGTAGGCGGGGGATGGCCAGCGAGGGGTGGTGGAGTTGGGAGGTGGGTTGTCGAGGTACCTGGTAGCGTGTGAGTGAGCATGCAAAGGAATGGTGAACACAGTGGAGGAAGGGGGCACGCGTCGATGATAGGCGCGGCCAGAGATGTGTTAGGGGGACGATAAGATAGATGATCGGAGTCAGGAAGGCGAGATCGACGTATGGGGGACAGTGGGGATGAGCGAAATGGGCAGAAAGCAGCGCGTACCATACACCTCCAACATCATCGCGGCGCTCGACGAGCTCAATGCGATCGAAGTGCCCCTTCTGTTCACCGAGCTTGATTAGGTTCCGCAGAGTCACCAGACCAGCGACGCCGCCACCGATGACGAGAACGCGACGAGGACGAGGATTGGGCATGGCAAGGCTCGCGGAAGGTTATCTATGAGCTCGACGGCGAGCAAGTCAAGAGAAGGATTCGACAGGGGAGAGGGGGAACGCGCTCCCGGCGCTCCCGCCCGACATAAAGCCCGCTGATGGTGTGATGAAGGGGGCCATTGAGTGCAGATGACGCGAGAGGGACCCAGGAGCTCGACTTCGGACCGCGCAGTTCACAGGCTGTTGATATTTTTTCAAGGAGTCCCGATATGCGATGGTGATAGGATGAGGATTGCGCCTGGACATGACGCGTGGAACAGTCGAGCGGGAGACAGCGGCGGCAGATTTGCGGAGAGGCGAACTCGAAAGGTGCGCGGCAATTGTCTTGATTAGACCGTATTTGCACCGATATATATCGACGCACTTTGCACGCGAATCCCATTGTTCTCTATGGGCGGTTGGTACAAAATTCGCTAATATATCCTGGTGCAAATACGGTCTATTGAATATGTAAAAGATATGTAGAATTTCTCGGCGTATCCAATGTACCTTCATAGATGTATACGTGCTCTGGACCCAATGTCCGTACCCCTTCAAGGTAGCTAAAATTCAGGAGTTGAACATTCTCTTCACGTGGTGATCACAACTTCCGGCAACTGCCGTACCAGCTGGCGCGTCTGCTTGCCTTCAGCCGTCATCATCGCGAGCATACGCGTACTCTCACCTTGAGAAGAAATCGATCCCGACTGCTCCCGTGGCGAGATCCCAGCGGATGCTACATGCCCTGCGTCTACGATGAATGCCTGACCCGCGTCACGAGCTATGAGCGACACGCAGAAGACGAGCGAAGATCGTCGGCAGCCCTTACATGGTGCTCCAGGTGACCTACGTCGACCTGCTCGTCGATTAGTTGATGCTCCGGCTAGTACGTCTATATGCTTATTTACCACCCTCCTGACTGCCGGAATGCATATCCGGTCTATCTTCTCGGCGAAGTGGACAAGGTGACGAGCGCGAGACGGCCTCTGGATGACGCCGACTGCCGAGAGGTGCTAAACTGTTACGTCTATCGCTCGTATAAAGCCAAGGCGGGAAGTCGCACGAGGGGATACTGTCTCTTCTACCCTTCCATCCTCACCGACGACTATACTACATATGAACATGACGCGTATCGCTACCGTATTCGTGGCTACAGGTTTGCAAGGTGAGTAGAGGGCTCTTCCCTCTGCAACTCTACACGACCGACTCACATATCATCTTTCAGGCAGCTCTGTTGTCAATGCGCTTCTCGCTGACGGCACCTTCACCCCGCGCGCTGTCACGACGGATGCGAGATCGGACGCCGCTAGAGCGCTAGTAGATAGAGGTTGTGAGGTCGTGGAGGCCAAGTTCGATGACAGGGAGGCGATTCAGAGGGCGGTGACGGGCGCGGAGTGTGTATTTCTGGTGAGTCGGCAGCCTCAAAGCCTTCCGGTCCACCATCGTGCTTCCCGATAACGAAATGACGTTCACGAGGGACGCTGAGGGCAACACCCTCCTCGCCGCCGCCGCCACGAACTGCACCGTGACCATCACAGTGTTCGCACCACCTCCCAGGCTCTTGCATCCTTATTGCTCGGTATACCCGCGGAACAAGATTAACAATTTTGCAATCCGAAGGTCACGCTGTGCTGGAATGAAGAGGTTGCAGAGCAGACCCAAGGCATCAACGTGGTCGAGGCGTGCGAGAGCGCTGGCGTCAAGTTCATCGTCTTCAGGTGCGCAAATATGAGCTCGTTTGCTATGTAAAGCCATGACGATATCTCTCTCCTAGCACCCTCCCAAGACTACGAGATGTGTCGCATGGAAAGTATACGAAGGTGTCTGAATTCGAAGGTCAGTGACGCGCTCTTTCTTTGCTAGACCTTCACTGATTGGACCCTCCAGACAAGGCTTCCGTTCAGAAGTATTTAGAGACATCCCCAATACCTTGCGCCTCGATATCTCCAGGGTCGTTTATGGAGAACATAACCCGAGGGTGCGTGTCTTTTTCCCTTCCCTATCGTACCATTTTTCTAGCGGTCCTCATCCATACATCACCCCTCAGATTCCTCGACTGCCCCTTTGAGAAGACCGACACCGGCTACGTCCTCAACACCCACGAGCCCAAAGGATGCGTTATCATCCAGACCTGGGTTGGACGCGATATGGGACGCGCAGTGGTGGCGCTCTTCACCCAGTATCAGACGCGGCTAGACGAGATCGACAGGAAGATGTTTGTGCTCGGCAGCCAGAGGGCAACGACGGAGGAGTTCGCCCAAGGATTGGCCAGAGGTGCGTGGGTCGAGCTCTCCGTTGGCGGATACTCAGGAAGGGGTGCACTCATAGTCAAAATAACAATTTGATATCGTACAGGCCTCGAAAAACCCGTAGAAGTCAGGCGTCTGGCAAAGACGGGCGATCCCGCGATGGATGAGCTGGTGAGTATCGCTAAAAGGGGATTTCTGATTCAAGTTGAAAAATACGCCAAAATGCTTATAACACGTCCAGTACGATGCAACAACCGAGTTCGACTGGTCCCCAAGATTAACGTACCCGACAAGCGCCTTGAAGCGCTCGGCGTAACGGTCGGCACCGTGGAAGATTTTGCGAGGACGGTACTCAGGGAGCACTTGGGACTCAGCTAGCCTTTACACTGAGTTTGAACAGACTATGGCTGTAATGCTACGGCTGTGTTGTTAGTTCGTCAAAGTCCAACATTTTGTCACGTGTTAATCACGATTTCTTCCGGTAAAATCCGTAACTTGCTCGCACGCCCCTTGCTCTCAGCAGCCATCATGAATGTTCATCGCTTGCGCAAGGCATGATATCGCTCATTTCGCTTTCAAAGCGTGATGACTGGATTTCTCTATACAGTTATGTCAGCTTACCGATTTCCCCAGCAGCCGCTTAGCGAACGCTGCGCAGCGCATGACCCTTCGAAGGTCATTGTTGCTTGATTAACAATGATTTCAGGGATCTCCTCGTCTGAAAAGTTTCTCCCTGGCTTTTCACTGATCTACTGACCCTCATCGATAAAATGCAATCTCCTATATACGGTCTCGCTACCTCCTTCCTTCACAAGTCAAGTGCGGCCCCCGAGCCGGAATCTTGACGTGTGCATCTTCCGGTCCTTCAAAAGCTAAGGGCCTTGGCCTTCTCAGGAAGAGACTCCGTCTTCCTCCCGCCTGAACTCTGGCTCACTCTATCATGTCCGATCCTCGCCGCGTCGCTCTGGTCACCGGTGCATCCCAGGGCCTCGGGAAAGCCATCGCGCTGCGTCTCGCCAAAGACGGCTTGCACGTCAGCCTCAACGACATCGCATCGAAGGCCGATGCGCTCAAGGAGGTCGCGAGTCTCGTTGAGCAGCATGGGGTGCGCTCTGCTGTCTTCCCCGGAGACGTCACGCAGGAGAGCGATGTGAAGGCCATGATCGATGGTACGGCGGATGCGCTTGGCGGCTTCGATGTGGTGCGTGGTGACTGCGGGGGTCTCTGAAGACATGCTCACCCCCACCCCCATCTGCACTTTCGCCAGATGGTCGCAAATGCAGGAATCTTGATACCCGCGCCATTTCTCGAAGGTGTCCATCGTCGAGCAGGCTCTATCCGCTGGCGCTCACTCGTACACAGAGTCGGTCGCGGACTTCAACCGCGTCTCAAATGTGAACATAACAGGATGCTTCCTCTGCTATCAGTACGCAGGGCGCAAGATGATTGAGAAGGGCCATAGACAAGGGCGTATCATTGGCGCTTCCTCGCATTCAGGGAAGCGACGTAAGTCCTCACCTCGACGCCTCGCTGCCTTCTCAGTCTAATGTATCTGCAAACAGCCGCGACCGGCCAAACGTCCTATGTAGCCACCAAGTACGCCGTTCGGGGTCTAACCTCGTGTACAGGTATGCTCCTACCATATTCCAAGATCATGTACGCACCTGACCGCATCGCAGCGCTCAACCTTGGCCCTCACGGTATCACTGTCAACGCGTACGCACCGGGTGTGTACCGCCAATTCCTGCCGGTCGCTAAGTTCCTGAACTATATTGTATAGGGATGATGGAGACCGCGATGGGTACGCTCTCAATGTGCTCAGCTAGAGGGGCCGCACTCAACTGCCATAGTCACCGCGTCAGGCATGGACGTCGTCGGTGGACATACCCTAGTGAAGGTGCATAGCTTCGTGTATCTCGCGCTCTATATCATATCCATCTCATGTTTGCTTGTGTCTGCATGCTGACCCTCCCTCGCGACTAGTGGGCCAACCAAGTCCCCATGCGTCGACACGGCACGCCGGAAGATGTCGCCAACCTGGTCTCCTTCCTAGCAAAGGAGGATACTAGCTATATCACAGGTAGACTTCCGTCTGTTCATCGCCGTACATTCGCTAACCTTTATTCCAGGACAAACTGTACGTCGAGGATAGCTCTCCCAGTCTAGTCCTAACTTCTCGTAGATATCCGTCGACGGCGGTGCCGCCATGGATTAGACCATCATCCCTCGCTGCGATGCCTGGCATTTGGAGTCACCGCATCGTGAAGTGAGCCAGAGGTAGATTGCAAGTACAATTGTTCTATCAGTCCATCCCATGTACCCAGCCGAACGAGGCAGAATAGGCGTTAAAAGAATGAAGAAGGAAAGCGGAAGGGGAGATGCAGTCCGAAAGCGAAAAGGGGCACGCAGGGTAAAAGCGAAAAGAGAAGCGCAGGGCGAGAGTAGAAGGGGAAAAAGCAGCGCTAACAAGGCATCTTACCAGGCGAATATGCGGCATACCTTCCGCGATAGATAGCTAGAACAGAGTGTGCAGAGTCCGATTTTGAGATGTGAAAACCGAAGTGAGTGCAGACGAGAGTAGCGGGTGCAGTCGAATGTACAAAAGGGAGAAGAGGCGCGGTTGAGGAAAGAAAGCGCCGTCAAAGGGGCAAAGAGGTTGCATAGGTATAATCGAGCGGGCAGAAGGAAAGCCTGGCGCGAACAAGAAAAGAAGGCCAGACACACAAACGTCCAAAAGCACCAGCCAATACTATTTATGACCGCCCCCAAAGTGCAGTCGCTTGAACATCTCCACCCACGACAAGTGCCCGCCCTCGTCGTGGTTCTGGTTCTGCGCTGGAGTATCGTCGTCGTAGAATGTGCCCGGCATGGCCAAGGGCGTCTCCCGCCCATCTTTGAAGCTCACGGTCGACGCTTTCCGGGAGTGCGACGAGGTCTTGTCCGTCAGCGGCGGTGCGGCTTGCGGTGCAGGCGCTGACTCCTCTGCAGGGGACGGTGGCGCTGGGTTGCTCGGTATCGCAGTCGCATCCCCCGCCGCCCCGCCCAACCTCGCCCTCTGCAACTCGACCTCATGGTCCGTCTCCTCCGGCGTCATCACCGCCACCGTTGCGTGGTCCTCGTGTATCCTGTCCAGCGCGTCCGAGTTCTCCTCATTCGCCGGACCACCTAGCCTTGGCTCCTCGTCGCTATCGCTGTCGAGGTCGTCGCCACGCCAGCCGCCGCTGCTCGCGGACTTGCTCGATGCGCCGGAGTTTAGGCGACGAAGCGCGCGCACGCTGCTCATGGCGCTCTTCCAGCGCTTGCGCGGGTTGAAGTGCGCGCGGAGGCCCTCGGACAGGTCGTGCTCGGCGTCGGGTTGCAGGCCGGTCAGCCACTGGAAGGGTCGGTCAGAGGGTACAGGATACTAGGATGACGTCATGACAATGCGCACCTTATCGTGCAGCGCTTCGACCGCTGTTGGGCGCAGCTTGGGATTCGGATTCAGGAGATGCCTGATGAAGTCCTTCGCTGGAAGGCGATGAGCACCAGAAGAAGGGAGTACAGACAGATAGACGCACCGTCTTGTGAGACGTTCTTCCAGTACCGATCATGGAACTCGATCTTGGCCTCGGAGGTCTCTTTCAGCAGAGTTTGGGCATCTTCGGAGCGGAAGGGGGAGTAGCCACAGAGAAGGACATAGGTGATGATGCCAGTCGACCACATGTCGACCGCTTTGCTGTGACCTTGGTGGGTGAGCACCTCCGGGGCGACATAGCCTAAACTGCCCGCTAGAGAGGTTAACTGCTCCTCGGGCGAGTGGAGATGTTTAGCTCTGCATGCCAGGCGTCAGCACCTCCGCAGAAGGGCACTATTGGAGTTGTTACGCACATCCCGAAGTCTGCGATGACGATGTCGCTGTCGGGTGCCCGGGTGCGGTAAAGGATGTTCTCCGGCCTGTGAAGCTGTGAGTAGAGACGGGAGAGGGATGGGAATGGATGCGCACTTGAGGTCGCGATGGACGATATCATGGTCGTGCAGATACGCGACACCCGATAAGATGGACCTGCGACGGTGCGCGCGTTAGCGACGGGAACAAGCGCCCGTGCTGCGGACGAGATGGCGCACCTCACGACGCTCACGGCGTCCTTTTCCGTGAACTTCCCCTTCTGCAGGATCCGCTCAAACAGCTCGCCGCCAACCGCGAGCTCGAAAGAGAGGTAGTACTTCGTCCTCGACTCAAACCACTCGTAGAACTTGACCTGGGGGAGGGTGTCAGTGTGTCGATCGCTCGGCAGGACGGGCAGCGCGCGCACGATGTTCGGGTGATCCAGGCCCTTGAGGACCTCCATCTCGCCCCAGACGCTCGCTTCGTTGCCCTTGACCTTCTTCTTGGGAATGATCTTGAGCGCGACCTCCTTCGTCATGACGCTGTGCGCCTTGATCGCCGCGGGAGAGGATGCAGAGTCGGGGGTGAGGGTCGAGGGGCGAGGGGGGCCGGGGGAGGGGTTGGGGTCGGCTGCAGCGCCGCGCTCGGCGAGCCCGACCTGCTCAGGTGGGACATACCATATCGCTCTCTGTACCGATCGTGAGCATTCGTATAACGCCTGCAATGTAGTCCACGCACCACTACTTTGCCAAAGCTGCCCGTGCCCAGAACTTCCTGCTGTTCATACTGCTTCTTCTTCGCAAAGCTCGGGGGCTGGGAGAGGATCTTGTCCTTGATTCCAAGGTGAACCATGACTGCGCGTCGGGAAGGGGGATGGATCAGTGGGCGTGTCGTTCAAGCTGGGACCTTATGTCGAGCGTCCGCGCATGGGCTGAGGGATGAAAGTGAAGGAGACGCGCTGGGGAGTACAGAGTTATATGGGTACAGGTCTGACACTCATCGTGGTGACTTACAAGTGACCGCAGGCTCTCCAAGGTGTGCACGGTGATCGCCGAGCGCGCGTGAGCGGTGCCTGAGACGCGTCGAAAGTGGAAGTTTCGGTCGGGCGCGTCCTTGAGAACCTTCAGGGCGCGGTCTCCCTGGACCGCCTTGGGAGCAAGAAGTTGAGGAGATCATCAACGGAGGAAGGGGAGTGGTATAGCCGAGCAGAGGAAGTTGTCCGAGATCGCACAGCAGCGGCGGCGAAACATGTGGAGCCACGTGAGCTGCGCCTACCACCACCCATAGCTGTATGGCTGACCGCCTTTGCATCGTAGGTGGATCGCGTACTTGTGGAGGAAAGACGCGAAGGCTCCTGTAAAGCTGTGTCAAACAGGGAAGAGAGGGTTCAACATGACCTGAAGGTCTGAGCGTGGACGATGCGGCTTACCTTCTTGACACCGCCCGAAACAGCCCACAACAACGGGAAGATGCGAAAACCCGAAGGCGGTAAGAGAGATGCGAGATGGAGGAGAATGAGGTGAGGCTACAGGGAAAGGGGGTAGCATAGTCAAAGGAGGCGAGAGGCAAACGGTATAAAATCATTGCTCACCTTCGACCGGAGCTATTGTACGAGTGATGATGACTTTACTAGAGCAACAGTCTCGGGGTGTGTAATTGTCCTAGAGGCCATTGCTATTCTGAGTCCTTCTTTCAGCTGGATTTGACACCGGGATTACCGTCTCGAGCGCAGAGGCATCTTGATGGATGAATATAATTGGGTGAAGCCGAGCTTCCCTTCTGGATGACCTCAATTCAAGGAGCCACACAGCAGCTGAGCAAGGGGGAGGAGGGAAGGGAAGGGATTGAGCAGGTGAAGAGAAAGCAGTCACTAGGGCATACGCTGACTGAGGAAAGAACATGGTGGTAAGGAACAAGGCGCTTACCTATATTTGTCACTAATCAGCCAATTCTGGAGGCCGAGCGGATGAAACGACTAGTAGCATGGCCTGAAAGACGCGAACGAATGAGAAATCCGAGAGCAAGAGCTACGCGTGCCAGTCAGCACCATTGCAGGTGGATATATGCGCATCTGAGTGCAGCCACCGACCGATATTCGGCAGCGAACTCAAAGGAAGTTCCCAGACGTCGGCCCTAAGTCCGAGTCGAGAGTACCGCCGGATGTTAGCTACGAGAAGCAAGATATCTGAGAAAGATGGTGGCAGGAAGGAAGAGAGAAATTATGTGGCTGTACAGGAAGACCTCGCTCGCGAATCGGGTCACACTCAGTTGTCACGCTCGGCCAGCAGAGTATTGAGATAGAAGAGCATGCTATGCTACAGTTGCATTTCTCCGCGTGTATTACACTTCTGGGCGAGTATCTGGTCAACATTACTTGAGCTTTTCGTACGAAGGCTTTTTCACTGGCACGCGCGGCGGGAAACGGCGATTTGCGGTATACGCGTCGACCAGGTCTTCGACGGTCGGCAAGAAAGCCATCACCTCATCTGCCGTGACCGCAGACTCGAGGTTCAGCGTCGACGACAGCGAAAGGGCGAGCAGACTTCCTCCACGACGAATGGACCGCCGCTCGACTACGTTATGCAGCGCCGAGCGAATTTCCTTCCCGAACGGCTGCTTCTCTACGACCGTCAGCGCCAAATGCGCAAGGCGGGGCGCGCGTAGCGTGTTGGCTGGGCCGTGCGGAAGGAGCGCCTTGATGGTGCTGTGGGTAAGAGGAGTCGCGGGCGGGGGCGCGTCAATGCCAGGCATCACGAGCCCGGCGTCTGTCGTGTCCTTGATCTCGAGAAAGTCGAGCTCAGGCAGACCATCGAGCAGGTCCTCGAGCACCGGCGGCTCGACGTGGACGTACATGAAGGATAGAGATCGCAAGTGCGCGCCGGAGCGATTCAAGCACTCCTTAAGCGCCTCAGCGTGCGCCGCGTCCCACCCGCGCCAAGCCTGCCCGACATGGAAGCCGCCGAAAGAGACCGAGGAGAGCCGGGGCGCGTTGAGGTATGTGAAAAGGCTGGCGTCCGGCCGCACCGTGCTCTTGGTGCGCAGCTGCACCTCCCGAAGGCACGGATGGTGCACCACGGTGTCGATGGTGACATTAGGAGGAAGCGTGGCCGCCTGCCTCTCGACGGAGAGGAAGGTCAGCGCCTGGCAGAGCTTCAGACACATAATCAGGTCTGCCGTCTGTAGGACCTTGGGCAGCGTGAGCGACGTGAGCTGCTGCCACGGCAGCGAGACGCCTATATGCGGGCCGTTGTACACGCGCAGCGCAGACAGACCGTCCAGCTTGAGACGCAGCGGCGCGGGGCCGATCCTGACAAGCTGCAACGCGCGCAACTTGTCAAGCTTGCCCTGCACCTTCGCGTCGTTCAGCGCCTCGAACATCGCCTCGTGCTCCGCCGATACCTCCTGCCACCGAGGCGCCGCCTCTAAGAGGTAACGGATGGGCTCGGGCTCCGCGAAGCTGCCGACATGCAGGCGGAGGGGCGCGCCCTGCGAGTTGCGAAGATGACGCTGCACACCGGCGTCGATCAGTTTGCGCATGTATTCCTTGTCGTATGGAGTAACTGGCGGGGGAAGGTGGACGCGCTGGATGCTGATAGATGCCCAGAGCGCCCCACTCGACAAGACGCGTTGCCGCCAGCGCGTGCAGACGTGGGCGAGTTGGGTAGTGATCGAGTGCATCCCGTGGAAGGAGTACGCGTTCTCGCTCTCGGCGATCACGAGGGCGAATATGTCGTCTAGGATCTCGTAGGGCAGGCGATGGACAGGAGAGTCAACGGAGCGGATGCGGCGGAGGTAGTCTTGTGTAGCTGTAAGCTGGCGCAGGAGATCGCGAAGAAGTCGCTCGGTTCTGATGACTTGTTCTTGCAAATCGCGTTCGGCGCGCTCGTTCTTGAGGACTTCCTTGTCGATATCGGGCAAAGGGTCGACGGAGAGACCACGGAGACGCTCTAGGACATCTTCGTTGTATCTCCGGCTGACGGAGAGGCTCGCGTGACAGTTGTCGCAGAGGGTGATGGTTGAAGACTGCATTTCGCCAGATTTCATTTGTCAGGAAGTGGCGTCTAAGTCGAACGCGCGTCTATCAGACAACTGTGGATTCGTCAACGCCATAATACTACAGAGCGAGATAAGGCACTCACATTGAGGAGCAATCCTGGGTCCTGAGCTCGCGTAGAATTGAGACTTTGGGAAGCAGATGGTGGCCGGTGTCAAGACCTTCGAAGCGTGACAGCCGAACAATTATGGCGTGACGGCGATCTTGTCACGCGCAAGCCACGCCTGCCGGAGATTGCCGTATTAATTGTGTTTGCCTGCTTACGCACGCCTCCGCTCCTTCTCCTTTGCATCAGGGTACGCAAAAGCACTCGAATGCCATCAAACGCTTGAGTATTCTGTAGCAAGAACACTACAGTTCTTGGGATCGCGACGCCCCGCGGACGATGTTGCGGTGCGGCCAATGCTACTAATACTGTATAGTACTTAGGCGCTCCTTTCGAGAGGCGAGTACATATGAGGAGAATTAGCTCTAGCTCGCGGCCTTCCGGAGCGTCTGCCGGTCATGCAGCCCTCGTACGAAAGGGATAAGCTACAGTGGTGGAAAGGCAGGAATATGACTGTACGTCAAAGCACCCATTGTATGTAACCATCTACTGTGTAACCCAATTCGAGAGGACGACTAAAGCGAACCATGATAGATAGAAAAAGATGTCAGATATAATCATGGAGGGAAGTGTCAGGCGACGAGATTAGATCGTACGTCGCGGGATGCATGAACAAGTTGACCAGCTTTTCCAGCAAGCCAAGGACACCCTTCGCCGCCTCCGTCGGACAGTGCATAACTGCACCGGACAGCGTGATGGAGCAGAGGCTCCCCTCCTGGCGAACGGATCGGTAGGCCGCCAATGCAGCTACGAGCGACAGGAATTCGATTTCCAATGCGCGGTAGGAGGTGAGGCTGATGTGGGCGAGGCGCGGCACTAGTCTCGCGCCGCCACCATCCAGCAGAAGTCCTTTGACAACGCTCCGCGTGAGAAGCTCTCCGGGGCCTTTGGCGGCTTCGACGTCAGTCATCTCGAGGCGTTCGAGCTCGGGGAGACTGCGCAGCAGCATCTCAGTCTCTTCCTGCTCCAACTGAATGTAGCACAGGGAGAGTGACCGGACGTGAGCGCTGTTTCGACGTAGGAAGTTACCGAACGCCGCGACGTCCTCGTCGTCCCAACTCCACTGCTTGACATAGTGCCAGCCATGCAGCTCGATGGAGGATAGCTGCGGGACTGTCAAACACTTGAGGAGAGGGCCCTCATCTAGTGAGTGACCTCCCTCCGCTCGAATCCGCAAGCGGCGGAGGCACGGATGGTTGACCTCCATGTCAACCCAAGCCTCATCCGGGTCCTGATACCGTAGTTTTTCTGCGGCAAGCGACACGAGCGATGTGCATTGCTGCAAGCACGCAAGGATTTGCGATGCGTTCACCGGGCTGGTGAGCGTCAACGAGGTGAGCTGCTGCCATGGCAACACGACACCCATCTTGGGTCCAGTGTACCTGCGCAAGGTAGCAATCTTGCCCAGGTCGAGCTTCCATTCTCCCCTGAGTCCGATTTTCAGCGACTCCAAGTTGCGCAGCTCGCGCTGGTTCTCGGGATCAGAGAGCCAGTCGAGGGCTTCCTCGTTGTGGATGGAACAGTCCTTCCAGCGATACGCCTGCGACATCAGCAGAACGACGTTCTCCTGGTCGGCGTGGCGTCCAATTCGCAGCGTTAGAGGCGCCGTCACGGATTTCTCAAGGTGCAAGATTGCAACCTTCAGTTTGCCAGTACACTCGCCGACGTGTGGATCATCGTCGAGCGAAGAAAGCGTAGGCGCCCGTAATGCGATAGACGCCCGGTAAGCGGCATTCGAATTGATGCGCTCCCTCCAACGCGTGCAGACCTGAGAAAGAGTCGAAGGAGTGGATTGCATGTCGTACAGCGAGTAGTCCCCATCCATAACGAAGCAGAATATCTCGTTCAGTATCTCGCTCGGGAGGCGATGCACGGGAGCACGTGTCGACCGAACACGAGTTAAGTATGTGTGCAGATACACCATATTCCTGTTGAGGCATTTGAGTAGGCCCGTCACGCCGTCTATTTCCTCTTGAAGCTCGCGTACAATCTCTTCAACGGCGAGGATCTCTTCGGCAGCGCCCGACAGAGGTATAGAGGTGCCTGGGATAGCGCGTAGATGCTCGAGAATATCATCGTCACTGAACCTCAGGCGAGGGATCCTGAAGGTTGCGTCGCAGCTGTTGCATAGGTTGATGGCAGAGTTGTCCATCGGTTTCCGCCGCGGCGCGCAGGTAGCCTTGAGTCCCGAAAATCTGGTATCTTCCAAAGGGTTATCGTCAAAAAGGAGATATTCGTTGTGAGGTGTGACCATACAATGTCAAAGGCAGGATGGATCCCGTCCACGAGTCTCTTGAGGCGGGCCGGGTCAAAGACTACGACCGCATTGGCATGCGCACGCCATCCGGACTGTGGGAATAAGTAGACCGGCGATTTCCGAACCAATGATCTTTTGCGCTCCTCGACCTTTACCCAGAACTCGACTGCTGTTTGCCCTGAATGAGGGCCTGCGAGTATCAGAAGCGGCCCTGATGGCGATATATCTCTGCAGAGACAGAGATATCAATTACGCCGACGCCGATGGCAATCACGCGATAAAGCCCGACTCGCTTCTTGATACCGACGGCCATGTTGCGCCCTCTCCTCGTCTCTCTTGCCGTGTCTACGGCCTTGGGAGCCTTGCTTCCAGTAGCGAAGGAAGAGAAGAAACCATATGTGACCTCCACAGGACGTGTTCTCGACAGCAGCATCGAGCAGTTCGTCCTCGACACCATCAGCGAGTGGAATAGCCCGGGCGGGGTTGCGGTCGCATTTGTGCAGCAGCTAGAGAATGGGGAATGGCAAGTTGAGACGCAGGGGTACGGACGCGCCAAGGTCGATGGGAGTGCGGTCGACGAGAGCACGCTGTTCGCCATCGCGTCGAATTCGAAGGTATCTTGAGCGCTTACCGTGCCCCAGTATCCTTGACTTATGGTGACTCATAAAGCTCTTCACGGCCATTTCTGCCGGGCTTCTCATTAGCAACAAGTCGCTGGAGACGCCTCTCACCTGGAACACCAAGCTGAGATCGGTCATTCCCGAGTGGGAGATGGCCAACCATTTCGCTAGTGCGGAGACCACGATCACCGACGCGATGTCACACAGGACTGGGCTGCCGCGTCATGATTTTGGATACTCCAAGAACGAGACGCTTCCGTCGTTAGTAAGAACGCTGTCCTCCCTGTTGATCAGAAAGTTTTGACCAGGCGGCGGCGGTCAGATCCGTAAGCTTCCTCATCTCAAGCCGTCTGCCGAGTTCCGCACGACATGGCAATACAACAATAGTCAGTGGTCTCTCTTCCACCGCATTGGTACTAACTGAGTTCCGTAGTCATGTATGGCGCTCTGTCCTACCTCCCATCTCTCGTGCTGCCATCGCACCCCCCTATCGCGCGTTATGTTAAGGAACATATCTTTGACCCACTTGGCCTCAACGACACGACCTACTCCAGCCGAGCGGCCATCAAGTCTGGCCGCCTCGCCGACGCGTTCACGCGCCAAGTCAACTACACCGGCGATATTTTCGCCAAAGGCACGCCTCGCGTCTACCCATTCTTCATCGACACGGACGAAGAAGGGGGCTGTAAGTGGTCCTAACTGCTATGACCTTTTGAGCGCGAAGGAATTAACGCCGCACCCCCAGTCAACTCAGGCGCCGGGGGCGTGATTAGTAGCGCGAAAGACATGGTGCGCCGGTCCCGTACGCCCGCTATCGATGCTATACTGACGTATTCCTTGTCCCTTTCTGGAACTTCGCACGTCTGAATCCGTGCCCTCCCACGTTCAAATCTGGCGCCTCGCGGTCATCTGTACGCTTGCAATCTGACGGTCTCCAGGCGACGTGGCTTCAAGGTTCGATCTCGGTAAATGAGGGCTGCCGTTTGCTCACCGTTAGGTTCACACACCTCATCGCGCCTGCCTGTCACCGCGCTCGCTATGCTATTCTCCGCCCTCACCGTTCCATCCACCGTACTCGTGCTCAGCGCTTCTCCTCGAGGGCAGGAACCCACGCACTAACGCGTCGGTTATCCCCGCCGATGTCATCCGTAAGGTCGCCTCTGGCATCACGGTCGATACTGGAGCTGCGTGAGTGACACGTCCTCGTCATTCGGAGGTCATGAACACCACTAACTACTGTTTACTGTCCTTGTATGGCTCATCGCATCGCCTCAATGTCCACCGCTCTGGATTACTTCCCGCGATGCTCGCGCCGCGTCCTCAACCCTTACTACACACTCTGAACCCTCCTCTAAACCCACCGAACAAACTCAATGACCCTGGATATTCGCTCGCGCACTCGAAATCGACCCGGCGATTATTATACCGGGCCCCTCACGCTATTCCGGGGTTAGGCCATATCCCGAACTGGGCCCAGTCGTGTACGGCGGCGGGCAGATGCGGAGCACTTACCGCGGCCATGGTGAGTCTTCCCTGATTTTTCTGGATAGCCTTGAATTAATGCGTGCGCGCCACAGAATATATTGAGGTATACGGAATTTCCTAGTCCTCGCCAGCTTCTTGCTGACCTTTTGAAGCACGGCGGCTCGGTTCCTGGTATGCTTGACTGCTCTAACGCCTAGGAATGGAGGACTTAACGGTTCACTGCTCCAGGCTACCGCACCCAGATCATACGCTTCCCAAATGAGAAGTTTGGCCTTGCTGTCCTCGTGAACGACGACACGTACGGAACCCAAATGCACGAGGTGATCAAGTGGCGTATCGTCGACGCGCATCTGGGTCTACAGCCCATAGATTGGAGTGGTCGGTGCGTCTGCTGTCTCCCAACTTGTCTTCGAATCTCCCTGACGAGCGCTTTCCCCGCACGCTACTTTCATCGCACGGTCCCGTGCTCTGCAATCTTGTCGTAATTGACCTGTCACCTCTGACCGCGACGTAACACCTCAGCGCGAAATCGAGACTTCTGAAGGCGCGCGAGGAGAAGCCCAAGCTGCTGCCACGCCCCGAGAATGCGACGCTCCCCTCCGGACTCGACGGACGGTATGACAACCCTGGCTACGGTCGATTCCTCTTCTGTTCGATGGGTGCCAAAGACGCGGTTTCGCTTCAACAAGAGGACACCCAAACGAATTTCGCTGGAAATAATGCGCAGGCGCTTCTACAGGATAGGCGCCCGAAGGACGCTCTCGTGTCGGCAAGCATCGAGGCTTCTGACTGCAGCAAACTCCGCGAGAGTGCAGACGTCTTGCTGCCTGGAGTCATCGACCCGTCTGTTCCCACCTTGCTCGCCAGGTGGGATCGCGTATGGTCTACACACATCAAGCTGGCGCACTACGATGGTGGTATCTTCAATGTGACCATCCTCGACAGCGTGGTGCGTCATCTTTTCTTCTCGAATTTCCTTCGAATTGTTCCCGTTACCACACGCTCTTGCGATTCGAATTCTTCGATTTGTACCAGGATCGCTTCGTCCTCTCCAGCGTCGCGCAGATCCCATAAACTGTCCTTCCCTTTCTCCGTGCTCGGCGCAGCATCGAGCGCTCATCGTCCCTTCGCTACCTTCTTTGCCATGCATTCCCTCTGCTCCGCGGCTTTTTCTGCTTTGTCGCCCCCCTTGCCACATCTTCGACGCGCCTCGTTCTCTCCTTGGATCGCACGTCGGGCTTTGTGGCGCACACGTTTTGCACTTAACCTAATCAACACGCCCGCTCGGTTCCCGGCTCTCGGTTCTCGGACCTTTCTGCTTTAGTTCGCGCCTTCCTCTTCATGAAATCACCTTGCTATTCCCGCTCGGCGCACGCGCTGTCTTCGTGGTGCTCTGATGGCCGGCGGGCCCTACTTGCTCGCCCTCCGCTCCGCTAGCTGGCTTTGCTACTGTACTGACGCTGCCACCGCACAGCCGACAGGAAACGCGTCCGAGCCCTTTTGGGTGGGTGGAACGGATGAAGACCCCGACCTAGCAAGTGCGTGTGGCGCCGTCCTAGCCCAAGTCACGATACTAACGATTTCTGTGCCTCTTCTTCTCGTGTTGTCTCGCGCACTACGTATCCCTTCGTCCGCTCTACGCACCCTCGCGCACGCCTTCGCCATCCACGTCTTCTCCCAAAGACGCGGAGTTCGCCTTCGATGTGCTGGGTCAGCCGCTCGGCTTTGGCCTCAGGGGTGGCCTCTGGGGCGCAGGTGCAGGCGTGCCCTCGCCCTCCGGCAGCACGCCACAGGAGCGCGCGGAGGCATGGTTCACGCGCGTTTAATCAATGCTGTGCAGTACCCAGTTGCTTGAGTTTCTTCTGCGATGTCTTGCTCATGTCTCGACGCCCATCGCGATCTGCGGTGGCACAAATCCACAAATGGGATAATCTATGCGGTACCGCGCGCGCCAAGCGTCCTGAATTTATTTCTCTGTTGTCTGCTGCTGTGCCATAAGGTCTCTCTTTTCTCCGACTGGCTGTGGGGGTGCTGGTGCTGCTGACAGCTGGACTGGAAGTTGGTCAGCCTGCCACCTTCCCCTTGGCTGATTATCTCAGTCAGTCAGGGCGCGCTCGCCCCTCGTTTTTCCGCTGAGACAGCAGCTGACGGTCAGCGCGAAGTCCGCCCGGCGAACTCCGCAGCCTTCGGCCGGTAAGTCCGACGCAGCAGCTGACCTGTCACGGTTGAATTTGTCATCGATGCGTCACGCTAATGAACTGATGCGTCTACGTCGCTGGACGTCGCGCACCCGAGGTTTGGCTGGCAGACCGCTATGAACTTGTACAAACGCTCCTGCAGGACGATGACTGCGGTGGCGGGATTATGAAGGCCTCGGCTGGATCATCGAGTCGTTGGATCACCAATTGCTGACCTAGGACATCACTACTGAACTAGATCATCGATTTCTCGACTAGAACGATGCGTAACTTACACCCATGGTCTCTCAGCAAGACGGCGACCGACTATCACGACACCATCCCGTACTCTGTCAGACAAGATGCCGGCGGTAGGTTATACGCCTCTCTCAAGTTGCCGCAGACCACGTATCTTAACCCGCGCGTCTCTAGTCTCCGCATACCGCGCTCGCGCTGGCGTCACACCTCATCGCCGCTCTAATATGCGCTAGGCCTCACCACCGACTCACCAAACACCAGCCTTCATCACCGACCCGACAGGCGCCATCCTCAGTCCCTCATCCCCAACTCGCTAGGTGATACCTTCATCTCCGATCCCATAGCCTTTGCGGCGGCCTGCCGTCCATCCCTAGGATCTCCCTTCACCTCCGCGGAGCGTCTATAAGGGGTACTATCGACTGTTCATGGTACACGAACTTACGGCTACAAACGGTTTCCCATACACGATAATCGGCCATCTATTGAGGTATGGGGTGTGCAGGGGCGCGTTCAGCGCGCCTTTAGGGCTCATATTAACCCTGCCCTTTGCGCGTTGAGTAATGATGCCCTGACCTAGGAGATATCGCCCTGATATGACGCACGCAGACCGCACGTCCAGCGCATTTGCTGATGATGGATGAACCCTCGCGCGGTGCTTCGCCGCGATGACGCCGTGCGTGCTGCTGCCACTGGCTTGCCCTCTCGGACATTATCATCAGAAAAGCGCATTCACCGACCTTGCCGGCGGCTGCATCTTGACTTCGAATCGCACTCGTCGGGGCCTACACTCTCAGCGGCTTCCTATCAGTCGTTCCAAGCTTTAACTGATTGTTTGCGTTGTGTGAGGTGATACTCCACCGTCATATCTGACCATCCAATCCTACACCATCTCACTTCTCATCTTACACCACCTCACCTCAAGCCCGCTCATCATGGACGCAGCTGCTATCTGCTACTCTCCGACCTACGCACGGCGATCAAGCCATTCTGGCGCTTTACTACGGCAAGTAAACCTTGACCTTCGGTGATAACTTTGACCTTCGATAGTAAACTTTGAACCCCGCCTACCGTCAATCAGCACACGGACGTTGCTAGCTTTCGAGCGGCGTCCGGATATTGCCGTGCGTGAGTGAGGGCGTCCCTTCGAGTCGATGAATGTAGTAAGTAGGATATTCCTGAAATACCTCGCGGCTCCGACGCGTTCAGGATGCTCATGCTTTGGCAGATTTACTGCCAGCGTAGTGCTATGGCAGCCCAGCAACGTTGTGTTTTGGCAGGCCTACAATGTCGTACTCTGGCATGGTCTGTACCCAGATTACTAATCGCACTTTGCGCTCGAGTTGGTACGATGGCGCGGACTGCGAATTGGACCTTCGCACGTACTCTGCTTTCCAAGCTCGCTACCCCCCTTCGCTGACTCCGCCTACGTACGGACTGATGTGAACATTCCTCGGGAAGGAATGGACGCGATGGATTTTACGAGGTCTCGACATCTCGACAAGAGCGCGTATTCCTCCTCGCTCGGCGGAGGCCTGGCGTCCACCTCATGTACCTACGTGCGTGCGCCAGGACTAGGACTGTGATACGGGCTCGTAAGTTTCTGCGCGTGCCAGGCCCATGGTCCGTGAGCAAAATTCGAGTGCATACTGTACGAGAAGGTACAGTGATCACTCGCCGTCCACTGATCATGCCCCCGCCCACGTTCTACTTGATCAACTCGCCTTCCATTGACATCAGCTCACTCGCGTTCCAGTGCTATCAGCTCACTCGCGTTCCAATGCTATCAGCTCGCCCTTCTAATCGGCCTCCTAGCCCAATTCGCCGGTCTGTCTAGTCTCGTAAACCATCGTCTGTTGGCCGAGGATCAGCCCGCGCCTCGAGGTTCTCGTACGCAAGTCTACCACGCCGAAAGGGACACGTACACCCTGAAGTGGACGCGTACATCCTGAAGTGGACAAGAGGACGACTACGGACCTTGGATTTGGTAAGTACGCCCCGAGTACGTGTTAGACATGGGGTAAAGTGACCCTCCGTACATGGGGCAAACTGTCCCTTTATACGCCGGCATCATGCCTTTTGTACGGGGTGAGCACGACTCAGGTGGCACAAGGGCAGTCGACAACGCATGCATGATGATTTCAGGCCGATCCTGAGAATTGTTGTATACACGTCTGACGCTTTTCACCATTCTACGACGCCCTCGTGACGACTTACGGCGATCAACGAGGACTGGCGAAGGTCAGAAGGGCCACCTTTTTGGGGCGCTCGGGCTTCTAGCACTCCTTCCCCAGAGGTGAGTACAACTGTCCAGAAGGCCGAAGTCCGTCGAGCATCGAAGGATGACCGTAAGCGCCGGCGAGCGCGGCAGCTAGCGAGAGCACGCGCCACGCCCCGGACGTTGCTCGGACGAAGTCTATTCCACGTTCGGGCGTCGCGTTCAGGCAGGGCCTTCCCCGAGATCAGGAAATTCCTTCCCTGAGATCGGGAAATCCTCCAGCTTGTCCCGAGAAGGACAGGGAGGGATAGTCCTTCTCAGGGAGGATAGTCCTTCTCGAGGAGGCATGGTGACATTTCGGCAGCGAGGACCAGTGCTGGTGGCGAAGACGTATGGTGGCGGCGCGTTTGCTGGACGGTGGCGGGGCGCAACTGTCTGAAGGGAATTCATTTATTATTTCTGCGGCTTCCAACAAGTATCAGCGCTATGTTCAGAGATTGTTCACCGGTGCGCCTTCGTCTGCTGTCTGGATTACAGGACACGTCCAGTGCGCTGGTCAGGTGAAGGCTCATACGGCACCGCGCGACGTGCGACTAAGCCACGAGGCGCGCAGACGGTACCGCGGCTCTTGGTGTGGCCCCCATCTCGAGATTTCATGAATGCGAAGTGCGTGGTGGTTCTAGCCAGCTGCCAAAGCTTACGGGCTCCTAACCGGATTCAAAGCGTCTGGCAAGGCACCTGGCTGAATGAGAGTCGCGCGAGCGCGCTCGAAATCGGCAGACGCTGTCTGTGAATACGTACCGCGCATGTCAGACCGAGTCGACTTGCCAAGGACTGGGTGGGTGGGGTGCGTGTGGTGGGTGCAGTGCTGACCGTCGCTCATTCCTCGCGCATAACGCGGTGGTGGGCGACTTACGAAGCTTTCGAGGGAGAGGGATGTCCCTCGTCGTCGAAAATGGGGCGCGGGGATACAGTATACGCCATGGTTGGGGCTGGGAGCTGCCGTCATTTTACCGGATGGGGCAAGTGGGGCGTGGGAAAAGGTGACAGGAGGGTGGCCGTTGCAGGCTGCCTTGTGACGTCGGGCGAACCCCGATTTAGCAGCGACTGTCTTGGCTGGAGAGGCCCCCGGAGTGCAGTATTTTCTCTGTTGCTGCGCTTGGAAATCCCCCAAATTCCCTCTAATGACCTTGGATGTGGCCTTTGACCTGGCGGACATGGAGACAGGCGCGGCGCGGAGACAAATTCGGGCGCAAAAGCAAGCGAGCGCGGCGCTCCTATAATAAGCTGATCGACGGCGCGCGCGATCTCATCTGCCTGCTCAGATCGGATGCCCTCCAGCCGTTCGCCTTTTTGAGACGCGCCCCGCCGCCACCACCCTTTGTCCCAACCCACCATGATGTCCTTCCACGACCCGTACCAGCACCCCGCCCCCTCGTCCTCCGCCGCCGCCTGGCGCGCCTTCCCCTACGACGACCACGCATCTCTCGACCACCCCTCCCTCGACCACCACCCCCATCCCCTCGACCACCGGACCCTCGTCCTCCCCCAGGTCCCGCACATCCCCCGCCAGCCGGCCGGGTTCGCCGACGACCACCATCCTCAGCACGACAACCCCCAGCTCCGCGGCGACTTCTACTACGACGGCGAGTACGCGTATCAGCCCCAGCAGCGCCACACGCAGCACTCGCTCTTCGCCGCGCCTGCGCACTTTGACGCGCTGCACATGGGCCACGCGCAGCCACAGGGCTGGGCGCCGGGGCCGGAGCAGTCGTTCCGGGCCTCTGAACAGTCATTCCGTGCTTCTGAGCAAAGGCTTCGCCCCTCTGAGCACTTCCGCCCCTCTGATCACCCGTTCCCCACCGCCTTCCCCCCCTTCGACGGCTTCCCCGCGGGCTCCTCGCACCCCCCGCCGCGCCTCGAGCCCCCCTCGCTGCACCCGACGTCGCGCACGCTGGGGGGATCGTCCAGCCTCTCCCTAGGGGGATCGTCCAGCCTCACCCTAGGGGGTCCGCTAGACGGCCCCGGGGGTGGCATCTTCTACCGATCGCCCGAGCACCCGCGCCTGCGCACCGCGCAGGCGTGCGAGAAGTGTAGAGTGAGGAAAGCAAAGGTGAGTCGAGAGCGACCATTCATCCATCTCTCGTTCCTTTCCCCTTTCTCCATTACCTCCCTTCTCCATCACCTATTCCTCCTCCCCTTTCTTCACTCACCTCCCTGCCATCCATCCCCCCTCGTCCTCTCTTGCATCACTCATCTTCCAATCATCACCGACCTTATGCTCATCCCCCTCCCAGTGTTCCGGCGACCACCCGTCCTGCAAGCGTTGCCAGGCGCGCGGCCTCGCGTGCGAGTACGCGAAGGAGGGCCGCACGCGCGGGCCGAACAAGACGAAGAAGCAGCAGGCGGCGGAGGCGGCGCGGGCGGCGTCGACGACGTCGAATAGTCAGTCGACGACGTCGAATAGTCAGTCGAGGGCGTCGAACAGCCAGCCGAGGGCGTCCTCGACCTCGTCGGAAGGAAAGGGCGCGGCGAATGCTCACCAGCCCGAGTCCCATGCCGACATGTCGCGCGCGGCGTCGACGAAGCCGCCAACGCCGCCCGACATGGTCTCGCACCTGCAGAAGGAGGTGAACAAGCGGATGTCGCTTCCGACCCTGCCCAGGCCGCATCGGTTATCCCTCTCTATGGGCGAACATCGTGGGGGCTCGCGCCCGCGGCCGCCCGATCTGCGATTGGAGACGCAGTCGTTGCTGTATCGGTTGGAGAGCGAGGGGCACCACTCTGCGGTGGCTGGCCACCATTCCGCCATCGATGGAGTCGGACGTCATCACGACGGCTTGCAGCACACCGCGCGACATGGCGAGACCAACGGACGTTATCACGACGACCACACCCCCCGCCGCCACGGGCACAGCCTGAGCGCGGACGCGGTGAGCCCGGGGCTGACGCCGCGGTATCCGAGTTTGGGCCAGGGAGGGGTGAGCGCGCAGATGGGGTCGTCGGCGTCGATGTCGATGTCGGGGATGGGCTCGGCGCTGACATCCGCGAGACAGAGCCGGGAGGGATCGTATGATGGAAGCCAGGGCGCATATAACGAAGGAGGAAGGGCCTCCTTCGACGACGGCACCCGAGGCTTTGACGACGGCACCCGAGGCTTTGACGACGGCTCGTACGATGGGAGCAGCTGCTCGTCCGAAGGAAGAGGGATGTATGCATCCGCGCCCGACGCTGAGATGTATGCGTCCGCGCCGGAGGCCTTTTCGCACGAGGGTAGCGCGACGTACTCGCACGAGGGGAGCGCGACGTACTCGCACGAGGGCAGCGCGACGTACTCGCACGAGGGCAGCGCGACGTACTCGCGCGGCGGCAGCGGGACAAGCTCGTAGTACGTCATTGGTCATGTATGCGCGGCGACGACGAGGAAGACTAATTATTTGCTTGCTTGCTGCTCTCCTCATCGCCCTCGACGATTGTTCCTCCCATCATCATCACTTCCTCCTCTCTACCCGTACTCTCCCCCTCGCATCATCATCATCTCCCCCTCGCCCGATCACCTCCCCAATCGCCTCGCCCTCTCACTCCTCCGAAAACTACAAAAACAACCACCTCCCCTCCCACCAGCTCGTCCTCCCTGCGCTCACCAATCGACTCGCCGGGCGCACTGGGCCACCCGGCGCTGGCGTCGGGGATGGTCTCGCCCGCAGGTCTCTCCATTGGGAGCCATGGCATGCTTTCGCCTGGCGGCCACCCACTCCTCTCCCCAGGCGGTCATCCCATGCTTTCGCCTGGCGGCCACCCACTCCTCTCCCCAGGCGGTCATCCCATGCTTTCGCCTGGCGGCCACCCACTCCTCTCCCCAGGCGGTCATCCCATGCTTTCGCCTGGCGGTCACCCACTTCTTTCTCCCGGCGGCCACCAAATGCTTGGCTACTCCGACGATGGAGGCGCATATACGGACCCGATGGCCTACGCTGGTGGTCAGCTCCCCTGGACGACCCTCAACGCCCCGCAGCCACACACGGCGGAGGCGTTCGCCTTCGCTGGCACGGGCAAGGGAAGCGAGTATATGCGTAACGATCACAACATGAATCTCGACGCGCACGACGGCGCTCAGGGAGACGAATATATGCGCGGCGCCGAGGACATGCACCCCGACGCGCAGGACATGCACCCCGGCGCTCAGGCCATGCAGAACGACGCGCCAGACGCCCACGCCACGCCCGGCGTGCCCGGCGATGCGCAGTACGCCTTCGGCCGAGGGAGCGACGGCGGGAGCAGTTTGTAGGCCGACCACCCGACTGCGCGACAGGCCGATTGCAGCGCGATCGCAAATAAGCCACCGCGCGTGGAATTTGCGTCCGTGTTTGGGTCCGCGCGCGACACCGTGGACAGCGAGGCGAGTGGCAGCAGATAATACGCGCGAGACACCGACAGCGCTGACAACGAGGCGAGACGTCTATGTCTCGACGTGTCTTGCCGCCCAACGTCCTCGATCGCGTCGACGCGTCCTGTTGTCTTGCATACTGGTGCTCTCGTTTGGTCCCATTCGTACCCTTTCCTTCGCGCAGGAATTTCGCCGGACTTGTCTGTGCAGTTGTCCGTCCTTTCTGCGCAGTAGTCCGTTCTCCTTCATGCGCAGTGGTCCGCCCTTTTGCGCATAGACTCGCCGTCGTGCAGCAACACGGCACTCAACCCTCTCGTCGTCATCGCTATCGTCGTCTTCTTGATTTTTATCCTATACTCACTCCGTCGCGTCGCTGGTCGCTTAATATCTTTGTCCGCTGTCCCCTACCCCCGCCTTCGCAGTCCTTACTTCCCCTGCCTCCGTAGCCCTCAATTACCCTGTACTCAACGTACTCGTCCTCGCCACCGTACTCATCCTCGCCACCGTACTCCTCCTCGCTACCGTACTCCTCCTCGCTACCTCTATCTCTCATCCTTCGATCCTGCTATCGCCCCGCAAAAGACACACACCGACCCCCCAAGCAATGGACCTTGTTGTATCACATACCTTCTCATATATCCATAGCTCAGTTCTCCCCTATATAGCTCTACTTTCAGTTCTCCCCTCTATAGCTCTACCGCTCCTCCCGACCCTCTACTCTACATATACTTCTACTACCCTACTATTCTTTCTCCTACTTTCCGTTTAGCGTATCCCAGAGTTGACCGCCGTCTCGTCGTCCCAATTCGCTCACCCGCCTAGAATGTGCAGCACATACACGCCATGCTTGTTGTAGCATAACCCCCACGCATCCGTCCGTACGCTCTGTCAGTGTTTTGCTTTACTTCTCAGCTTCTTTTTCCCTCCAGTGCCTCACGTTGTGACCTCCAGTGCCGCACGGTGCTTCCTCCAGTGCCTCACGTTGTTTCCCCCACTGCCTCCTCGCTCCAATACCACCTTGGTTTGCCTTCTGGGAATTGCTTGCCCGGCTGTGCGTCCTCGAAGTTCAGGTCAAGTTTCCCCTCGGTTCACTCAATTCGCTTGCTTGCTCCTCAATCCGCTCGCTTTCCCCTCAATTCGCTCGCTTTCTCCTCGATTCACTCGCTTTCTCTAGCTCCTCAATCCACTCGCTTTCTCTTCGATCACCATGCACATGTCCCCCTTAATTATGCGCAGTCGCACCCTCCAGTTTTTCTCAGTCGCACTCTCTCTTTTTTTCAGGGACAAGGGGAGTGCAGTCGCACCCTTCACCACCCTCCAGGGACGAAGGGAGCGCGCCGCGAGGAGGGTGTCACCTGGGTGGCGCGGGCGCGCGGTCGAAGTGATAACAATCACTGGCGCAGGATTGATGACGACGTCGAACTTCGATGATTTTCCGTCTAGTCTGAGTCGACAGCACTGCATCAAGCGTCAAGCGTCAAGCTTCAAGCTTCGAGCATCAAGCTTCAAAGTTCACCACTCTGGCGAGCAGACGATGCACCTTCACAGTTCTGGTCACTGTGCGAGGGATGTCTTTCAGAACCGCGTGAGGGAAAGGGCTCGGCGACGCCGGTGTCAAACATAGGGTCCGAATTGAACTTTGTCAAAAAACCGTTGTCCGTTTCGGACATAAGCAAGACTCGGTCGACGTCGCCAGCAAAGTATGCACACGCATGGCGAGGGATATGCAAGAAGAGTATTCCAGCGTTCCGTTGCCCGAAAACGTACTGGGTTAACGAAAAGAAAGGGCAATCTAGCCAAAGAGGCAAGCGGGCGACGACAAAATATCGCGAGGATGAGTTGCGCCCAAGAGGTTTGGTTGCGCCTCAAAAGGCTGTTCGGTGACTCCAACGTTCTTCAGGGGCAGAGCCATTGACGTAGACTGTCCCTGGACAATGAACTCCGTTGTCATCGACAATGAACTCCATTGTCATCGTCCGAGACTCCGCGCGCTGTCGGCCCAAAAGAGCTGGCGCGCGAGCCTGGAAAATCGTGGAAGACTTCGGTTGCTTCGATTGCCGATGTCGAGGGTGGCGAAGCCTCGAGAGGGAGAGTAGGAGAGTCATCGACCACGGAGGGGATGAATCAGCGCCCGGAGGGAATGGAAGGTGCGTAAGGCAACGGATGGGAAGTGCGTAAGCCGACGGATGAGGCGCGTAAGGCCACGGTATCAAGACTGGCCGATGCAGTGCAGCGCTAACTGCTAAATTGCTTTTCAGGGCAGCTACAATGTGGTTCAGGGCTCCTCGTGAAGGAGAGACGGAGATGGGTACACAAATTCTAGCCTTCCCCTGATATGATGGAGGATTCTAGCTCTTTGACTGGTGGTTGAACTAGGTTGAACTTCGGTAATCGCGACCTGATAAGGACTGATTGTCCCACGCCTCACGTGCAGATATCCGCGTGCCTCCACGTGCGTTACACGCGACGGACCTCGGCACATCCCAATCCGTGTCGCAGCTTGTCCCGAACTCGAACTGTGGCAATGCAATGACCGTCCCAATCACACCTTTACCACACACCGGCGCGGAAAGTCATACGAAATCATGCTGCCAGTGGCGCGCTACGTCGCCCGCATTTCAGACCAGCCCCCGAGACCCGACCGGGCAGCCATCTCCCGCCGCGAACGGCGGGGACCACAGCCCGACCGTCGGGGGCATCAAGTGCATGCTGCGTGAAACACTCGGCCTGGAGCCACGGCGACGGGGCACTGATTGTGTCATATAACGGCGGGGGCGCGCGCTGAATGGAGCCATCCCCCTCCCCCCGCATCTTCTTACTTTACCCCCTCATCGTACTTCCTTTCAGCGACCGGACGAGAACGATGCTCAGGTTCTTGTCGCTCGCTCTCGCGGCGGCGTCCTACGCGCGCGCGACGCCTCTCACCCGGCGCGCGTCCGGCGTCACAAACTCGGCAGACGGCGCGGATGGCCAGGAGTTTGACTACATCGTGGTTGGCGGTGGTGCGTGTATCGTCCCCTTCCATCGTAGAACGCGCGATCTGACGCACCGCAGGCCTCGCAGGCATGGTCGTCGCCGCGCGCCTTGCTGAGGACCCCAGTATCACGGTGCTCACGATCGAAGCCGGCGCGGACAACCGCGACGACCCGCGCGTGTACGACATCTACAACTACGGGCAGGCGGCGGGGACCGAGCTTGACTGGGCGTGGCAGGCCGATCAGGGTCGCACGATCGTTGGGTGCGTGGCGTGATAGACGCGTTGAACAGCCTCATTGAGATACATGCTTCTCAGCGGCAAGACGCTCGGTGGCTCCTCGTCGATCAACGGAGGGCACTGGACGCGTGGGATGCAGTCGCAGTACGAGAAGACCTTCGGATTGCTCAACGACGCGCAGGATAAGGGATGGACCTGGGATGGCATCTTCGAGTACATGAAGAAGGTGCGTGGGCAACTTACTGGCCCATGATCGACTTCGCTAAAGCGCGTTTGCTATAGGCGGAGACTTGGTCTGCACCCAATGATCAACAGAAAGCGAAGGGGGCGCAGTCCGTGGTCGAGTATCACGGCACCCAGGGGCCGGTTCAGGCCACGTTTCCCGATGGCATGTACGGCGGCCCTCAACAGGGCGCGTTCATTGACACGATCACCAACGTCTCGGGCATCCCGCACCTTGCGGACATCAACGGCGGCGACTCGCTAGGCGTTGCGTATACCCCGCAGGTGTGTCGCCAGTTAAGGTTCCCTTCATATTACCATCTGCTTATTACCGCCTATAGATGATGAACTGGCACGACAACGACTACCGCTCCTCGTCTCCTCAAGCCTACCTTACACCCGTGGAGGACGCGCGCACGAACTGGCTGACGCTTACCGAGCATACTGTACGTCCCCATCTTCCATCCCCACTACCTCTTTCCAACGCAAACCCAGGCCACCAAAATCACCTGGTCCAGCACCGACGCCCCCGCCACCGCCTCCGGCGTCGAGTTCGCCCCCACGAGCGGCGGCGACACCCGCTACACCGCGACCGCCAAGCGCGAGGTCATCGTCGCCGGCGGCGCCATCCAGTCCCCCGCCCTCCTCCAGCTCTCCGGCGTCGGCGACGCGTCCCACCTCTCCGCCCTCGGCATCGACTCCGTCGTCGACCTGCCCACTGTGGGCAAGAACCTGCAAGAACAGACGATGAACTCGCTCGGCGCGCACGGGAACGGGTTCGACAAGGGCGGGAGGGGCCCGTCGGGGTGTATCGCGTATGTGGACGCGAGCGGGCTGTGGGGTGGGGACGCGGAGGCGAAGAAGCAGAAGATCCAGGACTCGGTTGCGGGGTATGCGCAGAGTCTGGCGGGCTCGGCGCTGTCGGAGGATGCGCTGAAGGAGATCTTTGGTGTTCAGGCGGATCTGATCGTTAATGACAAGGGTGTGTGGGACGGTCGGGTTGGTTAACCTGATGGTGACTAACGGGCCTTCTCAGCCCCCCTCGTCGAGCTCTTCTTCGACTCTGGCTACCCTGAGTATGTTGTTGTTCTTGCTCCTGTGTTGGAAGCATGCTCACTCCCTTCAGCGACCTCGGTATCGACATGTGGCAGCTCCTCCCCTTCAGCCGTGGCACTGTCCTCATCGACGTACGTCTTTCCTGTTCCTCGCACATCGTGACCTTACCTGACATTTCTCCAGTCCGCCGACCCCTTCCAAAAGCCCACTATCAACGTCAACTACTTCGCCGCCGACTTCGACCTCGACGTCCAGGTCGCCGGCGCGAAGCTATCCCGCACGGTGCTCAACACTTCTCCATTGGCGTGCGTATCTATTGTGACTCGATACTTACTCAGCGATACCCTGATTTGCTTCGTGACACTAAGACTCCTGCAGCGACCTCTCCGTCGGCGAGACCATCCCCGGTGACGAGGTCGCCGACGACGCCTCGGACGACGACTGGGCATCGTGGGTCAAGAACGGCTTCTCCTCCGTGCACCACCCGATCGCGACGTGCGCGATGATGAAGAGGGAGCTGGGTGGTGTCGTCGACTCCGACCTCAAGGTGTACGACACCGCGAACGTGCGTGTCGTCGATGCGTCCGTGCTCGCGCTCCAGGTCAGCGCGCACTTGTCCGCGACGCTGTACGGGATCGCGGAGAAGGCGGCCGACATCATTAAGGCGGCGCAATAAGCGCTAGTTCCCTCCAGACTCTGGCAGCCCATGTGTACGATGCGACGCTCTACGCTTGAGGTCTCTGATCACCCTACGCTTGTGGTCTCTGACACCGCCATGTAACTGACGCGCATGATGCCTCTTTACCTATCACCACAGACGATGCCTGCGACAGGCGTCCTATCGTTTACTGACCCGCCCTCGTTTGATTGCTTATCTATTTACTGACTTGGATATCTATATGGATCGCGAATCCGGACTGTACATACTAGTACCTTTCATGCTCATGCTCAATCTAATCCTCTGACTGATGTACAAACAATTGGGCGGTGATCTTCGAGGAAAAGTCAGGTATGGGATTCGTGAACGATACAGACCCATGAGCGACTCAAAAGATACAGTTTACAAGACGAGTACAGATACACGGGTAGTATGTTGGGGCAGGCTCAAATATCAACGTTCCACCCATCTACTAGTCCATAGCAGCTCCTCCGTCGACGGAGATCTAGTGCGCAGTTAAAGACTGTCTTCAATTAGAGCGCTTGCACCCAACACACCGTCTGACCCGTAATGAAGCTGGCATCCTTGCTAGCGAGGAAGGAAACGACCGCGGCGACGTCTTCAGGGACGCCGTATCGTCCCATGGGGAAGGCTTTCGCCCACTGCGAATTGGTGAGTCGTAAGATGAACAGAGCAGAGTTGGGCTCAACACGTACGCCTTCGAGCGTGTTCCCCGCCGTCGCCATGCCCTCTTGGATTGCTAAGAGCGATGAGAAGATGGAGCTGAGTGGGTAGCTATACACGCACCCATTGAGGTTTCGGTCAGACCTGGGAAGGATAAGTGAGCAGTTCCCAGCGTGATCAGTAGGATTATAGGATCATACCAGGAGCATATGCATTGACGGTAATCCCATGGGATCCCAGGGCTTGAGCTGAAAGAAGTGAGTCAATCAAGGAGCCTGAAGAAGACGCTCGTCAGAGCTCACCGGCGCACTGCGTGAGACCTCGAATGGCAAACTTGGAGGCCCCGTAAGAGTTTAGCCATGGAGCGGCTGAATGGAAGGGATTAGTCTCGCAGTCCGTCTGGAAGGCGTCGAACGGGAACTCACGTCTCTTCCCGACGTACGAGGAGGCACCGATAATGCGCCCCTCGTGATGACCCTCGGCGATCATCCTGCGACCTGCGTGCTGATAGCATAGGAAGACACTGCTGGTGTTGACCGTCAAGACACGATTGAAGCTATCGAGAGATTCTGGGAATGCGTTGATCAGTACAAGCTGAAAAGACGGCGTAGAAACCTACCTTCGAGAAAGGGTGCTGGCGCCAGGATGCCGGCGTTCGCGACCATCTGCAAGTAATTTGGCATCAATCCGAGTTTTGGTAGTAGCTTGCGAAAATGCATACCACGTGAAGTCCGCCCAGCGCGTCAGCAGCTCCGTCGACCGTACTTTGGACATCGCTTTCCCTAGACATATCTCCAGCGAAGACGGCTGCGCGCACACCGTTCTTCTCGGCGAGATCCGCGACATCTTCAAGGCTTTGACGCTTGGAGGGAAGGTCGTTCAAGCCCACATGATGGCCGTCCTTTGCCAGGCGCAGAGCGATAGCTCTCCCAAGACCTTGAGCCGCGCCAGTAACTAAAGCAACGCGGCGAGCGGCAGACATCACGCTGTGGGGTTGGGCTGGCCTACTCCAGTCGTTGGCTTTTATGCCCGGCGGTTGGAGCTGTGGCTGAAGGCATGTTTATCCTAGGAATCCTCTTAGAAGCATGAAAGAGACATACGAGATGGAAGTAGACGGCGATCTCCCGGGCCTTCGATTGGTCCGCGAAGCATTGAGCGGTGCGCCAACAGGTCAGTCAATTGATGACCGCGATAGGCTTGAGGGGTCTATAGTTTGCGGAAGTACTTCTCAGATAGAGACAGAGATCCGCGTGAGTAATCGAAGTCGCTGGGGCAGTAGAGAGGAAGTGATCGAAGTGGTCATGAGTGGCTTTGGGCTGGGAAGCCGCATTGCAGAGCGACACATGTAATGCCCGGGTTCTGCGAGCAGCGGTGCTATTTGGTAGCGGGACCTTGCACCGGGGAGGCGATAGTCTCTCTTCAATTCATGACGGTTGGTGCGAAGCCGGGGCGGTGTGTCCGCGTTCGCACGCCTTGCGACCTCGTGGTGAACACGTTCAAATCCTCATCTGACTTTTCAAACTTCGGTGTGCGCACTGAGGATTATCAGTGAGATTCTTTCAAAGGTGTAAAGCCTGTATATCAATCACATCCATTGCTTGAGATCTGCAAGGTGTCCGTGGGTTACTGCTTTGGCCGTGGGTCCGAATGAGGGAGCCTGCGCCATCTCCTCTTATAAGATCAAGGACAGCATATTATGAATCTCCACCTCCGAAGGGCTTGTATACCGAGGGAAACCTTAAGAGTAAGTAGCTGGCAACTCACGAAGTTCAACTTGTCATGTGACTGACACATGGTCGCCTGCCTAATAACCATCACGATCGACGCCGCAAAAGGCTTTTCTCTCCTTGTCCTCCACCATCATCATCATGAACTCCTCCACCGCCGTCCTTTGCCTTGATTGCTCTAGAGATCTTCCCGTCGGGCAGCGCTTCGATCAAGAAGTTCTGAACGTCCTCCGGGGCACCGGCCCACCGATGAACGTCGAACAGGAAATACTCAACGCCACACGCGCTAGAACCCGCCTTCGCGTCGAGCTCGCGCGGGCAGTGAGCCTTCAGCGTGAGCTGCAATGCGAGATTGCAGCTACCGAGACCTATATGGCGCGCCTTCGTTCGGTCAACACTCCGTTTAATCGACTTCCGCTCGAGCTCCTCGATGTCATCTTCGCCCACGTCGTCAACAGGGAGGCCGATAAATGTACCTTCTCTTACTCTCTCGAGAACGCCACATCCACGCCGACGACGCTCTCCCACGTCTGCTCGCGCTGGAGGCAGCGCGTGATGTCTAGCAGCGAGCTCTGGACATCTATCTGCATCACTGAGAAGCCTTCTGCTGTAACGCCAGCTGGTTATTGGGAGCGTATAGGTCAGGCTGTGCTGCACCATCTCATAATGTCTTCGACATCCTTGCTCAAATTGCGGATCGGACGCGGCGTCAGCTCTCAGCGTATCCTTCGTCCGCTCTTCACCCAAGCCCATCGCTGGCAGGAGTGCTTAACGGACAATGAAGCAATTACCTCTTGGATGGCCCTGATAACACACGTCGATCACATCAAGCTGGGACAGTTGCGCTTGCTCAAGCTGCCGACTGTCGAAACGTGGACACCACAAATGCGACTGGACAGACTGCGCGCCCTCGAAGGGTGTATCGATCCCAAGGCTGACTTCTACCTCAATTGGGGCCAACTTACATCCCTGATACTTTCAGAAGAAGTCACCCCGCAAGCTGTGCATGTGATCCTTCAGAATTGCCACATATTGCGAAGACTTGAAGTTTGCGTCAGCCACCGACCAGATGCCGCGGTCGACGCCAGCATCTCGTATCCCGATGTGCATCACGCCTGCCTACGCAGACTCTTCGTCGTTAGCACAGGCGCTATGTCTGGGGAAACCACCATATTTGCGCGCCTCACTGCCCCCGCGCTTGCATCCATCACATTTCAAGGATATTCCGCCGCTCAAGCATGGGAGTGGGATGCAAAGCAAACGGTTGCATTGATTGCTTGCGTGCGACGCTCAAAAGCGCGCGTTCAGCAGTTGGATCTCTCGTTCATGCGCATGGAAGCCGCGGACCTCGAGCGTGTGCTGGACGGTCTGCCTCAACTGGAGAAGCTCGTGGCTGTCGACAATGCGCCTTGGGTTCCCCTCTCGCGCTACCTGGTGACTACACTGCAACCACAAGGTCCAAACGCCGTCTTGCGTGTACCGCACCTAGCCGAGCTGGGTATTTTCGGGCTAACAGAGCTTGGAGAAGAGATGCGTCAGGACCTATACGAAGTCATCAAGCAGCGCACTATCCGCCGCGGTGGTGCCCTGACTATGCTGAGACTGGCAGACACTGAGCGTGCGGCCTCCGAAGCGCAGAAATTCTTCACGCAGGTAGGGGAGCTTGTTCCTGTCTACATTGATAGTATTTCTTCGAGCATGACTATCGTATATACGTCGGCCACAACGTTGTTCCCTGCTTTGTGAACTTTCGCTATATTTATTGTACGCAACGTCCCTCTTTCAAACCTCAGAGCATAGAGTATACTCGAAACCGCTTCGATGCGCCCCGTCCAGCGAAAGTTCAGAAACTACGGAATTGTCATAATTACGCTGCGTGTTGTACACAACCGATGGTAATACAGGAGGCGTTATAGTATGTAGACCAAGCACATAAGTACGTTCATATAAGCTCATAGACAGAGGTCGTGAACAGAAATAGATGAGTAGAAAGACCGTAGAGAAAACATCAAGACATAAAAAGCACATCCATATTCACGCGAGCGCCAGCAGTTGGATCCTGTCCTCCCTCACCGCGTACAATAGGATATACGCGTAGCCCTCCTCTTTCCTCTTGGCCGCCGCCTCGCGGACTTGTTGGGCATAGGCGGAGTGCTGCGTCGGGAAGAGCGACATGATGCCACGCCAGGCTTCTTCGTCCGTGATCCACTGCGACGATCTCACCATGGCGTCGAACACGGCAGCAGGGAGGTCGACGGCAAGCGTGGGCATACCAGTCTGGGCGGACGTCTTCACCTTCATGCCCGTCTCGAATGCTACGGGCCGAGGTGAGTATGAACTCTTCAGCTTTGACGGAAAGCCTAACCTCGATCGGTAAAGAGCTGCTTCACATGCTTGCGCTGCTTCTTGGTGTCGACAGGAAGAAGTAGCTGCAGGTCCTGCTGGGTCGAAGGTTCCTTCGCCACGGCGGGCAGCTGCGTATCCGAGAGCACCGGTGTGCCGGACGTTGCGAGATCCACGCGCTTCTGCTCTGCGATCTGCTGCTGAAGCCAAGGGACAAGCTCGGAACGCGAGACTGCACGTTGGTCAGCAATAGCGCAAAGAAGAGACCGACGAGCAACGCACGTTCATACTCGGTGCCCCTCAGCAAACTCTTGACCTTCAGGACTAGCTGATCTCGCTTCCCTCCTCGAGGGCGAGGGTACACCGTGAATCTACCGTCGCGTCAGTGCTACGTCCATCGTCGAGAGCGCCAGACTCACAAAATACCCTCCCGCGCGCACACGTCGAACGCACTCTCGTACTCGTACGTCGGCAACCCCGCATCATACATGAGATCGGCACTGATGTTGTTGTTCCAGAGGTCAGCGACGATGTCAAGCCGATCTTGTAGGTATCCCGGATGGAATGATACGACGTAGACGTCGCAGCGCCGAGGACTCCAGAAACCGAACGATCGTTGTTCTTTGACGAGGGTCTTAACGGACGAGATCTGGTAGTCGACGAGGGCCGTGGTGATACGGTCGACGAAGACTTGCATCCCGTACGCGCATAACGGCTCGGACTCCACATTCGGAGGGGTGAACTGCGAGATGAGGTGGTCGTATCTGTTGCACGGATGGTCAGAATATGCACAAGGACTTCGAAGGGGCGAACATACCTGCCCGCCATAGCAAGCACATCCTGGCGCTTGTTCCGACGGACGACCTGGATGACGACGCCACCCTCAAACGTTCGCGCGAACTGATTTAGCATGAGAGGACGGAAGAGGATGGGCCTCTTGATACCGGTTGCCGCTGCGAACTGCAGGGTGTTCTTGACCTCGTCGAGGGCAGAGCGGATCGAGCCAAGCAAGAACGGCGATGTCTTCTCCAACTTTGATATCCATTCGTCGATATCCGCCTCTATCGGCCTGGTCAGCAACTTCGACAGGACTCATTCACGAAGGACGTACCAGGGTCGACAAGAAGGTCAAGCTCTTGGATGACGGAGCTGCTGATGCCCTTCTTCGCCAACGCTGACCGCTTTTGCGGGGTCGACGAACGATGCTGCAGGAGAATGTCGCGTACCGAGGCGCGCAACTCCTGCGGCACGCGGTCGAACGCACAATCGATGACTACGAAGAAACGGTGAGCAAAGGTTCCACAGCACGAAGCGACACCACTGACTCTCCGAGTGCGTAATGTGAATCTCGTATGCTTGGGAGACGTTCGGGAAGCTGTCCAGAATACTTGAAGCGACCGAGAGCATCTCGACGCCAGCTGCGACAGGACCCAAGCTAAGATCCTTGGAAATGATGTCGAACACCGCCGCCTTAGAGTACTTAGGATGGCCGGCAATACCACTATACGAAGGCAATCAGTCCCATGCACAAGTAGCTGAAGGCGAGAAAGCTTACTTCGACTTGTAGATGTCGCCAATATGGTAGCGCTTGATCCGGTTTGAACTCTTCCTAGCCGCAAGCCGCGCGAAGGGAACGAGAAGGTCGGCGGGCAGCATCACAACATCACCGAAGCGGTCCAGAAACGTTGCATGACTATCGTCCGCGCTCGTCTCCGTCATCAGTAGAGGCGGCTCCGTGTCGATGGCGCCATGGAGGCGGAAGACGGCGGATAGGCGCTCCTCCGCGATGTAGTTGAGGGCCGCGTGATCGGGGGTTGCGACATCTGCATCGTAGAGGTAGGCGCGTGCTGGACGTGGCGGCTGGTTGAATAGGGAAGACAGTACAGCAGAGCGATGAAGCGAGTCCGGTTTGGCTGGGGAAGATTAGGCAAAAGAAAGGGTAGTCGTGGGTTGACATACCCATCATCTCAAGCGCATCTTTCAGATACTCCTCTTCTACCCGCGGAGGTAGCAACTTGCTCTGCGACAGCTCGACGGCGTCCGGTCTGTCGTCGGGGTCATGTTGCAGCAGCCAAGTGATGACTGCACATCCAGTCAGCCAGAGCACCACGCTGAAGGAGAGCACACCTACTTTGTCGTTGTCTTTCTCGCCTGACATCCCAGTCTTCGGGGAAGACTATCTCCGGTCTACGCAGATTGCTGATGGTCGCAATACGCTCCGAGTCGGTGCTGAAGCGGAAGTTCATCTCGAAGAAGACGATCTGTTGAGGGTGTTAGCACACAACATCACGAATCATCGTCATCAAGAAGAACATACACCCAAGCTATACATGTCCGCCTTGCTGTGATTTCGCGAGCCCCTGCGCTTCGACGATACCTCGGGCGCGATGTAAAGGTACGTGCCGACGTCTGCGGCTCGAGTCAGACACGATACATCCTGAATGGCGGTCACTTACTGAAGGTAACCTCGTCCGTCAAGCGCAGAGCCGGCGATACGTCAGACGGATCCACAGCCGCGAGACTAGATGTCGCAAGCCCAAAGTCGCCGACTATAGACCCCGTCAGATCCCAATCGATCTATCCTCGTCGAAACACGTGCCTTTACAGTTGCCCTGCGCGTCTGGAAGAGGTTTCAGGGACATGCGAGCTTCCTAGGGTTTCGAACATACCAATGAAGATATTCTGCGGCTTAATGTCGCGATGCAGGATCCCTTCTTTCCTCATTTCCACCAGCGCACTCAGTAGCTGCGAGAACAAGCGCCACGACTCCTGCTCGGTGATACCCTCCTGGATGAGCTCCTTCAACGTCTGCCGCTCGACGAACTCCATCTGGATATACAGCGTTCGCGGTGGAAGCGACGAGACCTCCTCCGATACCTGACTCTGCGGTCGCACGAACAGCCCATCCCCATCGCTACCGTTCCGGCGGACTGCTCTGGGGTTATCATCGTTTCCGAGCTCGTCGCTTCCACCTTCAGAGTCGCTGCTGCCCTCGCCCTCCTGCCCTTCTCCAGACTTCTCGAAGAAGATGCCCTCGAAGGTCTCCGAGCGTGACTTCGTCCGGTCGAGGGCGTTCATATCGACGCTGATCGGCGCGCTGTTTGTGCGGGATCGCGAGCGCGTATGGCTCCCATCGTGTGTGAGGTCGTCGTCCCCGCCTCGGGTGAAGCCCGTCCCGCTTTCTTCGTCATCCGAGGCCACGGTGCTCGGCGCGTCGTCGAACATCTCGACCCATGTCCCGTAGTAGCGTACGATGAACTGGCTCTTGAGCACGCTTAACGCGTTGACCTCGCGGAAGATGCGCTTGTCGTCTTGCGCCGCCTTCAACCTGATCTTCTTCACCGCGTACACCTTCTGGTCGACCTTGTTGCGAGCCTTGACAACAGAACCAAAGCCTCCACGACCCTAAACAACAAGCGTCAGCGGATGCCGCGCCGCCTTACAGCATACTGATTCTCACCAGTATCTCCAATTCTATCCAATCTTCCTTCCAACGACTCGACTGCTGTACCCGCGGCACCGGCGCGTGGAAGTAACCGCTCTCGGGGGAACCACTGATCATCGCATGCGTCCCCGGAGTGCGTTGGTCTATACATTGAGTCAGCCACCTCTCATGTATCGCGTCTGCAAAACTCACCACTCCAGTTCATCAACCCATTGCGATCAATGCCTGTGCTCAACGGCGTAGACCCATTCGGTTGCGATGGCCAGAGTTCGTTGGGTGTCCAGCCTTGCGTGCCGTTTGCTTTGTAGATAGGATGGCCATTGGGCGTGCCATTCTCGCTATGATACCCGTTCTGACCGTCGCCGCGCGAGCGCGGGGGAATGGGCACGGCCTTCGAGCTGGATGCGAGCTCGGCTAGGAGGGAGATGCAGGTGACGCTCTTCTTGTGCTGGCTGGTCATACAGCTCGCAATATGGCGGGCCGCGGGCGGAAGGAACGCTGGAGGATATTCATGAATAAAGTCCGGCAAATTAAGGAAGGACACGTACGCGAATGCACCGCGCTGCGGATGTCCTCGAACTTCTGCATGACATCGAGCCCGAGCAGCATCTGCAGAAACACGATGCCGACAGCATGTATGTCTCGTCTGGCGGTGTAAACCAGCGCCGACTCGTTCTTCACATCCTTCGATAGCCTGACGTCGACGACAGCAGATACGAAAGGTCAGATGAGACGAAGATCAAAGAAGCCTGGTCAGTGTTGGGTCAACAGCACTGCGAAGGTACGCACCATCCTTCCGGAAGTTCGTTCACTGCGTCTTCGGCGTCGTCGAGTGAGTCGCCGTCCAAGTTCACCGTGTCGGACGTGTTCGGAGGCAGGCCCCACGGGTTGGAGCGGTAGAGGTCGCGCAGCTTGGTATGGAACCCGACTCGGCCAATGCGAACGAGCTTTGCGTTGGTCGGGTGTCCAGACGCAGGGTCACGAGGGGCGAGATATATGCAGTGAGGATCGATACCACGATGAACGAGACCTTGGAGATGAATGGCGTTCAGCCCCGAGAGGATCTGCCCCAGATAGTCCTGCGGACGTATGAGAGGGAGAACATGGCTACGGAGGTATGACTCACAATGGCGCGATCGTCCCTCAGGGCGGCGCAGTCCTGCAGCACGTCTTGCAACGCGACGGCGGGGGCTTGCTCTGCAAGGATGACGAGGCGGGGAGGGGCATTCGAGTTGGGTAAATGGAGCTTGACTGCGAGGAGCGACAGCACGTTCGCATGTCGGATCTGGGTCAAGCGGGACCCCTCAGCGGCGAGCTGCTTGAGCTTCTTGCGCCCCTGCGTGCTCGAGTAGTACGGCCCGTCGAAGGTCGCCTCGAAGAGCTCCAGAGGCGGCACAGGCTCGCCCTCCTCGACCGGATCCGCCATGTACACCATCCCCAGCCGTCCCGCGGCGCGTGGGTGGAAGATGCGCACCGTATCGAAGCGACGGCCAGCGAAGTTGATGGGCGCAGGGAACGTCTCCGTCGGGATCTCGCTCGTCGCCGCGGAGGGGACCTCTGTCGCCTCCGAGCCCGCGCGCCGCCGGGAGCGGAAAACGAGCTCGGTCTCGCGCGCCTGCGCCTGCTGCTCGGCCTGGATCTGTGTCTGCAGCTGCCAGCGGCGGATCGCCTCCGCTTCGTGCGCGGCCTCGCGCTCGGCGTCCTCGCGCCGCTTGCGCTCGCGCTCCTCTTCCTCCGCGCGCTTGCTCATCTGCACCGCGAGCGAGCCGGAGATCTCCTTCGGTGGGACGACGTGCGCGGCGAGCCACTCTTGGCAGAAGCTGACGATCTGGAGACGTGAGTCAGTAGGGAGTTCGAGTCATGTAGCTACGGTCAACTGTGCGCGTCCTCTCTGAGAATGATCGCTGATACGAGCGCCCGGCCCTTCCGCCACAGCGCGACCACACGATATGGCAGAGTGTTATCAGGCCCTCTCTCGAAGAAGGTCCACGGAGATAGAGCTGCCCAGATAGAAGCCTATGCCAGTGTACTTGTTCGGCGAGGGGACCTTCTGACGCCCGTTCCCGTCGAGTCGTCGCGTCGAAGCGATAGGGGAGTGATCATATTGGCGACAATGTGGAAGGGAAGGGCGCACAGTTGTGATGGCCGTAGCTGAAGTCGGTGCAACGCACCTGGAAGACCATCTCCGTGCCCTTGTTAGCTTGCGCCTCCGCGTGCAGCACACGATTGAGCTTTGTGTACTGCTCGTCTGATATGCCCCTCATGGGCCTCTCGATCGTGAAGATGGGGCATGCTAGGGTCGGATACGTTTTCGGAAACCTGTATGCGGTCAGAACGGTTCACGAAAGACGGCACACGACGCACTTGACATGAAGGTGGAAGAATATCTTGTCGGCATGATTGGGGTCGGGGTGGCGTACACGGATAGAGAATTCTCGGAGTTTGACAGCGCCCTACACTTCATTAGTATACAGCTAGCATCCCCTCGCGCGCTACGCACTTTCCAGACGTTCACGGGTGAGGTTTCGATAAAGTCGTCCCCGTATATGGATTTAAGCGCTGTGAATTCGTTCTGCTGGGCTTCGTCCGCAGGTTCCATTGGAATCTACGAGGACAGTGAACTCGACTAGCGAGCTCAAGCCGACATTATGGACGCCAAGAATATGGGGGATGGGTTGACAGTTCGTGGTGGCAGAAGACAAGCTACGAATTCCGGTTTATTTGAATTTCTCTAGGCGCCCAGCCCACGTGCGCGATTAAGCACATGCTTACTTCTAGCGCAGGGCCTCGAAGGCTATAATTCAGCGAAAGGGGTAAGCCGAGCTTTCTGCGCCCATGGGAGAACGGGAATGCATTAGACAGATGCTAACTAGCGACTTGGTGAAGACTATCGAGGGGGAAGAGCTGCTAGAGTTCGCCTGAATGGGCGTAATTGCCTTGCCCGCCTACACGTGCATGCAAGAAGGACCACAACTCGAGGCTGTAGAGGACGCGCGTACTCCCTGGCATACGCATATGCACTCCAAAGAGACGACGAGCCAATCGGAAGGGCGCGCGGTTGCCGCCTGCAGGTCCGCACGCACTTCCGTTGGAAAATGGGGCCTTTCAAACAAGTCGTGGCCGTCAACCAACAAGTCGTGGCTATCGACAAGGTGCAGAAACGTGGCCCTGACGGAGCAGCTTTGAGGCACTGAAGGTACTGCCACGTACATACTCGCGGAACGGCTTTGACCACGCAATGGGGTTTACGCGTCAAAGGTCTCGGATGGCGCTGCGAGAGTGGAAGCTCAGTGTACAAAGGCGGCGGAGAGGCGGTGTCCGAGTCCAGTAAACGAGCCAAGGGCGGATCTGTTAAGGCAATCAGTTGTGCGTACGGAACGAATCTTGGTGGACTAGGGAAGGATCAGCGCAGAGACCAAAGACTGACCGTTCAACGGGGCTACATGGGTCCCATATCGATACACATGTATCCTAAACAGGCTCGCTTTAATGGGATCAAAGAGCGTGCAAACGACGCACTTCTCTGGAAGAAGGCATGATTTGCACTTCTCTGGAAGAAGGCATGATTTACACAGTTCCTTCGAACGATGGGCATACCTTCCGCTGAGACCGACGTCGTTACGCGCGGGATCGCGTAGGCCAATCCTCGGACGACGCGCTGCGTCTACTCATGCATTCCATGTTGATTCCGCATTCAGCTCTCGTTAGCGTAGTCGGTGGTCATGAGGGCGCGAGAGTGCATAGAAACTTGCCAGCTCAACTGAGATGCGGATTAGGGATCCCATAGCGTTTGTCGCTATCTTATATATGTTTGGCTAGAGCGTACAAGTCCGGTGAGAGACATACAAGGAAGGATCTGCTTTGTCCCTCTCATCCGGAGTGCTTGGCGATTACCATACGTCGAGACCATCCCCTGTGAAGACGAAACGAGAGCGCAGCTGCAGACGCTTGCCTCCACAAGAGGAAAGAATGGCAGCTACATTGTGACTGATTCTATGCAGAAAGCCTGAAGATGCATCCGCGAGTCCATAGACACATTTCAGCAATGCCGCCAGTGAGTGCGAGGAACAAGGAGGAAGGCCCGGCGGGACTTGCCGAAATGGTGTTACTGTGACCGTGACCATCATGGAATTTGTGACGGAGTTCACCTTTCCAGCCGCCACCATGACTATCATTCTATCGCTTCATTCTATGCTAGCATTGAGCACAAAGACCATGGAAAGAGCATAGATATCCACCTCGGTGCCGTGCTCGATGACGATAACGGCGCCAGCCGCGACTTCCTTGCAGGGTTCTTGATTTTGAGGTCAGATGTACTCCCCCGGGTCGCCCACGATGTATCCACACCAGAAGCGCACCGTAGCTGCATCTCCACACCTCCATCTTGTCTCTTACCCCGACCATGTCCCACACTTTGACTCCCCGCGTTGCTATCGTCACTGGCGCCGCCCAAGGCCTCGGGAAGGCCATCGCTCTGCGTCTCGCCAAGGATGGGCTCGCTATCGGTCTCAACGACATCCCATCGAAGAAGGACGCGCTTGACGAGGTAGCCAAGGAGATCGTGCAGGCCAACGGGCGCGCTGTCGTGCACGTCGGCGACATCTCCAAGCAGGAGGTCGTGCAGGACTTGATTGACAGTGTCGTGAGAACGCTGGGCGGACTCCATGTGGTGAGTATGCGACCAAGGCTCGAGGTATTCTGCTGACTTCTCATACTCACCGCTCGCCCTAGATGGTCGCCAATGCCGGCATGGCTAGACCTGCACCTTTTCTCGAGGGTGAGTTCGTACCCTCGATGGAGACGAGCTTCACAAGATTAATGACCCTGCTCTAGAGTCCCTCGAGACCTTCAACCAGGTCATGTCCGTCAATACGACGGGGCTGTTCCTCTGTTACCAGCTCGCGGGACGCAAGATGATCGAGTTGGGCTCGAAGGATGGGCGAATTATCGGCGCTTCTTCAATCGGTGGCAAGCAGCGTAAGCTATCGATCATCCCTGTTCAACAACACGTCGCTCACTTGCTGTTATGCAGCCTTGCGTGGTCTGACCTCGTACACGGCATCGAAGTTCGCCGTTCGTGGGCTTACGCAGAGCGCGGGTTCGTCCCTTCGTGTCGTATAAGCCCTCCCTGAACAGCAATGTAGCCCTGGCCCTCGGTCCTTACGGGATTACAGTCAACTCCTATGCGCCAGGTATGTCACCCCTCCCCGATACTGTATGACATGACTGACGATGGGTATACGCAGGCCTGATAGACACCCCTCTCGGTAAACGCGACGTCTTATCCAAAAGAGCGACTCGTTCATTGTCATTCACAGCGTTCACCCCGCACTTGGAAGACCATACCGACCTCGCCTTCGACAAAGTACGTCTTCACATATGCATCGTTGCTCCTTGTGCTCGTGGAGGCGGCCGGGCTTCGTCTACCAGGGCTGACTGGCCCATGCAGTACAGCGCGGTGGCACCCCTTCGACGCGTCGGGCAGGCGGACGAAGTCGCTGCCCTCGTATCCTTCCTTGCGAGCAAGGAGTCGGGATATATGACTGGTGAGTAACACATTGACTACCGAGTACGCTGCGTGCTCACCGCATCCGCCCGCGTGTTCAGGTCAGACGGTACGTTGCTGCTTGTCCTTCCCCGGGGCTTTATGGCTGATCAGACATTCAGCTTTCCATCGATGGGGGCGCGCACATGGACTAAGGAGACATCTACGTCCTCCTTCAGCTTCGGCTATCTCGACTTTTGTACGCCATTCGAATGACATTCCCATAGATGAAAGAGATCAATGGTGCACTCACCGGACGACCGCGGCATCTTCTGATTGGGAGGCATGCGAGAGCCTTCAGTCGATGGTGGTGCGCGGATAGATTGAGCGAGGCGCGAAGCCCACTCAATCCGCACGAAGTAGTGCGCGGGTCTTCTTGTCCCCTCTACACCATATCAGCAGCACTGTCGTCCTCACGGCCCCTTGATATCCCCACTGCAATCCCAAACCTGCATCCTGCGTTAGCGCGTGACATAGGCGCTTGTTCATTGGCCGCCCAAGCGTGTGATCTACCCATGCCAAGCTCTACAGCCTGCCCACATAACTTTTGGAACCGTGCGCTCGTAGAGTTCCGGCGAGTCTCCCGCTGCTGTACATCTGTTGGCCTTAGTGCGCGTTGAGTGATGTTCTCACTCTCACACATTGAAGGGTGCGCCCTCTTTCCCTTCAAGTTGTGCCATATGACCTCCTTCTTCCCTGTATAAGTATCCTCTGCTCTCTTCCCTCTGTCTCTTCGTTTGACCTTCACTCGCACTCCTCCGCATACTTCCCCTCATCCAGTCATGTCCCTTCCACGCCGTGTCGCCCTCGTCACCGGCGCTGCCCAGGGCCTCGGCAAAGCCATAGCCCTCCGCCTCGCCAAAGACGGCCACCACGTCGGACTGAATGACCTGCCTTCGAAGAAGGGGATCCTGGAGGACGTCGCGCATCAAGTCGAGCAGCACGGCGTACGCGCCGGCGTCTTCACGGGCGACGTGACGAAGGAGAGCGACGTCCGTGCAACCATCGACGGCGCAGCCGATGCGCTCGGCGGGCTGCACGTGGTGAGTGGCTCTCGTGCAGGCACCTTTCGTACTGCTGACCGACGATACCTGCCCAGATGGTCGCCAACGCCGGCATCCTGCTGCCCACGCCCTTCCTCGACGAGACCCTTCAGAGCTTCAACCGAGTCACCTCCGTCAGCTCGACCGGCACCTTCCTGTGCTATCAGCATGCTGGGCGCCGGATGATCAAGGAGGGGCACGGCGAGGGGCGCATCATAGGCGCATCGTCGTTCGGGGGCAAGAGGCGTGAGTTCTGTTGCTTTCCAACGGCGTGAAGAGACAGTGATGACGTTGGCGTGCGATCTAGCCTTGCCCGGTCTGACCTCATACGTCGCTGCAAAGTACGCTGTGCGAGGAATGACTTCATGCGCGGGTGAGCTTGATATCAGTATCGCCTATGCATCACAAATCTAATCCAGTCATCCAGCTCTGGCGCTGGGAAAGTACGGGATCACCGTGAACGCGTACGCACCTGGTGCGTAATGCTTGCACTATCATGTCCTACAACGACTGATGTGACCGCAGGTCTCGCTGATACTCCGATGGGTACGTCTGTCGGTCAATAATTTCCCCAGCCCGCTTCCTTACCCTTCAAGCCGTCGTCGACGGGATGAGAGAGCACGCCGGCATCACCCTCGAGAGCGTGCGCAACTCCGTCCTCCTGTCTGATTCATGTGATCAACTGAAGGGGCTTCCTCTTACAGTGGGCCAAGTCCTTTGCCATCCCGCGCCACACCCTCCCCGCAGACATCGCGGCCCTCGTGTCCTTCCTAGCCAGCAAAGAGGCAGGATATATCACAGGTATGTACAGCCCCGACTCATCTTCTTCATTCTTACCAACTCTTATCAACCATGATCACTACGCAGGGCAAACGGTGAGTGTCCATCCTGATGCGTCGAGTCCTTCAGATCTTCATGTGCTAGATTTCCGTCGATGGCGGGGCCGCTATGGATTAGGGTGAGGGAGAATTCCGCGAGGTCGCTATCCTGAAGTCACGCCTACGCCGTCGTCATCGAATGTACAATAAAGTAGCGGTGAACATACGCACGAGTCGTCAATCCTTCACGACGGGACGTCGGAGGGCGAAGTCGTACTTGAAGGGCAGTTTCTGCTCTGGATATAGTTCCCCGATGCAGTACCAGGCCGAGATCGCTGCGATGTGTGGACCCTCGTAGTCGTCCGTTCGCCCGATCTCCGATTCGACTCCTCTGTCTTTCCGCGGCGAGCTTAGCTCATCATTGGCCGCACCGGTTTCTCCCCCTCCATCTTCTTCTTCACCGCCCTCGTCATCCTCATCACTGGAACCGTCGTCCGAATCCTCGTCTAAGGTCCAATCGAAGTCACCATCTGCCAGTGGCGTCGTAGGGTTGGTAAGTTCGATCATGAAGAGCCCCGACTTCGGGTTCGGGTTGTTCACCCATCGCGTGCACGCGAGTTCCTTTGCCATCTTCTCTTCGTTGCACACTACTACGCGAAGCGCACTCTCAAAGAGAAAGACCGCATCGCCGAGGGTGATATCACCTATGGAGTCGCCGTCAACCTTCAGGAAGGTACGGATAGCCGGCGAGCGATGAAGTGAAAAGGTACAGTACCTTGGGTACCCCATACATCGTCCGCTCGACGGCATTGATCGCGGTGGCTGGTCTTCCAGTGCTCGCGTTGGCACTTCTTCGAGCAGTAGAACGCCTCCCCACATGGGCATGCGCGCACCTCCGCCTCGTGAACTACCTGAAGGATATATGTGAGACCAAAATGCATATGATTAGCGCACGGGAAATCCGACCTACCGCGTTCGTGTTGTTGCAGGGAAACAAGAGCTTCCAAGTGGACACGCTCTTCGCCTTTGTATACTGCTGCCACACCATTCTGTACGTCGAGAGCAAGCTCTTGAAGCGGTCCTCGATGAATGATCTGCGTGCATCGGGTTGTTCTGGAGGATGCAGCACTTCACCGTGTCGACGATGAGAGGCGCGGAGTATGCTCGCGATCGTAAGGCTGCTCTCAAGGTGCTTCACCGAGGCGCTGAAGAGATTATCTCCTTTTCCCCACGTGCGCTCGACGTCGAAGAGCACTCCGTACACACCGGCTCGAATTGCGCGGCGTAAATCCGTCGTGTGCGTCGCCATGCAGACAAGATTGTCGAGGATTTCGGTCGCATCCGCCGAGAGAGCGATCATACTCTCATCGGTGGGCTGGCCCAGGGCGCGTTGATATCCTGTAATGAGAGACTGAAAGAAGCAGAGGGGAGCAGTGATGCCAACGAACTCCGAGCTCTGCACCACGGCAGCCACGAGCGCGAATTGCAGCTTCCAGGCGAATTCATACTTGCTCTTGATGTTGATACGATCGAGGAACGCTACCTGCTCCGAGACGAGGCGGAGGATGTGGCGGTGGCGGTGGCGTCCACCGACCATGGCAAGCAGGCGCATGACGATGTAATTTTCGCCCCCCTCAGTTGCGGCGAGACCATTGAACGTAGAGAGCGCGGACACGGTGATGGTGCAAATGGTCTCCGAGAGATCTTCACCGTAGTGCAGTAGGTAGCGAGGATAGTGCAGCCACAGGTCCATCACAAGCGCGATGATGTGCGGGTCCTTCCACGCGAGCTGCACGAACTCGTCGTCCTGCCTCCGAGTGAGGCTGGAGAACAGGGTAGAGATGGATGAGGCGATGGGGCCGTATGTATGTCGACTCGGTGTAGGAATGAGCCTGCCATTCATGGGATGTACGCAATCGACCCAGCGGAACATCTCGGCCAGCTCCATCGGTTTCATCGCGCGTAACGACGCGTATTCTGGACGGTTGGAGGCCTCGGTATATAGCGAGTAGGCCGCCATGGCCTCCGTCACAACGTCTACTTGAAAGCCGTCCATCTCCCACGGGAGCTCTGGACGCAGCAAGTCGTCGTCCAGCAGTCGAAATGCGGTCCCTCTTCCTAAGATAGCTTTGACTTTGACAGTTGAGGGCCTGCGCTCTGCTACGGAAGTCTTATCGAGCAGCCTCAATACCTCTGTCTTGAAGGTTTTGAGGTCGTTCAGATAGCCTTTGCACAGACGTGCGAGCGCTTCCTTGTCTCTGCGATCGGCCATAACGATGGAGAGCTGTTCACGCGCAAGATAGCTAACGTTGCTCATTAGAGGGATATATGCAACACTCACCGATATGACACAGGTCTCGAAATACAGGTCTGAACAGGTTATCGACCTTTGACCGATGTTATCAACGTCACACCCCCGAGACACACGACACACGCACACAGTGCTTTTACCTATTATATCACCATTTAGCTCAACCACAGTATCGCGACGGACAGCAGTACGAGCAGCAGCCTCGGGACTTGTAGATTATCACCACGGGTATGCGAAGGGCCCTGCCGGGCTTCCGGATGGAGGGAGTACTGGCGGAGGACCGCGTCTTAGCTTCACCTTAGCTTGTAGCGGTATAGAAGTGCAGAGTTTAAAAAAAAATTAAAAAAAAATCAACGTCACACTGAATTGAGAGTTCTCGGTGCTCGCCGGACGGCCACATGGCTTGCTTGATTCCTGCCATCACCATACCTTCGGCGTCCCCCACATAGTTCCTCTCCATGGCCAACCTAGCTCGGAAGAGCAAAGACGCCTACGTTCGTCAGTATGAAGGATACCTGGACGATCTCAACACGTTCAAGGCGGAGCTGCGAAATTTGCTCGCGCCGACATCTGTAGCGTCTCGCAGACCCGCTCTACTAAAGGTGAAGGCCATTCTAGCTAGAGGAAATGCCTTCCGACTGCTAGACGAGGACTTCCTGCGTCCGGATCTCCCATGGGAGATGGATGGCTTCCAAGTTGACGTCCTGATGCAGGCCATGTCCGCCTATTCTCTGTATATCGAGGTCTCGAGCCTACCCGAGTACTCGTCCCTACGAGCGACGAAACCGATGGCGCTCGCAGACATAGTCCGCTGGATCGACGTCGTACATCCCATGAACGACAGGCTGGTACCCACGCCGGAGAAGCCCACCTACGGCACCATGGTCACGTCCATCGCGGGCCTGCTCTCCAGCATTACCCGCAAGAAGGACGGCGACTTCACGCAGCTCGCCTGGAACGACCCGCACGTCCTCACGCTCGTGATGGACCTGTGGCTATACTACCCGCGCTACCTCCAACACTACAGCGAGGACCTCACAGAAACCGCGACGACCATCACCGTGTCCGCGCTCGCCACCCTTGAAAATTTATCCGCCACAGAGGACGGCGAGAAGTACTTCGTCACGCGCTTGCTCGCCATGGTCGGTGGGCGCCCCAGCCGCATCCTGCACCTCATCGCGGAGCAGACGGCCTTCCTCGACAGCATCAACGTCAAAAGCAGGTGGAGCTTCGTCTGGAAGATCCACTACGCGCTCGTGGAACAGCTGTCGGAGAGCTCCGAGTTTCTCGGCGTCGACGCGCCGCTCTGCTTCTTCGAGTCCGTCGTCGTGGGCTGGCGGCGCTGCCTGGAGAAGCCCCAGGACGAGAACCTGGCCGCGGCGGCGGAAGAGGCGAAGGGCGCCGTCGGCAACTTCGTTATGATGGCGCTGAGCACGACGAATCTGCGCCGCGCTATCCGAGCGGGCGTGTACGACGCACTGTTCGACGTCGAGCGCGCGTGGGGCAAGGAGAAGAAGGAGAGCGCGCTCTTCGGCGGCATCGCGCAGCATCTTGTGAGCAGCTTCACGATACCCAGCATCCTCCGCGTCTTCCATCGACGGCACACGGACCTCCTGCATCCTCCTAAAAACCCCGACGAGCGTCGATCCTTCATCGAGAAACGCTTCCAGAGCTTGCTCTCCGCGTATAGGATCATGTGGCAGCAGTATACGGATGCGAGAAGGGCGCCCACCTGGAAGCGCGCCTTCCCTTGTAGCAACGTGCACGCGGTATGTCGGATAGCATCTTCATGGCCGACTTGCGTATCTGACTCAGTGGATTGCAGGACGTCCACGAAGCAGAGGTGCGCGCGTGCGCGTGCGGGCAGGCTTTCTACTGCTCGAAGAAGTGCCAACGCGAGCACTGGAAGGCTGGTCATCGGGACTCTTGCTGCCATGAGGACGGTGTGTGGGGCTTCCAAGGTATGAAAATCCCTCTCGCCTTCTAAATCGCCCTGTCCGGATGCTCTCTACGTATAAAGTAATGACGCTGACCCAAACTCCGTAGGAGACATAACGCTCGACGATGCGGTCTTCCTCTTCGAGTCGGCGCTTCGTGTGATTGAGCGCGACGAGGCAAAGATGGCACAGGATCTCGCGCGCACGGACTATCCCGATAGACCTCTCATTATGGTCGATCTCGCAACTCCTCCGACCCCAGACGGGAATTTCGAGTGGACTCTGGACGAAGAATTGAGCGATTTGTCCTGTGACGAGGATTGGTCTACCGATGAAGACGGCGGTGAGAATGAAGAAGACGAGGATGATGGAGTGGAAGCGGATGTGGCGCAGGACATGTACAAGAAAGCAGAGAATCGAGAAAGGCACTTGGACAAGGGCGATGGAAACGAGGGTCCGCACATCGCTGCAATATCCGTCGCGTACTGCGTGGGGGAGGTGTATCCTGATGAGGAACTGCCCTTCGAGTACGATTTCTCTCTCAAGCGCCCCGTCGCAACGGATTGAAATGCCAAGGGTACGCGCTTCTTACTAACAGATTGACAAATGCTCACTGCTATTCTGTAGGCGTCCTCGCGCGCGTGCGCAAGGTAAAGCGGCTGCGCTACTCGTTGCAGCGTACAGCTGGATGATCTTCCGATTGGTGGCTGCCAGAATACTTAGTATCCAGGTCTAATTCTCTGCTTTGGAACGATAGACCGCTAGTCTTCGCCACAGCTCTGCCGAAATATCCGTTTTCGGCGTTTGCCGAGTTCCAGCTTTGCCTTGTTTGGCTGCGTCCCTAGTCGTACACAACTGTCGCATGTTCAAATCTTGGATCTCGCCATGATTATACCCGGAAAGCTCTCGGCATAGACCGCCCTCGCACTTTCACCGTTCCTGTGGCTGACTCGGCAGGCCTTTGAATCGGTGTTTCCTGATGCTCTGGCACTGGCCGCCTCGTAATTTTCAGCCTATTGTTCTTTTTCCCATTGTTCTACTCCTGGACGAACCGGCCCAAACCACGAGACATGGTCTTTTCGCCCTTATACCCTTTTGATTTGGTCACTTTGCTACGCTTTGCTCCTGCCTCTCTACTCCTACGCGCGGTTACTCCTTCGCGCGCCACTTTTGAAGGCAATTATGTCTCGGCCTCCGAGTCGCGCAAAGTCGCCAAGATCTCCTAGTCAGTGAACTTTTCGCTTGTTGTCCTTTATGAAGCTCAACGCACTCTCTCACTCAGCGCCTAGCTCGCCACCCAGGAAGCTGGTGAAGAAGCGCAAACCAGTTCACACTGCAGCCTTGCCTTCAGCGGCGTCGCCAGCTGCGTCAAGTAGTGAGTAACAGATGCTTCAGTAAGCGACCCTCGTCATCTCTTCTGACTTTCCTTCACAGACGACTCCTTCTATCTCGTAACCGCAGCGGACGTGGAATCGCTCGCACAAGAAGAGCGCAGGCGCTCTTCAGATGACCCTCGGGTGTCAACATCTTCATCCGACCACTCGTCCGCATCAACCCACACAACGGAGACCGAATCACTTCACCGCTCGACTGGCGAGCACCACCTCCGCGCCCCAATGCTCATTGAAGGGAAGGAGACTCGGTTCCATGAGCGTGCGTTGCCTTGAATCTCCCTCTTTCGCGCCGCTCACAAATTATATCGCAGATTTCTCTCCGCGGGATTCGAACACGATGTCATTGACCAGTGGAAACTTCCCGCTGCTAGGGAGCAGACCTGTCAGCGCCGAGACTATCTTGCCTGTGCCGCCTCCGGTGCGCCCCAAACTCGGCAAGGAAGGGTCGAAGTTCATCGAACGTAGGTCTTCCTCGTGTCTCATCTAGTCAGTATTTTGACGCGCTTCCAGGGCTGTCCAGTGCTTCCGGCTCTGTGCGCTCGGCGGGCGCGAAGTCAGAGGTGAGCTCTACTGCGCTGCCGGTCATCGTGCGAGGCCAGCCACGAGCCACGTCTTCGACGCCGTCCGTGCGCTCTGCTGCGCGTATGCCTTCGCCGCAAAGATCGTTAGCACAGTCGCCGCCGAAGTCACCTACGCAGTCTGCATCTTCGCGCGTACCCTCACCGCCGAAGTCACCGCCCTCGCAAGGCCCACCCAGGCGCCTACGCTACGCAGACATCATGCCTGAGCCCATCGAACCCGGCCCGCGCGCGTCGCTCGCGCTGCGGCTTTCTGCGGCACAGTGGCGGCATAGCTCGCAGCCTGCGCCGGAGGGGTACGAGTACGGTGCGTGTCTTGTGATATTTCTGCGTTTCGTTATATTACTGCGGGCTGGGTTATGTTCCTGCGTTCTCTGGTCGCCTGTGCTTCCCTGGTTGTTTGTGCGTCCTCTGGGATGCCTGTACGCCCCTTGGTTACTTATGTTTCCCCCCGGTTATTCATGCTTCCACCGTTCACTGATGCGCCCCAATATACAGTCCCCGCAAGCGAGCAAGGCACCGTGGAGGACTTCATGAACGGCCAACTTCTGAATCCCTACGCCATCCGACCCATTCGTAGACCGGAAGACGAGAAGAAGTAGGCGCGAAGGCCGTCAATATCTATCATGCTACCCGCCGTGGTGCGCTACACTGTGCTAGCCGCTGTGATGCATTACGCTACGCTATTCACCGTGATCCATCTATCTACTAGGACGCCGATCATATACCCACTTCCTCATGTTTACCTCAGTGCAGATTCAATGATAACGATGCAGGCATTACTCTTTGTGCTAAGTGAACGTGCTACTACTGTACCACGAGCCCGCGCTGAAAGTTGAAGTTTCTGAGGCCCGAGGAATGGATGATCCGACAGCCGCTAGGCGGAATGATATCTAGTTAGTATATTTTGCCATATGTAGCGTCACCACTTTAGATCAGCACGGCGGCGCTTCAATCTCTCGGTAACAAGTGCGATACCGCCAGAGATATACAACGAGACGCACGTCTGATACCTCAATCCCTCGCCAGGAGGCGCCTGAGAGCGAAGTCGTACCTGAAGGGCAACTTCTCGTCCGGATACACCTCCCCAACGCAGTACGCGACGGAAATTGTAGCGACGTGTGGTCCCTCGTCCTCGTCCACGTGCCCTCTTTGGTCCTTCGCCGCTGCCTCATCCCTGGCCTGCGTTCCACTCGCTTCCACCTCACCCATTCCGGCTTCCTCGTCGTCTTCGCTGCCTCCATCATCGGTAGACCAGTCCGAGTCAGTGGACAAGTCGCTCGCATCCTCGTCCAACGTCCACTCAAAATTCCCGTCCGGCGACGGAGACGTGGCGAGATCGACCATGATGAGTGGACTATCCGGATATTCCGTATGCGCGAGATCCTTTGCCATCTTATCCTCGTTGCGCTTGATCACGCGAAGCGCAGACTCGAAAAGAAAGATCGCATCGTCAAGCGTTATATCACCTACGGGATTCCGGGTCAGCGCCACTACTGAACACGAAGAGATAACCGAGGTGGACGGCGAGTGAAATTACTATACCTTCAAAGCCCCATACGCCGTCCTGATGCCAGCAAGTCTCCCGATGGCTGGCCTTCCAGTGCTCGCGTTGACACTTCTTCGAGCAGTAGAAAGCCTGGCCGCACGCGCACGCGCGCACCTCTGCCTCGTGAACGTCCTGTAATCAACTGGGTCAGCTAAGCAAGTTCGCGATGGAGATGCTATTTAACATACAGCGTGCACGTTGTTGCATGGGAACAAGCGCTTCCAGGTGGGTGCTTTTCTCGCATCCGTATACTGCTGCCACATAATCCTATACGTAGACAGCAGGCTCTCGAAGCGCTTTTCAATGAATGATCGGCGCGCGTCGGGTTTTTCTGGAGGCTGTAGAAGGTCCGCGTTCCGTCGATGGAAGGCGCGGAGGATGCTGGCTATCGTGAGGCTGTTCGCAAGATGCTGCGCAATGCCACCGTAGAGCGCGCTTTCCTTCTTCTCCTTTCCCCACGCGCGCTGTACATCGAAGAACGCGTCGTACACGCCAGCGCGGATGGCGCGGCGCAGGTTGGTCGTGCTCAGCGCCATCATGATGAAATTGCCGACGGCGTTCGTCGCCTGCTCCGCGGCGGCGGCCATGTTCTCGTCCGTTGGCTTCTCCAGGCAGCGCCGCCAGCCAACGACGATGGACTCGAAGAAGCAGAGGGGCGCGTCGACGCCGAGAAACTCGGAGCTCTCCGACAGCTGGTCCACGAGCGCATAGTGGATCTTCCAGACGAAGCTCCACCTGCTCTTAATGTTGATACTGTCGAGGAAGGCCGTCTGCTCTGCGATGAGGCGCAGGATGCGGCTGGGGCGTCCGCCGACCATGGCGAGTAAGCGCGTGACGAAGTACTTTTCACCATCCTCCGTAGCGGCCAAGTTCTCGAGGGTGGCGAGCGCGGACACGGTGATGGTCGTCGCGGTCTCCGTGAGGTCCTCGCTGTAGTGCTGGAGGTAGCGCGGGTAGTATAGCCACAGGTCCATCACGAGGGTGATGGCATGCGGATCCTTCCAGGCGAGCTGCGCGAAGTCGCCGTCCTTCTTCCGGGTGATGCTGGAGAGCAGGCCCGCGATGGACGTGACCATTGCGCCGTAGGTGGGCTTCTCCGGCGTGGGTATCAGCCTGCCGTTCATGGGGTGCACGATGTCGATCCAGCGGAACACGTCGGCGAGCTCCATTGGTTTCGTCGCTCGCAAGGACGAGTATTCCGGCAGACTCGAGACCTCGATGTACAGCGAATACGCGGACATGGCCTGAGTCAGGACGTCCACTTGGAAGCCATCCATCTCCCATGGGAGATCTGGACGCAGGAAGTCCTCGTCTAGCAGTTTGAAGGCGGTTCCCTTAGCTAGAATGGCTTTCAGCTTCAGCAAAGCCGGTCTGCGAGACACGACAGATGTCTGCGCGAGCATCCGTCGCAGCTCCGCCTTGAACGTGTTGAGGTCTTCCAAGTATCCTTCATACTGTCGTACGTAGGCGTCCTTGGTCTCCCGAGTCAGGTTGACCATGAGAAAGGGCTACAGAGAATGGCTCTATCAGTTTTTCGAATAAGGTCGGTCGAATAGCATGAGCGTACCGTCTACGCGTCTATGCCTTTGTATCAAGCACTGGTGACGGACGAGATGTGCGGGAATCCCGTAGGCGTACTCAGACTGTGACGCTCTCGTATTCCGCAAAGCACCTGAATGTGCGTAGAATTCTCGATGTGATGACGAATAAGAACAGTAGAGCAAATAGCCGTCAAACTCGGATAGAATTTCTCCTCGGAGCCAGGCACTAGGTCCAAGATGAGTCCGAGATTTCCTTTCGACTGGATCAGCAAGTCGAATCGGTCACTCGGCTAAGCCGCAAAGCAGAGTATGCGGAAGATGCCGATGCTGCGATGATGGCAAGAACCAAGCTGCACATGTGGCCATTGTATGATTGTAACGACGCTGGTAAACAGATTGAATGCATAGGTTCGGCGAGCGCCGAGAACTCTGAACTCAAGCGGCGACGTCGATATCATCTGAGATCGATGAGCTTGTAGCAACCCGTATGCCAGAGGTGAGTCGAGCGTACACTATGCCCATGATAAGTGACTGCTTTCTCACCGTGACGGCTTGACTCAGAGCTCTTCCTCGACATGGCCCACAATCTGAGTCTCGATCCAGAGGTCCTCGTACGCCAGTACGAAGACTATCTAGACGACCTCGACGCCCTTAGGAAGGAGTTATTGGGGATGGTTGAAGCAGAGGCTTCCGTTGCAGCGCGCAGATCCTCCCTCTACAGGGTCAAAGCTCTCCTGCGAGGTGGGACCACGTTTCGAGTACTGGACGACGACTACCTGCGTCCAGATCTCCCATGGGCGATGGACGGCTCACAAGCGAACGTCATGACGCGGGCCATGATAACATACGCGCTGTATATGGAAGTCTCAGGCCGACCGGAATACGTGTCCATACGCGAGACAAAACCAGTCGAGCTTGCAACGATGCTTCGCTGGGTCGATCTTGTGCACCCCATGAATGACAGGCTCATCCCTACGCCGAAGTGTCCTACCTACGCTCAGATGGTTGCACCCATCTCCAAACTATTCTCCAGTATCGCTATGAAGACGGACGACTTGATTCAGCTTGCGTGGAAAGACCCGCACGTTATTACACTAGTGATGGATCTATGGTTACACTATCCGCGCTACCTCCTGAAATATAGCGAAGAAATATCGACAACCCTGTGTGCTATCACCGTATCTGCAGTCGCAATCTTTGACGGGCTCGCCGCCACGGACGGAGGTGAAGACTACATCGTCGCGCGCCTGCTCCACATGGTCGGCGGACACCATCGCCGTATCCTCCGCCTCATCTCGGAACAGACTGCGTTCCTCCGTAGCGTTAACATGGAAAGCGGATGGGAATATGTCTGGAAGGACCAATTTGGGCTGGTGGCAGGCGTGCTGCAGAGCCCAGAGTTTATTGGGATCACTGCGCCCCACTGCTTCTTCCAGTCCATCATCACGGGGTACCGACGCGCTCTCGATCAGCCCGACAATGAGAGCATGATACTGATGTCGGAGTCCGCAACCCTTATACTTGACGGCCTTGTCTGCCTAGCGTTGCGCCCCACGAACCTGCGCCGCGCCATTCGATCTGGCGTGTACGACGTGCTGTTCGACGTAGAGCGTGCTTGGGGGAAAGGAGAGGAGCTCTCCAGCAACTCCGTTCAGCACCTCGAGGACAGCCTCACGATGCTTGGCACACTCCGCGCCTTTCATCGTCGGCACAGCAATCTCTTGCATCCTATAGAGCAACCCGATGAACGTCGGACGTTCATCGAGAACCGCTTCAAGAGCCTTCTGTCGACGTACCGGGTGCTGTGGCAACAGTATACAAGCTGGAGGGAATCGAACGCCTGGAAACGCCTAATACCCTGCAGCAATACAAACACGGTGAGATGTTATGACCTGTGCGCATATTGTCGATCTTATTTCATGATCTCAGGACGCCCACGAGGGGGAGGTGCGCGCATGTCCATGTGGGGAGGTGTTCTACTGCTCGAAGAAGTGCCAACGCGAACATTGGAAGAGCAGTCATCGGAATGATTGCAGCAGAACGGGCCGCGTGTGGACTTTCGAAGGTAAGCAATTCTCATTCGGTCTTCCGAGTCCAGTCCAATCGTTCCGTCGCCCATTCGCCCTTGACATTGGATGACTTGACGGGTGTTTGCTAGATGGTGTCACTCTCGCCGATACGGTTTTCGCCATCGAGCTTGCGTTCCATGTAGTGAAGCGCAATGAAGACAAAATCCTCGAGGCGATCACGCGCACCGTCACGCGACGGGTAGATAGTCCGAACCCGAAGTCGGTGCTCGTAGTGGTGGAGCTCAGCAATCCTCCAACGCCGGATGGAAATTTCGGCTGGACGTTGGAAGACGAAGATGATGGCAGCTCCACTCTTGCAGATGGCGCGACTGAGGGAGCGCCAGACGAAGGCGAAGGGAAGGGGACAGAGGACGACAGAAGCTTAACGGCGATGGACCGACAAGTGAACCTCGAGGATACACGTGAGGTCAACTTCGAAGGCCCACACATTGCGAGCATCGCGGCCTGGCTCCGCTACGCGGGGGAAACGAGCTTGCAGGTCACTCTGCCATTCAGATACGACTTCTCCCTCCAACGACCAGTCGCAAGAAATTTGGCCTCTTGAGGTGTGTTTATGTCGTCCTTCGGTTGATAGAGTCTCATGTACACTTGCAGCAACAATGCGGCTGTCGTCGTAAGAGACTCTCGAAGGCTGGTCCATTTTCTGTCATCTATATTTGTAAAAATCACACCTTGGGCAATTCGAGTTTCAGATCCTTCCTTGGCTGGTACCGTCACAGCCTGGCGACATATTGCATACGCATCGTTAACGAACTCGTTCGCGCGTATACATAATGTCATATCGTCCGCGCATTTGCTCGGCGAACATGCTGCCCTTGAAAGCCTTCGTCACGTCTTTAAATAAGTCCTCGCAGGCGTAGCATCTATCAGGTCATATATCGGAAAGCCGGATGAAGGTTCCCCAATCTGCATCATCTCATCAGCTCCGTCATCCATCCGCCACAACCCTTCCTGATCACTCACCGCTCCACCCCTTCCCGCCCCAACCGATAGTCCCTCCCACCCCTCTCGCGCCTCGCATTCTCGCCCCTCTGATACAGAGCCAGTCCGACGCAGCAGACGCAGAGCGAAGCCGCCATCGCGACGTTGAACGAATTGCCCTTATGGTAGCCGGTCGGCGCGTCTGTAGCGACGTAGGCCCAGATACCTGCGATGGCGCCTGAGGGGTGAATAGGCGAAGGAAGAGTTTGAGTACGCGATTTGCACGGACGAGAATTGTGAAAATCGCACCAATATTCCCGATGCCGGTGACGACGGCACCTACCATGGCGCGAATTGTATCTGGCGACGAATTTGCAGCCGCCCAGCCGACGGCTATGGGTCCTGAGATCTGTGTAGTTCGGCCTTGAGCGGTAGCCGAAGACTGTAGCGAGTCGACGTACGAATCCGCCTGTCAAACTGAGAAAGCACGCCGCGTAGCGCGCCTTTGCTGCCGTCTGAGGTACGGCGAGCGAGATGGTGTCTGTTGGCCACGTGAACGGTTGAATCAAGCATCGGTCTGCACTTAGAACGTACATCCGGTCAAGCACAGAGCGCCGCTAAGCAGCATGAATGGCCAGTGGACACGATATTTGACGCACCCGGCGGCGCATGCGAGGGCGATGGTCATGGCCACGCTGTTGTTGAGGTGAGAAATTACTTATCAGAATTGGCAGGTGCAATAGCAAGATCGCGACGCACATGTACACCGGAACGATCAACAGCTGGATATGCACCGTCGACACGTTCGGGTAGTCGAGCTTCAATATCGATGGACTAGAATATGCGTGGATCACAAGGGCGAAGACAACAATACTTAATCACTAACAGGAAGACGCCGAGCCCCTGTACGGAGATGTTTGTAGTGATGAAAAACCTACGAATATCACCGCGTCAGCATACGGCCAACGGGAGGTCACAAAGGCTCACCAGCTACAAGCCAACGTCGTCGGACTGAATATGCCACGCTTAACAAGGGACCATGTCGTCCGCTCCTTCGTCACAGCGATCTATGCGTAGCCGTTAGCCAAGTATCAAAATCACGTCAAGACGAGCTCGACTGACCGACGGCTGATCCGCATACAGGCGCGCTATCGCTAATTTGCGCTCCTCCTCCGTAAGCATGTGCGTGCGCTCCGGGTCCGCCGGGAAAATAAAGAGCATGGTGAGCCCGCAAGCGGCGGTAAGTATGCCCTCTGGAAGCAGCGCTCAGCTTTGAGCAACGGCAGGCGGACGAGCCCTCTTACCAACAAGGAATATATTCTGCCACGAGTGGCGGCTCCCGATATGACTGACGCTCAATAGACCCGCAGCGAGGAGTCCGCCGACTGGGGAGATAGACGTAAGCATACGGCGAGAGTGAATGGGTTACTTGACGCACATCCTCCAGCACCTCCCGCAGCGACGAGCATGAAGCATCCGACGCGGCTCGTCAGCTCATGGCGCCGGTAGTAGCGCGAGAGGAGATAGCTGTCAGTTCCATATCAGCACGTGACGAATGTATTGCAGGCGCACGTCTGGCATGGAGCACCAGTCATTGAACCCATCGCTGAGCGATGGAGAAATCGAGCCAGCGAGTACGTACCTGATCCCCGGATAGCATACCGCCTCACTAATCCCAAGGAAGACTCGCGTGGCGTAGAAGCCGGCCTTGTTGTGAATGAACGCGCTGGCAATGGTGACGGCACCGAAGGCGACGATGCTGAAATGGATGAGTACACGATGGTTGAGTTAGCGGGGAAGCCAAAGGACGACGTACGAGATAGGAACCAGGTGAAAGCCAACTTTCTTGATGAGGAGGGCGAAGGGAACTTCACATATCATGTAGGCAATGTAGAACTGGCAGAGTGTGAGTGACGAAAAGGTGAAGGAAGTGGTATTGGGATAGCGTACCAGGCTCGCGCCGATGTTGACTGGGAAGGTACACATGAGCGACTAACCAGACGTCAGGGTCGAATAATATAGACGTACAGTCGTAGGTTCCCAGCTGCAGATCTTCAGCGAGTCCCGCAGACCTATCGAGTGTCAGTTAAGAGACATGCGATGCACGGACGACGTACTTCGCGTTCCCGACATTCTGAGGTGCGATCAGCGAGCCTTAGAGCGATCTAGAAATGCACTGACTGTGCGCTAGTGCAAGGGTCAGATACACCGAATGGCCATCTGGTAATGGCGGACTCACATCCAGAAAGAGGAACATGTAGCATATGGAGACTATAGGGAGTATTCTACGAAGATCGGTTAGTCGAGAGGGCGTCGGTTCAGGGTCAAGGAAGACGCACCGCCAGTCGAGCTTTCGTCTGAGGCGCTTCTCCACTAGGGAGTCAATACCGTAGTCCTTCATTGCCTCTGTAAGCTCGGATACACTCTTGTCGGTGCTCTCGAGACTGGATGAATGTGCCATGAAGAGGGAGAGTCTTTGGGGGAGGAAGAGGGAAGCACGCAGCAGGCTACCGAACGTCTAGCTCGTCGTTGATGCAGTCTGCCAATACAGCCTGCCATCGTCATCGGTTAGGCTGCGCCCCATGCCATAATCCGCTCGCGAACAGATAGCTGGACGTGGCGTTCGAGATAGCCTTAAGACTGAAAGTGTCGCGAGGGACAGGCAGGGCCGCAATCGACCAGCGGTACACGATGTATTGAGCTGGCTGGAGCTACTGTCATTACGACTTGACGTCGACACCGAGGATGATAGGACGAAATGAAGGTGTTATTTCGGACAAAGACGCAGAGATAGTGCATCCCAGCGCTAAGGTCACTGCGATACTCTTTCATCAAAGCAATGACGACCCTGCAGATGGTGGCTGCGGACAAGAGTTTAAGTTACGACACCGGCAAGTTCCGGCGCCTGATATAATTCGGCAGTTTCCGGTAGACTGACGAGCCCTCCTTACTTCCGACCATCATGAGCCAACATACCTTGGGCGTGGGCTGCCATGATTCTCTCTATCTCATCCTTTGGTAGGCAATTTCGATAATGTATGTTGTTTTTCTCAAAGTTGGCCCTGATTCTGGTCTGAAAGGGCACGGGAAAAGGACTTTAATGACCATACCTCGGCTCCGTCTCATCCTCCCCAGCTTCTTCCGCCCGCTTATTACATCGTACCTTGGCTATAGGCGCCCGTTACCTTGCAAAATCTAGGCGCCCAGCTGCGCAGCTCTTCCCAACCCACAACCATGGGGTTCTCGACGTGTGTTCGTTTTCGCGGCCGCTTCACTCTCGACGAACTCGACAATCTCGAGCTAGAAGTGACATCTATAGACAAAGGCGCTACCTTCCAGACTTCTCTCTCTCGAATCCATGTCTCTCCCCATGCGAGACCTGAAAATGATGTAGAGGGCCTCATCCAATTCAGCAATCCGGGTCTATGTGCGCACCTCGTCTGTTGTGTTGGCGACCCCGCTGACTGGAAACACAGGTGCTCTGGTCATAGATAGTCTACGTGGGCTACCCTTGGGTCCACAAGCCAGCGCGCTCGAGTTTCTTCGGGTCGACGGGACGCCGCTCGGCCCATGCGCCGTCCCCGAGTGGCATACTCGGATCATCTCACCTTTACCTCCCGGAACGTCGAAGGTCATTCTTCTGGAGGCGGTGAGGAAGTACGAAGCCGACAGCGTTGCCGGCATCTTTTACAACATCGGTGGGCTCGTGCGCTTTACATCAGCGCACGCCGCGAAGGCAGCAGAGGACGACGCGGCCTTGAAGAAGTTGCTTATCTTGGACAGCTCGGTCACTGTGCGTGCTGTAGACGAAAAGAGGGTGTTTTGCTCCGTGAGTCGTCGTTCGATGTCTGCTCATGATTATATCACAAATGACCACAGGAACTGTCGCCCAGGGTCTCTGAAGACGATCTCCGCGCGTTATTCGAAACGGTATGCTTCTTCTCTCTTCCATGGCTTACTCGTACTGATACTAGTTCATTAGCACGGAGTCATCACTGAGTGAGTTATAGCCGAGAACGTGCACCAATCGTCCGCTCATTCGTACTTCCCAGCATCTACCTCAATCCCGAGAAGAAGACGCGTGGCCGACTGAGCCGCTATGCAGTAGTCAGCTTCAGCTTGGCCGCGGGAGGTAAGCCCTCCACTGAGATCCAGAGGTATCTCGAAGTGACACCATCGCCAGCCGCGGCCGCTATCCGAGCGAATAATGGAAATATATTCTTCGACCGCACTTTGCGGTTATTTTTCAGTGATGCGAACTGGGGGTCCAACGCACACAAAGCGAATGCGAGTACGACGGCTGTGAGTAACCATACATATTCATTTCAACGCGCTCTAACGGACATGTATCAAGCCTCCTTCATCCTCCAACGTCCCCCCTGCCGACGTCGCGGCGCTCGAAGCTGCGTTCATTGCCGAGATCAAGACGCGAATTTCCTGGCAGCGCAAAGCTGGAGAAAGGTCTTGGGCGAGCCCCGCCGAGGAGCGAGATGCGCTCCGAATTGCGCTCCGAATCGAGCGCGACGAGGCCCTGCACAAGCTCGAGGTAACCGAGTCGCGCAGGAAGATGCTCGAGATGGACCTCGAGATGTGGCGGGAGAAGTACCGCGCGCTGCAGACGCGCACAGACGTGGAGCTCCGCGAGTTGCGGGAGGAGCAGGCGCGCCAGCAAGACGAGCAGACGCGTCGACGTGACGAACAGGCGCGCAATCATGCCGAGAAGGACAAGGCCGACAAAGCCAAGGCCGAGAAGGCCGAGAAGGAGCGCCTGGCAAAGGAGGCGAAGGACGCGCGCTGGCGGAAGGAGGAGCAGGAGCGGCACGCAAAGGCGGAGGCCGCCCGCCTTGCGAAGGAGGCAGAGGAGCGGCGGCTTGCAGAGGAAGCCGAGGTGCGACGCCGTGCGGAGGAAGAGCAGCGGCGCCTCGAGGAAGAGGCCGCGTGTCAGAGGCGTCGGCTGGCTGCTGCCGCCGCGGAGGAGGAGCGCTGCGTTCTTCGCGACGCGCGCTGGCCTTACCGATGGCCGTATACCAGCTGGACTTCCCAACACGCGTGTGATCGGTACATGTTGGTCAGTCAGGAGTTCGACTCGCCGGTGAACTCCTTCTCCGACGCGCACCCGCTCGTCGCGCGCAGCGTACCCTGGCCGGTTCTCGAGCACCCCGCCTCCTTCGATATCAGCTCGCTCACCTGGGGAAATGTCGAGTGTTTTACCAGCGCGATGAAGGGGATCATGACCGACGCTGAGTATCGGGCGTTCCTCAAGAACGCCAGGCTTCGCTTCCACCCAGACAAGTGGGCGGCGCGGAGAATATTGCAGGCAGTGGTAGACGATGAAACGCGCGCGCAGATGGAAGAGGCATGCAAGACTGTGTCGCAGGCAATCAACGATGCGGTGCGCGAGATGGGAGGGTGCTAGTGAATCCTTGATTAAGAAAAAGTGCAGCGCTTCGCGGATTCGCACAGTATACACGAGCATATCTACCAAAATATCATCACATTATGTCCATTAACGTACATTCATATCAGTGCCGATCCCCGCAAGAAGTGCTCGTGGTTGCATGAGCGAGAGCTCAGGGGTCACCGATGTCCGAAGTGCGGCAGTTTCCGAGTGGGACTCGCACGACTCCTTGCTTTCAACCACAATGACTCGATATGCCCTGACGTTGACAATGGTCTCATTCTCAGCTGAGGCTCCCAATTGTGAGCCTTCACCGCCAGCGTCCATTTCTGTGATGTTGAAAGGCATGGTAGGGTATCTGGCCGGTCATTTCCCGGCTCCCTCTCAGGCCGTTCCACATTCCCGCGCATCTTACGTCCCCTCCGGACCCTAAGCGCCCGTCGAGAAATCCAAAAATTTAGGCGCCCATACAAACGGCCTCGTCTTCTTCCTCGACCATGTCTTTCGCCACATGTATCCGTTTTCGCGGTAGTTTCTCCATGTCCGAGCTGAGCGCCTTGCAAGAACGCGTCACTGGCATAGATTCAGACGTCTACTTTCTTAGCACCGCGCCGATCACCCCTAGCTCTGCAGACCTTGGGCTGACAGCCGAAGTCGAGGGCTTCATCTAGTTCAGTACAGCGAATCTACGTGCGCATTCGCACATTCGGTCTTCTGTCTTTTTCTAATCGTTCTTTACAGGCGACAAAGCCATCTCTTCACTCCGAGATACTCCCATAGGCCCCAACGGAGCTGCGCTGGAGCCTCTGCGCGCAGATGGAGAGCAACTACTACCCGATCCTCCGCAATACTCGCGCATCGTCTCTCCGCTGCCCAACGGAACCTCGAAAGCCGTACTCCTCGATACAGTCAAGCAATATGGGCTAATTGGAGGTGTCAATATCTTCAACCATATCGGCGGGCTGGTCCGTTTCTCGACTGCGGAGGCGGTGCAGACGGCGGAGAGGGACGCAGCTTGGGGCCAGCTGCTTATTCTGGGAGAGAAGGTATCGATGCGAGCGGTAGACGAGAAGAAGCTGTTCTGTACGGTGCGCCATCGTGTACTACCCTCCTTGATCGTCGTCTGACATGCTGCCAGGACTTGTCGCCAAAAGTAACCGAGGACAAACTGCGGACACACTTTGAGAAAGTACGTTACCTCATGACTTGGCCCCGTGGCGATGACTCCTGACGCCCAATTACCCAGCACGGGACCGTAGCAAAGTAAGCTCCGTCAGAGGATACTCAGGCGTGCACGAATATTGATGTGCTCGCAGTATCTATATGCACCCCGTTCAAAAGTATCGCGGAAGACCCAGTCGCACTGCGGTCATTACATTTACCACGAACACAGGTAGAGCTCTTATTGATCACGTTAATAATATGAGCTGACTAGACCATGCAGCGACCGCGGCAGCCATTCGAGCCAACCACGGGAAGGTCTTTCAGGATCGACCGCTGCATTTGGTGTACGGCGACTCAAACTGGGTTACACCGATTTCTTGCCCTTCCTGCTCGACCCGTCGCAACACGAGCACTCATGGGAATACATATGTGGGTCAAATCTACTTTCTGACAGGTTTTCCCCTTATGCAATCTTCAATACAGGGTTCCGCTCTCGCTGAGCTCGAAGCTATCGTCGTTTCGGAATTTCAATACCGAATATACTGGCAAGCACAAGCCGCACACAACGCTGCCTGTCATTATCAGTCACAAGCGGAGGCTTCCATCGAACTGCAGGAATGCGAGGAAACCGCCAAGGCGGAACGCAAGTGCTTCGAGCTCGAACGTACGCAGTGGGCTGCGAAGCGGGCGCAGCTGGTCAGCGATTGTGCCCAGCTGAGAGCCGAGCGTGACCGGCTACAAGGCGAACGCGACGAGGCGCTCCCGAAGCTCGACGAGGCGCTCCACAAGCTCGACGTCGCCGAGTCGCGGCGGAAGATGCTGGAGATGGACCTCGAGGCGTCGCGGCAGGAGGAGCGACTACAAGCAACTCGCGCGGCGAAGGCTGAGCGCGCTCTCCGCGATGCTCTCGCTGATCAGGAGCGACGACGCGCCGAAGAAGCTCGAGCTGCGAAAGCCGAGCAGGAGCGTCTCGCCAGGGAGGCCGCCGAACAGCGTCGGAAGGAGGAAGAAGACGCGCGACGCGCGCAGGCGGAGGCGAAGCGTCAAGCGGACTACGCCAAGCGTCAAGCAGAGGAAGCAGAACAACGTCTTCGCGCACGGGAGGAAGCTAGTAAGCGTCGCGCAGAGGAACGCCAGGCTCGCCGACGCGCCGCCGCCGCCGCCGAAGAGGAACGCTGCCTCCTCCGCGACGCGCGCTGGCCGCACCGATGGCCGTTCTCCAGCTTCACCGTCGTGAACGCACGCGACCGCTTCCTGGCGGTCAGCCAGGAATTCGACTCCCCTGCGACCCCCTTCTCCGATACTCAGCCGCTCGTCGCGCGCAGCGTGCCCTGGCCCGTCCTCGCGCACCCCGCCGCTTTTGAACTTGCTTCCCTTACCTGGGATATGGTCGAGAAATTTACCAAGGCGATGAAGACGATCATGACCGCGGACGAGTACCGGACGTTCCTCAAGAACGCGAGGCTCCGCTTCCACCCGGACAAGTGGGCCGCGCGGAGGATTCTACAGGCGGTGGTAGACGACGAGATGCGCGCGCAGATGGAGGTCGCGTGCAAGCTTGTGTCGCAGGCGATCAACGATGCGGTGCGCGAGATGGGCGGGAGTTGAGGGATTTTCGGTTCGCGAGAAATCATTTCGCTTCGTGACACCACGGGTTCTGAACGAGTACGAGCACAAAATGGTATCGAATTAGTGTTCGGCCGTGTAGCTGCCACTGGTCTACAACGCGGCAAGAGTAAGATATGTAGGTCAACTCTCGAGAAACCGTTCATTAACATCTAGCAGGCACCGGCCGCGCCTGTAAGGCTGCGCGAGGCCGCCTTTTCAAGCGATACGGAGGCCTGTCCTCCAGCCACCCATCGCGAAGCACGTCGCCCACCCCATAGTCCCTCCGCATGTACTTTTTCAGCACGCCACACTCATGCTCGCCACGCTCGTCTGCCAGCTCATAGTGCTCCAGCAGAATATCCTGCAGCACACCCTTCCCATCGTCAGTGGCATTGATCCATCGTCGTCGGCCTCCGTACAGAGTTTTCACGGGTACCGGTTCATAGGGCTGGTCTTCCTTCAGGGTCGGGTGCTTCGCGATCACCCTCGCGCAGAGTGGGCACGTATAGGATGTCCAAGGCTGGAAGTGCTCGCCGAGGACGTGCGCGGCGAAGTTGGCGCGGCTGGTCAGCATCGTGCAACAGCCGTCCCAACCGCAGGTGATGCGTTGGTGGCCCGATGGTAATGGTTTGATAGGGCGCCCTGTTTTCGACGTCGGTGTGTTGTGAGCCTGCTTCGATGTCGACGCGGCGCCAGCGCTCGCGTCGGTCTTAGCCTCCTTCTCCACCGCGTCGGCGAGATGTTGTTTTGCGTGCGCGCGGAGGCGCTTGGCCGCCGTCTGCGGGTTACCCACGTCAACGTGCTCCGACCAGTTGCAGGTCCCCTTGCTGAGACTGCAGTGCACGCGAGGGGATCGCTGGTAAGGCATGAGTTCAGCCCTAGTCAATCTATACCCCGCCTGTAGTGATGCGATGCGCTCGCTATTGGGTAGAAATCCCGACATCGAGAAGATGAGTTTCGGATGCGGAGCCCGCCGCGCCCTCGCAGGAGGTGGGACTTGCGAAGCCATGGCAGCAAGATAAGGTGGCGGATGGAATGGGTGAGTCGGATGCGCGTTAATGGTGGGAGGAGAAAGAGAAGTCAAATATCTTTTGTTCTTACCTCTTTATACGACGGAGGCGGTGCCCGAGTGGCGCTGGTCAACGCGACCGACACAAACTCCTGCATTTCATATTGTTCCAAGAACAAAGACTCGCCTCCATTTGGACATGAGGTCAGTCACTCGCTAGCCCCGAGAGTATAAGCGCGCGCCTATCACACACCGTGAATGTCGAACCTCGGCTGATATCTCGCTGCATGCCTTCACTCGCTCTCACAGTCAAATGGGAGTGGAGGGTCGGCTTCCTGTAAGCGCCCAAAGGTCGATATGGCCCCTTCGTCAAGACAAGCCAGATACAAGGGTCCTCTGGGAGTATTGTCTGCGGTTCACTTAGGACAATAGCCCGCGTGGGAAGAATCGCCGGTCCGCCGCCGTAGTCAAGAACAAGACATGCCAAAAGCGGATCCATCAGCGGAACTATTCTAGCCGGAGCTTACCGAACCCAACACGTGGATCTTGTGGCAACAGCTGGCTTTCGCCACCTCGCCGACGGCACCTCCGATGGCTAAATCCCTTTCATGTATCCTTGTCGCCCGCGTATTCCACCTAGTAGCCAGAAACCCGAGGCCAGATGACGCTACAGTGACTCGCGCCGTTCTCACGCCGCTCATTGTTCTCCGAGTGGCCAGCCGCGATCTCCGACGAGAATGAAGGTCTTTGTCGCTTACATTCGACGCCTGTGGCAGTGAATGCAATCTTCTCAGGCGGCGTTTTTTCCCGAAAAGTCTGGCTCCGCGAAGCGCACAACCATCAGTGCTTTTGACCGGTATATGAACGGTGCATCACAAACATGCATCGCCTTGACCTACGCGTCCTTTGTCCTGTGGCATTCAAGTCCTCGTGGCGCGTCTATGTCGACAAAAGCGAGTGGTATATAAGCCTCAATGGAAGAGCGCAGTAAGTCATTGAACCACCCGTCCCCGCTCGACACCGCTCCGCTTCTACAGCCCCCGCAATGACGACTGTCAGCGACGACTTCATCGCATACCTCAAGACGGTCGACCTATCTACTAGAGTCCTGCCAGAGGCGTCCATCTCCCCCATTCTCTCCCCCGACACTCTTCTCAAGCTCCTCCACGCCGAAACAACGCACTGCCGCCTGCCCTTCGAGCCCACCCGTGGCCGGCGCCTCGCCTGCGAGTTCAAGAACTGTGTATGGACACGAGACCGCAGCTGGAACGATGTGCTCTACCCCCAACGCGTTTGTATAGAAGTCGAGGCACATGTTAAATACCACCTCAAGAAGCTGGACGATAACAAGCTGGCGCGCGCGCGCCTGTGGCACGAAGTCCCCCTCATGCAGCGTAACAGCGAGGGCCTCGATGTACTCCCCTGCTTCACCCGATGCTGGTCGTTGGAGACGGTACCAAAAGGCGCGAAGCTCGCCGAGCATCTGATGCAGAAACACTATGATGGCTATGCGATGTACAGCTGCCCGCTGTGCAACATGGATTTCGCGCTCGACGCGGAGGAGGGTGTACCGCAACACATCCGCAAGGATCTGACCCTGCTATCCACGATTCCTCTCCCGAGAAATCCTCACCCAGCCACCCAAGATCTAGAAACTGCTCGCGATGCAATCGCCCGTCACGATGCCACCGCCGGTCATAACGATGCTACGTTCTCTCAGCCCCAAGCTACTCACGATCTGCTACAAGACATGTCCGCCATCAAGGCGCAAATCCTCCTGCTCAACCACTACGAACTCGGCTGCCCTGCAATCATGCCAATCCTCGCGCCACGCTGGGAGGAGTTCCCAGACGACGTGAGGGAGCATCTGGAGCGGCAGCTCAGGCTGCTTGCGCCTAATGCATTGGGGCAGCTCGAGACGGTTGCGCCAGATGCCGAGGTGCACAAGGAGAGGCAGGACGCAACTGATAGTCAACCAGGATCGGACGCCTGGGCAGATTTATTCGCCCTTTGTGCTGCCTCGTGTAATTACTCACAATGACCGTCGCGGAGCAACGTAGAGCAAAAAGTATACTTCGATACGGCGTGGAAATAGAGACTAGATTCTAGCGATACATAGATAAGGGATACAATGTAATCGACGCGCGCCGCGATTTGCTTGACTGAATGGGGACAGCGAAATTAGGTAGATACAGTGATGGTACAGTAAGGAGGCTGGGAGATAGGAGCCGAGGGACACGTGTAGGGTACACGAGACGCGGCGGCGCGGCGTGGTAGTTAAACACTAAGAAGTCGTTAGTATACGGAAACGAGCAGAACACCAGAACTCACCCATGCGCGATGTTGGTCTCGGCAGCTCATAAAGAGCAGAGATTTGTTCGCCGATCTAGAAGAGGCGGTGCTCGCGAGTCTAAGAAGGCGGTGATCGCGAGTCCGAGGAATCGCCAGGCATAAATAACCGACAGCGCGGGGCGAGGAGTCGTCGACGTCGACATTTAATGGAGCCGTCTAAGGTGGCTCGTCGTCGAGGCCCGGAGCGAGATCCGTCGTCGCGGTTTGGCACGAGTCTTCGCAATCTGGCGTGGGTCGTCGAGCCCGGGCAACGCGTAGCTAGCGCAATCTAGGCGGCTTCGGGAGTGCGCGAGACGAGAGCGGTTCAGAGACCGTGGAAGCGACTGGTCGTTGCGTGGGGCACTCATCCAGCGGCCACACTTCGTCAGTCGACAAAGGCCGCAACCGCCAGGGTCGACAAAGCCACGACTACCAGAGCCGACAGAGCCGCGACCGAGAGCGCATCAGACAGCGCAACGGTAGCCGCGCGCTACGTGACAATGGATCGCCGCTAGGGCGAATAAAGGCAATGACCCCCACTCGCGAAGAGGGGAGGGAACAATCGGGGCGGAGACGGACAGAGGAAAATCGCCTACGGGGCGCCCGGCACACTCGTCCAGTGGTGGATCTCGGCCCTGAGCTGCATTACTTGTTGCCAAAAAGGCAGGACGGGCTCGCGCGCGCCCGCGGGCTTCTTCCGCTTCGAACTAGCGTACGGTGCGTGGCGCTTCTTGGAATTGAGGTCGACAGGTTGCATAGGTTCGGTACGTTGCATTTGTTCAAGGGGCAAGCGGAACCCGGGCGGAGGACATTGAGTTTTGGGATGCGCTGTGCCGGGGGGAAGGGTGGCGTCGTACTAAAAGGGGATAAATGGATGAATGAGGGGTGGAATGGACAAGGCGCCGTTAGCGCGTACCATTGCTTTTACGAGCCTCAATGCTTCAGCGCGAGACTGGTACACTCTGCTCAGAACCTCATAGTAGTTCTCGTACGCGCACTTGCGCAGGCACTCAAGCGTTTCGTCCGAGACCGAGGGGGGACAGGCCGGGGACACGCCCTGCCAGCGCTCGAGAGGGCGGCGCGAATCGAACTCCACAGCGAGCGGCAAGAGAATCACCCAGTTCTTAGCACAATTCATGTTATAGATTGGCACAGAATCGGCAGGCCAATGCCAGCCATCCGCGTCTCGGGCGTGAGCAACGTAGTCCCGGAGGGCCGGGTGAATCAGATCCTTGTTGTAGGCGTCCGCGGGTCCGAAACCAAACGTCGCCAGCAGTAGGACCTCGACAAGCGTTTTTCCCGCCTTGTTTTCAACGTATCCGAGTACTAGAGCAGGCCGACCGCCCTTCCCAAAATGTAATGGGGATATTTCGTACCCGGCGTCGACTAGTATGACGCGGTCGGGAGCCCAGGCTGATTCAGAGAGAGAAATAAGCTGCCCCGGTTTCGGTAGATAGCCATGAAGATCCGCAGTGCGCAAGCGCGCACTGGGGCACGCGAATCGCTTGGTGGCTTTGGGTGGCTTTCCACCCAAACAGATGAATACGGCCGGCATGCTTGCTTTGTTGTATTGTTACGAGTTTTGTGTGACTATCCGGGGTCAGCAAAGGTCACACGGAGCGGGAATGGGACATGCCACCTTGCCACTGATCGCGGTTCGAGACGACTGGACGCGTCGCGTCGCGCTACATTTCAAATACGTCATGTGATCGCACGCGTTGACAGGGGTAAGTGACGCAATGTTGACAAGGGCAGTACAGCGACGCGCTCGGGAGCTGGACTGTGAAGCATACCGTGCTCGTGCTGGATGCTACGATAGGACGCATACGTGAGGGGCAGGAGGAGGAGTCCGAGGGCGAGGGCGACATGAGAGGCATTGCCACCAGGAAAGTGGCGACAATGCAAATTTGCTGGGCATTGACAAAGCGCGACGCGACTGCGCTTTGTCGGGGCTGAAGGAGCTGAGTAGACATAGATTTATGCTGTATCTTGGATTAGGAGAACGTATGAATCGCGACAGAACGTGTATAGATGATCGGCGGGTTCGGTAACCATGGTCGAGAGTGGGACAACGCGCGCGACATTGGAAGTCTCAAGCTTTGTGACGTGGCACGACGCGAGGAGAGTTCCAGGTCAGAAGAGGCGGGTTATGGCGGTCCTTGAACAGAGTCGCCCATGAAGGCGACGGATGAGAGCGTCGGAAGCAAGGCATAGCTGGAAAATCATTTCGCTGCCACCCGCCACGTGGAGAAACCGGTGATCCCCGAGCGGGACGTCTCAATCCGCTTTCGGAATGTCTTGTTCTCAAGTCGGTCCTCAATCTCCAGCGATTGTCGTGGCCTTGTCTCCCGGCAGAGCGCTGTCTCCAGATACGTAAATGGCCTCGCTCACTTTGTCACTTGCTGCAGGCAACTCTTCCCGGTCCGTCGACAACCTCCTCTGCTCAAAGTCCATCATCTAGGCCCACTTGAACTCTCTACTAGGAGCCATCTAATCGAGTAGGGTCGGACATATATCTCCCATATGATAACCGTTGACGAGCGCGAGGTCAAAATTAAGTGGTCTATAGTATCGTATGACAGCGAATAGTAGCGCTCTGCCTCCCGACATAGAATGATAAGGCTGCAAGCGCCTCAAATTTCTTGTCCAAGCGCTGCCTCACGTTGTCGGGAAGGTCATCCCAAAGCGGCGATGTCCTCGGCGAAAACTCCGGGCAGCCCTCCTTGTAGTGTTTGAGCAAGATCGCTTGCGCCTGGGCATCGGGGCCGTCGACGGTCTTCGTGGTATTCGGCGGCGTGATAATCAGGACCATGTTCGCACGGACGTGCGATGGCACATCCGCCTCTGCCTCGAGCGCTAAGTTCATCTTGCACATCGGGCAGCTGTACATCGCGTAGCCACGGTGGTGGTCCCGCACCAGATGCTCGAGCAGCTGCGCGCCCTTCGGGGCCTCCATCATATCAATGCACCGCCAGAAACAGGGGAAGATATCGAGATCGTCGCTCGACCGCCCGAGCGGGACGTCCTTCCAGAGGACCGGGGTCCTGATACTGTCGCCACCGAGCGCGCTGAGATGGCCTTGCACGTGGTTAGCGACTTCGCGGCGCACGCGGTCGGGGCGGTGGCGCCATTCCTGCGCGTCGAAGCTGCTGATCGACAGGCAGTCCTTGAACTCGCAGGCGATGCGGCGGCCCTTGTCGGGTTGGAGTAGCTTGCAGTCCTCAAGCTTGTAGGCAGCGTGCAGGAGCTTGACGAGGTGATCTCGGGAGAGCACAGCGGAGACAGATGGCGTCGGGTAGAACGTGGCGGAGAGGTCAATCAACCATAGGTACGAGATAAAGCCGGTGCTGATCACCATGTTTGGGTAGTTGGAGGAGCGCAGGGATGTGAACCGTACTGGTGATCGGCGAGTGGCGTGGGGGGTGGTGGTGGGGGCTATTGAGTGACTCTGGTCATCAGCGGTCGTGCTTATATACCATTCCCTGCGCGGGACATGGACGCACCATGAGGCGGCGAGCGCTACAGAACAAAGGACGCGCAGCTCAAAGCCATCATTTTCGTTTGACACACACAAATTAAATGGCCATACCGGAAATGAAGTGAGTGTGGGCGCTTCTTGCCACACTTTCATTCGAGACCGGGACGAGAAATCGCCCATGCGGCAATCGCAGAAGGTGATGAGGGTCACCTGGAAGACGCTTCAAGCAATGAGCGCATGCAAAGTGGCATGTGCGAGTTCGATTAGCTGGCGGATAGCCCGGCTTGAGAGAAAGATAGCGAGCGTGAGTAGCTGACTCGGGAAATGCGGCATAGGGAGGACTGGCGAATCTTAGCGAATCTAGCCCGTATAGTAGCGGTTTTGACGCAGACAGCACACCGGACATGCTTCGTAGGTCTTCCAGGTTGTCGGCTGCGAGCCCACTATCACCTCGCTGCTGCCCTTGTCGCCCGGTGTCGACTTATGTCAGGGCAAGAACAAGGAATGCCAAAAGCAGGTCCGTCAACGGAAGCTTCCTCTCCGGAGATCAGCGCAAATGCCACGTGGCGAAGCGACCTCCCCAGAATGCCTTGCTGAAGTTGCGCCCAACGCTCTGACCTGTCGGCTTCAGTCGCGGATTGCTCAAAGGCGCACCTAATTCTACTTCCTTTCAGACGAGAGCCCTCCTTGCGTCATGCCGCCTCGAATGTCGCGTCTTTACCAAGAACTTACATCACTGCCCCATGGGCCAGCCCTTGATCCCGCGCCCTCTCCTCGTCTACCACCCCGGCCTCATGATTTTTCCGCGGATAATAACAACGTACGCAAGTCATCTCAATGACGAGGAGCGCCGAACGCTAAAGCGAGCCCTCATGAGGCCGTTGGTCGAGCGCTTCTCTTGGCCCAACCAGATGCAGGGCGATAGCAGAGGATCTCTTTTTCGACGACGCTTTACAAAATAACTGAGAAACTGCAACTAACGGCTTATGTCGCGTGTCACATTTGACCTCCTCAAAGCATCTGCTCATCGAACCATCGCCTTCCCTTTTCGGCAGTCTTTGTTACGATCACGTGAGCGCAACGTTGTGTTCGCCCGGCCTCTCGCTCCAATCACGCACAAATACAGCCGCCGCCGCTCGTCTCCAGCCCTCATTCAAAGCCAGCAATCACGTCTTTCAGCCCGTTCGGTTCGATTTTTGTCTCGGTTCACACCGCACAAAGCAGAACATCCGTCGCACACAGCACAACAAACCCCCGATGCCGGTCCCGCGCTCTCACCTGCTTCACTCCAGCGATCTGATCGCTCTGCATCCTACCCGTCCTCCCACTGAGGCCGGCGCTTTCCTCCCGACCGGCGCAAGGCCTCTATCGGTCACGGACATGCTCGCCGGTCGCTCGGCCACCCACGAACCAGCTCCTCGCTCCGTCACACACATACCCGCCCCTCCCATCCGCCGCCAGGCCATCCTCCCAGTTTGCCCCGGCCAAGTCATTGCCCTCCGCTTCTCGTCCTGGTCGCCGGTCCATGCGGCTCTCAAGAAGACGGGCTACGACGACTCGCCCGATCTGCATTACGCCAAGGGCGCGCGCCCGGCAATTGTTCTTCGATGCGCGATGGACGAGTTGAACGAAGTCGTTGCCCTTACAGTGCTGCCCATCGCCTCGTTCGGGCGGAAGAAGGATAAGAAGCATATTAGCTGGGCGCTGCAGGACTACGTTCTTCGCGCGCGGCAGGCAGATGATCAGGTCGACACGACCCCCAACAACTCTAGTCTCACCTTCGACGGAACCGTCCTCATTAACGGCCTCGACTGCTCGACGTCCTGGGTCATCGCCCTCCCCTTCGACATCATCGCCGCCGGCGCCGATATCTGGTCTATAGTTCCGTACTACGATAGCGTTATCAACAAGAATAGTTCAACGACCAAGAAAGCTTTCGTATCAGAAGCTACCCTGCGCGCGCTCATCAAGTTCGCGGACAAGAATCGCGACACGTTCATCGGTGAGTTGAAGAAGAACCCTGATTTTGCGGAGAGTGTGAGGTATGAGATGGTGAGTTCCTTAGCTTCTCGTGCGACGTAGACCATTGACTGATAACTACTCGCTCAGTATCTCTCTGTTCTCCCGCCCGGTCATCCTATTCCCCCGTCCAGGATATCTCTCGCGCCGCTGAAAGCGACTCACTACCACGCCGGGAAGCTGTTCACAGACTCCTCATCCTCATCCTCTTCTACTAGCCATATTGTCGCCATACCTCGCGACTTGAGCGATACAGCCCCTAATGACCTCGATGCCGCCTCCCCTCCACCCGGGATCCCAACCTTCCGGCCCCGTCGCCCACTCCCTCCGATCCCCATCATCCCCAAGAGCGATCACCCGAATCAAACTACGCCGACGGCTCAATGTGTGTTTCCCGCGCCGAAGAGTACTTCGTCGGTGATTCTCAAGAGGCAGGCGCCGCTCGTCCTCGGTCGTCCTGCATTCCACGCCGAAGACGAATACCTTGTCTCTTCCGCTGATATGGTCTCCACCGCCGTGGACAATGAGCCCACCACGCCGACGAAGCTCTCGCACGCTCCGCTCACACCTGCCCCTCGCACGCCGCCCAAGCGCTCCTCTGACACGCTCCTCCCATCGCGCCCCTCGAAACGTAGGTCGGACGGCTGGAGGTCTCGTAGAATCGAGCGGTCACCATCGCCATCACCGTCGCCTGCTTCGCGCAGAGTCAAGGAGATATCCACGTTAGCGTCGGTGTCGACAACTCCTCGTCGGGAAACTCAGCTCGTGTCAGGTCTGCCACGTCATACGGGTACGATGTTGGAAGCGATGGAAAGGCTCCACGCTCGCGATTCGATGCAGAGGTTTCACCCTGGCAAGTCGATGGAGAAGATACCTATGCTGGTGTCGCATCGCCCATCTGCGTTGAAGGCGCGCCCTCTGCGGACGCCGCCCTCCGAGAGCTTGAGGTCTATCGAGAGCGACAAGCGAGTGGACCACCCGCAGCTGAAGATAGCCGACATCCACCCCGCTTCCTCTGGTACCCAGTCCGCCCCCGCCGATGAACTCTCTCAGCCAGCGGCTACCTCGTCGACTCCCGAGCCTGAGGCTCCAGTAATCACCCAGACGCTCGCCGAAGCGTGCTCCTCCTTCGCTTGGGCCCAGTCTTCCTTCTCTGCGTCGACGACTCTCTATGTCGCCAGACCATCGTTGACGTCCACCGCCAAGCCATCGTCGACTGACGAACAAAACCTTCAGAAGCGTAAATCGGTCAGCGCCCCATCCGAGAATCCTACGAAGCGGCTGCGCGGGGCGGAGGAAGAGAGTGCTCGGGAAACAACTGCTTGACTGGTCGATAATCTCGGTTCTTCCGACTACCTGATTTTCAGGCTTGGTATAATGCTTAACCTCTCGTGTTTGCACACACTCGACATCTTTCGTCATCTCCATCCCCTGTAGCCCATCCACTATCCTTGTCCCGATTTCCTGTCTGTCGTCCACGTGCACTGTATCCGTATCTCGCATAGAGCACCCATCTGTGTCTATATCTCACCCTTCCCACTCACGCTCATTACACCATCCTCCTATCCTTCTTCCTCATGCTCTTCTCCCACTCTCACTCGCACATACTAATTTATTTCTTATTTATCGCGCTGGTCGCAGCCATGCTCACCATATGCCCATCATGCTCACCCATATACCTACCCATATACCCGTCATATGCACTCATGTACCCACCATATGCACGCGTCTTCTTCCTGCTCGACTAGCCCTGCGTTCTGTACATATCCTCGGCCAATGTTGTTCACGCTCTTTCAACCCATAGCATCCCCAGACTTATGACCATAAAATTGAGAGAAGGTCGCGCAGACTCTGAAGATATAAATCAAATGTGCAGTCTCTCGACCCGCTCTGAGCTTGTAATTGCCCCTCCCCCACTCCGCTGGCGAGAGATCTGAGTGCTATGGTACTATCATGTTAAACCCAACAATTTTTGCTAAATTCCAGCGGCTAGCAATGCGCGTCTAGGCAGCTGTAATGCTCATACAGCCAGCCTCTGCGCAATGTGCGCAGCGCACTGGATGTCGAACGACGAGCGTGGCGCAGATCTCAATTTGAACGTTCAACCAACAGGCCTAGGCCGGTAACGTGACGGCCATGCGACTGATGGCGCGGCGGAGTTTGAATTGCGACATGCTTAAGCGGTGCATGTGCGCGATTTGATGGGCGTCCACTCTCAACTCTAACCGCCATCCTACCCTACCGCCCCCCCGCCACCTTCAACCTTGCCCACTTGCAACCTTCGACATACCGTCCCCAACGCAAGCACGGAAGGTTTGACGACTTGCAAGCGTCGTCAATGTTCTCGCGGGCGAGCCCAATACTGCGACGAGCGGGCAGTCTAACGGTATTCCACTCGTGTCCTGTGGCATTTCACTCGTCGCTGATCTCAATCGCCAGATAATCTCGACGTGTACAAGCTTGCAGTGGCTCTCAAGCGCCTACAATATATCTCCAGCGAGGCAGCCAATGCCACTGCATTCGGGCTCCTCAATGGTGCGCTACTCGACTTCGATACACATTCTCGTTGCTGACCTCTATTCGATATCTTCTTTAGTCCTCCCCGAAGAGCCGGTCTTCTGCGCTTGAATCTCAAGTATCCGCCGAGGACTCTTCTCAAGCCCCCGATGCGTCGCAAGTGCATCAATATTTCCCCGAGTTGACCCAATGCCACTACGGACGGGCAGCTCAATGGTGCGCTACGCGATGGTTGTGCGTGCTCTCATCGCTGACCTTCATCAATAGATGCCCTCGATGCTTTGCAAGGGCATCAATATATCGCGCACCGTCCAATACCGGGGCGGCCGGGCGGTCCAATAAGCGATGATCGGGCAGCCCAATGGTACTTCGATCCATATATCCCTTCGCATCCTCTGCGCTGACCTTCGAATCTAGATCCCGACAACGTCCAAATATTCCAATCTGGACGCCACGCAAGAGCGTCAATACTGTTGACACGCAAGCGTCATCAATGGCCGTCCGAGTGGGCTCAATGCCACTGCGATAGCGCAGCTCAATGGAGCGTTACCGCTGAACTCGCTTGTCCTCGTCGCCAATCATGGTCGCCAGGTCCTCTCGACGTCGTGTGCTTAGCTCGGGGATGCTTCGCAAGTGCATCAATGTATCGGGGACTCGCCCAATCCCTCGGCAACCGGGCAGACCAACGGTGCGCCAGTCAATCATTCAGCATGCTCGCGTCACTGACTCTATTTTCCCTGCCTCAAGTTTCACCTCCTCGACCTGCACTTACCGATGCCACGACTGGAAATGCCGATGCGACTCTAGAGCGCCAATACGACTCGGATGCTATGCAAGAGCATTTATCCCGATGTCACGCAAGACCGTCAATGCCGATTTCATACAAAAGCATCGATGTACTAGCAACGACGTCTTTCTCCCGCGAGTTCGCTCAATCGCGCGGAGACCGAGCAGCTCAATGGTGCGTGGAATTCGTCTGTTCATGATCTCGTCATTGACCAACTTTGTCAGTACTCTCGGATCGAACAGATCGCCGCCTCATTTATACACGCCGTCAAGTGGCAATGGTCAAAGAAATTCGTTCGCCCCCACCGAGGGAAGAAGGGTGCGTCTCCACGATGAAACTCCCGCCACAGACTGACGGCGCTCTAGGGCTTCAGCTCACTGCTCTCATTCTCGACATCGACCTTTCCGATTTCGATGTATTTCCGCTCGACATAGATTGTCGAGGACATCGACAGCGAGCGTTCAGGATGACGACCGTACAGGTGAAAGGCGGGGCAGAAGCTCAATATGGACCGACGCTGCTCCGATACATTTCCCCTGCGCGGTGCCGCAATGGACACCTCCGGTGTGGCGATGCAATGGTTCTCTCGCGCGCGAAGGCGCAAATGATTTCTCCCGCGCGGCCGCGCAATGATTTTCTCTCGCGCGTCGACGCAATGACTCTCTCCAATGCGGTGGCGCAATGACTCAAGCGCGGCGATGCAATGTGGTCGGCGGGCCAGTGAGGTCGGCAGGCCAATGTTGCCTTCGTCAACAAGATCCGACAAGCCCATCGGGGCGAAGGACTTCAGTCGCGTATAAAGCGCAATGTTTTAGCGTGCCCCTCCCGACGTACTCGCGGCATCAACTCGCAATGCGCTATATCTCAAGACCAAGTCACCGCGTCAACCTCAAGCCATCGATCGCCTCTAGCTCATGTCATCGCGACGCGCCCGCTCATGGGATAGGATAGTGACTGTGCGTACCCTTGGCTAGTCATCGCTTGCGCACTGACATGTTCTCCAGAGCGGTAGATCGATGCCTCCCCACTTAACGACCTCACATCGTCCGCGGTATGCCGTCCGCTCCGCCGCTCGTAGACTGACGGATCTATCCCAGGAATATCCCCTGCGAGCTCGCCTGTGGGTACGCCTCGAGCAGCTCGGTGCATCGGTAGACTGTCGCTTCGGTGACTTCCCGCACGGGCGTCTCGGTGACCGGACCCCACCCTCGCTTCAATGGCGGTGGGCAATCTCTCCCTTCGCGATCTCTGTTTCCTCTACCTCTATAATCAGCTAAGTCTCCCACAGATTGACTATTGCTGCGCTCGTCGCTCGTCTAGAGGGAGATTTGTGGATGCTAGGGAATATGATGCATGTTCGGTGTCGAATCTACTCCATGTTTTGTGTATTGTGGTGTTTACTCGATGGGTCTATCTATGGGCGAACTCGGAACTGCAAGTGTGTCATGTATCTTGAGTTGAAGTTGCCAACCTGCGGCATAATGAAAAGGCCTCAGCACCGTGTCATATAGTTTTGTTCCTGTTGAATATGCGTGGCTAGCCATGTTCTTCCAGTCAACTTCCACGCAATGTGCGCAGCGCAGATCTTCAACAACGAGCCTGAGCCAGTAAAGTGACTGCCAAGCGCAGCGGAGTCTGAAAAGCGATATACATAAGCGGAATATGCGTGCGATTTGATGGGTATTCTCTTTTGGTTCTGACCATCATCTTACTCCCACCCCTCGACCCCGACCTTTCCCTCTTCCACGTCAACATATCTCCCACCGTTCTCGACGTGGTCACCAACAATTCGACGACGTGCAAGCGCCGTCGATGTTCTCTCGCCGGGTCAGCCCAATGCCACGACGAGGGGGTGGCCCAATGGTACGTCAATTGCGCGGCGTGACATGGCATTGTTGCTAAGTTCGAGTGCTAGATATGCTCGATATCCCCAAGCTCACAGTGACTCGCAAGCACCGACAATTTCTCCCGAGGTTGCTCAATGCATTTGCGTCCGGACTCCTCAATGGTGCGCTTCTCGATTAGCACACGCTTTCTCGTTGCTGACCGCGGCGTCAGACCTTCTCAGCCTTTCCTTTAGGACATCCTCAAGTCTTCTGCGCTCAATCTCCTACGGACCTCGGCAGCTACTCTACTTAAGTTCCCGATGCGGTGCAAGCGCATCGATGTTCTCTCGAGTTGACCCAATGCCACTGAAGACGGGCATCTCAATGGTGCGTCACGCAACTGTGTCCTCGTCGCTGACCATCATTGACAGGACACCTCGATGTCGTATGCTCAACCTCACGAGCCCCCCAATACTGTCGACTTGACTCCCCGATGCACCGCAAGTGCATCAATGTCACGCGCTCTCGGGCTCGTTCAATTTTGGAAGACCGGGCGATCTAAGGGTACGCGACTTGACCACTCAATACGCACGCGCCACTGACTTCGTTCGCCTCAGCTCAGAATTCGGCTCCTAGCCTTGCGCACACAAATGCCACGAGCGTCATTCCGATGCCATGGAAGAGCATCAATGCGATCCTTCGCAATAGTATCAATGCAGATACCCCCGAAGAGTTCAATGCGATGCCTCTCAAGAGCGTCCATACCTTCGCGGCGAGGACCCCGACGCCGAGGCGACAAGACGCGTACGTGAAGATACAAAGGTTTGAAGAGACGGCATCTGTATCATGACGGTGGTCAGCCTGGACATTCAATTGTTATCTCCAACGGATTCCAAATTCATCCTCCCTAATCCAACCGAGCAACTCATACGCTTCTTCACATCCTGGAAATCGCGTTGGCTTCGCCCTCGATACACACATTTCATCAATAATTCCCTGAAGCTCCCCATGCTCCTCATCCACTCGATCAAGGGCGAGGGCCTTCAGCGAAGGTAGTAGCACAGGCTTGTCCGCGCGTCGGACCATAATATTCAAAAATTCTCGATTTGACAGCAGGTCGTCGAAGTGCATGGCTATGAGGCTATCCATGAGTTGAAGGCAGGGGATCCAGGCGTATATGTCTCGTTCTTCCACACTATAGATCCTTAGGATGCGTAGTGAACGCGAGGCCCGACTCCGCGTCAAATATCCAAGTAGGGATTGCGTACCATACGCAGGCACATTACCGAGGATGAGCTCCCGGACGAGCGGGGCACTGATGTGATTGAGAAGCGCGCATGCGGGATCGATGAGGCTGAGGAAGGTAAGGGCCTTCATGACGAAGGTGTCAGACGTGCTTGTCGGGTATGAACCTTCGCTGCCTTCCAAGGGGTGCCGTACTTTGATAGTGAGCGACTGCAGCGTGTCTGCGCACGCATGTAAGAGAGGCAGAGTGTGAGTGATAGGAAATGGCGACATCGCCTCGATGACCAAGGACGTAAGTTTCCGAGCCACAGGGACGTGTAGCTGACGCTCGCTCTGCAGTTCGTCAAGCGTTAGCGCGATGTGGCGAAGGCGTGGTGCGACGACGAAGTCGAGAACACTGAGCTCCGTGGAGACAGGCGCGTCGTATGCAAAGACGACCAAACGCTCGAGTCTCTCCATGTAGACGACTTGGAGATCTGAGAGCATGCTAAGGCGAGCCTCGAGTGTGATGCGGCGCCAGCGAGACGCATACGGTGCCATGCGATCCCACAACTCCCCAAGGATCTCACGGTTATCGCATCGAAGATCGAGCAGCATGTCCTTCGTCAGAGGAAGGAACAGCTCGCGGTATTCATCGAAGCCGTTTGGAGTGTCCACGACCACCGTCGTCCATAACGACGCATGCCCACGCGCAACTTCCCGCCAGGATGTGCAGATGCGCGCGAGCGTGGCGGAAATGTTTACGGTACGTAGTGGTGATCCCTTCACTATGAGGGAGAAAATGTAGGACAAGAGTTCGACGGGTAGGCGGCGGATGGGAGCAAGGACGGACCGGTTGATATCCAGCTGGTGTAGGATCCTCGTGCGAGTGGGGATGTCATCCGGTGGTAGGATTCTGAGATAAGCCTCCAAGAGGAATGTAAGCCATTTGATCGTCTGGATCTGAATGTGGGATGGCTCGCAATGTGAACGCAGCATCGCGAGGTTCGCGACAGACGCCGAACGATCGAGGCGTTCCTCTAACGAGAGGCGGCGTATAGGGTGCTGTCATGGTGAGAGTCAGCACCTATCGGCTGAGAATTAGGAGCAATACGCACTCGGAGGCTCATTCTCGGGCAGTAGAAGCGCTGGATGTCCCCGACAAAGGGGAGACGGAAGCGCCGTGCGGCCTGATCGGCGATCGCCGCTCATGCGGGAAGCACGTGTGCTCGTGTTCGGTGCGTCAGGCTTCTACTTCCTAACATCCATCTGTGTTTGCTGCGAGCAGCAAGCATTTTAGCAGGGCACCGCGCGCTGGCTACAAGGATGGAGTCTCTGTTCACTACCGCTGTATACTCGTGCTAACTTCAGCCCTCTGGGTCGTTTGTCGAGAACTGAATTTCACCGAACGTCTAACACAGCGCGTGAAAGGAGCGATGGAGAAGTCAAACTTGACGGAGAAGTCAACCGCGTCGAAGAGGTTGCTGCCGCCACCGCCAGCTTTGCCTTCACCGCGGGGCGCTCTGCGGCCTACGCCTTTGCCCGCTGCGCTCGCGCGTGCGGTGGGTGATTGTCTACTGGTGCTTCTGTCAGATATGCTTCACAGAATTCGGGTCGCTTTCTTCAAGAGCAAATTTATGTACCGATCGGCTGGAAATCGCAATGCTACAAACTGCTTGACACGCAAAGTTACTATGGCGGTATCGCATCGTTCAATCAAACCTTGAAGCCGCCAGCGAGCGCCATCAGTCCGTTGGGATCGACGCGCTCGCGCACCTCCCTCATCTTCTTCATATTCTCCCCATATATATCCTCCATTCGCACGTCCGCAAGCACATAGCTCGGATAGACATAGTATCCAGACAGATCTTGACCGTCGACGTCGGACGCATAGGCGGCTAGCGCATCGCCGAGGCCCTTGATGACCTCCATGCCCACCGCATCCAACAATGGGAGCTCCAACTAACACCGATAGCGTTTGGGAGGATAAGTTTCTCGCGAGAGGGCGGGAAGGCGGAGGAGTTCTCGGGCGCGTCCGAGAGGCGTTCCGGGACGACGGGCTCGAGGTAGTAGGCGAACATTGGGAACTGCTCCGGCGAGAGAGCGAAGCTCAATGGTGCGTGGACCGCATTGTTCCATAGATTCGCCCACTGACTGTTACTCTTAGATCTCTCTGCCATTGCCTCACAACTACGCCGACGCACCCCAAGTCCAAAGGGTCACCTCAAACTTCCGAGTCATTGAGTGATGGATTGCGACAGGTGCGTACGCGCATTGAAGTTCCTGCCGCTCGGTCTGACGCCGCTCTTGATCTGTACAACGCTCTCGTTCTCGACTTCGAATTTGACGTCTTCTTCCTCGGCTTCGACAGCAACCTTTAAGTCTCGACATCGATCGTCAGAAACATTGACCGTCAACACAAGGTCCTGGACAGAAAACCAAGGAGCGGCGCCGCCCAATGACTTTACCCTCGCGTGGGGCGCAATGTCAGCACGGCCGTGCAATGAGGCCCGTGTGGCAATGGTCTTCTTGATCGACCCATCAAGTCAGTTCCTGTTCCGCCGATGTACTGAAATAGCGCCCGAGGCGCAATGTTCTAGGGCGCCCCAATCGCCATGCGCTGTACCCCAAGCTCAAGTCGCTGTCTTAAGCTCAAGTCCTCGCTTCAAGCTCAAGTCACCACGACGCGCCAGCTTAAGGGAGAGGACGGTCGGTGTGCGTACCGCCTGCTAGCTGTCGCTTGCGCGCTGGCCTCTTCTTCAAACTGGCCTCTTCTTCAAACGATGCCTCCCGATCTCCCTTAACGTCTTCACATCGTCCGCGGTATGCTTCCCGCTCCGTCGCTAGTAAACTGACGAATTTCTCCCTAGAACCTCCACTGCGAGTTCGCCTTCCGATACACCTTGTACCTGACAAGCTTGGTGCTTCAATGGACTGTCGCCTCGACGGTTTCCCGCACGGGCGTCTCTGTGACTGGACCCCACCCTCGCTTCAACGGCGGTGGGCAATCTCTCCCTTCGCGATCTCCATTTCCTTCACCTATCAGCAACTAACTCTCCCACAGATTGACTATTGCTGCGCTCGTCGCTCGTCTAGAGGGAAGTTTGTGGATGCTGAAGGAAGCGGTCTGAATGGACGAGGGAGCGGACTAGAAGGCTGGGTGTGCATGAGACTATAGTGTCGACTGTACTTTCTGTGCTGTGCGCTGTGTGCCGTGTGTAGCCGACTTCTAAAGTCGATGGGTTTATCTATGGGTGAACTTGGAAACGGAAGTGTGACGTGCCTGTTGAGTTGGACCTGCCGACCTGCTTCAGCGTAGACGGACTACTCAGAGGTCATTATAAACCGACCTCGGCATAATGTCAGATATTATGGTACCTGCTGCATACGGGAGGCTGGCCATCTTCTTCCGCTTGACTGCCACGCAATGTGCGCAGCGCCGATCTCAAACAACGAGCCTGAACCGATAACGTGACCGCCATGCGAGCAGCGGAGTTCGAAAGCGATATACATAAGCGGCGCGTAATGGCAATTTGATGGGCATCCTCTCTTGGCTCTGACCGTCATCTCCGCCACCCGTCCACGACTTTCTGCGCTCGACCACGACAGTCCGCTCTCAACCCCGGCGCCTCTACCCCGATGGTTTGCAAGTGCCCTCAATGTTCTCTCGGGTTTGCCCAATGCCGCGGCGAGCGGGCAGCCCAATGGTACGCCACTCGTCGGACGTGGCATGATTATGTCGCTCACTTTGTCTGCCAGATATCCTCAACTTTCGGATTACCCTCAAGATTACAGTGGCTCGCAAGCGCCGACCATATTCCTCGAGATTGCCCAATATCACTGCGTCCGGGCTCCTCAATGGTGCGCTGCCCGGCCATCATGCGCGCTCCCACCGCTGACCTCGGCTCTATCACTCTCACCAAGTCATCCGCGCTGGGTCTGCAAGTTTTTTGCGCTGAGACGCTGGTCAAGCTCAATCAAGCCCACGATGCGCTGCAAGTGCATCAATGTTCTCTCGAACCGACCCAATGCCGCCTCAAACGGGTATCTTGATGGTGCGTTACGCGACTGTCGTGCATGTCCTCGTCGCTGACCATCATTGTCAGGGCCCCTCGACGTTGTATGCTCAACCTCGCAAGCCCCTCGACCTGCGCTCACAGTCACGAGTGTTGATCACGAAGCCACGCAAGAGCATCAATACGATGCTGCGCAAGAGTCTCAATGCTGATGCCACGCAAGAGCATCAATGCCGATGCTACTCAAGAGCATCAATGCTTTCGCGGCGAGGACATACACGCCCTGCGAGCTCGCCCAATACCGCGGAGACCGGGCCGCTCAATGGTGATTAGACACTGTCTTCCAACCAGCTCGCCACTGACCGCCTTCGCTAGATCTCTGGGACATCGCTAATTAGCCCGTCTAAAGCCCAAGCCCGAGCCGTCAGGTGGAAATGGCTCGGATTGAAAGCAAAATTGCCCGTCTCCGCTAAGGGTAGACAGGTGCGCTTGGCTCGATTATTCCTCTTCACACGGACTGAAGCCTCTCTAGGGCTCTGCCCAAGGGGGAGACTATCAAGGACCGACGCCGCCCAAGTCCTTTTCTCCAGCGCGGCGACGCAATGAATTTCCTGCGCGGCGGCGCAATGTTCGTCTCGTGCAGTGGCGCAATGTATCTCCTCCGCACGGCAGCGCGATCGGACTTTCTCGCGTGGCGACGCAATGAAGCCCGCGGTCTAATGATTTCCTTCGTGGAGATGGGGTATAACGAAGGACTGCAACAGCGCCCAAGTCGCAATGTTATCTCTCCTCGACCTCAAGTTGCCGCTGCTCACGTCATCGCGTCAAGCCCAAGCCGTCGCTTCGGCTCGAGGATAGAGGAAGGTAGGTACGTGTATTATCTTCTCCGCAGTTGTCGCTTCAAGTTGCGCGCTGACATTTTCTTCATAGAGATAGATCGACGCCTCCCATCACCGCGCAACGGCTTCACATCATTCTCGGTAAACTTCCGCTCTGCGGCTCGTAAGCTGACAGCTCTATTCCTAGACCATCTACTGGGAGCTTGTTCTGGGGTGCGCCCTCACACATGGACTAGAGCGTCGCCTCGGTGACCGAACCCCACTCACTTCGACGCCGGTGGTCATTTTTTCCCTGCGCGATCTGCTTCTACTTCGTCTCCATCATCTAACTCTCCAACAGATCAACTATCCATGCGCCGATAGCGCGTCTAAAGGGAATTTTGTGAATTAGCGAGTGAGCGGACCGGATGGAGGAGGGAGCGGACTAGAAGGCTGGGTGTGCATGAGGCTAGTGTCGACTGTAGTTCCTGTGCTGTGCGCTGTGTGCCGTGTGCCAAAGTCGATGGGCTTATCTATGGGTGAACTTGGAAACGGAAGTGCGACGTGCCTGTTAAGTTGAACGTGGCGACCTGCAGGAGCGTAGACGGACTGCTCAGAGGCTATTATGAACCGAGCTCGGCATTATGTCAGATATAATTGTGCCTGCTGATTACGGGCGGCTGGCGATCTTCCTCGGGTCGAACGCCTCGCGATGCGCGCAGCGCGGATCTCAAACAACGAGCCTGATTTGGTAACGTGACCGCCATGCGAGCTGATGGCCCAGCGGAGTTTGAAAAGTAATATACATAAGCGGCGCGTGCTTGCGATTTGATGGGCACTCTCTTTTGACTCTGACTGTCATCTCACCCCGCCTCCACTCCCCCCTTTCGACCTCGACCGACATACCGTCCTCGACACGAACCTCGGCTATCCGACGACTTGCAAGCGCCGTCAATGTTCTCGCGAGCGAGCCCAATGCCACGACGAGCGGGTGGCCCAATGATGCGCCACTCGTGTGTCGTGGCATGTCTTGGTCGCTGACTCCGACTGCTAGAGATAGTACCCTCAAGGCTTCAGTGGCTCGCAAGCGCTGTCGCAATCTCCCGAAGTAGCCCAATAGCACTGCGCCGGGGCTCCTCAATGGTGCGCCACGCGGCTGATTTGCGCGCTGACTCTATTAACATTTATCGACAGATCGACTTCGTCCCCTCAGCCCCACGACGCCTCGCAAGTGCGTCAATGCAATTTGTATGTCGGGCTCGCCCAATGCCACGGTGATCGGGCAGCCCAATGGTAAGCCATTCTTTATATTCCTTCATATCCTTCGCGCTTACACTCGTCGTCAGAACTCGACAACGCCGAGTCCTGACGCCGTGCAAGAGCGGCAATCCCGGCGCTACACAACAGCGACAATTCTGGCGCCACGCAAGAGCGCCAAATCTGGCCCTACGCCAAAGCATCACGTCCTCACAAGCTCGCCCAATGTCGTGGTGACTGGACAGCTCAATGTCACCGCCGGCATCGCGCGTCCTCGTCACTGATTGAAATCACCAGCTCAGGTCTCCTCCGTCAAGAACACCCCCCGGACGAGCGCCTCAGCATCGTCTGCTCAAGCTCCCGATGCTGCGCAAGTGCATCAATGCCACGCTCTCTCGGGCTCGCTCAATATTGCGATGCCTCGGGCGGTCCAAGGGTACGCGACGCGGCCGTTCGATGTGCACGCGCCACTGACTTTGTTCGCCTCAGCTCAACATGCATCTCGACCTGCGCTCACAGCGACGAGCGTCAATTCCGATGCCACGGAAGAGCGTCAATGCTGATGCCACGCAAAAGCATTTATACCTCTGCGGCGAGGGCCTCGATGCCCCGCGCGCTCACCCAATGCCGCGGAAACCGGGTCGCTCAGTGGTGCGTGGAAATTGGGTCGCTCAAGGGTGCGTGGATAGTAGGTCACTTCATAATGCATGGATCCCGGGCCGCTCAATGGTGCGTGTATGCTGTTTGTTCATGAGCTCGCCGCTGACTGCCGTCGTTAGATATCTCGGACATCGCCTCTCAAGAACCCCGGCACCTCAACTCGAACAGCACGGCGCCTCAACTCAAACGGCCGGGCTCTTCAACTCGGAGCGCCCGATGCCATTCGAAGACCCCAGTGCCCCGAGCCCCACTGACAGCCGCCAAGTGGCAATGTTTAATGACTCATCGTCGCGGATAGCATGAGTTCTGGGTATAGGGCGTGCAGGACCGACTGGGTCGCGGATGCAGGACCGACGCCGTCCAATGCCATCTTCTCGCGTGGTGGCGCAATGAATCTCTCCGGCGCGGCGGCGCAATGATTTCTCTCGCGCGGCGTCGCAATGGGGCCGACGGGCCAATCAGCTCGCCCGGCCAATGCCCTCCTCTCTCCATTCAGTTTGCGATTTTGAAAGGACCGACGCCCAAGTCGCAATGTGCCACCGACCTCAAGGCATCGCAGTTCCCTTCAAGCTCAATGTATCGAGCCAAGTATTAGCCATCGTGTCAGCTGGCGGATGGCATGTTTGTGTACCGTTGATTTTCCTGGGGTCGCTTGCGCGCTGACGTTCTCTTCAGAGCGATAAGTCAATATCCACCGACCCACTCACACAAGGGCTTCACATCGTCCTCGGTATGCCGCCCGCACCGCCGCTCGAAGGCTAACAGTTCTCTTCAGAGGATCCCCTGCGAGATCGACTTCTGGGTGGTCCCTCGTACTATGGGTGGTCCCTCGCACCTGACTAGCTCGCTAACCAGGCGCGTCTGGTGTTCTGGTGCTAGAGTCGACCGTTGCCTCGATGACCAGACCCCGCCTCGATGACCAGACCCCGCCTCGATGACCAGACCCCGTCATCGAGTCGGCAGCGATGGGTAGATATCCCTCACAATCTTCATCCGCATCTTCTCTTTACTTGCATCTGATGCTCTCCTCACACATCTTCTACCTATGCGGGCTATTGGCAGAGGGGATTGCCCGTGGGGGGCTGAAGGGGTGGGATGCATGTACTGTATAGTGCCGGATACGTAGATAGGGTCGGATGCATGCGCGGCGTCAGATGCGTGCGCGGCGTCAGATGTGGCGCGCATTGTGCTGGATGCGTGCATGGCGCTGGACGCGTGCATGGTATTGGATCCAAGTCATGTATCGTCGGTGCGTAAGGCCAGGTGTGGGAGAATACAGCCCCGAGTTATGTGTTGGAACTTGCGGCGGCGTCGACTCGGTGGGTATCCTGGACATCCACATGGACCTACAAACAATCCACCTGGACCTACAAACATCGTCGTCTAATCAACTGCGTGACCTCTCCTTTCGCACGCCAAACCGCATCCCCCTCCCACCAAGTGCCTCGACCATCTCCGAGGTGGCGTACAACTTCAACACCCTCGGGTTTTCCCGCGCCGTACGGCACTTGTAGACTGCGGTACAGTGGTTGCAGACTCTGATACGGCTGGCCCCAGAATCCAGTCCAGTGTGCATGCCGATTGACGAGACATAAGTACTGGTGTAGGTGTAGGTGTAGGTGTAGGTGTCTTAATGGCTCACAAGACCGTTCAGGCAAGGATGCTGAGTGTCGGTGCAGCTGGTTAGGCTCGTTGATCAGTCTCGCAAGTCATGCAGAGTGTCGTAAACCATGCAGCGTTGTAAACCATACAGAACCTCGTAGATCATGCAGTCTCGCGAAGCACATCTCGACGCACTCTCCTGTAAACTCATGTCTCTTCGCCCAACCCATGTCTGCGCCCTTGACTCGGATCAGTCGAAGTTGGGTTGTCGCTACGCGCTGGATACAGTTTCGTCTAGAATAGTCGTACATAGTGAGTATGTGAGCAGATCAAGGGATGAGATGGTAGTAAAGTGTAGAGCGCGAGGTACACGGCTACTGTGTAGACCGCGAGGTACACGGCCAATCAGTACACGGAGAGATACAAGCAAAAAAGAGAACATAAGGTAGTAATACATGGAGTCAGTCTAAATCGCAGCCTATCCGTCGCTCGCGAGCCGAGTATTGCGCTCGCGAGTTGAGTATATGCGTCCGCACTTGCATATATGCGCATGCATCCCACTTCGCGATACAACCCACCACGCATATATGCGCAGGGATCGGTGCATTCGCGCATCCGCTCATCTCCTTTACCACCACCACCACCTCCTCTACCTCCACCACCATGCCCTCTCGACCTCCACCCCTCACATCTACCCCACCCATCTCCTCTACCACCACCACCGCCTCCCCGCCGCCTTCCGCTCGCCCTCGCCAACCGTGCCATACACCCTCGCGCCGACCGTGCCATACACCCTCGCGCGACCTTTGGCGGCGCGCAGGGGGATGTACTCGCCGTCGGCGAGTTCGAGGTCTTCGTCGGCGGCGAAGAGGGCTCCATCGGAGGCGGCGAAGAGGGCGCCATCGGAGGCGGCGACGTCTTCATTCAAGAAATGATCATTCTCCAGGTCGTCGAGGGCGAGATGGCTGTCCGCGGCGTCTAACCCCATGTCCTCCTCCGCCCAGCGGACGAGCTTCGACTCGGCCGTCCGCGCGAGCTTGCTTCCCGACGTCCGGGAGAGCGTACCGAAGGGCTTGACGGTGCCGAAGGGCTTGATGGTACCGAAAGGCTTGGCGGGGAAAAGGCTGCCGACTTTCTCGCCGATGCGGTGGTAGGAGGGGTGGGTGAGGGAGGCGAGGGCGGCGGGGAGGTGCATGCGCGATATCATAGAGGGGAGGTGGACGTGGGAGGCGATGATGCGAGCGTGGGCTGCGGTCTTCTGCGCGTATACCGCCGTCCGCCGCCGGGCGGGCGGGTAGGCGGCGAGGAAGAGGGTGAGGAGGAGGGTTCTGCGAGGGAAGGGTCAGCGTTGGGTGGCGGTGCGAGGAAGAGAGGACACGGAGAGGAGGAGAGGATACGGGGAGGAAGAGAGGACACGGAGAGGGAGCGGAGCCAAGGGAGTCGGGGTGGGGAGAAGAGGGAAGGTGCGCGAGGACGGGAAGCAGCGATGAGGGCGGGCGGCGGACGTGGACCGACGTACAGACTGAGGAACACAATGCCCACGATCCCTCGCCGACCGGGGTGCGCCTTTGGCTGGATGAGGTCGTCTTCGGGCGCGTCGTCGTCTCTGGGTGCATCATCGTCTCTGGGCGCATCGCCCGCTTGCCCATCGTCCTTCGGCGCCTCATTATCGGAAGAAGGATCCTGGATCTGTCGTTCGTCGACGATGTTGACGCTGACGGGTTCGCGTTGTCTCCCCTACGCCCCACACCAATCAGCACCGCCTTCCCCCACACCGACAATGATCCACGCACCTCAAGCTCTCCATTCCCCCTCAGCTCGTCCTTCGTGTTCGTCCTCCCTCGTACCGGATTCCTCCTCCCCACCAACGGCACCCCCGCCAGCCCCTCCCCCTCCCCCTCCCTCGCGAGCACGACCGCCGCCGCGGGACCAAACGCGAGCAGCCCCGGATGCAGATCGGCTCGCAGCGTCACCCCGCGCCGATCGCGATCAGGCTCCCCCGCGGGCGCGGCACGGGTGCCGAGGGCGAGCAGTAGCGTGAGGACGACGATCATAGTCGAGCGCCGCCAACATAGTGGTGACGGGAGCATGTTCAGCGGCGAAGAGCGCATGTCGAGCAAGGAGAACATGACCGCTGGAAGAAGATAACACACATAGCCCGCGCCCCAGCCACGAGGCGAAGGCATGTCATCGGTGGAATGTCATGGCCATAAATGGACGGGTTGGAGCCTTCGCTATGTTGCCGACCAGTTGGAAGCCTGTTCAGGTATCCGCGATCCGGTTCAGGCCTTCGCGGGTGGGGAAGCGCAGAGGGGGCTAGCATCGAAGTATTCAGCGGGGAGGCGCGGGAGAGCAGGGCAGGTGGCGGAGGAGCGCACGTTTTGGGATTCAATGGAGAACTTCGGTAAATGCCGAGGAAGAACGTGCGTACCTGTGGGTCCGTGTGGGCGATCGTCTTTGTGGGTCCATGTGAATGTCCCACCGAGTCTCGCAAATGAGCAAGTTCAGCTCAGCACGCACGTCACGCTCCAAGTCCGAAATCCATCCATAGATAAGCTGTAGAAGTCTGATAGACACAGCGCACAGCGCATAACACAGGATAACAACCGAAGCCATACATGCATCATGCCCACTCAGCCATCCAGCCCGCTCCCCCTACGATCCATGAGCTGCACTCTAGACGCGCTGACAGCGCAAGATAATCGTATCTGTTTGTGTCATGTCAGATCATGTAGGCAGAGCAGAAGGATTGTGAAGCAAAAACGTGTCCACCGCCGTCAAAGCAAGAGTAGTGTCCGGTCACCGAGGCGACGAGGAATTGGAGCACGAGTATACTCTTAGGCGAAGCCCGCGAGGATACCCTCAGGCGAAGCCCGCGAGCTATATATACTCTGGAGAGAAAACCATCCTGGAGAGGGAGAGAGAACCATCAGCCCACAAGATGCCGTGCGAGAGCATACCACATTCGTGAGCGACCAGGGAGCGGTTTTGAGCAACCAGGGAGCGGTCTCGAGCAGCCCGTGCGCGTTCTGAGAACGATCCGCCTCAGACGATGCTGGAGGCGATGTTGAGTCCCGAGTACACGTCCATGAATCTACGCACACACCTTCGTCGTGCTGATGCCATGGCTTGTTGTCGGTGCGGCGAGTTGACGTTGATGCGGCGAGTTGACGCTGATGAGGCGACTTGACGTTGATGCGGCGACTGGGGGTTGACGCGGCGGCGTCACGATATCGCACATTGCTCGTGAGCGTTGATGGAGCCTCTGCTCAAGGCGGAAGAGTGCGGTTCTTCGTGGGGAGTGGACTTGTGGGATATCGTTGATAGGGATTGCTGAAAATCGTTGATTGGGATTTCTGGATGTCGTTGACAGGGATTGTTGAGGAATCGTCGACGAAAAAAGTCATTGGCTCGCCGGCCTCATTGCGTCACCTCGCCTGCCTCGTTGCGCCACCGTGACCTCGCCTGCCTCATTGCGCCGTCGCGCTGGAAACATCATTGCGCCACCGCGCTGGAAACATCATTGCGGCTACGCGCTTTATCTGCATTACGCCGCCGCCCTGGCGTAAATCATTGCGCTGCTGCGCGAGCGACATCCATTGCGCTCTCGCACTCTCGCGCTGAAGAGAGTCATTGCGTCGCCGGGCCGGTAAAATACCTTGCGCCACCGGGCCGGAAAAATCCATCGCGCCGCCACGAGAGGCAAGTTCATTGGACGGTGTTGGTCCTGTATCCAGATCTCTTGCTATCCACGGCGCGGAATCATCCACTTGGCGGCTGCCAGTGGGGTTTGGGGCACTGGTGTCGGGCTGTTTGAGTCGAGACGTCGGGCGGTTTGAGTCGAGACGTCGGGCGATTGGGTTGAGGCGCCGGGCTGGTCGAGTTGAGGTGCCGTGTTCGAGTCGAGACGTCGGGCGATTGAGTGGAGGTGCCGTGTTCGAGTTGAGGTGCCGTGTTCGAGCTGAGGCGTCGGGGTCCTTGAGAGGCAATGTCCGAGATATCTGACGGCGGCAGTCAGTGGTGAGCTCATGAGCAATCGACATCCACGCACCATTGAGCGACACGGTATTCACGCACTATCGAGCGACCCCGTATCCACGCACCATTGAGCGACCCGATTTTCGCGGCATTGCGCGAGCTCGCGGGGCGTCGGTGGCCCTCGCCGCGGAGGTATTGATGCTTTCGTGTGGCATCGGCTTGAGGTTCTTTCGTAGCATTGACATTGATGCTTTTGCGTGGCATCAGCATTGATACTTTTGTGTGGCATCAGCATTGATACTTCCATGGCATCGTATTGATGCTCTTGCGCGACATCGTATTGATGCTCTTGCATGACATCGACATTAACGCTCTTCCGTGGCATCAGCATTGATACTCTTCCATGGCATCGTCTTGATTCTCTTCATCAGCATCGGAATTGACGCTCGTGGCATCTGCGAGCGCAGGTCGAGGAGCTGGATGTTGAGCTGAGGCGAACAATGTCAGTGGTGCGTGCATATAGAACGGTTGAGTCGCGGACCCTCAAACAGCCCGGTCTTCGCAATATCGAGCGAGCCCGCGACGGCGTGTAATTGAGCCCGAGAATCGGAGCGCGTGGCATTGAGCGAGTCTGAAAGCGCGTGGAATTGATGCACTTGCGCAGCATCGAGAGGTCGCTAGACGATGCTGAGGCGCTCGTCCGAGGGGTGATCCTGACGACGTCGAGGAGACCTGGCGACTATCGTCAGACGAGGGCGCGCGCGCGCTACCGGCGATGACGCACCATTGTCCTTTGCCGGTCGCCGTGACGTTGGGCGAGCTCGTGAGGGCTTGATGCTCTTGCGTAGCGCCAGGATTGCCACTCTTGCGTTGCGCCCGGATTGCCGCTCATGCGCGGCGTCGGGACTCGGCGTTGTCGAGTTCTGACATAGAGGGTAAGCGCAGAGAACATGAAGAGATATGAAGAATGGCGTGCCCTTGAGCTTCCCGGTTATCGGAGCATTGGGCGAGCCCGGTCATTGTGGCATTGGGCGAGCCCGCCCCTATATCGGCGCACTTGCGAGGCGTCGTGGGACTGAGGAAACGAAGTCGATCTGTCGATCAAGGTCAGAGGGGTGAGCACGCAGAACAATCGCGCGGCACACCATTGAGGAGCCCGGGCGCAGTGTTATTGGGCTACCTCGGGAGGTTTTAACGGCATTTGCGAGTCACTAAAGTCTTGAGGGTGATCTGAGCGCCTAGGATATCTAGCAGTCGAAGTCAGCGAAGAACACATAGCACGATCCACGAGTGGCGTGCCGTTGAATTACCCGCTCGCCGTGGCATTGAGCTCGCTCGCTCGGACATTGACGGCGCTTGCAAGTCGTCGGATTGTCGGGGTTCGTGTCGAGGACGTTATGTCGGTCGAGGTTGGAAGAGGAAAAGGTCGGGGAGGGGAGGAGCGTGAGGGTGAGATGACGGTCAAAGTCAACAGAAGTGCCCATCAAAGCGCACGCATGCGCCACTTATGCATCGCTTTTCAAACTCCGCTGGGCCATCAGCTCGCGTGGCAGTCACGTTACCAGCTCAGGGAGAACTGCGCTGCGCACATTGCGTGGCGGTGCATGACCACTGCAGCCGCACGATTTCGACAGGAAAAAGTACATCTGACATGATGCTGAGGCCTTTTGATCATGGCCACTGAGTCACGGTGTTCCGTCTGCGCCGCCGCAGATCGACAAGTCCAACTCAACACGCACATCACACTTCCACTTCCGAGTACAGTCATAGATCAATCCGCAGACTATCCAAGTCCGCTACAAAAACGCGCAAGGCGCAAGATAGTGGATACATTCGACGCCATAGCCTCATGTATCATGCCCGCTCAGCCATCCCGACTGCTTCATCCCTCGTCCTTCCACGAGTGGTGTGGCCTTTTAGACGCGCAACCAGCGCAGGAATAGATCTGCTAGGCAGTCAGATGATGTATGCAGACTAGAAAGAGATCCCGAAGGATAAAATGTCCACCATCGTTGAAGCGAGTCCGGTCATCAAAGCAATGGTCTACCCGAGATGTCCGCGCACAAGGGCGCACCAGAAGGCAAGCTCGCAGTTCAGTCCTAATAGGTGGCTGTCAGTCTACGAGCGGTGGAGAGGTTGCATACCGAGCGCCATGAAAAGGCGGTGAGTGTGTGTCAAGGTGAAGGCGATGAACGCGGTTGAGAGCATTTCATGAGCGACTCAGGCGCGCTTTTGTGCGATCCGGTCTGAGTGATTCTGCGGACGATGGCGATATCCAAGAAAGCGTCTAAAAGTCCGCCCACATACCTTCAGCGTGCCGATGCCCTGACTTGAGATTGAGACGACAACTCGAGTTCAAAGCGCCGCCTTGAGATTCACGTGAGGTTGAGAAAAGCGTGGCGACTTGAGCTTGAGGCATATTAGATTGCGACTTGGGCGCTGATGGAGTCCTTGGGCAAGATACCGCAGCCCTTTGTCCAGAAAGGGGTTGAATATTGCCGACCAAAGGGATCATTGGTCCGACGACCTCATTGGCCTGCCGGCCCCATTGCGACGTCGCGGCGGCGAGATTCATTGCGCTATCACGCGAGATAAATGCATTGCGCGGCCGTGTTGAAGACAATCGTTGCGCTGCCGCGCGGTACTTGGTCTTCTACCTCGCCTCTCGCCTTCGGATGCACTTGGCGATCGATGTCGTGGATAGAAGGCCGGAGGTCGACTGTCGAAGGCAAGGATAGCAGGTCGAAGTCGAGGCTGAATACGTCGATGTCGAGAACGAAAGCACCAGGTAGAACCCTTGAGCGGCGTCAGCTTGAGTGGCAGAGAATTCACCATGCGGATGCACCTGTCGACAAGCGAGCTTCCCTTTGAACATTGCCACTTGACGGCTCGGAAGATTGAGATGACCGTTCGAATTGAAGGCGCGTCGACTTGGTCAAGAGGCGACACCCGAGAAATCTAATAGTCAATAATGTCAGTCAGTGAGTGAGCTCATGGAGCAACGCTGTCCACGCACCATTGAGCTTCCCGAATTCTGAAACATTGGGCGAGCTCGCGGAAAGTTGATGTTCTTGTTGCACGCACATTGCTGCTCTTGCTCGACATCGGCATGATGCTCTTGCGTGGCATTGACATTGATACTCGTGGCATCGATAAGTGCAGGGCGCGAAGCTGGACGCTGAGCTGAGGATGATGTAGTCAGTGTGACGCAAACAAGTTGAACGGTCGAGCGACGCACCATGAGGCTGCCCGATCTCCGCGTCATGGAGCGAGTCCGGGAGCGCGTGACATTGATGCATTTGCGAAGCATCCCTAGGTCGAGTAGACGCCGTCCAAGATATCTGGCGCTTGTCAGCGGCGAGTACACGATACAACCACGGTAATGCACTACTGAACTGTCCAGTCTTTGGGCGTGCTCACGGATACATTAACGCTGTTTCGCGAACATTGATGCTCTTGCATAGCATCGGCATTGACGCTCTTGCGTAGCGTCGGCATTGAAACTCTTCCGCAGCGTTGGGATCAGAAAACTAGACATAGACGAGATCTAAAGCCGAAGGTCAGCTCAGAGAACAGGAAGGAATATGAAATGGCGTATCATTGGGCTGCCCGACAGCCGAGGCATTAGGCGAGCCCCCAAATACATTAATGCGATTGCGAGGCATCGTGGGGCTGGGAAGACGAAGTCGATCTGTTGATGAAAGGTAAGTCGAGTGGATGCGCAGATTAATCGCACGGCGCACCACCGAGGAGCCCGGGCACAGTGATATTGGGCTACCTCGGGATTTATGGTCAGCGCTTGCGAGCCACTGGAATCTTGAGGGTAATCTAAGCGCCGACAATATCTATCAGTCGATGTCAGAGACGAAAGCATAACACGGCCGACGAGTGGCGTGCAATTGAGCTACCCGCTCGTCGAGGCATTGAGCTCGCTCGCGAGAACATTGACGGCACTTGCAGGCCATTGAGGTAGAGGCGCCGGGGTCGAGAGCTGGCTGGGGTTGAAGGCAGGCAGTTGTAGATGGGTGGCAGAGATGAGGGTGAGAGAGAAGAGAGGATGCCCATCAGATCGCACGCACGCTGCGCTTATGTATATCGCTTTTCAAACTCCGCCGGGCCATCAGGTCGCATGGCGGTCACGTTACCACCTCAGGCTCGTTGTTCGAGAAATGCGCTGCGCACATTGCGTGGCGGTCGACTAAGGAAGATGGCCAGCCATACGTATTCGACAGGAACAAATATATCTGACATGATTCTGAGGTCTTTTTTGATGGCCACTGAGTATCTCGTCTACGCCGCCGCAGCTCGGAAAGTTCAACACAGCACGCGCGTCACGCTTCGAGCTCCAGGTACCCTCAGAGAATAGGCCCATAGACTTTGAAAGTCTGATGATACACACAACACGCAACACTGACGATACAGCTGAAACCATACATGCACATGCCTGCTTAGCCATCCAGTCCGCCCCCTCGTTCATCCAGACTACCCCTTCCTCCATCTGCTAAATGCCCTTGGACGCGCGACCAGTTCAGGAAGAGTCAGTCTGTTGGAGAATTAGATAATGTAGACGAAGTAGAAGGATATAGCGAAAGGCAAAAGGTTCACTGTCATGGAGTCTGGTCACCAAGGCGGCGGTGTCTTGTAGCGCCACCGAGGTGACCAGTGGTGAGAGCGTGCCTCGTCTCAAGCAATAGACCACACACTCAGGCGAAGCCTGCGAGTTACATTCTGGAAAGACAACCATCAGCCCACGTGGTACGGGGCGAGAGCATACCAAGAATAACGTGAAGGCGATGGCGATGACGATGCAAAAGCGGTGGCCTCGAGTGATCCGGTTCAAACGACGCTGGAGGTGATGTTGATACGCGAGTAAGCGTCAAGAACCCACGCACGCACCTTCAACGTGCATACACGCCGACCTGAACTTGTCGCGGCGACCTGAGCTTGATACACTTGCGATCAAAATGATTGCAAGATCGTCGCTCGTCCATTTGTGGATATCTCCTCGGCGCTACCCGAATGCCAACGCCAGACCCCAGCGCTAGAATGCTTAATGCACCAGCACGCTATATACGCAGTGTCGCTCAGCACGGGGCACGGGGAAGGCTGGAGGAGCTCGAGGGTTCCCCTGGCGATCTTGCAATCATTTTGATCGCAAGTGTACTGTATAGCGCATTGCGAATTGGGCAAGCTGGAGCATTGCGACTTGAGCGCTACCGAAGTCCCTCGTTGGGATAGGGATTGTCGATCATCGTCGATGAAGGAAATCATTGGCCTGCCGACCACATTGGCCTATCGAGTTCATTCCGCCGCCGCGCCGGAGGAAACCCATTGCGCCGCCGCGTCGAAGGTAGTCATTGCGCTACCGCGCTGAGAAAGATCTTCGCAAGGTCACGCGGGGGTTGTATCATTACGCCTCTACGCTAGGAAAGTCATTGCGCCGTCGCGAGATAGAGATGCAACGCATCGCCGCGTGAGGAGAGGTAATTGAGCGGCGCCGGTCCTCAATCTTTTGCCTCGCTTCTCGCCCTCATAGTCAATGTTCTCGACGGTCGCTGTCGTTGTTCTTGACGATCGATGTCGGAAAGGAAAAGGCTGATGTCGAGAATGAGAGCATTGGGCAGAGCCTGAAAGTGACGTTAGCCAGCGTACAGGAAACTCAGCACGCGGACGCACCTGTCTACCCTTGGTGGGAGCAAGCATGTATTCTTCTTGCTGCGCAGGGCGCCCGATGTCCATGGGCAGCTGATTGCCACTTGACGGCCTGGACTTGAGGCGCCGGAATGTTCGAATTGAAGCGTCAAGAGGCGATATCCGAGAGATCTAGTGAAGGCGGTCAGTGTTCAGCTGGTGAGAACACAGCGTCTACGCACCGTTGAGCAACCCGGTCTCCGCGGCATTGGGCAGGCTCGCGGGGGCGTCGAGGTCCTCGTCGGGGTACATTGATGCTTTTGTAATAGTATGGCATCGAAAATTGACGCTCTTGCGTGGCATCGTATTGATGCTCTTGCATGGCATCGGGACTGACGCTCTTGCGTAGCATCAGCATCAAAACTCGTGGCATCGTTGACTGCAGGTCGAGCAGTTGATCCTGGGGATGAGGCGAGAAAAGTTAGCGAGGCGCGCATGTTGGACGGTCGAGTCCCGCACCATTGAGCTGCGCAATCACCGTGGCACGGGGAAAGTCTGCGAGACATTGATGCACTTGCAAGGCATCGGGAGATTGCTAGACGACGTCGAGGGGTGACCATGATCAGCGACGAGGACACGCAACGTCGGCGATGACGCACTTTTGAGCTTCCCGGTGGCCGCGGGATTGGATCAGCTCGGGGAGGCATTGATGCACTTGCAACGCATTGTGGGACTCGGAGTACTTGTCGAGGACTTGAGGATATCGGGCACTGAAGATTTGGGGAGAGCTAGCGCGAAGAATTCGAGGAGACTAGCACCGAGGTTAGCGACGAAAGCATGCCACGACACACGAGTGGCGTACCATTGTGGATCCGCTCGTAGTGGCATTGGGAGAGCCTGAGAGTGCATTGACGGTAATTGCGAACCGTCGAAATTGACAGCGCTTGCAAGCCATCGAGGCGGAGTCGTCCCGAGTTGAGAGAAGACTGGCGTAGTCGGACGAGAGCAAACTATGAGTGGCGGAGATGACAGTTGGAGACAAGAGAGAACGCCCATCAAATCGCGCACATGCACTGCTTCTGTAGATCACTTTTCAAACTCCGCTGCAATATCAGCTCGCATGGCGGTCACGTTACCGGCTCGCTGCCTGAGCCTGATCTGCGCTTCGCACATTGCGTGGTGGCTGGCCGAGGGAGCATGACCAGCCACACGTATCTAACAGAGCAAGTAAATCCGTTATGATGTTGAGGCCTTCCTATCATGGCCGCTGAGTATTCCGTCTACTACGCCGCTGTAGATCGACAAGTTCGCCTCATCACGCACGTCTGAGTCACGCTTCCAGTTCCGAGTCCATTCATGAATCTATCCGTAGACCATGAAAGTCTGCTATACAAGATGATACACAAGGCACATCACAAGGAATACATCCGACCCCATAGCCTCATACACTATGCCCGTTCAGCCATCCCGACCGCTCCCTCGTCCAAACGAACTTCCCTTCAAACGCACTAACGGCGCCGGAGTAATCGATCTGCTGGAGGGTTAGATGATGTAGACGAGTTAGAAGGAGATAGTGGAGGGAAGAAATGTCCACCGGCGTTGACGCGAGAGTAGAGTTCGGTCAATGAGGCGAAGGTATAGTCCAGGTAAGAGGTCGCACCCCAGGACAAGCTCCCAGTACATGTTCTAGAGATAGAGACGTCAGCCTACGATAGGCAGAGCGGAATTTATACCGAGGACGATGCAAAGCCGTTAGGCGGTGTTGGGAGGCGTCATTCTATCTCTCTGAAGAAAATGTCAGCGCGCAAGCGACAACTGAAGAAAGACTAGTACACGCACCTACCTCCTCTATCTTCAAGTCGACGCAACGGCTTGGGCTTGGCGCGATGACCTGAGCAGCGGCGACCTGAGGATGGGGGATAGCACATTGCGACTTAAGAGCTGCTGCAGTCCTTCGTGAAAACACATCTCGACGAAGGAGTTCGTCGGTCCGCGGACTTCATTGCGTCGCCACGCGAGAGAGTTCGATTGCGCTGCCGTGCGAGGGAGATACATTGCGCCACTGCACGAGACGAATACATTGGGCCGCTGCGCAGAAAGTGTATCGCGTCGCCGAGCTGGAGAAATGGACTGAAGCGGCGTTGGTCCTTGATCTTCAGTCCCTTGGGCAGAGCCCTAGACCGGCTTCAGTCCGTGCCGGGGGAAATCATCGAGCAAACGCACCTGTTTACCCTTGGTGGGGCGAGGGAGCTTTTCTTCAAACATTGCCACTTGACGGCTTGGACGTGAGGCGCGTCGACCTGGTGGAGTAGCGATGTTCGACAGATCTGTATCGAAGGTTATTGACTAGCGTAGGAGATAACGGCGACAACGCACTATTGAGCTTCCCGATTTCCGTAACATTGGGCGAGCTCGCGCGGGCATCGATGTCTTCGTCGCGGGGATACTGAGTTACCAGTAGCATCAGCATTGACGCTCTTGCATGGCATCTGCATTGATGCTCTTGCGCAGCATCGACATTGCCGGTCGTGGCATCGGTGGGCGCAGGTCGACGAGCTGAGGCTTGAGTTGTTGGGGCAGACAAAGCCAGCGGAGAGCGCAAAACAATCGAGTGGCCTACCATTGGGATACCCAATCGCCGAGACATTGGGCGGGTCCGCGATATATTGATGCACTTGCGGAACATCGAGCGATGAGTAGATGATGCCAAGGGAACCTATCGACAATGGTCAGCATCGAAAGCGCGCACAGAAAGTACGCAGCTCACCATTGAGCAGCCCTTTGCAGTGAGTTTAGGCGAGCTCAGTGGGACATTGATGCGCTTACAACGCATCGATAACTTGATTAGAGTACGTTTCGAGGGCCCAAGGAGATCGAGCGCTGAGGACTTGAGGAGGTTACAACGGACGTGAGCAACGAGAACGTGTTTGAAAGTTCGAGTGGCGCACCATTGAGGGACCCGGGCGCCCTGACATTGGGCCACCTCGTGAGATGTTGCCGGCACTTGCGAGCAACTGCAGGCTTAGGATACATGTGCATGTCGAGGATATCTAGTGAACGAAGTGAGCGACACAAGCATACCACATCCAACCAGTGGCGTACCATTGGGTCACCCGCTCGTCGTCGCATTGGGCTAGCCCGAGAGGACATTGACGGCACTTGCCGGCCATCGAGAGCATTGACGACGCTTGCAAGTCATCAAGGCAGAGGTTTCGGTATCGAGAGCGGGCTGTCGAGGTTGGTAAAGGGGGGTTGCGGGTGGCGGAGATGGCGGTCGGAGTCAAGAGAGAAAGTCCATCAAATCGCAAGCACGCACCGCTTATGTATGCCGCTTTTCGAACTCCGCTGAACCATCAGTCACCAAAAGGGCGAAACATTGTCTCGGCACCGACCAGGACCTTTTTCGAGTCACCGCGCTGCGCATGCCACAATGGAAGCTGGTGCCTTTGCGACGGACTCGGAGCAAAAGCTCTGTCAAGAGTGAATGACTATCTCGTCGCCGTCGGAATTACCTAGTTACATCGCACGATCTTTCCCTGTACTCGGGAACGGGGCTGAGCCCGCAGCTGCCCTGGTAAACACACGAGGTCAGCCTGTAAGACCACGTATGAGGCTGCGATATGCATCTCCTGCATCCGGCAAGAGATCGTGGCAAGCCATAATCGCTTAGGAAGGGCGAACAAAGTTTGCTGCTCCTCATCGCGCCTCATCAGCGCAGGTCGCAACATGAGGTGCGCCACAAATTCTCTCAAACTTCAACATGCACGTGATTGACAACGTTACGGGTCACGCACTCTCCCCATGTTGCGAATCCTTTTGTGCCGTGAAAATGGATGCCTAAATATGAACGAATGACTAGTGTATGCAAGAAGAGACTAAGAGTAAGAACAGGTTAACGACTCGACTTCGGGTAGACGAGATAGCAATCCCAAGTGAAGATAATCGGGGCACAATAAATACAGTAGATGAGTGAGCGGCATTGAGGGCAGGGAGACGAGAACGAGTGAGTATGAGTGATAGAGGACGATCTCAATATAAGACATCACAGGTGAATAAGGGGAGAAGAAATGAGAAAGACCATAAGTCGTGATTCAGAAATCGGGGCACGCCAACAGGACGTCGGAGGCGGCTACGAGCATGTAGGAGAGAAAAGATATATCGGGCGAAGAGATATGATACAGCCCGATCATTTCATAGCATTAGCGCTTACGCAAGCGCTTCAAGTTTTGCTTGAGGCAGATGTCCGAAGTAGGCTTGGGCGATGAGCGGCAAGAACTTCGAAGGAGGCGAGGGAGGTGCGTTCGGCAACACAAAGGACGAAGCCCCGCTGAGCGCGACGGAAGCGGTAATCCTGCGCGCGACTGACTTCCAAAGCATCTCATGAACATAGTCATAGAAGCCATCTTGTAGTCACTCAGGCCGCTCGACTTGTCGACGCGAGCATAGCTTAGGGTACGGCGCGTAGTGACCCTGTCCGCGCGAAGTGAGCGACGGAGCCTTGAAAGATGACGACGAGGACGTCTTCTTGAGAGATGAGGGTGTCCTTTTGAGCGTCGGACGTATCGGCGAGTCCAAAAACGAGCGCGAACGCGTCAGAGGTGTCGGCGTCTCCGGCGTCCAAGGAATGCAGGCCGATTCATTGCCGCGCTTGGGGGTCAGCGGCGTCGCGTCCATTGGCGACTTTGTTGCTGCTTCCATCGGCATCTGTGGCGTCGTGTCCGTCGAAGTATTCGTTATCGCCTTCATCGGTGTCCTTGGCGTCGCGTTCGTGCGCCGTCTGCGGTCGGGAGGCGGTGGTGGCCTCCAGCGGTCAGGGGTCATAGACATCGACGGGTCCTCTTCCATGATTGTGGGCAGACCTTGTCCTTTGCGCGAGGATCGAAGGCCCTTGCGCGTGGCCAGCGCCTGCTCCCGCAATTTACGCAATTTTTGTCTCTCCGATAAGCGCTCCTCGACTTCCGGCGACATGTCGCGCTTGACAAGAGGCGCCTTGAGGTATTGGGGCGTGTGCAACGCTTGGCTTGGCGTACATGTAGTCGGTGTGTATTGGACCGGCGTGTACGGACCTTCGATCGGCGTAATCGGGCCCTCCGCCAGCGCAAACGAGTACTTGACCGGCGTGGACGGGCACGCTATTGACGACGGGTCAGTCGTCATTGCCGACGGTGGCGAAGCAGCGATCATCTTTTGAGGTCCCGCCATGTCAAGACCGGGCACCTCAACGTCGTCAAACTCGATGGGCAAACCTGAGAACAACTTGTCGAGGTCTTCCCCTTGCAGAATCCGCGCGGCGCGAAGCTCGAGATCCGATGTGAGCCCGGGTATTTCGCCTTCTTCTAGTTCTTGCGAGGCATCCGCGTGTTGAGGTTTGTAGGGCACAAGAGCCCGGGAACCATTGCCTTTCGCTTTGCGGGCCTCGAGGTAGTCTAGGATGCCGTGCACGTCGAGGGGGAGGAGCTTGATTGCTGTAGGCTCGAGACCGTATTGCAGAATAGCGGCGTTCAGGTAAGACCGAGCACATGCTTCCAGGGCGGGATGACCCGCGGAGGAGAAAGACTGAGAAGGCTGAGTGTCGGTGATCTCAGGGAGCCGGCGCTCCGGTCCTCTCGCGGCAATCTGATCAACACGAATAAGTGAGCAGAAGATACCGTGCAGCGCAGCCATGTCACGCACCATCTCGTCCCTGACTCGTTTGATGAAATCGGGGTCTCCCTGGCACATCGCTGCGAGCTTCTCCGCGTTCTTCTCCCCCAGTTCTCGCAGGTGTTTGAGCCACTCGCGGCTAACCCATGTCTTATCTTGTCCGATCGTCCATGACTTCAATTGCGAGGTGTCGACATCGGAATCATCGAGCTCGATCGGGAGTGCGAGAACATAGCTATCCCACCGAACCCAATTATGAATGGGCACCGGGTCCGTGTCTAGGAGTGGCGTGTTCGTGTATCTCGCACACGCTGGACGCGCGCGAAGGAGGAATGGATGAAACGAGCTCGGGATATCGTTCTCTTGTGCGCCACCGAACGTCGCGAGGAGGAAGACAACACATATAGGCCGGCCACCTCTTGGGACTCGGTGGTAAAGCAGAAGCGCGGGGCGATCACCTTTGCTGTATGCCAGCGGCCCGTCGTATGGGAAGCCCTCGCGGCGCAGGTTGCGCGCCATGGTTTGCCAGATGGATACCCCAGCGCGGTACAGGAAACCAGTGCGGTAGATCTGGTTGTTGGGAGAGTAGTCTTCCTCGGCGATGGATGGTAAACGTGGCCTGGACTGTTCGGCAGACCAAAACTTGTAGGAGCCGTTTCTTGTGAGCGCTTGAGGTTGGCGATCCATGGTTGCTCTGAGCGTATGCGAAGCGTGTGGCAACAAGAGATGGGGGTGGAAGGGAGAGGTTGCCGGAGGGCGCGCGATGCGAAGGTGAGGGTGGCGGTTTGGGACAAGAAGAGTCGAATGCGAGATGAATGTACATAAGCAATCACAGCAAAGCGCGGCGGGCGCCGACATCAACAAAACGTTGCCATCATGTGATCAGTACCATCATGGGCATGGACGATTGATGGAAGGGTCGGCCACGGGACCCCGCCGTCTACTCTGCATTCAAAAGAACCAAGGGAAACAATGCCATGATCGCCTACAGGAAAGGCCAATGCGTGAAAGAACTGCGCAGCGAGGGCCTGAAGACCCTGAACTTGCGCGCGCCTCCACGTCGAGCGCGAGCGCGATGTACGAGATTTCTCGGCAAGACGCGTCATTCGCAGGGGAGCTGTCCTCCAAAGGCCAGATATTCACAGGTCGTTGAAGACGGTAGGTACAGAGGATCGCCTCGTGTCCCGGCATTCGCCGAGGAGTCATATAGTTCCGGGCTTCCCCATTGAGCAATCATTGTCTCGGTCTTATACTCATGCTGACCGCCGGCATTTCCTCCTGTCGCAAGTCACTTGTGTCTACGCTCTGAGGCTGCGTATGTGATGCCTCTCATTGGCCGGACATCGCTCCCGCGATGATAATGGTCGCCGTCAATTCGAATGGATATGTTCTTGTACTAGGAAATCGAAGCCTGCGCAGATAGACTCGGCCGTGTTGAATGACGCTCCCTGGCGGGCTTTTCGGCGCATATGACCTACTCGCACTGGCTTAATATGATTTTCTCGGCACCTATCGAGAAGACGCTCAACACCCACCAGATCGATTGGCCTACGGCAAGACGCCGCGTCTCCTGCCTCTGAACACCATGTCTGAAGTCAACGAATCTCCAGTAATCTCGGACTCAAAGACAGTTGATAAGCAGTCGTTACGATGTACGTCGTCTGTACAGTTCTATTCTTCGAGGACTGACCGACGCCGTGAATGCGTTCCCCAGTCTCTTCGACCGGCGACGATATCATCGTATTCCGCTCGAGCGACGGCACCCTCTTCAATATCCACCGCTGCAATCTCAAGTGCACCACGGATGGGCCCCTTGCCGCTGACTTCCCTGCTATTGCCGGTGAAGAGGTGGAGCTTACAGAGGATGGCGACACGCTCGAGACGCTTTTCGCGTTCGTCTACCCGGGCGCGCCCCCTTCCCTGAAGGATCTGCCAATCGACGCGTTCATGAAGATTGCAGAAGCTGCAGAGAAGTATCACATCGCACCGGCGTTGAGCGTATGTAATCTTATCATTGACCTCAAGTAAGGCATACTCTTGTCCCCCTTGATGGGCGCTCCTACTGATCCGAATTATCTTCCCCGCTTAGATTTCTCTACAAGGATCACCCCCTCGAGATACTCCAGCATGCAGATCGCCACAATCGTTGGGAGCTGCTCGACCTCGCGGCTCCATACACTCTAGACGCGACGACTGCAGCAGCCCGCGCGACGCTTTCTATACACGTATTCGCTGCTTGGGTGCGTAATTTTCATCTATCCTGTCCGCTTAGTTAAACGACCTCTATCTTGTAGGTCGAATACAGAGATACCTGGATCAACGTCTTCCGACAGAAATGCCACGAAATTCGATTTCGAGCCGTGCACTATGGAAACATCTCAGCATGCCGATACTGGCCCTGCGTAGTCGCTGTCATCGAAAAGAGGGTATACGAATTGGGATATGACACCCTCCTCAGGGATCCCCATGCCATTTTTTCTGAAGGCAAAGATCATATCTCATTCGTGGGCAGTGTGGGGGGACCCAAGGAGGCATCTCAGTGTTCAAGATGCGACATACAGGTGGATGAATGGGAGGAGCTTATACGGGCGGAAGCTTCTGCCTTGCCGATGTTTTCGGCCTTCCTGTCCCCGGATGTGAAGACGTGAGTCTGAATTGGCAGCGTCGTCGCTAAATCACAGCGTTTGATATACGATGAAATGCATAATCTATGTTCATGGACTGCAATTTTGACATTCAGATACTTAAATGTCTTACCTCACCTGTTTATACTTCGAGTGTTACAGATATATCCATGCGGACGCCTAAGATGCAGCGGAGGATGCATGCATGTCATCACCTTCCTAAGCCAGTCCCTTCAACATACGATGGCTAATTACCCCTCGAACCACCCTTCCTCCCACAACCACTCCGCATACGGTTCCAACTCCACAATCTTAAACCTCTCCTCCTCACCCGCTTTCGGCCGCTGCCTCTCCTCTTCTAGCATCGCCCGCCACGCCCCGCTAAGACCACCCGCCCACGCGACAAGCTCTACCGTCCAACCCCTCCGCAAAGCGGCGCGAACCGTGCCCGGGAACCCTGCCGCGCGCACATCCGCGCCGCTCGGGCTGGCATCGCTTCCCGCGAACGCGCTGAAGGGAGGATAGTCCCCCGGGTTACCGTCTCCTGTCGCGAGCACGATCGTCCCGCCAGGCGGTGCGGGGTGGAGGGCGGCTTCGGCAAGCGAGACGGAGGTTCGCTTGTTTATGTTACTCTCCGCGCTCAAGAACGCACGCATCGCCTCCTCCTCGGCCTCTGCCATCGCTTGGTGCAGCTTAAGTTGCAGGAGCTCGTCGACGCCCTGCTCGCGGTATTTCAGTCGACTCGGCGTGCCGCTGCCGCTGCCGCTACCTTCAGCTGCAGCGACTCTGCTAGTGCCGGCATCCATCCTCCCTTCTCCGGTCGCCATACCTCGCGCATCGCCCATTGACACCCCACGCGAGTGCCCGGGCTTCTTGCGCCCCATCATCACGGATGGACTCGTGTTGGTGTGCTGCAGCACGCCGTGCGCATTCCCTACGCTCCCAAAGCGCGCATGCCGACTCTTCACCGGGCTCGCATGTCGTGCTGTCTGCGTCGTGACTGGCCGGTCTACACTCGCATGTCGTCGGTGCTTCCCCTCCTTCTCCCTCGGCGCCGCAAGCCGCGTCTCCTTCCCTGCTCCATGTACGCCCTCCGCGTACCAGCTCGCGCGCTTGCTCTTCGTCGGCGAGCGACTCACGCGGTCGCGTCGCTCCTCAAAGCGACCGGACTCCGCTGCCTGCCGCACCTCCACCTCGACTGGCACCCGGCGGAAAACCGTCACCCGATATCCCGCCTCCCGAGCCCCATCCATCGGCTGATACAGCGGGCTGCTCGCCACGCACTCGCGCCACCGACAGGGCCGCCCGCGCTCGAGAATGAGCGCCAGCGCCGCGTGTGATAGGTGTCTGCTGGGTCGTCGAGTAAGAGGCGTCGCTACCGTGTTGGGGTTGATGGTCGGTATCTGCGGGAGTGGGCGCCCACGCGGAGGCGTCGCAGGCATAGCGCTTGGAAGAAGGGCGCCCTTCTTCAGTGGAGAGCCGGGAGGTACGGTTGCAGTGCTCTTGATCTTAGTTTTCGGGTCCTTGTTGTCGCTGCTACTCTCCGCAATCGGATTCTTGGGGCGCTTCCTGGGCGAGCTCAGACCGCTGTCTGTCTGTGAACGCTTGCCATCCGTGCGTCCGCGCGTCGGGCGGGTCTTCTTCAGCCAGTTGAGGAGGCCGATGAGAATGTTCGAGCTGCGAGAGATGGTCAGCAAGGCATGACTGGGAGTGCGAACAGGAAGAGATTGACGACGTCGAAGCTTGTATCATGCACCAAAGCGGGGAAAGGCATGTAGAAGAGATAGAAGGAGAGCACTCACTGGTCGATAAACACATGCACTACCGCATCCTCACTCGTCCCCACCAACGGCGCGCCAGCATCAAGATTCGCGCCAACATTCATCCCAGCAATCGGCCCCAAAGCCAGCCGCCGCGCCTGCTTCTCCACCGCGGCCGCGTTCGCGGGGAACGCGCGAGATAGATGCGCAGCGAGCGCGGTAAGGCGTGCAGCCCGAGCTTTGGCAGGGTCGGTTGGCGTAGCATTCGTCGTCGTGTTGGGATTGTTCGGCGTAGAATGATCATTCGCATGCGTCGATACTTCGACGCTATGCGCGCGGCCCTTCAGCTTACGGCGCCGAGAAGGCGTCGCGGGTGTCGTCGCGGCCTCGAGCCCATCAGGGGTGACATTCATTAGGCCCGTTGTCGAGCCACCAGCCGTGGAGCCAATGATCGTCGAAGTCCCCGATACCAACGTCGGCGTCGACTTCGACGCGTGCGAGGACAGCGCTGACGCGAGCCGCGAGGTCTTCCCAGTCTTCTTCGCCGACGCGTTACTGGAGCTCACGTCCTTCCCCAAGCTGAGCCCCTTCCCTCCACTGCCCGAGCTCATCCCCTTCCCCGCGCTACTCGACGACACCACCGCTGGCGCCGACGATGAACTGTCGTCCGCGTCTTCGCCCCGTGTCAACGGCAGCGAGCAGCGTCCGGCTCTTCTTCCGCTTGTGCCGCCGGCGCTCCCGGGAGGCGAGCGCTTCTTGAAGTTGGCGGTAGCCTTCGGGCAGGTCGATTGACGACGGCTCGCCGGCCGTCAAAGATGATGAAGCCGGTCCTGCAGTACGTCCGTCAAGTGCTTGGGAACGTCCTTCAGGTGCGGGGGCCGCCTCTCCCTCTGCATCCACGGACGCCGAGTTTAGCCTCGCTTCCCGCTGCGCGGCCGCACGCGTGCGCTCAGCAGCGAGGAAAGACAGCACCTCGTCCAAGTAGCCCAGCGAAGGCCGCGTCGTATCGTCCTCCGCGACGCTGTCGGTGTCGTCGGTAACAGATGACGCATCATCGTAGGCGCCGTAGTTTGTGGGTCCATCGCCATCGTAGCCCCCGCGCCCGCCGCGATACTCCTCCGCTATCAGGATCGTGCGGCCTCCTTCATCTTCCGCCTCTTCATCCTCCTCAGTCCCAAGCTCATCCTCCTCCGTATCTTCGTCTTCTTCTTCGTCTTCCTCCCCTTCCACATCTTCATCTTCTTCCTCAGTAACCGAAAGACTCTCCGTCCCGCCCTCCGCCGTCGACGTCGGCGTGGCCGACCGCGGAGGCGATGGCGCACCCGACGACGCGGTGTGCACCTCGAGCTCGATGCTCGCGGCGTAGGATGAAGGCGTGAACGCATCGGGATCGCGACCCGGTGCGAAGGCCCCCCGACCCACGACGTCGGTCGGCGTCAGGGTGTCCAACTTGATGCTCGTCGTGCGCGCGTCCGAGCTCGTCGTACGCGCATCCGAGCTCGCTGTCAACGCGTTCGAGTCCACGCTCGCCGTATATGTGTGATGCCCGACGGGCGCGAAGCGGTCCGGATTCATGGCCGCGAAAGCTTCCGGGTCCACGCTCGCCGTGCGCGATTCTAAGTATTGCGCGATCGGCTGTCTCGCCCACACCGTGCTGAAGTCCGGGGAGTCCGTCGAGCGTGGGGCGAGGGAGGAAAGGATGGTGGACTGGCGGTCGCGGTCGGTGCTGGCGCGGTCGTGACTTGCATTCCCATGTTCATGGTCCACGCCAGCAAGTTCGCGGTCTATGCTTGACAGTTCGCGGTCTATGCTCGAAAGCTCGTGGTCTGTAGTGGCGACTTCGCGGTCGGTGGGCACATGGAGGGATGAGAGGCCGTCGTCGCTGGATCCTTGGACGCGCAGCAATCGCTGCGAGACCGAGTGCAAGTGCGTGAACTCGCGGAAGACGCTCTGGAAGGCGCCAAGGTCGGGGATTTCTGTGGTTTTTTCCCGTCCGAGGGAAGAGTGGCGCAGAAGTGCACGGAGAAGGGGAAGGTCCGTGTCAGTGCGGCGTCGGGGGTCATCCAGAGCGGTCCAAATACGGTCGGAGCAGGCGGAGGCGCATGAGGAGTATCCGTATATGATCGAAGGGTAAGGGAGAGGGAGAGACGAATGTCAGTGAGAAGCTCTTTGAGAAGAGCTAGTTCACGCACCGTCGGACGTCGCCTCGCTTGCTTGCGAGTTGATCGAGAAAGGGCTTATAGGTGTCGGCGACATCGTTGTGCTTCCCGAGCTCGACCTATGCATCCCGTAGGGTGGCGTAGAGCCATAGGCACCGCGCGGCGAGCTCGAAGGGTGAACCCCGTGTGGCGCGCGCGGGGGTGGCGTCGTGTGTATTGTGCTTGGTGGGTGCATTCCTGTTGTACAACGTCGAGAGTCGAGATAAAGGGCGAGCGTATAGATAGTTCTGTCCTTGTTCTATTGTTCCTTGTCTGTGATGCTATCCGCTATGATGTCGGCGGTCCGAGCGCGAGATGCTGTGATGGCCTGAAGCTGCGGCCAGTCTTGTTGGTGGTGTTTATGTCCGGTATTGTACAGTGTCGTTTGGTTTCGTTTACAGGTCTAGGAGAACAGCAAAGGGAGCGAGATTAAGAGATATTATACCGGGCTATGTTGCTAGAGATGACTGTGCGAGAGAAGAAACCGATGCCCGCCACCGTCTATCGCGCGCCACGCGCATTCCATCGGCGCCACACGTGCCTTGCGTCATGCACGTGCCATCCATACACACGGACCTACACGTCCAAGTCGTGAAAGTATTAATGCGACGATGCAAAGTATCGCACAGAAAATTCATTCTGGTATAAATGCGGATAGTGGTCGTATAGGAAGGGTCCCTTGTCTAGCGACCCTTATTTGGTACCAAGGTTTCCGTACATCAGAGGTGGAGAGAAAACAGAGAGATACGCTTCTAGCAGAGGAAAAGCAGTGTCTCAGTCGGAGTTGAGGTCAAGAAAAAGGATACCAAGGGACTCTGTCGTTTCCAAAGCGCTGGAGCTCATGTATAACCGTCAGAACTATGCGGCGGGGAATCCGGTGGATCAAGTATCCTCCTTTCAGCGTGTTTGCTGGCATTAGTGCCGGGTCTAGTGGGGCTGATGTCCTCGCGGCGGACTTCCTGGGCACGGTCCGGGAGGGGTTAAGCTGAGGAGCTCGTCGCGTGGGCAGGTGGGCTCAGCGGAGCTTCGCGGGTGATGTTGTGTCAGGAGAGGTAGCGGTCGATTGGCGATTGAACACGTCCCTCCGTCATCGTCCTCATCACCACTCAACCCTTCCTGTCCTTTTGCATTCTCGCTAGCCCACATCCAGATACAAAGCCCTCACCACCGCCCTCGCGTTCGCCAGGTGTAATTGGTGTCTACGATGGTACCTCAATATATCATTGCACGCAATCAGTTAGTACAGGCGAAAATACGTGACAATGGCAGAACGGATGACGTTTCCCTGATGAAGCTCTCCCTCCAGGCCAATAACTGCTCGGAACAGCCGGTACCGCTTGTACTTCCTTTGACATTACATTGTACGCTCCTTACTTTCCCAGCTTTGAAAAGAGCGTCTAGGTCGGCATACAACGGAGAGTGTCCCCTTTGTTTCTCCAAGGTCTTATCGACAGCGAAGACAACCTCGGGCCAGAATGGACACGGATCCCCACTGCCCTCGTGACAGTCGCGAAAGCGTATGTCGGAGCACCAGAAGGCGTCGTTGAACGCCTGCCTATAGTCAACCTTATGATTTATTCGTCAGCTCAAGAATACCGCGTCCTGATGGACAAGGACACACCCAGGCAGCAAATAGAGGCAAGGATAGGGTCTGTCGAGCTTTCCTCATCTCCACCCTCAAAGAATATGGAGCCGCGTGATCGAGGAGATCGTGATGACCATGGCGGAAAGCGAATTCGAGTATCTCGAGCGGATGTTCCTTGTATAGCTCTCTAGGGCTTGATCAGCCAGCACCATCGGCCGCTCGCTGGAGACTCACGATACTCGGATGATGATCCGACACACCGTTCTCGCCGGCGCTACGTGGTACTTCTCCGCAGCCTCGGCAACGGCTGCAAAAGTGGGGAACGGTATATTCACAAGGGACGGATGCAGACTCGGATAGACAAATCCGAACAACATGTCCAGCGTCTTCGCGTCCTCCGTGAGCTGAACCTTCTCTCCCGGCACAGCGGTAAAGTTCTCGGCAAGCGGACCGTCCGTTGTGCACCGCAAGTTACAGGAGTGGATGTTGAAGAGGGTCCCATCCGTGGAGCGAAAGACGATGATGTCCTCGTCGGTGGACGCGACTAGATGGTAATATCGATTCTCAGGGCGGAAAACAAGCCTGCAGAGGTTGAAAAGACGTACATCGCGGTGACTGGCGGTCAACAGCTTCTGGAGACCCGTCCGTTTCAGTCTTTCTCTCTTCTGACATGGTGGCAGGAGCAAAGATGTTGGCTCTGTCGTAAACCGATCGATAGAGAGATCGTTGACGCGCTCGCTTCGATAGGCGCCGCGATGGTCAGGCGCTCGTAGAAGCTCGGCGCAGAGATTAGGTTCAGGTATGAGTGTATCAAGTACGGTATCGCGGGTTCGAGATGTCTGTTAAGTAGAGGCTACGTCCTTTCGACGGTGTACGAATCCATCGTGTCGCGAAGAACGTTGAGATTATGCATGTTGGTGATCTCGTTCCAAGAGTTGACAAAGTAGTTGAGACGTCACGGAGATGCCTATGCAGAGGACAGGAGCCAGCAGGATATCATTGAGCGGTGCTGGCAGTAATGAGCGCGGGAGACAGAATCAGATGCGGCGTCCGCCGGCGTCTCGCGCGACGCACGTGACGGGCATCATAAGGACCCACAAGATTAGTCTAAGTCTACGTGAACCCTCATCGCGGGCCCCTAATATCCATAGTCCTTGACACGACAGAGATATTCGGGAGGGTGAAGAATATTGCGTTGGGAGACTTCAAATACTGGCTAGCCTATTAGTAGGATCTTACGGCTGTGAACTCGCGGCAATGGTGTTAATTAAGACTACGATAACGAGATAAAGGTGGATAATGATGGTATAGCAGAGGTCTTCTGTCGAACTAGCTCCTTCCATTCATACAATTGTATGTAGCATTTTGACCGAGCAACACTCTGAGAGTCGTATGTTCCTCCTATGCAGGCCACACCTTCGGACGCCCCGTCGAACAAGACATCCAAATCCACAAATATGGCCCGAGAAGCTGCATCGGACGCCCTTTCGTCGACAGCGCTCACCACTTTGGACCACTGCATACATTTACCACCAGTGTGATGTTGGAAACGATGTCGAATCTCATAACAATCTTCGCGAAAAGCGCGTAGCCACGCTTCTTTGCATTCCGCCTGGTAAAATCATGAGAAGTACCCGAGAGTTACATATGTCAGACGCACCCATGCCACAATAAGGGGAAGTGGCCAGACTCTGCGAACGTCCCGAACGCTCGTGTTGAGAGAATACGGGGCAGCAAGATTCAGAAGGTCTTCGTAGCCGTGCTTATAAGCGTACTGTAGAGCCTCGATCGCATGTTCTTTATATAACGCTCTGATGTGGGCTCAGCATAGTGAACGACGCAAGATGAACCAGACGCACCCCAAATGGATTGTAACGCGACACATAGCCATCGCCGATGCGACGCGATACTTCTCCGCCGCTTCGGCGACGAGCGCGAGCTTGTGGAAGGGCATGTCAACCAGCGTTGGGTAGACACCGGGATAGACGAAGGAGAACAGGGTCTCGAGCGTATCGGCGTCCTCAGTTAGCTCGACCTTCTCTCCCGGCGTGGGTGGGAAGTCTTCCGCAAAAGGCCCATCTGTCGCGCAGCGTAGATTACAGCGATGGATATTGAAGAGGGTGCCGTCGATGGATCGAAACACGATAACGTCCTCATCGGTCGAGGCGACTGTATAGTACGTTCATCAGCGCCGTGAACTCGGTACTGCTCGAGTTCTGCACGTACATCGGGTTGACTGACGGTCAGGGGTCGAGGTACCGGTCTCTCGAGCTCTCGCGTCGTCAGACATGGTGGAAAGAATCAAGAGAGGGCAGACTCGCAACCGTGGACTGATCGATACGGTGGACTTTAAGCGCTTTCTTCGATAGGCGCCAAGACGGTCAGGCGCATGGAGAAGGTCAGCACGAGGAAGTAAATCCAAGCCGGGTACATCCAAAAAGGCTCATGACGCCCACTAAGAGCTTCGATTTCCGAGTACAGTATAGGTCCGGAGGGTGTTATTTCAGCGAAGCGGCCCTTATCGACTCGAGCAAGAAAAGCTGGATCCCAGAGCTCCGCGCAGCATAGCGCGCGAGTGGCAAGAGCGACACGCCACGAGCAGTGTTCGAGTCGGAGTTGAGGTCAAGAATAACGCTTCCCTGAAAGGGAAATTTGGAACCTTGCACCGCTTTGGCAATCCGGGGAATTTTCTAGTCTTGGCCGACCGTGGCGGGAGGGTCAGAGGATCGCATCGGAGTTTGAAATCCAAGGTGCCGACGACATGCCGACGGCCGGCCGGAGATAGCTACTACCTATTCGGGTAGCCAATTGATTCTGCCTTTCACCGCCATTGTACTCTCTGCTTCGCCGGGTATATGCGCGTAGATAATGAGTCAAGAAGTACCTCTCGACGTTAACTCGCACGAATGGCTGCAGAAGACCCTCTGCTCAGCCTCCGGCAACAGCAGTCTTCGAGACTTTCAGGATCATCTAGGCTATGAGATCGCTGTCCGCAATCAGGACGTGTTCCTTTCGGTTGCGACTGGGAGAGGGAAGAGCCTCGTCTTATTTTCAGGCTTGATAGCGAGTAAAGCTCGAGGAGAGGAGGCAGCAGGCATCTTGATAGTCCCGACAAAGGCACTCGCTGAGCAGCATGTATGCTCTTCTCTCTAATGGGGTACATGGATGCGCTGACGCTGTTTCGAGGCGGAAACTGCACGAAAGTACGGAATTAGAAGCATCGTCATCAACGAAGACACCGTGCGCCCTCGTAACGGGCCTGACCCGCTTCAAGAGTTCGAGCAAGGAGACGATGTTCGCGTGGCAGTAGTTAGCCCGCAGATGGCTGTGTATGGGCTCAGGAAATTACTACTGAAGCCGAAGTTTTTGGCAAAGGTAAGCACTGGAATGAATGTGCTGGTAGTGTCTTATTTGATCTGCAGGTTCGATGGCTTTTAACAGATGAAGCACATCTTGTCATGAGCGACACTGTGTTTCGGTCCCACTACGAGCTGTTGTGCAATCTCCGGGCAGTGCTCCGTCGAGAAACGGTCTGGGCGGCAGTATCTGGAAGTGTCCCTACTGCTCTCCGCTCCTCTATCACGCGAAAACTTGGCTTCCTGCCCGGTTACTACGTCGACGCAAGCTATTCCCAGGATCTACCACACGTCAAATACATCACTCGCTTCCTCTCGCACTCCACGACGCAAGGCACCTTTCACGATCTCTCCTGGCTCATCCCTCCGACAGCAAAATCGCTCGCAGATATACCGCAAGCCATTGTCTTTGTGGATACAATAACTCAGGATGGACTACAGCTCGAGCGATATCTTGACAGTCTCCTCGACAGATGCTTGCCGCATGACGAGGCTAGGAAGGTCGCCGTCCGTCAATACAACTCCATATTGACTCAGGCGGAGCGCACGCAGTGGGTCGAAGATTTCAACAATGGAACCATACGTATCGGCATCGTCACAGAGAGCTTCACGTACGGCCTTGACCTCGACTTGTCTACTGCGATCTCCCTCGGGCTCGTCAAGGACAAGAGTGTCCTCAAGCAGCGGCGTGGGCGTGTCGGCCGTCGAGGCCCCGGGAAGTTCATCCTATACTCCCCACGCTGGGTCTCGACTGCTGATGATGCATCGCCACTCACGACTGCTAAGGCAAAGGAGGACTTCGAGAGGCGACGCCAGATGGACCCTGACATATTGGCGTACTGCAATCCCACTACAGCGCGCTGTTCCCGAGCCGTCGATCTAGAAATCTACGGCGATACCTGGCCACCTGACAAGCCGTGGTCGGAGTGCTTATGCGAGACTCACCAGCCTGGCGACAACGCTGCTCACAATGCGCTTGTTCAGCAGTGGCTTGACTTGCTTCAGAATGATGAGCCCCAGCGCGCGACTGTCCGTTCCGATGGCACGTACAAGCCTATCAAGTCGTCCCTGCTCAAGCAGAAGCTCGTTGAACTAATCACCAGCTGGCGCTTGACGACCTGGTACAAGATCTCACCCGAGTCGCAACTACCGGCCCCTTTCTTCCTCCCCACGTCGATAATCCAAAAACTCGTCGATAAGGCGCACGTCTGTGGCGCGGATTATGACGCCTTCGCAACCATTGCTTCGGACTGGCGATACTTGCCTCAGTACGGACGGCTGCTCTTCGATTTTCTTCATCATGCAATGGAGCAAATCGACGAGTTGTGGTCAGAGGTTGTCAACAGTGCGGCATTTCAGGAGGTGGAGGAAATAGACTCCGAGTCCGACTCGTCGAGCTCAGGTCACTCCGGATCCTCGCAACCATTGTCAATACCACGGACAGACTCATCGGTGTCCTCATCCGACTCTAGCCTCGTCTCCACCGCGTCCACCACCTCGCCTCCACCCTCTCCTTTGACTACACCTTTGGACCCCCGTCCAGACGCCCGCTTGCCCCTCGCTCCCATCCAGCCTCCCGGACACTTGCCCATGCGACTCAGCGATAGGAGCACATCATCACAGGAGAACGACGTACCTCGTACCTTCCTCCCCTCCCGCACCTCTTCAAAGCGCCGCTCGCCGTCCAGAAGTCCGTCGACAGCGCAGAAGAAACGGAGGATCCAAAAGAAATAGCCTCGCTGCATTCCAAACGTTGGTGAGTACCGCAAATTGTGTATGAAGTCGCGCTCACCATGCGCGAGAAGAACGAACCCTATCCACTGTACTAGCGCGCTGTACGTTCGATGAAAGTATCGAATTGTCCGTTGAAGAGAATATCGAAGCCAGCCGAGAATTCATCAGGAACGAGGTAAGGCTGCGTGCGCCGCGCGCAGTACTCCAAGCGATGGTTTAGGAGATAGTGGGCGCCGAGGCGGTTGATGTCTGGCGCCTTGTTGGGGGCTGCATGTCGCGTACCGGAGCGCTTGACGCTAATGGTCTCCGCGACGATCTGTCGCAGGGCTTTCAGCCCATTGATGTTGAGCGCTATCGCCTCCGCAATATGCGCGTCGCCGAAGTCGTGCGCTTTCTCAGTGAACATATGCTTGATCTCCTTGTTGAAGTGCTCCTGCAGAAAATCGAGCTCCTGGAAGTGACCGGGGCGTCCGGTGGGGTTGACAACGTAGTTGTTCATGATGGCGACCCTCAACTCGGGCGGGAACTCGCAAATAAAGTTGCATGCCATTTCTAGCATCTCGTTTGCGTATTTCGTCGCCCCCGCTCCCCAGAATGAGAAGGTGAGGAACTGGGCCAGGCAGCGTCAGCAAGAGATCACAGTAAAGTAGATGAACTCACGTCAAGGGCGCAAAATACGTGCCCCATATCCCCCTGGCTAATGCCGTCGCAGATGAGCAAGTACCATCCTGTTGTTCGCATGAAATGACAGTCATTTTGAAGAGACTGGTCGCCTTTGCACTCGAGCGAGGGATTGGTCGCTCTTGCCTTCTTACGCCCTCGATTGGACTTGGGAGCTTCGGCTAGAAGCGGTCAGGGAACTCGACATAATTGTCCTGTAATGAGTGCCGTACATGTCGCGCTTGTTGACGTTGCTGGAAGCGTGTATGTGCTACACGGCTTCCCCCACTTCACCTCGGGTCTTGGCAGCTCTCCCGAGGCGAACTCGCTCGCACGAGGGGAGCAGAATCGGTCGTATATCGTCTCCGCCATGTCCAAGAGGCCATCGAAGGTGCAGGTCGCTAAGAGTCCTCCCTTCGCGAACGCTTGCTCGAGTACATCGAGTAGCTTCGAGTCGGGGTTTTCGGGAACATCGTACTTCTCCTGGATGAGTAGGCTTCGGTGTAGATCAGCAAGCTGCTTGTCATGCAACACGAGAAGGTCTCACCGGAGTGCATGGCAAACCATAGCTTCGAACTTGTCTTCCAGTATATGATGGCCTGGATAGAAGTCGCAGCGCTCGTGATTAAACTTGCCACGCCCGAGAACGGCGACATCGCAAGCCAATCCGTCTGCACCCTTGACGGCTGCCCACCAGTGCATGCTCATAATCGACTTCTGCCAGCACCACTTTAGATGAAAGAGCTGAGCAAGTGCTAGAATAAAAGCGCGGCTGCGTGCGCCAGGTGCCTTCGCGCAGACCTCCTTGAGCTTCCGTGCACGGTCGACGCTCAGGAGATCGCCACAGAAAAAGAGAAGCCGTGAATCGAGATCGTTAGGGTCGATTCCGAGCTGCTCCTCGACGAGATCGCTGATCACGCTAGCAATGCCGGGTACCGTGCTCTCGTCCTTGTTACTGGTTCGCATTGGGTAGATTTCGCTCTTGCGTACCTTCAGAGGGTGTACGCGAAGGTGGTTCTCGTTGTGAGCATCTAGAGCGGAGCGAAAACGTGTCGCCAAGGCCGGTACGTGCTTCAGCAGCGACTTCAATATGACACCGCATACGAGTTTGCGCATGAGAGCGGTGTCGAGGCGCTCCTCGAGGTCGGCTACGACCAAGTCCTTGCGAGAGCGCGTAGCTTCGGCGCTGTGTTGTCCCAGGAGGTGTTGGTCGAGAGCGCCATCGGGAACGTCCTCGAGTTTGATGAGGGTTGCCGCGGTACCGTTCAGCATCTGATCGTGTTTAAGAAGCGAAGAATCCCAGGAGCGCTGCAATTTGTTGATATTGTCGATCAAGACCAAGAAATCGATGCCGTCCATCTTGATTGCTTGACCGAAGCGTAGGAGCGTGTTGGCGGCGTCCTTGCCGAGCGCGTGTAAGTGTCGCAGCGATGTGCTATAGCTGGTCGAGAGGGCGACGCGGGAGGTAAGCGAGAGGATCTCGCGATTGGCGTTACACGAATAGAGGAAAATGCCGACCATGCGCTGGAAATTGTTCACCAGCGCATGTCTGCTGTTGAGAAGCATGAGCGTTGCAATTGTTGATATCTGAAGAAATGAATCAGAAATCAGTAGCGCATCTGAAGATCACCTACCAGCCACGGGTCACGCTTGATCTTGAGCTGATCACCTCCCGCTCCCTTGTCGACGTGTTTGTCAAGCTTCTTGACTATCGATTTGTTTACAGCAAGTGTCGATATCACAGCGAAGACGGTTGGCGCAATGCGCGAGATGACGTCCTGCGCTAAGCGAACGTCGAAAGACAGGAGCTCTTTCCAGTCAGGAGCCGTGCCGTCCGACCTGAAGATTGTGAGTTCGCAAAGTCTGTTTGCCTCCACTCGGATCCGCTTCATCACTATCTCGAGCGCCCATGCGTCAAGGGCATTACGCGTAGAGTTTTGAGGCTCTTGGGGGATGGCGGAGAGGCGTGCCAAAGGTGGTAGCGCGTAGCGAGGGAGTCCTAGGTGTGGTTTCTCCTCGCAGCCATTGTTCCATCGCTGAGACTGGCGGTGCGAGTAGATTTGCCGAATAATCGCTTCTGGATGCTCGCGAGGACGTGTGCTTTTCGCGCAGAGAAAGTGCGAGACTTGCTTCGTGACGGAGACGTCTTGATAGACCTTGTCCTCGAAGATGTCTGCGAGGAACCCGCCGAGTCCCTCGAAGCCAGCGATGCGTAGAAAATTCAGCGTAACGCGTAGTTTCTCCTCCTTAGAAGCGGAGGGAGGCCATCTCAGTTGACGGAGAGTCGGTCGAGCATTCTTGTCGTTCCCAAAGTCATCCTCGTCGCCGGTTTCTTTGTCTTCATCGTCTAAGTCAAGGCCTCGAAACAAGCCACACTGAGCGAGCTCGAGAGCCAACTGTTCCTCCATAGTAAGCGGTGCGGGTACAGAATGAGGCGGCGGCAGAGGCGGAGGTGGTGGTGGCGGCGGCGGTAGCGGCGCTGTCCAGCGAGCAGGGAACGGGGGATAATATAGTGGAGGCGGTGTGTAAGCGAAGGGCGGAAGAAGAGGCGGTGGTCCCATATATGCTGGGTATGGTGGCATAGCAGGCGGCGTAGCGACAGGGTAAGCATAGCCAGGGTGTTGCCAAGCGCTTGGAGGCGAGGCGGGTGGTACTGGCGGATACCTCGGCGGACGATACTGCTCGCCTGACCGGTATAAACCGTGTGAGTCTCGGAGGCATCAGGTGAATAAAATTGACTTGATCACCATATTCAGTCTGCTCGGCACGGGGCACATGTTGTGACTGAAAGTTTTGCGGCATATCGTGCGGATGAGGGTACAATTGACTACTATACGGCGTCGACATGACGGTTGTCCATAACTCGCACAAGGCCTGCCCGAAGGGGAAGTCGCGTCACCCGGTAAACGCCGGCCGCGCTCGGCAAACCAAGCTTTCAAACTCCGATGTCATCCCACTACCCTCCGGTACGGTAGTTCCAGACTCCAGTATGGAGGCTGGTTAACGAGACTAGAATTTTCCTCCTTTCAGCGCGTTTGCTGGCAATGACGCCGGGTCTGGTGGTGCTGATGTCCGCGCTGCGGGCTTGCCTTGCACAGTCCGGCCAGCTTCCAGAAGGATTTGGAATGTAGAGCTCGTCGCGTGGGCGGGTGGGCTCGGCGGTGCCTAACGGGCAATATTGGATGGGGAAAGGCAGTGGTCGAAAGATGCGGAGGTCGAGGAGTGACTCAAGACTGCAGAGTCGGGCCCGTATGCAGAGTGGTCGCGGGAGGGGGGGATGTTTTGACGGGCGAACGCAGGAACATTGACGCGCGGGGATGTATGGTATCAATGTTACTGCACCATTGTGTGCAATTAGTTCGTGCAGGAGAGGACACGCGACAACGGTACTATGGCCGATCTACCCTTGACGAAGCGGCCCTTCCATTCTGATAATTGCTCGGAACACTTGGTCCCGCCGGCGCACGATTTCGAAGTACATCTCGCGCACTTTGCATCGCCGGCGTCGAAGAGAGCATCCGGATCCGCACTCAGCGCAAAGTAGCCGCCCTTTTCCTCCAACTTCTTATCGACAGCGAAGACGACTTCAGGCCAGTACATACATGTCTTTCCGCCGTCACCGTGACGGTCATTGAAGCGTATGCTGGCACATCGAAATGCAGCGATAAACGCTTCTCGGTAGGCAACCTATCCAAGCCGTCAGTCACAACAACATGCGTACGAGCCGCAGAGGCATACCCAGGCGGAGAATATGGGCAAGGATAGCGCCTGTCGAGCCGTTTCTACCTCTTCTCTCAGAGAGAAGGGAGCTGCGAGATCGAGGAGGTCGCGATGATCATGGCGGAACGCAAAGTCGAGTATCTCGAGTGGATGATCCTTGTACAGCGCTCTACGTTATGGTCAGCCATAGCAGACGTGGAGGCTTCGATGGAGGGGCCTACGATAATCGGATGATGGCGCGACACAAGGTTCTAGCTGCCGCTACATGATACTTTTCCGCCGCCTCCGCGACAGCTGCAAACTTCGAGAACGGTATATCTACGAGAGACGGGTGCATGTTGGGATAGACAAATCCAAATAGCATTTCCAGCGTCGCTGCATCCTCTGGAAGCTGGACTTCTTCTCCGGGTACGGCGTGAAAGTCTTCGGCCAGCGGACCATCCGTTGTGTACCTCAGATTGCAAGGGTGGACGTTGAACAAGGTACCATCTGTGGAGCGAAAGACGATAACGTCCGCGTCGCTAAAGGCGACTTGGTGATCGCATCGATATGTATGATAAGTCTTGAACTAAAACTACGAGGCAAGAGGGACGTACATCGTGCAGACTGGATGTCGGTATCATCTTCTGGAAACTCAGATAATGAAGCGAGACCGTCTTCAGACATGGTAGTAGGCGCAGAGACGGCGGTTTGGCGTTTCCGTAAGCCAATCGATAGGGCGGACGTTGAGCGCCGTCTTCGATAGGCGCTAAGTCGGGCTCAGGGAAGAGACAGAAATCAGGAGGCTAGAGCCAGTCAGGATGCATTAAAAGAGGCTCATGACGCCCGCTAAGAGCTTCGATTTCCGAGTATGGGTCCCAAGCGCGTCATTCCAACGAAGTGGGTCCTTGTTGACTCGAGCGAGCAAGGTTGGACCCAAAGGTTCCATACAGCAGAGACATAGAGTTTCTACAGCGACACTGCACAGATAGAAGTTAAGAAGCGTCCGAGCCGAAGGCGGTCAATGTGAGAGTTCAAGTCAAGAACAATGATTCCCGAAAGGGGGAACTCGGAACTATGCAGGTCCTCGGCAAACGCCGAACGCGCGCAAGCACGAGACGGCGACTTGCTGGCTCGCCCGCCTACCGTTCACATACTCCTGAAGTCATGCTCTCCTGAAATCTGCGCCTCATCTGATGATCGAAGCATGTATCAGCGCTTTGTGAACGACAGTCGCTGCTTGAGGGTTTACCGAATCTCATCTTTCGGCCGACATTCATCTCATCCCCCTTGCGCAATGGCACTATATGCGAGCTTCCTCTGAGGCTCCCGTTAGTGGAAAGAGATACAGCGGGGTTTCAGTGAATTACGCTTCCTGTATCACAAATTCTAACCGTCATCACATGCATACACTCGTCAGATATTAATTAAGGGAAAGCAGGGTACCGCGCCTCCAAGATCGACGCGGACTCCACGACGCAGGCGAGTGCATAGACAGGCCTCTTCGTTCAACACGCAGCGTTGACTGCCTGCGAGACTATCACACACCAGGTATGTAGCTGGACGCGAAGCTCGTCGTCCAGAACACTCTCCAGGATCCCCCGACTCGCCCACTTATCCGGATGGAACTGCAGCCTGACCTTCCGGAGAAGATCCTGATACTCCGCCGGCCTCAAAATCTGCTTTACACCCTGTAGGAAGTGCTCGACGTCCTCCCACGACGTACTTCCCTGAACGCCTCGGCCATCGTCGCCTACAAGCCGACTCGGATGCACCACCGCTGGCCAGGGCACGCACCCGACGACGAGAGGGTTGGCGCCGATGGAGAACCGCGCGCGGTCGAAATTCTCGCTGATGACGCGATAGCGGTCGAGGGCGTGCTGGACGCTGAGGAAGAAGCCATTGCGGGCGGGCCATCGAGCGTCTCGCCTCGCGCAGCGGGCGGCTTGTCGAGTTGCAGTCGCGCGGAGAACTGCCATCCTGTCGAGGTGGGATGGATCCCCCACCGTCGCCCTCGCCGTCTTGCCCATCGCTCTATGATGCTTGAGGGTTCTCTTTCCCTCCTCCGTGTTGCCACATAGGTGGTGACTTCGTTCGGCGACGCGCACGCCCGTCGTACGCCCTCCCTCCTTCTTTGGCGTGCCGCGCTCCCGTGCGAACGACTCTGCCGGCGCGCGTCTTCCCCCCTCGGCGCGGCGCTCCTCACGCTCCTTCCGATTCCGTCTGCTGCGAGGAGACTCGCCGGACATGATTCTGCAAGAATAAGTGACCGATAAAGTGCGGAAATTATGGCGATGGCAAGAGAGGCAGGCAAGCGACACTACGAACCTGCAGCGAGGACATACACTTATAGAACCATGATTACTTAGCTGGTCCATGCGCTCCGTGAAGCAGCTGATGGACCTTGCAGGGACCGACCATTGTACCGAATTTCGCTCACAATAAGCGCTGGGAGTCCTTACGATAGGCCGGTCCGTGGTAATAGGGCAGAGACTGCTTCCATTGTTGCGCACCTCTACCGCCTATTCACCGGGGGTCGATGCGGAAGTGCGCTTCTTTCAGCGCTGCGACCGATGTCACTGCAGAAGCACGCGCCTGTGCATTGTCCCCCTCAGTCAATGGGAGTATTTCCGGTCTTGATAAATATAAAAGAGCGTGGGATTGACGGGTTAAAAGAAGCTAGTTACGGATGAAATTTCGAGAGACGGAAGGTAAAGAACGAGGAGGGCGAGAGCCGTGCAGGAGAACATCAGGAAAAGTGTATGGTGGTGATTTACGCAAATGCTGCGCGAAAAGCATGATTTGCAGTTATAACCGGCCTTGTTGCAGATCATCTGGATTACCTCTGCACCCCTTTCAAAGCGAGTAAATTTGCACAATATTACCGCAAATCATTGGGACTTTGACGAGCACTCGCAAAATGTGAATTCTGGAAGCATATAAAGACAACGCGATAGTCTTGGTTTCTGTCAGATAACACACAATGTAATCATGGACAATATAAATGGAAATTCTACAGATTACATGATAATTCTACATAGGGACGCTACGATGCACACGGTAGTAGCACGGCCAGGTGCAACTTTGTGTCAGCCATGAGAGGGTGGGCAGGATTAGTTATTACAACGACCTACCACTTAGACCAGAGGGTTGCGCGCCTCGCCCAGCACAACCCTCACTCGCGGCACGTACTCATCAGTCGTACGCCCGCGGCACGCGCTCGTCAGCCGTGCACCCAGGGCGCGCGCACGCGCACGCAGGCGGCGTCAAGGACTGAGGGGGGATACGGCGGGGGCGCAGGCGGTAGGGACGCGGGAGGCAGGGGATGCGTCGGAGACGCAAAGTGGGGGACGCGGGTGTCTTCGACAAGAGTCGGAGCCATCTAGAGGCGACGTCAGCAAGTACAACCCAAGACGAAGGAACTACGCACCCGTCAATGCTCAGTGTGACGAGAGTCAAGTATAAGCCCAGTCGCCTGGGAAAAAGATAAGCAAAGAGCAGATGCGCACTTGTGCACGTCCTGGCGCAGCGATAGGCGGACGTACTCGAAGCACGCGAGCCGAAGGCGCGCATCTCGCCGTTGCTCGCCTGCCAACCTAAGGGCAGGTTGGTGCAGGGCGTTGGGTATGGTATTGAGGATACGCTGCCGCATCTGCAGAACGCGCGGCGGGCAGCAGGGAGAACATGATGGCTGAGAGCAAGATCGAAAATGATCGGAATGTGCCACGTCAGCGCTTGTATACGTCATTCGGATCTTCCCGAATATGTGGCGCTATCGCGGGACTTTGAAGTGGTGCGTATCTCTTCGTCCCCGTCGTATTGCTCTATACGAGGAAAGCAGATCGACTGAAGTATATGCGCGTAGGAAGTAAGAGGGGCGTGAGCACGGTTCGGTGATATATACCAACTCCCGCGCTGGTCAACCTTGCTCCCCGTCTCCCTCGTGCTCTATCGAGCACACTGTGATTCGGCCTTCTCCCTATGTATGCCTTCTCGATGTGACGATCACATTGCTCCGGGGGCGCCCTGCTGATGCGCGTGCCCTCACAGCATGCGGCGCTTGCCTCTCGTCCAGCCGCCTACCACCCTCAGCCCGCCGCTTATCTTCCTCGCTCCGCCGCCTTCTCAGTCCGCCGCCTAGCCCTAAGCGCCATCCCCGCCCCCGCAGCCGCGGCGCTAACCCATTCGGGAATTCTACCTGCAGACAACATTGCCGCACTGCGGGACCCACGACCTCTCCCCGCAGGATATCGACGCGTCTCCGTCTGCGCGAACGCGCCAGGACGCGCCTCTCTCCGTCACCTGGGGGGATAGCGATGAGTGCGGGAAAGGTGCTGTATGTGCACTATGTGGGCCTTCCACTTCAGCTTCTCCCTCCCTCGTCCAGCTTCGCAATTCCGTCACATCATCTCCCACTGTGCATCAATATGGTCCTTATTGTGGCTACAAAAGCTACAAATATGATTTGAAGTCCGCAAATTCCAGATAAGTTTCGAGCGGGTCACCCAATTATCACTGATTTACGCTTTGTGTCGAAATTTATCAAGATTTGTAGTCCTTGCCGTCGATATTCGATGATTTGCGTAGATAACCTATATACGTTTTTCCTGATGAATATGTACAAAGCAGAGCGACAGCGAGGCGCTATAGACTCTAAAGCTGGGCTATGATGCGACGCGAGGGCTTGAGACGATAGCGCGGAGCAGATAGCAGATTGACAGCGCATGCTAGCAATACAATAAGTAGTGAGTGAGTTGAGAGAATAAGTTAGCGCGTGAGAGATGGAGGAAAACGGCTATGATACAGAGTGATGATTGAGTGGGGAACCCAAGAGAGGGAGGAAAGGGAAAGAGAGTGGCTGAATGAATGGTGTCTATAGTCTGCAAGACTGTCAGTCAGAGGTACGTGAGAAGCACGACCATGAGAACATACCGAAGGGGTGTATCCACGGTTGGAAAGGTCTAAGGGTATGAAGAAAGGGTCGAAACGTGCGAGGAAGGAAGCTAGAGAGCGAGCCGTGAAGCCAGAAGCAGGCGAAGGGACCGGGACGAGAGCAAAGCAGACGCAACACCCAGACCGGAAGACGAGATCATGCGAGCAAAAGACGAGATCACGCAAGCAAAGGGCGAGATTACGCGAGCGAAGGGCGAGCATCACAACCACCACGCCGACAATCAGTCGTCGGATGGCACCACCGCGCCAGAGATGCGGTCCGCGAGCTTACGCTCACCGGCCAGCCGGTCCTTGAGAGGTACGGCCAGACGGTCCAAAAGACTTCGCCCCGCTGCTGTCGAGGGCGAGGACTGCGGGTACGCCTTCGAAGGCGAGAACTGCGGGTACGCCTTCGAAGGCGAGAACTGCGGGTACGCCTTCGAGGGCGAGGACTGCGGGTACGGCTGGAACGCGCGCTGCCCGCGCGCCGAGAGCTGAGGGGCCTTCAGCGGCGTGTACGGTGATGACTTCGACGAGTGCGGTGTGTGTGGCGTGTACGGCTTCCGCGGCGTCAGAGGGACGCCGTTCGGATTGTTCATGCCCTTCTCAGGTGTGAGCGGGATCGTGTTCGCATCATTATCATTGCGCCGCCTGTTGCGCGCGCGGCGCTTGGGAGTCCGTGCCGTCGAGATGCGTTCGAGCAGTGAAGGGGTCGCTGGCGTTGTCGCGAGGTTGTCGGCGGTCATGAACCTGTCGGTGGTCGCGAAATTTTCGGTGGTCGTGAAGTCCTGGGTAGGAGTAAAGCCCTCGGGGGTCATTAAATCGTCGGTAGCCATGAAGTGATTCATAAAGCCATCGGTGACGATGAATCCGCTGGGAGCTATGAATCCGCCGGGAGGTTTGAACCCGTTGCCAGTCATGTACTCGTCGGCAGCTTCGTAGTCTTCAATATCCGTAAAATTCAGAGCACGCCCGTTGCGCCGGATGGGAGTCTGCGGAACGTCGGCAGGCAGGTACGGATCCCGAGCCGGGGAGTACAGAGCCCGAGTCGGTGAGTACAGAGCGCGAGTCGGCGAGTACAGAGCCCGAGTCGGTGAGTATGCAGCCTTAGTTGGCGACGAAAACGGAGCTTTAGTCGGCGACGAGAACGGAGAACTGGTTGGTGACGAGATCATATCCCTAGTCTCCGAGCAGGGTGCCTTGGTCGGCGACGAGAACGGTGCCCGAGCTGGCGCACGAGAGGGCGTCGGCGGGAAGTCGTCTTCCATCGCGTGGTCGAAGCGCTTCGAAGTCGTCGAGTCGAAGCGCCTCGATGTCGTCGAGTCGAACCGCCTTGAAGCCGTCGAGTCAAAGCACCTCGAAGCCGTCGAGTCGAAGCGCCCCGAAGCCGTCGACTCAAAGAGCGTCGAGCTCGCCGACTCCATCTTCTGCGGAGTGACGAGGAAAGGGGCGGGGAGGATATCGACGTCGTCCTCATCGTCCTCATCTTCGACAATCTCTCCAAGCTCTACGTCGTGAGCGGCGTGCGCTCCCAGCGCCACGCCGTGAGAGGCGTACTCTCCCAGCGCCACGTCGTGAGCGGCGTGCGCTCTCAGCGCCACGTCGTGCGGAGCGAGGTCTTTAAGTACAAGACCTCTGGGTTCGGGTGATTTGAGGGGCGAGGAATAGGCTGGAAGACGAGAGCCTGACGGGGCCCGCGACGACGAGCCTGACTGGGCCCGCGAAGAGGAGCCTGACGGGGCCCGCGATGAAGAGTTTGACGGCACGCGAGAGCCCGACGGCGCACGCGAATGGGGCGTCACAGGCGAGTCCAAGGAGATGAGAACCAAGGTCGGTGACGCGGGGAATGTGTCTTCTTCCGCAGGGTGTAGGTCGCCTTCTTCCGCAGGATGCAAGTCGCCCTCTTCCGCAGGGCGTAAGTCGTCTTCTTCCTCGCCCTCAGGTCTCTCGTAGGACAGCGCTGCGCCCCACGTCTGCTGACGACGGCCCGGGTTCCAGGTTTTCGTGACCTAAAAATTCTTCAGTAACGTACAAACGACAACACAGCACACCGCGACACGCACGTTGAAATATTCGAGCATGCCCCAGTATTCCGGGCACGTCTGAACCTCCTTGCACAGTGCGTCGGCGTTGCAGTCAGCGAGGTGACTCAGCGCCTCCGCGACCCCCCTCGATACCCAGAGCTCCTTCCCTCCATACACGTAGGGCTCGCATTCCCATGCCTGCACGCCAATATGATACACATTCACCGGCAGGCTGATCACGAACTCCATCTCCCGACCCAAATTATGCACCGGCACATTCGCCCAAGGCGGCCAGCGATCGCATGCGCCGCCCGCCGGCCGCGCGGGAATGAGCCACCGTCGTATAGGATCGGCGATCTCGCGCATGTCGTCGCAGCCGCCGAACGTGGCGAAGAGGAGGGCGATGCAGAAGCGCTCGCCGGCCTGGGAGACGCCGCTGTCGACGACGAGCGCGGGGCGGGCGCCCTTGTCGTAGCGCAGCAGAGGCGCCTCGCCCAATGTCTGGCCGATGATGTCGAGCATGGTGGCGAGGGGCTGGTAGACGGAGGTGGCGAGGGCGATGACGGTGCCCGGGGTGTGGTCGGGGCGTTGGATGTGGGCAGGGTGGCCACCGCCAGCGGTGGCCTGAGTAGCCAGTGCCGTCTCGGCTGACAACGACGGCGCCGAAGGCTCGACCAGCGAGCGCGTTATTTCTTGAGCTCTGTCCATTGTGTGTCGGGTGCGCCGGTGATGGAAGACCAAGACAGAGTAAGGGAGAGCGAGGGGCAGGATGCGGCGAGAGGAGGGTGGTGGTGGGGTGTCAAGAGAGGCGGAATGCGGACGCGCGCAAGGTATAGCCCCGGCCAAACGCGCCGCGGACCCGGACGCGACGCAACCTTCACGTGATCGAGACAAAGGTTGCCAAAAGCGGCATTCGCCGGTCGCGCAGCAGCACTCAAAGTCCGACGCGTCACCGACATCTTCACATCTTTGAGAAATGTGAGTTGGGTGCGTACCCTGGCGATAGATGTGCACGCCGATGATGAGACTGCAAAGCGCGGGCGCCGCCGAAGAAACATACGCACCGGTTGCGAGTATGGACGACAGGTGCTTCTTCCAGCCGTTCCTTGTCAAAGAGCATACTGATTTGTCGGGAATGAGCACCGGCGAGAGAGGTCGGAGCCTTTGAGAAATGAAGAGGCGCGAGGCAGAACGACCCAATCCGAGTCAGGGCCTGGGGGTTGCGCAGCAGTCACGCCCTCTACCTCTAGCGAGCCGCGAGCTTGACCGCGTGCAGCTGCTCGTCGCCGCCTGCACCCTCGTCGCATGCAGTTCCGTCGTCAGATCTCTGTTCCGTGATGCGTCTGCTAGTTGCCGGTGGAACTGAGCTTCTAACAGCACAAGACCGTTCGCCGGCTCATTGCTTGAGAGGGAAGCCCGGGCTTCATGTGTTAGCTGAGGCTATATCCGCGGGACGCGGTCGAAGGGTAAATACCAACGAACGCGGGGAGGTGAGGTCAGAGAACATGAGGAGGTATACGATGGACATGAGAGCGCTGTGATGACTTCGTAACATCGACATATCAGGGGAGAGCAGACGAAAGAGCGGATAGAGCACGTGAGGGGAAGTAGAAGGCGCACTCACTGATTTGCACGCACGTCCTCGATTCGAGCGGGGAAGGCCAGGCGTTTAGTAGAAAGTCACAAAAACACGCTCGTGACCCACCCAGTAGTGCATAGAGTAGATGTCGCTGCCGGTGCCAAGCATCAGGATTGCGCTGTCGATTGCCAGCTTCAAGATTGCGCTGTCAATGTCAAGCAGTGAGATGTCGCGCCGTCAAGTCATATCATCTGCCGCCAAGTCCTCGAAAGAGCGCTCTGAGATACATCGAGTCCGACCTAGCGTAAGATTCGTTAAAAGCAACAGCGTCTGCGAGAGGGCGCTTCGCGTCGCACGTTGCCAGGGCCCTCCGAGGTACATCTAGTCGGAGAGCAGCTAGTCTCCCGCAGCCGCAGGCAGCTGTTGAAAGAGACTGGCGGCACAGCGAGCGACGAGACCAGCGGGTCACAGCGAGCGACGAGGCTTTCGCGGCGTCGGGAGAAAGGACGCGCGCCCGACACGGGCCGGCGCCAGACAGCACGTGCGCTGACGCCCACATAGATAAACACGCGCAAACATCCATCGCGCGCAGACAGCCATCACGCGCGGACAGCCATCGCCCACAGAGATAAGCACGCGCAGACATCGATCGCGCCGCAAGGTAATTTTCTTCGCTCCGCCCACGGAGGGTTCGTAGTTCTCAGGTGCACGCTCCGCGATGCCTTCCAGGCAAGAGGATACATCGCCCGACGACTGAGTGTATCCCTCGCTCAACAATTGTATGTATCCCTCGCTCAACGATTGATTATATCCCTCGCTCAACGATCGAATGTATCCCTCGCTCAACGATCGAATGTATCCCTCGCTCAACGATCGTATCCATCCCTCGCCCTTGCTTCCGCCGAGACTGCACGCATCAGACGTCCGCGATTTTGACGGGCGGCAAGTTATATATCGTCAAACGCACTGAGTACTCTGGACACGTTGGACGCACTGAGTACTATGGACACGTTAGACGCACTGAGTGCTATAGACACGCTAGACGCACTGAACGCTACAGACACGTGAGACGCGGCCAGCGGGAGAACATAGTCAGAGGCGTCGAGGGAGTGGATAGTCAGAGATGTCGGGCGGAAGAAAACCGCCAGACGTGCTAGACGCCGACAGATGCCCTCAGATGATCGGCGAATTCCAGCAGCGGGAAATGAGGATCGAAACCCAGCTGTGGGAGGGGAGGAACGAGATCCACCTGCGGGGGAGGCGGAGCAGAATTCAGCTGCAGGAAAGGAGGAGCAAGATCCAGCAGCTGGAAACAAAAGTCTGACGCGGGAGATTAAAAGCTGACGCGTCGGACGTGTTCGCATGGCGATGCCGACAGATGATGATGGGCGGCGTCAAAACTGAACAGAGGCGATATCGAGGATCAAGGGGAGACCTCGAGATCAATGAGAGATATCGAGATCGAGCGCCCCTCGTCGTCAAATGGGAGCGGCTGGATGGACATCGGACAGCGGCTGAGTAGACGTCGAACGGCGGCTGAATAGACACTGGGAAGAGCGATGAGAATGTCCGCGCGTGTCGGTGAGGAGCAGAGGGATACTTCCTAGACATCGAAGGTGGTGAAGGCGTAAGAAGGTGGCGAAGATGCTGAAGGCGTAAGAAGGTGTCTCTGCAGGTCGCGTACGGCGGCATCGAAGCGACCAACCAGAGCTCCCAGCCAGCGACATGAAATCACCCAACCAGCGGCATCGCGCGGGGGAGAACGGTTGCGCGGGGATGAGGTGAGGTTGCAGAGTTAGACGCGTCAGCTGGCAGCATCGAGCGCGGCGCGACGTCCCAGGCTGTCGCGTCCAGCGATACAGTGCCCTTCCAGACATGGTGTTACCGTGACATTGCCCTTCCAGACACGGCGCAACAGGGCCCTTCAAGACATGGTATAACAGTGCCCTTCCAGACATGGCGTGCCCTTCCAGACATGGCGACCGAGACCTCTCCTTGGCGACGGCTGCAGTCAGAGGCCGGATATGCGCGTCCCCTGGGACTCGTCGAGTGCGCATCCTTTGCTCAGCGGGTACGCATACTCTCCTCGCCGAATACCGCACCCCTGCGCTTCCCCTAACACCCCGGCGCCACCACAATTATGCAACTCTCTGTGACTCACCACAATCATGGACCACGAGTCAACGCCACCGCATTCCTCGACGCGTCATCGTGTCGGCCTCCTCTCTTGTGTTCTTGTGAGTTTGTTCAGTCATTCAGTCGCAATTACAGTCTTTTCAATCCTCTCCCCTTCATGCAGGGTAGGGAACCTCTCACCGTCATGCGGCGTAGGGATTCTCTCCCCGTCATGCAGCGTACGGATCAGCTCACCTTGCGCAGGAGAGGTCTTGTCAATGTTCATGGAGATACTAACCGGCTGCGCGCCACCATTCTCTCTGCGTGGGTCCGACAGCGTCAGTTTCGGACGCGTTATGCTGCTTCGCGTGCGTTATCCCTTCAACACGCAGCTACAACGCCGCCTCCGCGCCTCCTCGGTGCGTCACGACAGACGCGTTCCTGACCATAAATTGCCGTCACCATGGACATGAAGGCACCGCGGCGCTCGTAGATCCGGCATGGTGAAGATGCTCATGGAGGCAGCATGGTGAAGATAATCGTGAAGGCGGAATAGTGGGCAGATGAAAGGGCAATGAACTCGGTGGCAGCGATCTTGAAAGAACGAGGCAGGACGGCAGCTATCATCTTGCATGGCAGGGACTCTGATTCTGAAAGGGAGCAGCAGACGATTGACAGCAGCCAGCGACAGCAGCAGCCAACCTGAGCAAGCCGGCCCGACTCCGATACTTCCACCTTATCGGCATTCGCCGATGACGCGTGCGTCATTTCCGCCGAGCGCGCGCTATCGTCGTCTTCCGCGACCCATTTGGTGCTTGGTGGGTCTTGGGCTCTCCCTGGCTCTTCTAGCTTTCCTGCTCAGCCTTGTACATATCTTCTCCCTCTCCCTACCTCTCAAGATGAACACGACCCAAGAAAACACACCCACAAATAAGCGAAATTCCCCGCCCCGCCCGCCAGGCACCTGCTGCCGCCGATCAGGTCCGCACTCAGGGCGGAACTTTCGAAGCGTTGGTTGCGTGTCCGATGGCTGTCTCTCCCCCCCTGACTGACGCCGCCTTGTCGCCCCCGCCGGGCTCGGCACAGCGAGCGGTCTGCCCCCACCCTGCGTTCTCGGGCCCATGTCGCAGTCCTGTGTCGGACGGACGGACTACTGAATACACTGCGCACCCGGTCCTCGCCCCCTGCGTGCTTCCGGAACCCGCGGCCCATATACGCAGCCGCCCTGGACCTGACAAGACAGGGCGGAGTGAATGGGCGGACAGGTCCCGGTGACGGCGACGGCGACAGGGCCGGAACGACGTGCCGCATAAAGGCCCGCGCAAGGGGCGGGGCTGTGCGTCGTATATAAGGCGCCGCGCGCCGATGCGACCGCCCTTTCTGCCCCGCCGACGTTGATTGAGGTTGCTCGCTGGCAGATAACGTCCCGCCGCCGCCTCCTTGTGCTGCATACGTGTACCGCCTGTGTCCTTGACTCGATCAGCCACTCGACCATCGCATACTCGACTCCCTCACCTCGATCTCCCGCCGCTGCGTCATTGACTGACGCCGGACCTCAAGACCATCACCCTCACCACCCACCTACCATCCCACCATGCGCCTCGACCACATCCTTGCCCTCGCGGCCGCGCTGCTCGCGTCTGCTGCTGTCGGCTCACCAGTGGTGAGTTTGGGTTTCTTCTTTGTTCGCGTTGCTAGCCCTTCTTTTGTTCCTCCTCTTTCGCCCGTCCATCAGCTCCTGCCCCCATCTTTACACCCCCTTGTCCTCCTTCCCCCCATTTCTCTCCCCTCCTCCTCCTCGCTGCCTTAGTCCGCTCTCCACACGATCGTCTCCCTCTCTCCATGCGAACGTCTCCTACCGATGCCAATACTCACACACCCCTCCCAGCCCGCCCCCGAAGCAGCGCCCGCCGCCGACGTAGATGCGCGCGGGTTTCGCACGAACGATTGGCGCCGAGCACCCGAGGAGGAAGCTCGTGGGTTCCGCACCAACGACTGGCGCCGCGAGCCCGGGTTCCGGACGAATGATTGGCGCCGCGACCCGCAGGTGAAGAGCCCGTCGTGGAAGCGGGCGCCGGAGGAGGAGGCGCGGGGGTTCAGGACGAACGATTGGAAGCGCGAAGCTGGGTTCCGCACCAACGACTGGAAGCGCGAGGAGGACATCGACGAGAGGGGCTTCAGGACAAACGATTGGAAGAGGGCGGCGGATGTCGAGGCACGCGCAGAGGCCGTTGAGGCCCGGGAGGCGCACGTTGAGGAGCGCCAGTACCGCACGAACGACTGGAAACGCGACGAGGCTCGCGGCTTCAGGACGAACGACTGGAGGCGCGAGCCCGGGTTCCGCGCCAACGACTGGAAGCGTGAGCCCGGGTTCAGGACGAACGACTGGCGCCGATCACCCGAGGAGGTCGTTGAGGCGCGATCACCCGAGGAGGCCGTCGAGGAGCGACAGTACCGTACGAACGACTGGCGCAGGGAGGTGGAGGCGTAGATCGTCGATCGCCGTCTTGACCTCTCCCCCTTCCGTCCCCGTCTTGACCTTTCCCTCGCCCGTCCCCGTCTTGACATATCCCCCGCCCGCCGCCTTCTCCCCCGTCGCCACCAATCCGGCCACCTTGCCAACGCCGCCCGCCTCCTCCTGGGCGCTAGTCCCACCTCCCCAACGTTGCTCGCCACCTCCTCCAATATCGCCCTCCCTACCGATCTTCCATGACCGCCCTCCCTACCGATCCTTCATGATCGTCCTCCTCACCCATCCTCCATGATCGCCCTCGGACTTCGCGCATATACGCGCCCCTCTCGCCTCGGACACCTGCTTCTCGTTTCGTTTCGTCTCGCATGCATACATTCCATCCTTGGGTTCCCTCGTACTTATGTTCGCCGCCATCGTACTCATCACGTTCGACGCCCTCGTCCCCTCGCTTGCATCTATTCCCTTGTCTGCATACATTTCCATTGTCCGCCTTTGTTCATTTATCGCCTTCCGCCCGCGATCGCGAGTAGCCTTCCTCCCGTGATTGCTTCACTCACCGCCGGCCGTGTAAGACTCGGTCGTCGTGTCCAAGTATGTTACGCTCCGCATATTCACACACAAACACCCTCCTTGTGGTCTTCTTACTGTGCTCGTGGTTTTCCTACCGTGTCGCTCTGGTCCTTACATGACCATTGCTCGTGGTTCTTATGTAAGTGATCATCTCGTCGCGCAGCTGCATGCACTCGACGCGTCGCGCAGCTGCATACCATCGTGTTGCGCAGCTCCACGCACTCGACACGCAGCTCGACGCTACTCATCCAATACTTATCCTCCCTCGTCGTTCGTGTACGGTGTAACAGTATATAAAGGCAATTGGGTTTGTTGGTTGATTAGGGTGTCGTCGTGCGGATGGAATCGTGGGGGTTAGTTCAGATTATTGCGAGCGACGCCTAAGGGACCCCCCGAGCTTGCGAGGGAGGGAAAGGCGGAGCGAGCAACACTGACTAACCCACGAGAATAGGGCTGCCTCCCTGACCAAACAAGTACAAAAAGTGGTTATCGCGGAAAGTGATGTCATAGCGTGGGCGCCAGCAGGCGCGCGACGCGCGACGCTGTCACGCGTCAGCGTGCGTGGCGTAACGCGCGCCCATAACCACCCACTCACCTCAGACACGCAGTAAAGCGCTGTAGATCACGATGACCACGGTCCCATGCCCAAGATGAGGTATGGTATCGTCACATAGTACATGCAGGGTCGCTGCAGGCAATCTCATTGGCAACGTCGATGGCTCAAATGCCAACAATGCATCGACTGCAAGCGTAATTTCAGGCACACCTCTTTCAACCCCCGCGTTCAGGGAGAGAACCGCAAAGCACCAGTTCTTCTCTCCTTCGTCCTCTCATGCTCACAGTGTGATCCAGGGTGCAGCATCTTGACTTCCACATGAGTGTACAGTGTTGCTCGCTTGGTCTCAGCGAGCAGCACGTGGCTTGCCACCAACTACAATGTTCGTCGTTCGGACGGAACCGTGGTTTGAACAGAATCGTGGGTTGGATGGTATCGCGAGGTGAGGCAGTAGCGAGCGAGCAGAGGGTGGAGATGGGACTCGGATAGTCGCGCCCGATAGGTATGCCACGTGTCCGGCGACCTCCGTCTTCCTCCTGTCACCCCGTCTTCCTCCCGTCATGACGAGCCGTTCGGCCTCCCGTCATGGAAGAGCCGTTCATCCTCCGCGCTGGATGACCCAGGCTGCTTACTGCTCGCTGTTGGGTGCTGGATGCTCTACCCTCCGTCGACGAGCTATTTGGCACACGATGCTTGGTACTCGATGCTCGATAGAAACAACGACTCGATGCTATGCTCGATAGTAGTGACGACGATATTGGCACTTGACGTCCTCGGCTTTCGGATCTTCCTGACATACGGGCCGCCTACACTCTTCCGGGTACTAGAGCCGGGTCCCAAAGCTAGCCTACGCAACTCTGATCTACGCTGGGCTTCTTTCTTGACACGATGAGCTTCGACGATGAGGTCCTTCTTCATAGGATAACCTTTACGGGTGACACAGTAATCTTCTCCAGCGACATGGGCACGTCAAGTAGGCTCGGGCGGCTTGTCCTCCGTTGCTGTGGTCCTCCCCATCATCGCTGCCTTCACCTCTAAAGTAAGCGTGTGGGGTATCTACTGATGAATGGGATCATGTATGCGACCGTCCTGCTCGTATCTGCTCCGAACGATGTGGGGATCTCTTGGGTATATATGACCTTCCGTCGTGAGGTTCGTCTGCGATGTCCGTATCCTTCATGTCCGGCGTCTATGTTCTTCATCAGCGGCGCCCACGTCCTTCATCGGCGGCGTTCATAGAATGCAATCATCGCCTATCGAGGGAGTCTTCATGCGTGCCTCGTATGCCTGCGTCAAGCATCCCACCGGACCCGGGCGTGCCTTCTGTCAACCAAGCTTCTCATGCGTGCTCCTGTCAATATATGTACTGTGCTGTGGCTTGCTGTGCGGCGAGCTCGGTGATGAGCTTGCTGTGCGCGGTGACGGGCGATGGGCTACGGGCAATGAACTACGCGCGGTGACGGGACAGAACTGCTATGCGAAGGCGTGCTGACGGCGCGGCTTCCCTCCGCGCATATATGCTGTCGGCGATCTATCTTGAGCTTCTTCTTTCTCCCCACCATCGCCGCGCCGTCGTCGTCTGTTAGCGCTCGACGTAGTCGGAGAACTGCGTCCAAGGTTGTCGTAGACTTGCGCACAGCATCCTCGTCTCATCGCGCTCGAGGGCGCTCCCCATCGTCATCTGCCCGAGCTCGCCATCGACTATTCGCGCTCTTCCCTCGCCGGCGCCTACAACCAGTCAACCCGCCTCTTCGCACACATCGGCCGCATTCCACGCATATACCGACGTCCAGCGCATACACCCACATCCACGAATGACGGTGCATCATTTTGGTGTGTTCTCTTTTCTTCCCCCCATCTTCCTTCGACCCATTCCTTCTTCTACCATCCTTCCCTCTACTTTCCTCCACCATCCTTCCTGTTCCGCGCTTATCTCTACCTTCCTTCCTCTTCCACGATTCCCTCTACCATTCTCGTCCAAACTTCCATCTCGACCTCCCTCGTCCCTCCTCTTAACCCCGCCCCTCATCGACATCCTCTAGATCCCGCCCATCATCCTTCAAATCCCACCCATCATCTTCTGAAACCGGCCCACCAACCCATCTCACGCGCCCCGCCCATCTCACCCAACCCCTCTAACCAACCCCTCTAAAGCGCCCCACCCAACCCATCTCTCGCCCCTCACCCCTCTGACGCGCCCCTCACCCCTCTGACGCGTCCCCTCCCCCTCTGATGCGTCCCCTCCCCCTCTGACGCGTCCCCTCACCCATCTCACTCACCCGCCCCCAGTCTTCGCCACCTTCCATCCCGCGCTCTCCCCCGCCGCGCGCGCGTCCGTCTTCGCGCGCGTGGACGCGCTGCTGGGGGCGCAGCGCGTGCCGGGGCTGCGCGGGTGGTGTGTGGGGCCGCCGGTGCGGGTTGAGACGTCCAGTACCTCGGTAAGCACAACAACGGCGGAGTTCGGCGGAGAAGGAGGATGGGTAGATGGGGAAGATGGGGAAGATGGGAAACGAGAAGGGGAAGATGGGAAACGAGAGGGGGAAGATGGAAAACAAGGAGGGGACGATGGGAAGCGAGAAGGGGAAGCAAACGAAGGACGTGAAGGAATGATGGCCGGCAACGAACGTGCCGAGGGTAAGGATTTCGGTAAGTGGCTCGAAGCATCTAATCATTTCCGCCTTCCCATCTCTCTCCGCTTTCCCATCTCTCATCCCCTGCTATGCCTCGTATATGCATCTCCCTCTCACCAATGCGCCTCACTGTCTCAATCATGCACCTCACTATCTCGATCATGCGCTCACTATCTCATCAATGCGCTCACGATCTCAATTATGCGCCTCTTGCTGACGCGACCTTCTTCAGGCTTCGCGGCCGAGTTTGAGGATATGGATGCGTTTCGGTGCGTGTCGGGTCGTCCTTCCCGATCTCCTCAATTCGCTTTCACGATCTCGTTGATTCGCTTTCACGATCTCCTTCATTCGCCTTCCCGATCTCCTTCATTCGCCTTCCCGATTTCCTTCAATCGCCTTCACGACTCCCCCTCCCCTACCTCCCCCTCCCTACCTTCCTTCTTCCAAACTGCCGGGCCGACCTCATCTCAGTCCATCGAGCGCAGACCGCCTCTGCACGTCGAGCGCGAACTGACCTAGATCCCTAGCGCCTCCCTCCCGCACGAGTGGCATCATGAGTGAGCGCGTCTTTCGCGTCTTTCCCTCTTTTTGTCTTTCCCTGTCTTTCCCTGTCTTCCCTGTCTTCCCTGTCTTCCCTGTCTTTCCTGTCTTCCCTGTCTTCCCCCGCCTTCCTGTCTTCCCCCGCCTTCCCTCTCTAACGCCTTCCCTCGTCCTTCTTCGCCTTCCCTCTCTTCCTCCGCCTCCTCATCCCTCTCGTGCTCGCCTCCTCACCATCCCCCGCTCAATGTTTCCCTCTCTCATTCTCCTTTTGCTGCCGTCGCTAACCAAACACGCGCTGCCGTTGCTAACCAAACCCTCGCTGCCGTCGCTAACCAAATCCTCGCTGTCGTCGCTAACCAAATCCTCAAGCCCTTGCTGACGCACATCCTCGCAGGATCTACCGCCTCGTCAAGCGCGCCACGGTTGGCAAGTTCTTCATCTACCAGATCGATACGGAGCGGGGGCGGGGATGGAGGGCAGCGCCCCCAGGAGCGGTAACGCCGCCAGGAGTAGATCGGAGGAGTCGCGTCGAAGAGGCGGATGCGGGTGTGCACGCGGCTGCGCGAATAGCAGATCAACGCAAGGATGTGCGGTTGGGGAGCGAGAGCGTGCGGTTGGGGAACGAGGACGTGCGTCTCGGGCGTGGAGAGGATGTGCGTCTCGGGCGTAGAGAGGACGTGCGGATGGAAGCAGAAGCATGCCCTTCAGAGAAACGTGATGTTCGCGAGAAACGTAATGTTCGCGAGAGGACTTCGCATGCGTGGCTCGCGCGTGGCTGGCGAGAGGATCGGCGGTGGCGGGCGAGGTTGTGAGGCGCGTTGTTATGCTATTAGAGATTATGTTCTTATCAATTTCGCAATTGCGGAAGGCTATGGCGTGTATTCCGCCGAAAAAATAATCACGGTCGCGTTTCCGCGTCACGCAATCGCGGTTCGCCTAAGGGGGGCTGCAGTCATCGGAGAATGTGTAAAGGCATCCTACCCACCGCTCTGAACACTTCAATGGCCTTGGAATTGGCGAGGAGGGACAGAAAGGACCGCTGATGCTGTTCGGCCATTGCCGACAAGGGCGGCAAGTCGGTCCGAGATCGCCGCCTCGTTCGCTGCCCGTCTCTCTTCTAGTCCTCTCATCGTCGCACACGGACCGGGCACTGTAGAGGCAGTAGGGACACAATTCTACCATTACTCTGGAATTGGTGCTTGCTTTTTATGTGCCGGAAACCTCAAACCGCCCGAAGGTAGCGAGCATGGTAACTCAAGTAAGGCAGGATCAACGAGGATGAACGGGTGGGTCATGTAACTTCCTGGGATTTAAAAGTACGTCGAGGTGGTCCATCTATATCAGCGCCATCTGAGTGCGAATAGGAAGCCGAGAAGAGGAACAAAGACGGGCGGCGATCTCGGACCGACTTGCCGCCCTTGTCGGCAATGGCCGAACAGCGTCGGCGGTCCTTTCTGACCAGCCTCGTCAATTCCAAGGCCATCAAAGTGTTCAGAGCGGTGTGTTGGATGCCTTTGCACCATCTCCGATGAATGCAGCCCCCCTCAGGCGAACCGCGATGGCGCGACGCGGAAACGCGACCGTGGTTATTTTTTCGGCGGAATACACGCCATAGAAGGCTACCTGCATAGACATTGTTCTCTCTTTACGGATATGCTGGTCTTAGACTGGTTGGTTAGCTTGGCCAGCGAGAGGGGTCGCAAGTTGAACTTGTCGCGTGCAGTACACGTGACTAATATCCGCCACGCCTCTCGGCAACGGGCGGCCACTTTCCCACCCTCTGCTTCATCGGCGTGAAACGAGGCGAGGACGCGGTTCGTCGGTGGATGGCCGTTGCCGCAGGACGTCTATGTCGGTCGTCCGCAGGATTTCTATGTCTCGTCGCTCTGCGACGTCCGCTCTTCTCGCATAGCTCGTGTCTGTCTCAAACGTGGCAATGAAGTCAAGACTGGCCTTTTGTGCTCAGTGCTCACAGCCGCACCTGCATCAGTCCCGTCTTGGGATGAGCCGCCTCCTGCGATCGCGGCTGGGATGAGCCGCCTCCTGCGATCGCGGTTGGGATGGCCTTCCGTGCGAGGGACTTTTGATACTCGTCAAGGTTCGAGGCCGTACCCAATTATGTAGACGCGTCACGCGGGTGGCGCCAACGAGGGGAATCTCTGGATAGCAACCAAGAGATTCTGCAAACATATGTTATGTCGATCCGGTAGGGACATTATCACGCGACGCCGTGACCTCCCGTCATACTACCTGGACAAGCCACCCAGTCGAAGATCGTCGGGAGAGCACGCTCCACGAGGCAATCACCCGACCTCAACTTGACCGACACCACCGCGAGGGGAGGCCTGCGCTGGACTGGACCTTCTGGCGGCGCGCCAGTTACGGGCTGAAGCGTGGGCTTGTACGCAGATACCACCCAATCACGCTTCTGCCTCAAATCCACGACCTTGACTTCACAGTGGAAGGGGAAGTCATCGGCCGCGCGATGCGCCGGCGGGACGTCCGTCAAGTCCACAGTGACGGCCGGAAGCGGCATCATGCAGGGAGTCAGCGTAAGTGTTCTGGCGAGGTATCAGTGTTAGCATGAGTTTGCTTCGAGCGACCGGGCACGTCGAATAGGAGACTGACTGCATCCAATTCCGCCAGCTAGCGTGCAGCATCATCGCGATGCTGACGTGGTTCCGCTGGATGACGCTCTGCGCGAGTAGGCAGAAGAAGAACACGTTCGTGGAGGCGGAGAGCTGTGCTAGTCGCACACGCTCGACAGATGGCTTGCCCTCGCGCGAGGCGTAGTCGCATGTCGAGCGATGATCGCAGCGCTGCCAATCCGCACGCTGGCAGTCCTTGGAGCAATACGCTCGGGCGCCGCAGCGGCATAGGCGAAGGGTGCTCGAGCTGTGAGGCGGTAGCTGAGGGGTATGCGATTATCATGGATATCCTCAGCCAATGAGAAAAAATCCCTCACCAAGGGATTCGAGCACGGAATGCTCAGCCTCCACAGCGTCTCTCGTCGAGAGGCGAGGTACAGAGGCCAGAGCGTCCTGTATGCCCCGAGAACGCGCGCAAATCTTTCTTCAATGAACACGTCGGGAGACTCGGGCGTCAGTAGATCGCTGTGGCGCGCATGGAAGGTCTTCAGAACCGTCGCACGCGTCAGCATGACTGCGAGCATATCCGCGAATACCATGTCGTGGGCGGGCGTCGCGTCGCGTGAGGAGAGTCCTTTGCGCGCATAGCCTATCAGCAGCTCGAAGACGCCTGCCTTGATTGCGCGGGTCATATTGCAGGTATGGGGTGATAGCGAGCAAAGCGAACAGAGCATGCGTAAAGCATCGCGAGCAGCGATCTGCATAATCAGTTCGCCAGGAAACTGCATTACGTACATCGCAGCACACACTGACATGTCGACGAAGACTTTCGGTGCCGCTACCCCGTAGATTGACGGCGAGGATAGGAGAAGCTGTGCCTGCTCGAAGTGGGCTGCCCAAGCCTTGTACATAGGCTCAGAGGGTTTAAGACGCAGGAGGAAGACCATGTTCTCGCAGAGAGCTCGCAGAGCTCGGCGCCTACTGCGTCCTTTGAGACGGAGAACTTGTTCCACGAAGACCTCCTCGCCGCCTTCGAGCCGGCGCATCTCGTGGTACATGCACGACGCCACGGCCGCGAAGTTGCACATCATCTCTGCGGCACGGTTCGCGGTGACTGGGAAGTACCTAGTCGCGTTGAGCCACAGGTCCAGGATGAGGCGGAGGTCTCGAGGACTGTCGTACAGATGCTTGATGTGCTCGGGTCGGAAAGTTCCGATGTACTGGCCGAACGTGAGTGCGAGAGGCTCGCAGATGCAGCTTCGGTCGAGACACCCCTTGTGCAGGTAATTGTTACGAGGATGAACTAGCTCGATCCAGCGAAACATGACGGAGAACGGCGCAGGTGTGTGTTGTGCGAGCGCAGCGTACTTGGGATTCCCCGACAGGTTGGACCACATCGCGTAGCAGTGAAGCATGTCCACGATTGCATGTGCGTACTGGCCTTGTAGACCCAAGTTCAACGAGGAGAAGTCAGATAGCTGGAACTCCTCGCGCAGCAGTCGCAGAGCGCGCCCCCGGCGCAAGAGGTTCCGCGCTTCGGCGAGAAACGATTCGGGGCGGCCCTCAAAGTAGCCCTCGAGACCTTGAAGTGCCCGTTTGAGTTTACGGAGATCATCACGAGCTACTGGGCTTATCGAGAGCCTGTTGAGACAAGGGTGGTCACACATAACCTAGGATGAGCCCAGCAGCGGTTGGAAGTAGAAGGAGGAGGAGGAAAGTAGCTGGGTGGCAAACTTCGGGAGCGGCGTCGGGTGGCCAAATGATCGTAGCGGACAAGGAAAGAAGCCCCGATCGCGTGCTTTATAGCCTTTTGAAGCGCAGCACTCATCATTTTAAGCACGCACAAACACCTCCTTAAAAGATAGATGTCTTTGGAAACAGACCGACGTCGAAAAGCTGGTCCTCGCACATGAAAGGAAAGCGAATGGACCTCCATCGGATAGTGATACAACAATGATAATACAACAACGGCTATACCTCAGGCATCGCGTGATAAATACTGGACGCCGCTCCTGGGCGGCGTCGAAAAGGCGGGTGCGTACATACTCATCAAATAACTTATATCTTCTCTCCCGTTTACCGACGGATAGGAGGGTCCGTCGGCGCAGCCGTCCCAGCGGCCAGCGTCGTCGTGATCACCGCCTCGACCGGGATCGTTATCCCGAGCATCGGCTTCGCCTCGCACTGGACCTTCAACCCCGCCTCGAACGCCGCGAGGCCAAGGTCGTCCAGCGCGTCGATCGGGCTCTCCGGCACGGTCCCCACGTACGCGTTGAAGTTGTAGATCCCACACGGGCACTCGTTCTTGATCTCCTTCAGGCTCGTCGCGTCCAGCACCGGCACGTTGTCCCTGAGCAGGATGAAGCTCTGCGCGCCGACGTTGAACGGCACGGAGAACGCGCTCGCGCCCGCGGGCGCGTCGAAGTAGTGCACGGTGCCGCCCGTGTTCACGCCGGTCGTGCCGGGCGCGGTGAGGAGGGAGACGACGAAGACCTCGTCGGCCATGGTGTCGTACCCGTTCGGGCGGCCCTTGAAGTAGTTGCCCGTGCTGTTGTCCGCGTCCTCCATCGTGGTGTCGGTCGCGTCGCAGTCGAGGGCCTTGGGTGTAGTGCGGTACCAGTAGATCAGCTTGTCCTCGGTGATGTAGCTCGAGAGGTCCTTCGCGCCGGCCTTGTACGCAGCGATGAACGGCTTCGAGAGTTCGAGCCAGCCGTTGTGCGGCCTATAGATCCGTCAGCGAGGGGTTGAAGCTGTTAAAGAGGTGCGCACATATCGTTAGCCCATTTCGAGCCGCCGTCATCCGTGTGCGTGGAAGAGAGCGGGCCCATGTAGTGGCCTTCGCCGTAGTCGTTCCAGGTGATCATCTCGACATACTGCGGTTGCTCCTCAAGGATCTCGAGCCAGCGGCGGTAGATGAGTAGGTCGCCTAGCTCGCCATAAGCAAATGACGAAGATGAGAGGTAATCGCGACTCACTAGGGAAGACCCAGTTTTTGGGGTAGGAGACTTCGTTGCCGAAGTGAGTCTAAGCAGTCGTCAGACAGAAGCTGAGAATACAATTCACGGGCCGCTCACGAAGAACCACGGGGAGAGCGCTACGCGAATGATAAGCGCCTAATTCGAGTTAAAGAAGGAGAATCAAACATACGAGCAATCAACGGCTTGTCGCCCAAAGCGGTCCTGTACGCGTTGTCGCCATCAGCAACGCTGACGAGCGTCGAGTCGGGCGCCTTGTTGTTGCCGTTGTTCGGCCACCCGATCCAGTTCAGCAGACCATCGACTTTGCTGACGTCGGTGTCCGCGCGGAAGTTCGGCGCCCAGAAGATCTCGACGCCTGCCGAGTCGCGGATCGCCTGCACGTCGACGCCATCGCCGGCAAAGGAGGAGGCAAAGACCTTTTGTTCGCCATCAGTATTCACTCTTCCTGTATGTATCGACCGATCTATCCCACTCACTGCATCGCCGACTTTCAACTGCGCGTCCTTGCCCGCGTACTTCGCGATGATGGCGCCGACGTCCGCACCCTGCTCCTTGTGGAACCAATTGAAGTCGAAGGAGATGAAGACCTTCATGTCGTTGCGCGCGGCCGAGTCGTACGCGTAGCCAAGCTGCGTGTCCGTGAAGTTGTCCGTGCCAATGTTGAGCGCGAAGGCGTCGATGCCGACATCCTTCGCGTTCTTCATGTCGGTGTCGTAGTCGTCCGCGCTTTCGCGGTTAGAGACGACGCCCATCTGAAAGGAGGCGCGTCAGCGCGAGTCGTGAGTCATGAATAGAGTGGCGAGAGAAGAGGGAATCAAATGAAATGAAGGGGAATAGACATACCATGAAATGGCAGAAGACGAGCTTGTCGGATGCATCTGCGCGAGGCGCGACAGCATCGGTGACGACGGTCGGCGTCGGGGCCGCAAAAACGGAAGAGAAGAGGGCCAGTGAGGCCAGGATTGATGCGTATAGCTGCATAGTCGTTGCGGTGTTGATGAATAGATAGATAGAATGGAACGAATGTCGGCGGTCTGGAAGAAGTGTTGCCTTAAAAGAGTGTACTCTTCGCGCTCTCTGTCTCGAGCGGAAGGGGAAAGGTGGTCGGCCGGGAGGAGTGAAGAACGAAAGCGAGGCTCCCGGGACAGGAGGTGTGTAGGATCAAGCGCAAGGGGATAGCCCGGACGCTGAGGGGTGACCCAAACACGAGGGAGGGGGAGGGAGGGAGGACAAGGGGATGACAGGAGGACAGCACCCAGGGCGACCACCCAGTTTATATTCACGCCACATCAGACGCAGCGGAGATGGAACTCACACGCAGGGAGATGAAGCTCACACGCAGCGTAGCTGGAACAGGGCCCGCCGACATGGGATCAAACGGCGCCGCCCATGCGCGCGGGGTGCGCCCGCCCGTCGATAGAGCCAAAGATAATCGTCGGTAATGCGCAGCAAGCAGCAGGTGGGCCTTCACCATGATACGGCTCCGAGCGAGGTGGTCGTGATTTGCACAAGTGGTCCTCGATTGCCACAAGTAGTCCCTGATTGACGCAGGGCGTCCTTGATTGACCCCTTGGGGGCCGACAAATTAACCTCCCATCATCACAGATCTGCGGGAGTGTCAGGCGACCGCTCCCGCCACATAGGCAGGTTTCTTTCGCACCTATCTATCATTGGCGACGAGCGGGCGAGTCTTCGTCTATCTCGACCCGCCTCTTCCTTGGCATCGACGCGCGCCCGCCTCCAAAAGGCGTGAGTAAGCCTTTGAATTTGAAGTGCGTGCGAAGGTCTCTGAGGCGCGTGCGGACGCTTCTGAGGTGCGTCTGCGTGCATAGGCCTCCCTGATGCGCGTGTAGGAAAAAGATAGACGCCCCTTCCACGTTGCGCGACGCCGCCCAATCCAGGGCGAACGGAGTGCGAGACTGATGCGGGCCGGATAGCCATACTGATGAGATGGAGCGGCCCTGTTGGAGAGACAGCGGTGCACTGTCGGTGAGACGACGATGGCCTACTGTATAGTGGAACGACGATGGCATATCGCAAGACAATGATGCCCTGTCGGTGCCTCTGGCCATTGAGTAGCGATAACGGTTATTGAAGCGAATGGAGATGTGCGAAGGTACCGAAGGAGGCTCCGGGCGCGGAGGGGTGGCTGTAACGCGCGGAGGGTTCGTCCGTTCGCAGGCTATACACCGATAGTGCAGCTGGTGGCGCGTGCCCGTCGACGTCTGTCGCCACTCCATCCTCAGGTGATGTGAGAATGGACGATAGGGTGAGCGCCGGCGGTGGTGAGCGATGAACTTCGGTCGACACCATAGCAGTGTCCATTACTCGCATGACCTGTACCGCACGTCCCGTCGTTCGCAGGATCTACGATCCTTCTTGCCCGCATGCATTTCCGAGTCGGACGCAGCCCAATCTCGACCTATCATGGTGAGTCTGTACGAATCACCGCGGTGTAGTGTTCAGTCGAACGCCCTCCAGCTCCAACGTCTCCAAAGCCTGAAGCTCGAAGTTGGACACGATACCTGATGGTCGTCAGCCCCAATGATCTGCGCCGCAGATGGAAGAGATCATAATCACATTGTCTTCCGCATATGTGTATGGAAAAACATGTTCAGAATGAAGTCGAGCGAGCGGAAGAATAAAGGACAGTAGGAAGCTCAGAAGACAACGCACGCAGGTGCTCCGCGTCGTCAGCTGCACGCAGAAGCCATCGTTGCGGGATGCGCTCCTCAGCCATTTGCGAAGGAAGCCGCACAGACGGCGCGCAACAAGAGCAGGCGGGATGCGCAAGAGCGGGCGGTCCTTGAGGCCATGATGTGCTCTCTGTCAGAGCGATGCGGGTGCCAATGAACGTACGGCTACTGTCCGCGCGAGTCGATACAGTACTACCTTCACGAGCGTCGACAGGACTTCAGCCACGCAACAGAAGCGGGAGTTTGGGTGTCAAGGGCGACGAGCTGCATTGTCGCGAGAGACATTGACAGCCTGCGGGCGACCGACATACATACATGCGAACCGCGCCCGCGCCTCGTTTCATGGTGATGCTGGTCGGAAGCAAGGGTGGGAAATAGTTAGGCGCCCATGTCGCGTGGCGTTGTCTCGTGGGTCAAAGAGCCACGTGCAGTCCACGTGTCAGGTTGAAGTTCGACATTCATCTCCGTATTGAACTGTGAGCACACATCGAAAGCGCATGAGCTCAAATCGGCCTTGGGCTGCGAGGATGACTCTGAGCTTTGAGGCTGACCATGGACATGCTCGGAGCCGAAGCAGAACAAAATATGGATGCGATATTGGAGAGCAAGGACAGACGGCGGTCGCCGAACCGCATGGAGCGCGCGTGGCGTCGCGTGTGTTCTGAGACAGAAGCGTGATTTGGTGATACCTGCGTACAGGCCCACGCTTCAGCCTGTGACTGGCACGCCGCCTGGAGTTCCATTCCAGCACAGGCCTCTCCTCGCGGTGGTGTCGGTCAAGTTGAGGTCAGGTGATTGCCTCGTGGAGCCTGCTCTCCCGACGATCTTCGACTGGGTGGCTTGTCTAGGTAGTATGACGGGAGGTCACGGCGTCGCGTGATGATGTTCCTACCGGATCGACATAACATATTTTGCGATATTTTGCAGTTGCTGGCTGGAGATTGTCCTCGTCGGTGCCAATACGGCCTCGAACTCTAACATTGAAGGTAATCACAACCGCGATCTCAGGAGGCGGTTCGTCCCAAGACGGGGTTGAAGCCTGAGACTGTGAAGACCAAGGGCGTCAGGCCTGCATTGATTTGTGGCGTTCGGCCTCGGCAGAGTCCGGTGGCGCAGTTGACCGCGAGGCGTGGCTCACTGCCTTTTCATTTGACCTCCCCATCGATTCCACGGTCAATTAACGAGCGCCGAAGGCGATGGAGATGCTAGTATCCCAACTCTGTATGTCGTGGAGCCGCGACGTATGGTCCTACGGGAATCAATCCCCTGCCAATATACTCGAATCGTCGTTCGTATGCTTGGATCATCGCACGTATACTCAGATCGTCGGAGGTCTGCAGCTTATCACGACTGTTCTACAGCTGCTGTCCCGTGGCTTCGTCATGCGGAGAGAATAGCCTTCTTTGTCTTGATTCTCTACTGTAGCGGTAATATGCTCACTGGGTCATAAGCGGCGGCTCTGCGCGCTGCGCCAGTATGGTCGTTGGTCCTCCCTTTGGCTACTTCACAATACTAGCTTCGCATCATCATGACGAGGATGTCGATCCCGCGCGACGCGCTGCACGCCGAGGTCAAGCTCGCGGCCTTTGGCATCCACTCCATTAGGGCTCCGTAGAAAATGGGTCTGTTTGAAACAGCTGTTTGTAAACACTGTTATTAACATGTTATCAACGGTTACTTACAGCGGGGGATGAAACGGCATGTTTGGAAATGTAAATAATCCCCATTTTCAAGAGCTCTGTCCTCAGCATTCACCTCAGCCTCCAGTCGAGCCCAACCGACTGCAACGGCAAGGACAGATATCAGATCGGCGTTTGCCGAGAGGGCCCATCCGACGTCAGTGACGGACCTGTCACGAGTGTGACTGTTCAACTTCGTGCTGCCCCGCCTCCCTCGCGCCTCCTCCCCCCTCGTCCCTCACGGCCCCCTCCTTCCTCGCTCCCCCTTCTCCCTCACGCCCCCTCCTCCCTTGCGCCTCATCCCATAATTTCTGGACTAGCATCACCTCTCTTCATGTTCTTGTCTCCGTCTTAACCTCTCTTTAGCGAGCCAATTTCTCGCCATCCTCGAACAAGAGACACTCGGACGAGTTAGCGATGTCGATGCCGCTTTCGTGGATATCCTGACCTGAGAACAGCGAGAACTCGGGAAGGCCAATCTAGGCTGCGATGTAAATTGGGCATTAGACCATATCTGACGCGGCGAAACTCAAAACAAAAACACTTCACAGGGTTTAGAAACTCGACCAGCGACGTTCGTAAAGAGTTTGTAACTCGCGTTGGAGCCCTGGGTTGGCATGCAGCAGCGCCTGTCTGCGCCCAGGGATCCCTGACGTCACCATGTGAACGCCCATTCGCCGAGTTTCTGAACACTCCTGGCTTGTTTCTAACAGCCCAAGTTCGAAAACTTCGAAGTGCTTGTTTTCGCCGCATCAGATATGGTCTATTGTCAACAACTGTAAATGGCAGGTAGACCAGAGGATAGAGGAATTCGACGCGGTATATAATGTGAAGTTCAGTGAAATTCATCATCAAGACTGCCCGTTGCTTTTCAAACCTCAACATACATTATTAACATGTAAGAAATGCATTTCTAACGCTGTATCTAACAGTTCCTTACGAAAAGTTTCAAACGCCATACTTACTAACATACAGCAGCAATTTCTTACACTTACTAACATACAGGGGCCCCGGGAATTATATACGGAGCCCTACACTCCATCATGCTCGGACTCTTCCTCGCGCTCGTCTTTGCCGTGATCCACTACACTCGCCGAGAGCATCCGAGGTCATCCGGCGCTTCGCCAACACCCAGGAACGAGTGGACGCGAGAGGATCGACTGCTGTTTGTGGGGTCTATGGTCTTGACTGTTACGACGAGCGCGGTGAGTTCTTCCATCATCGCTCGCGTCCCTCGAGAAGTTGTACTAAGCCCAGTCTAGAATTGGATATGCTCGTGCCTCCGCCTTCTGAAGGCCTACCACGCGAGCAGCGGGTCTGCGCCATCCCACATCGAGATGGACAGCACAGTATCCGCGGCGCAAGTCGTGCTCCGGGTGCTGACCTGGTGTGTCGCGGACATGGTCGTGGTACGCCCGAGAGTTCACTATACTGCTTGGCTCTTCTGACTGGCGCTTCAGATTAGTCGCGTGTATGTCGTTTGGAGTGGAAAGCTGGCAGTCATTATCTTGCCCGCGATTTCCCTAGCGGTGCTGCTGGGTGCGTCGTGCGATGTCTTGTCGTCGCGTCGTGCGATGTCTCGCTGTCGATTAGAAGAAGCGCTAACTTCCGCGTTAGCTAGCGGCATGGCAATCGCGTACGATACTGCGGTGGTGGGTTGATGCCCTCTACCACGTATACGCGCGTCTGACGGCGCTCGCAGCTCGACGCAGATTCTCCCGACACCACCTTCGCGAACTGGAAGCTCGTCAACTCGTGGTCTACGATATTGTGAGCAGTTTCTTCACAGCGCTTTCCCATAAGCTCACCGCGCTCTGTCACCGCAGCACCAACGTATACTGCACCGGTAAATCCTCTTGATGAGCGCGCTCATACAGTTGAGCTTACATCTCACTAGGCATGATCACCTGGCGCATCCTGCGCGTCTCGCGGGCGCACGCGCAGACTGGGAAGTCGCCGCTTTCGGTGCGTATAAGCCCCCTTAGCCGACTCCCCCCTCTGTCGACTCCCCCCTCAGTCGCCCCCCCCCCTCAGTCGACTCCCCCCTAAGTCGACTGCGTCTTACTGAGATCCACCTCAGGCAGCGCTCGCTGCGCTGGTCGAGAGCGCGATGTTCTATACGTGAGTCGGCTCGACGCGTCCGCCTCTGGATCGCCTCCCCATCCCCATCCCCTCCCCTCCCCTGACTTGGCTCCGTCGCTCCCTTGTGGACCTGCATTCCCTCTCCTTCCTCGTATCCATCCACGGCCCGTGCTGTCTCACCGTGAATCTCCCACCGACTAACCCCCCGCCCAGCACTATCGCCATCCTGACCTACGCGACCGCCGAGGCCGAGCACGTCTCGAACGCCTTCTTCATCGAGATCAGCGCGCCGTCGGCCGCGCTGGCGTCTGTGGTCATACACGTTCGCGCGATCTGGAGAAGAGAGAGGTGGGGTGGAGAGACCGAGAGGTGGAGAGGCGATAGGGCGGGGCCGGGGGGAATGCGTGGGCCCTCTATGCTAGCGAGCGCGTCTCCCAAGCCAGGAGTAGGCGCGTCGCCGATGCTGGGATTGGGCGCTTCGCCGATGCTGGGATTGCGCGCATCGTCAATGCTGGGATTGCGCGCTTCGCCAGCGCCGAAATTGCGCGTGTCTTCCATATGCCCACCGGTGTCCCGGCGTCCCGAAGATCATGCTCGTGGGTCCTGGGATGTGGAGGCGCAGAGGAGGGGCGACAAGGCATCGGGCGAGACACGGGAGTCCGAGAAGGAATGGGGGACGAGGTCGAGGTCGGACGGTAATTCAAGCTCGACTTCGACCCTGAGACCGATGTCGAGCGCTGTCGTACGATGAGGGTTTGTTCGCGTAAAGATTCCAAAGTTCATGTATAGAATAAAATACAATCAAGTAATGGACAATTCTCGACTGCGTGTGGACCGACGGTTGACTCGCCTTGCATTTTTTCTCCAAGGTCATGCATCGAAGATGATAGTTCCATCGAAAAGTCCTGAGAATGTATCATCATAGCAACATTCAAAGCAAAGTCGTGTCAAACTCGTGAAATACAGAAGGGTAGGCGATGTTATAGGGGCGTGTCGACTCAGAGAAGGTCCTTGCCGATGAATCACATCGCACCCTCGCTCTTCGAAATAATATACCTGGGAAGGGGTCAGCACATGGATGAAGAATGGAGCTTTCTGGGCGGAGGGGAGAGGATGAGGACAGGTAGAAAAAAAAACGAGGCTAGTACGCGAACGAGGACTGGTCGGCATAAATAGGGCGCACAGCCTTCCGGCGTCGGTCTCGAAGAGACTCGCGGGCAAGGATCCGAGGTCGCGAGTCGGAGGAAGTAGGGGTGGAGCGACCGAGCTGACTTACCAAGCGTGGAGGACACCTGGTATCCAGCCGAGGATACTCAGGCAGACGTTTATCCAGAAATCTAGGGGTAGTCGGGGGTCAGTGGTCAGTGAATGCACCAGAAGCAGGGGGAGGGCCTACCAGCAGCACATCCGCGCTCTTCGAGGAGTCAATGGATCAGAGTCTAGCGAGAAATGGAACGAGGGGGAAAGCATACTGAAGAACACCGCGACAGGAGGAAGGAAGCTGCGTATTTGGGTCAGCAATGGTCGCGGAATTGAATGTGAGAACCGTGTATCATTAAGTGCGCTTACATAGCGAGGAAGTAGAGGCAGACGTCGCCGGTCGAAGATACTTGGGTAGCCATTGTTCGTGTGCGGAAGATCAGCGCGAGAGGCAAGGGGGTTAGCTGACGTCATCCGGCGTTCTCCCGACCCTTGAACGTGCAGGTCACGTGCAGCGCCCAGATTTTTATCCGCGCACCAGGCCTCGTGAGTCTTCGCCCTTCTTCTTGCCCTGACCATCTGACTCGACGGCGGCTGCTTTATGCCTCTCCGACTATGAGATCTGCAAGGTCCACGAGAGTGGAGACTCTGCGCAGGTCAAGCTCAAAAGGACCTCGACTGGCGCGCGATCCCGCATCCTCTTTATATACTCACACCTATTGCGAGGGGCGCACTTCGTTCCAGTCACGGTCTGCCAGGACTCACAGCTCCTATCCTTTGGTATACTCGGAAAGAATACAATATCGAGAAATACTCGTACACGCTATGTCGCCGAACTCGAGCACTGAAGACGAGAGTCCCCCTCCGCAAGCCGGCCTCAAGAGCGAACAATATGCGTCCACATTGTCCGCTTCCTATACTCATCGCACGGCTGGTCACAGTCTCCTCCGATGACGGATCTCTCGCGTCTCTCTCGTATTGTTATGTTCCGTTCCGAAGACCGCATCCTCTTCAACATCTATCTCATTCCTTCGGTAGTGACTGATGGTTCGCTGAGAACTTCCCCGCCTTGGCTGGCGAATTATGGATCTGAAAGAGCGCATAGAAACGCTAGACATGCTCTTCACCTTTGTATACTTCAGGAGGCACCCCGCGCTTGCTGACATCTCGTTCGACTGACTCAAGAGATTGGCAGAGTCTGCAGAGAAGTACGGTGTCGCGCCTGCTAGGCACATCTGCCTCGTGAGGATGGCGTGAGTCGTTAGCTTTCTTCCCTCTTCTCCCTGCTTGAAGTCGACGGGCCTTATAGGCTGCTTCTTAGAGAAGAACCTTTCGACACGCTTGCATATGCCTACAAGCATGATCTCATGAACGCATGCGCGCCCCTCACGATTGACACGCCCATTGATGCGGCGTACGATTTCCCTTCGCCGCTTCTGCACATCACTTGATGCGTACTTCGGAGTCCGTGGATCCTCCTCCCTTATGCTTGGTCTCCAATATGGACGCCATATGAGTGCGCGAGCTCAGGTACAGCTGGACATGGCGTATGCGTATGCAGGTAGCGATGACTGAGGCTCGTCAAACTTGCGAAGTGAGCCAGACGGGTCATAGAGGCGAGTTACGCGCCGTGGTTTCACTCCTTTCTGACACGCTTTTTGACATGCAATGCGAAGCCGTGTATTCGGAGTAATCGTACTTGGTAAATAGAGGCTCAACCCCTTGACACCGAAGATACAAAGTGAGAAAATGGAGGCACCTTCTTCGCTTCCTCTTCCACAATACCCTTCCACAACGCGAGCTGATGCCTACAGTGCGTCATTCCCATGGGGTGACTGTGTTTACACTCGTCGGCTATTTTCTCTTTTCCATGGAATAACACGCGCACAAGATGGGGTGTGACAACTCGAACTTCGCCAAGACTCCGCTCAACCGCATAGACGAGGGAAGCCCATGCCTCGCATTTAACATTCTGCAAGCCATGATCATTTTGAATTCGTAGCGAATATGATTCATTCGTGACGATCTTGATCCAAGCCTCCTTATACAAGGTCTGTCGATATCCCAAGATCAATTTGCAACACTATACCTCCTGTAAAGCCTGCTCACCCAAGCAATATACAGTATTCCTGCGCCCATGATTTCAAGTGCGTTTTGGGATGTTTCCCTGAGGGTCCTCGGTGCTACCTCGTCCATGAACTCGACGTATCCATGCCTGTATGCGTATCTCATCTTTTGCAGGGCGAAGTCATTTCGGACCATGTAGAATTTCCTGATGTAAGATTAGTCCTAAAGTTTTGACTTTTGTCACATAGTGCACTCACCGGATTTGGAGATAGCATACAGCCATCGCGGGGGCAACTCGATACTTTTCTGCTGCCTCTGCGAGCGAGAAGAGTAGGTCCGAGCCGAGCGCATCGAGCAGCGGGAGATGACCCGGATAGACGAACTGGAAGATGATCTCCAGGATATCGCTATTCTCGGTGAGATCGGCGATGTCGGTCTCACTCGACACAAAGTCCTCAGCGAAAGGGCCGTCGGTCACGGCGCGGAGGTTGGCGCGATGGATGTTGAAGAGGACGTTGTCGCTGGAGCGGAATACAACTATCTCGCCTTCCGTCGAGGAAACTGAACGGTCGTGTCAGCAATGACCTAGAGAAGAGGTAACTCGACGCACATCTCTCGGATCGGCGCTGTTGAGGAACTGCAGCTGGCTTGTCTGCTTGGCCGTTCTGCGTGGAGGTCATGATGGTCAGGAGATAAGGGTGAGAAGTAGCAGCCTCGTGTTGCGTAGCTTTCGATCAAAGGATAGGCGCCGAGAAGGCTTCAGTAGGCGCCGTAGTCACGGGCACGAGCCAGACGCCGCTCTACCGACCTCTCTTCACTGCTGTTTGTTGTGGGCCCGCTTGGTGTGTTACCATCAGGGGTTCGGAGAAATTTCTGTCGTATAGAGAATTTCAGTCCATCAGAAACATTGCGTCGGGCAGAAGCAGCGAAGGTGATAGTGGCGAAAACAAACATCCCAACGGTAACGTGTCACGCGTCACAGACGGATCGGCCCGGCGACGTGCAGCAGCCGCGGCCGTTCTTGCTTCCCACCACAATCATGTCTTTTGTCTATCTCAAGTCGCGCCTCCGACGAGGATATCTCTTCTCGGAAATGAAGCAATCAGAAGTTCCCCCTCTCCAGATCTAAATTTGGTTCTCAGGCTGAGGCTTCGACGCGGTCACTCAATAACTACAGGTTCTCGCCGGGTTTTCAGAAGCGCCAGTCCGTGTCGCCTCCGAGGTAGGGAGGCTCTAGATCTGTATACTGGCTCTCGAGCATGCTTATTGGACTCCATAACTCTGCGAACCCCGTCGTCGGACTCTCCACTTCGGCGCCAATCAAGAAGTCCAAGTCACAAGCGCTCTATGCGCACCTGCCTCGAGGCAGCCTCGTCTTGGTCTCACCCGCCATGGCGTCTAATCAGAGCGAAAACAACGCTGGCTTTTCCTCTGCCCCTAAGCCTGATCGCCAGTGTGAACGATGTGTGTCGACGTGATCTATCCTCTATCCGCATGCTGATGTGTTCGTCTAGTCGCCTCTACAGAGGGTGATGTCGTCGTGTTCCGCTCCATCGATCACGTCCTGTTCAACATTCACCGCGTAAATCTGCGCGTAAATACAACGGGTCCCTTTGCCGAGGACTTTCCCTCCCCGAAGGGCGACGTCGCCGACCTGACCGAGGACGCGAAGACGCTGGAGCTACTCTTCCGATTCATATATTCCGAACGTCATCCGACGCTGGCAGACCTACCATTCGACGAGCTTCTCTGCCTCGCCGAAGCTGCGGAGAAGTACGGTGTAGCGCCGGCAATGAACCTGTGCTACGTGCGCTTGACGTTCGTGGTTTGTCGCCAAATTTCAATCGTTCTGATAATCGCGCAGGCTCATATACAAGGATAAACCCTTCGAAATCTTGGTGTACGCGCACAAGCATGCCTACACTGACCTTCTCGATATGTGCGCACCACACACGCTTGGTACGCCTGTTGAGAAAGTGCGCACACTCCTTCCTGCATCTTTGTTCTTGGCCTGGGTTCGTGCGTTGCTCGGTCTGTGACGGTTGTACTCATGATGGTTCAGGTTTGCTACAATGATCCCTGGTATAGGATAATTACCCGCGAAACCACGGAGCAGCTCTTCAACTGTAGCTGCAAGTCTAGCACCGGAGCGGCGCAGCGAACTCTCAGCACATTGATTGCGCAAGGCCCGCCAGCCTTCCTCGGCTTGACTAGCCTGTCAGCCAAGCTGCGCACCGCCTCGGAATGCACAAATTCCTCGAGATATAACTGTTCGTTTTGGCTCAATATCTGGGCGCGTGAATTAGATGTAAAGTTGAAGGCCCTTCCACCTCTATCAAGCTTCTTGAGGCCGACGGCTGCTTCGTAGATACTTGCGATACATACAACGATCACAACATTTTTTCGAAGTTAAATGTTATAATTGCTTTATTGCCGTGGTCCCTGCGAGCTAGGTGAGTTGCGCAAATCGAGTCAGGCATGCTGATGGACGGACTGAGTAGTCGGGTAAGCTGCCTTTTCAGACCAGTGTCTGCCACTTTCGCGGCACTTATCAAATGCACAGGTCACCAATGCGCTCTATATGTGTCAGCCTCACGGCCATAATCGCTTGCTCCTACCCTTTATGACGTCCAACGATCGCCAGCCTAACGACGATTCCTCCACCGACAGACGTGACTTCATATCCAGCGCCGTCCAACGATAACAAAGTCGCCTCCACCTACGGCGACATTGCTGTCTTCCCGGTCCATCGGTCATGTTCCGCCCAATATCCATCGCATTGATTTGAACGTGAGCTCGGAGAGGACGTCAGGCGGCATGCGGTGGTCATACAAACGCAGGTTTTGTCTCTTTTTGGCATCGGGCCCTATAGCTCAAGCCGGCATCACGTCTCACTCGAATGGGCTGCGCGCAAATCATCGCGCGGTTAATTCATCTTTTGTGGCAACCATTGAGAGTGCCGTCGCCTCGAGCATGCCGTTGATGGAGAGTGGCAGCGTCGCTGGCGCTGACGACAAGATAAGCCGATGCGGCCGAAAGTCGTTTGTGAAGCGCCCGTAAACGTCGGTCGAGCGCACCAAAAGCCAGCCTCAGACAAGCACGTAAATGGTCTGGAAGAGGCAGACCGCGCGGCTAGGGGATCGAAGATCGTCAGCTGGAGGAGAACGTGAAGATGTGTGCGAGGGGAACGAGTGAGGACGAGAAGGTGATGAGTCCAGTAAGGAGGCCGATACAACTCACCTTGAGCGGGAGGAGAGGAGCGAGCGGCGAGGTGAAAAGTAGATGAATACGGCGAGTGAGGAAATGGTCGATAGGAAAGGCTAATGAGGAAACGATTGGGAACTCGAATGACGAGTGCGCGACACGCAGAAAGTTAGGAAAGGCAGTGAAGACTACATTAATCCATTACAGAAGCGTGGAAACAGGCGTCGCAAGTGCGTACATTCAGAAACGATACAAAACAAGATCAGCACGAATTCACCGCGGTTACGAATTGGGATAGAGGCGGGATCGCTTTGGCGAGCTTCATCGCTTCGGTCTTCCACTCCATGAACTGATGCCGGCAATGCGTGACCCCGGACGGGTGGCGATGCTGACAGCGGTCGGCCAAGCTTTCCTTATCGAAGAAGAGCGTCGACAGGCTGTCGAACCATTGGGTGCGGTGTTCGCCCAGGTCGCGCTCAACCGCGAAGAGAAGGGCAGCCCACACATCGCATCTGACGTTCGGCAAGCCGTGATTGTCGCGAGTCCGCAGGGCATAGGTGCCTTCGGCAAAGATCCGGGTCCAGGCATCTTTGTACGTCGTCTAATCGGCACGAAAGGTAAGTCAGGTATGTTCTTTGACCGCACGAGGTGACTGATCCTCACCCAAGCAACGTACAGTAAGCCCGGCCCGAAAGCCTTGAGCGCGTCTTCCATTCTCTTGGGGAACGACAGCGGCGCGACTTGGTCCATGTATTTGATGTATCCGTGCCGGTGCGCGTAGGCCATCTTCTGCAAGACACAGTCTTCCGTGATGTCGGAGATGCGCCTTAAGTACGATGAGCTTGACAGCTATCTCACAGGGACGTATAGCGCGCTCACCGAATTTGGAGATGGCAAAGCGCCATCGCGGGAGCTACGCGATACTTCTCCGCCGCTTCCGCAACAGAGAAGAGGAGTTCGGGGGTAACACCGTCAAGTAGCGGAAGATTGCCCGGATAGACGAATTGGAACATGATATCGAGTACTTGGCTGTCCTCCGTGAGGTCTGCGGCATCGGCGGGAGTCGACGGGAAGTATTCAGCGAAGGGTCCGTCGGTCACCGCGCGGAGATTGGTGTGATGGATGTTGAAGAGCACTTTGTCGCTAGAGCGGAATACGACAGCGTCCCCGTCCGTGGAGAAGACTGCATGAGGGTATGCTATCAGAAAACCTCACTTTGAAGGCGCCTCACTGGTACTTACATCGCTCGGATTGGCGCTGAACTGGGGCTTCAGCTTGCGTCCCATCCTGAGCGGTGGCCATGATGGTCAGAAGGTGAGATTAGAGCAAAGCGCCCTCGAGGCATTCCGAGTTTTGACTGAGGAAGGCCCTTGTAAGGCCGCTTCCCTTCACGTTGGAAGTGGCGCAAAGAGATTGCTGCGAGCACAAAGAAGCCGCGCGAATTGTCAGACTTCATTGGTGATGAGCTGAGAGCTGCCTCTGAGCATGTCATGCCGCAAGGAGTGGAGATTTATATTGCAAATATACGAGTCTTCTTCGAGGATCCGTCGCTTCTGATAGGTATGCAAGGTGTTGGTTCAGGACAGGAAGCAATGTGACAGCCGGTGACGCGTGACATGCTCGCGATTCAGAGTGGCCCGGCAGAACCCGGCCTCAGCATCAGGAAAGGGCTCCCACGCCTGGAGGCGTCCGGAGGGCACCTCCGGAAGCCCAGGACGGCGAACGTACTCAACGCATGCAGGAAGAGGGTGTCAGTGTGCTCAAAGTTGGAGGGTCCCTGAAGCGCCCGCAGGCGCGTTCTATATGTAGTTGCGCTCGTCAGGCTCCTCAGTTTTGTCTTTTTTTTTCGCGCTCAATCACACTGCTTGGAGAGAAGGGGGAGTTTGTTGATTGATGCGGGCGCTACGTAGGTACGTAGACAGTAGATAATTGTACAATATTCGATTCTATTCCTGTATATACTCCTTCAAGCATCCATCGTCTGCGTGGCGATGGGGCCGCCCGCTTCCTTCTCCAACGCGTCAAAATCAATACCTTGAAAATCTTCTTCGGGCACGTCACTGTCCTCTTCCAGCGCATACAGCTTATCTTGATCGCGTCTCACGAGGGGTAAGCAAAAGATGCAGAGAAAGCGTACAAGACTTGAGACTTACAGTATATCACGAAGCATGGTCATCTGCAACTTATTCATGTACTTCCGGGCCCGTGTTTGCATCTTGAGCACGTAACGCATGTTCTTCGCGTGACTGAGCAGAAAGGTCAGTGATATGGAAGGCTGATAGATGTCAGGGTGCATACGCAGCACGGCCAATCTCGTCGCTGAAGTCGGAGAGTGCATGCGCACCCGACAGCCATTCCTTCAGACAATGCTCAATCTGATGAAAGTTAGCTGTTGAAAGCATTGTATAGTTGACGTACGTACCATCGCAGCAACAAGACCAATCAAATTCAGAGGAACCTGACGCTGCGCGATCATGTATTGCGCGGCGTCGTTGTTGACCTTGCCAGCGCCGAAGCAAACCTCACCAATGACAGACTCAAAGACGGAAAAGCCAAATGGCTTGCTTCGGTCGTTCGTGCAGTGCTATAGAGAGTGTCAGTCCGGGCCGGGCTGAGTAATCAGAAGCCGTGTCAGCTCACCTCGATGTCGAGGCCAGCAAAGACATAATTCTTTTTCTTGAGGGCCCACAAGACACCCCGCTTGACGATGTCCTCGTCAAGCTTGCCGAGGCGGAGATCCTTGCATAGCTCCGCACGCGCCTTGCGTATGAGGTCTGTCCGAATGGCGGTCAGGCCGTAACCAGCCTTGGGCATTTGTGAGCACAAAAGGAGCGAGAAAGCGAGTTTCCGTACGTAGGTCAATAGCAGCCGTTGAACTTCAGGGTCCTGTGTTGCACGCTGATACGCATCTTGTAGAACCTGACCGTTGGGAGCCGTCGTAGCCCCTTCGACGACCCCTCCAATGATGGCCCACTCGGCGGCCTCGACGCTTGCTGGGTACGCTTGCGAGATGACAGAGGCACGAGCCTTGTTCTTGCTCTCGTCGGCAAGGCCCCTCGTGCGCGGAGTGAAGTCGTTGCGCCTGATCTTGCCGCTGGCCTTCTTTGGCGTCTTCGGTACGGTCTCGTGCACGAACTCGATCTCGGAGATGTGAATTGTAGGTCCAATGATGTCGTACTGCAGACGTACCCCGTTTGACAGACTATCAACTTCGACAGGGCTTGTCCCTTCGTGCGAGAACTTCTGGGCATCGCGCTCGGTTGGTTCAGGGCGCTGAGACGGCGCATTACGGTTATCTTCAGGCCGGTTGATGGTCAATCACACTGAACAGGTTGTATGGCTTACCGGATGTCTGCGCGATCACCATGTCCACGTCGGTTGGACCGTCCTCTGGGGCCTCTCGCGAGCGCTTCGCCCTCTTGTGGGGTGGATCTTCGGCTTCATCATCGTCGCTCAATAGCCCTTCATCATGCTCCTTGGCGAGGAGTGCCATGTTGCGACTGTAGATATCTGAGGGGCGCGTGAGCGCAAAGATGTGATGACAAATGGCAGACGTACCGTTAGGTACTTCTTCAAGGTCATATAATCCATCGTCGTCGCTCTCAGAGCTCTCGACCGCCTTCTCCGAGATCTTCGTGCTCAGAACCGATCCTGAAAGCGATCAGTACCTTATATAATGCAAGACTCAACCACGCACGGATGTTCGCCTCGCGCGCTGCGAGGATGAATTCAATCTCTTCAGGTGTGAGTACCGAAGTAGAAGGCGGAGCAGATACAGATGAGGTGGAGGGTACAGATGCTGTCTTCGACTTTGCGCGGGGGGCAGGAGGTGGACCAGGCGCATTCTTCGGCTTCTTGCCATTGACCGCGTCGATTGCAGCGGCATGTTGGGTAGCTTCGCGAGCTCGAGCGCTCGCCTTGCGCTTCGTTGGAGGACGAGTGTTTGTCATGAGCAATATGGAGGCGGAAGAGTGAGACGGACGCACCGATTATATACCTAGTTATCAGATCCAGCTCACGCCTGCCCTGGACTCAACGCGGCTGAGCCAGAGGTAGCCGGGGAATATTCGAGGCGTTGGGGCATGTCATGAAGCCAATGGGTTGAGAGAGTTCTGCACAGGACGCGTCAGGCCGATACAGGGTCACAAATCTCTGAGTGTTTCTGGGCTCACCCCGGCGCATCCCTCCATTTCTGTGCCAAAACCCCGCATGAGTCGTCACTTGATGCGTGGGGACCTCGTTCGAGTGTAGGGAGTGTGGGGGGGACTTGCTCAGATGTCTGGCAGACGTGCACTAAGCGATAGACAAGGGAGACGTTGATGGTGGGAAGCAAGCGCTGGCGAGCAGCTGGTCGATCGATCTGTCCGCGTGCTGCTACGTCGGCATTTGCCGAAGCCGGGGCGCCATCGAAGGCCAGCCCACAACTACCTAGAAGATGGGCTTGATGGGATCGTACGCTCACGAAAGACGCGAAGTACAGTCTAGCTAGACGATCCACACAACCAAACACCAACAACCACGATAGCAATGAACACGCTAGACTGGAGGCGCTACGAGAGCGGGCGAGTCCGAGTATTTATATTACTAGGGGATAGATTGTGTTGTTTATGCCAGTTCCAGACGAGCTGGACTGAAGCGAGAAGTCGAGTGGGGCAATCGGACGTCTCGGCGTTCTTACGAGCGCTTTCGGGTTTGATTGAAGTTCACAAGGCGGTTTAATGCGCTCGGAAGTTCAGGCTTTTATGATGTGTACAGTGCGGGTTAACGCGGTTGCGTTTATTTGGTGTGGTGTGTAGGTACTAGGGCTTCTCTGCGCGGGGCGGGAAAAGTCCCCGAATCGTATGTAGGTCTCGGTATATAACTTGAACGCGTCGTCTCGGCCGTCCAGACCGCGCGGTAACACACAATGCCTATCTCTGAGTCAAAATCCAACTATAACGCCTATCCGCGCGTTCTCCTGTCCGAATAATCGCGCAATGACTGCGGTTCCTGGCGGTAGAGCGGTTGACTGGTCGGGTATCCTCCTGCGCCGCGATGCCGGGCGCGATTCCACACTTGTTGATGTTTACCAAGGCAAGGCTGGCCTGGTTTCCACCCGTTCCCTTGTGCGCGACGCGGCTCAGAGGCCTGCGCGGCGGGGAGCGTACAGCCTAGACTGTCGATACGCGGGGAGTGAAGCCCTTGCCGGGGCGGACAGCGCTTGGCAGCGCCGACGCTCGGTTCGGAGTTCAACTCGGCGATGTCCGAGATCACGAGCTCGGACCCGAAGTTCCGGTCTCGGACCCGAAGTCACGTGTAGTCACGTTGATGGTTCGAGTTCCGCTTGCGCGGTGCTCTGCGTGTCTCCGCATGACGGCGAGCAGCAGGAAGGCTTGTCCGAGCCCCAACAATAATCTAGATTCTCTTGACACAGCAGGGCAAGAGGACTGAAGGCTTGAGGCGCATATAGCGCGGCTACTTGATTAAGTAGGGCCCGCCAAAGGACTCGCAGGATGTCATCGACAACGCGCAGACTCGTGATCAGGCGCCGAAGAGCTCGCTGCTATCCTTGGTCAGTCATTGCAGACGGATAATGCTGCGGACTAGTTGTATTGAAGGTTAGGAAGCGTGGCGCTCCTGGTTTTCTATGTCATAAAATACCCCCGACGCGCCCGTTGTACAGTCGCGACGTCGGTGCAGTATATACGGATCCGCCCATACAATCTAGACCAAGTCGACTATATATCGCTTGTTTATGTATGTTTTTCCGCGTTTTTCAGCCGCAGGGCGTATCATCTCCCCCACACCAATAATCTGGACCGTCCTCGGTCAGTTAAGGTGGATGGGTGACTCGGTGTTGTTACTGGGTCGTCGGGCGACTCGCAGTCGACTGCTGGCGCAGTCTCTTGGTATGTAGGTGTCGGAGGACGGCGGGGCGCTAATTAAGCTTTTGGCTCACACCGCATGTTCCGGACATGCATGGTCGTTTAAAAGCCGGCCGCGCGCGTCTCCCACGGTTTTCCAACTTGTCTTGAACCACGAAGGTAGGTCGCTAGTACGCGCGTCCTGACGCGTCAGCCGTACTGACGACGATCTAGAGATGTCCCCCGGCAACGAAGGCCCACACGCGACGGTGCGCAAAGAGCATCAGGCTTTCGCCCGAAAGCTCCACCAGATCGAGAAGGACGCGCGCATGCTGCTCAAGGGCCAGGAGCCCACGGTGGCGAACTTGGTGCGGGGGATCCAGCGCGATAAGGCGCGCGCGACGATCCTCAAGAAGAAGCTGGTAAGCCCCGTCGTGCGGATCGTTTCCGGCGCTAGCTAACGCTCGTTTGTAGATCGCCTTGTCCGACGCCATCGCGCAAGCGCGCAAATTGAGAGAGACTGGCCCCTGGGCGCCGACCGCGGCGATCCAAGGGGCGATGTTTTTCCTGTTCGACTGCCTCAAGGCATCGGACCCCGAGTCGAAGTGGTACGCGCTGCAAGAGATCGCGCGCCCTCGGTAGGTCTCGGACATGGTTGGGTGAAGCCCACTGACACTTTCACAATCTAGGTATGTGATCAACATCGTGGGGCTCAAGATTCCGACGCATGAGGCGTCGCTATGCCGCGCTGACCGCGATCGGGTGCCGCGGCAGGCGAACGAGGACTTGGTAAGTCTTCGGTGTTCTTATGGTTTCTCCGCTGACCAACTTCCCGCAGGACATGCTGCTTTTGCAGCAGCCGCAACTGCCCGCCGACTACGTCGCGGTCGAGGCAGAGCGGTGCGGCCTTGGCGAGGTCGAGCTGGGCGGGTGCGCGCCCGCGACTCCAGCCCAACGGAGTTATCCAGGGCAGAAGGCGCATCGGCACGACAAGAACAAGGGCGCGACGAAGCGCAAGCGTGCCGCTAAGGTGTGTTCTCGCCTTATTTGGTTATATTGGCGGTTCTACAGCTAACACTTCTTCAGAGGAAGGTCGCTGCTGATTCCGACGACGACGAGGCCGAAGTCGCGGAGCCGGAGCCCGCGCGCAAGCGCACGCGCTCACAGACGAAGGCCGCCGCCTCCACCTCGAAGGGCAAGGGTCGGGCGAAGGCGGGTCCGAGCTCGGCGCGCGGTCGGCGCGGCAGGAAGGCCGCTACGCCTTCGGACGTCGAGGAGGAGGAGGAGGCGGAAGAGCGCTCTCAGCCCGAGTCCGAGGAGCGCGACGTCGTGCCGCCCGTCCGTTTCCGCGTAGACTGGGACCGTCGCCCGCGTGATGCGGACGGTGAGCTCCTGCCCTACGTCGAGACGGAGGACGAGGCTAGCGAGCGACGCCATCGCGAGTTCATCGCGAGGGGGCCGGCGCCCATCTATGGGCTGAATGGTGACCTGATCGGGCTCACCTCGCCGCCCTCCGAGGACGACGCGCAGATGCTCGAGGAGCAGGCTGAGGAGCAGGAGCGCCTCGCCGACGAAGAGGAGCAGATGCTCCGCGTCAAGGAGGAGATCCGCGCCCACAACGAGCAGCGCATGCTCGCGGGATTGGGTGACGACGACGCGCCTGAGTGGCCAACGGCGGGTAGCTCGGGGCTTCAGCCTGGCTGGACCCACCTCCCGGACGCCGAGGACGAAGAGGACGGCAACGCGGGGCACCCGGGCGCCGAGGAGGAGGAAGAGGAGCTTGAGAACGACAACGTCGAGCCCCCTGCTCTGCCCTCTCCCAAGCCCGCAGCACCTTCGCGCTTTCCGACGCCGGAGTGGATGAGGGAGGGACCCTCGGGCAATCGTCCAGCGGAGTTGCTCTGAGCGCTCGGCCGAGGTAAGTCCCGCTTTAGTTCTTTTTGTCGTTTGTGTATCCTTGCTGACCCGCACCATCCCAGCAGCTTCCCTCAGGGAGAAAATGCGGTAGGTAGCTCTGGATTGGCGAGGACAATGCGCGCGACACGCGCTTAGATAGATGGTTTCTTGGGGCTCTGTACATCACACCTTTTCTTGTATTTCTTGTTGTAGGATCCCCGTTTTTAATGTACTTCTTGCTTCTTGGACGATTATGAGCGTGTCCAAGTAACCTCAGAAGTGATAATTTGTGCCGCACACCCTACTTAGAGGTCGGCCAGTTGGGCGCTGCTTGGTGGCGTGCTCGCGTGGTTTGCACGTGACACCGGCCACTGCCGGTTGTGCACCTGTGCAGGTAAACTGTTTTAAAAAGTAGCAGACAAGTGTCTGCCGTACATTTGATAATGTAACGAATGTGTTCTCCGCACAGCCACGGCCGCCCGGAAGCTGCCCGGGACGTCGCCGGGCTGCGCCCAATGCGGCAGGCGACCTCCGGGCTTGCCGCCGCGGGTGATCGCGCCGCACGCGTCGGCCGTCGCGCGTGATGCCGCCGTCGTCGGGGCACCCGCGCGCCGCCCGCCGTTGATGCGCCGCTGGCATGGCTGCACAGCCACGTCAGCGCGTCGCGTCGGCGTCGCGCCGCGTGTCGCCGCCGCCGCAGCGCATCGCGCTCGTAAGTGCAGGTGCAGTACAAAGACAATGTTTATACTCTACATGCACATAATGTATGTATGATGGGTGGAGGATGCGTAAAATAATAACAAAAGCGCGAAAAGCGACGGCGAAAAATTTTCGCCATCGCGACACGCGCTATGCGGCTCGTGCAGGCGCGCGAACGCAAGCGCGCGTTCGAAAATGGATAGGGGAGGGGGCGTTCACGAAGCGCATCGAGCAGCCCAGACAACAGCAATGGGCTGTTCCCCGGGCGATGTGTGCGCTGGGGGCGATGTGGTCCGTGTAACCAGTGGGAGCCGGTCTATGCGAGTGTAATCGCCAAAATGGGGGCGTAGGGATGCGGAGCGGAAACTCTCCTCTTGAGAGTCTCGTCGTCGCAGGCAAACATGGTGGGTGGGGGGTCGGCCGGTTCGCTCACGCGCATTGTCGCGCAACTCCTCGTCGCTGGCGGCTCCGTTCTCGTGAGTGGTCGCGTGATTGAGGAAAGCCACAAATGGGGAGGGCGAAGGCCGGCGCGGACACGGGCGCGTGAGGGAAGCAATGGCGATGGCGTCCTGTAACGCAGTCGCGACCGGACCGTCACGCGCGTGTGACGGGTGGCGCGTCGGTGGGCAGGCGGGTAGTGGCGCGACCGTACACGCCCGAGGATCTTCCCTCCCCTCTACCTAGACCAAGAAGGTCTAGGAGAATGGAACAACGCGTCCCGCGCCGAGTACAGCACCGCGAATTCGCCAGTGCGGTGGATACTCGAACGGGCAGTGCTCAGCACGGGGCGCGCGTCTCGAAGGAGGGGCATGAGGGGATGGTCGGATGGCTTGTTGGGTGGTCTTAAAGAGCCGTCTTTCGCGTTATGCGCGTCGTGGGTGATGCAGCAGTGCATGATCTGTTAGAATAGCGAGAAAAGCTTATTATCAGTACATATCCGGGGCATAGGGCATAGCCGCGCACCTATTTCCGCCTCCTCGTCGCACACGCGATGCGCTGCGCATCGAATATTCCCCAGATACGCTCGCGTAGGGTACTGGACATGCCCGACATGCAGATGGTGGTGTACCAAGGTGATATATCAATCAGGTGGGACAGGGCAATGAGGGCAGCGTAGAGAGCGGTAGAAAGACTTTGAGGCCACCTAGAGCGAGCTAAAAGAGGGGCAGGGGTGAAGGGGCACGAAGGTGTTGGTGGTAGAAGACGAAGAGGCGCGCAGCTAAGCGCCTCGGATGTCCGGTCCGGGTATTCGGCCCGACATCCGCTCGCCGCCATCGTCGTCGTCGATGGCCTCGGAAGGAGGCCGTGGACCATCTAGTACTATGAAAGGCACGAGATCTATTACAAGACATGTACTAGATGCCACGTATGAGGTATGAAGCCGTCACGACAGCTGAACCCCGCTCGAATCGAGGTTGACTATCCTGGCCGTTATGTGCAGAACAATCCATTTCTCAAATCTTGATCTGCACCTACACTCTTTCACGTCGATCTCGGCGACGTCTGCGCGGATGAGCGTCAAATAAACTGCATACGGTAGGGGCGCTTTCAAACTATCTTGGCATGTATAGCACATAATATTTCTGGATCCAGATTGTATACAGATACACGAAGATTGCTTATTCAGACGCATTTTTACAGTAATGCTGCAATTGCCAGGCGATCTATGCATAGAATGCGGTCAAAACTTCTGGTGAATTTTCCTTCACTACTTCTCTTTGATCCACAGAAGGTTCGGAACGATTCGGGCTTGATTCGCGTGCTCCCGAGGGTGTTTTCGACGGCGAGGAGGCCCCTCGGACGCCCGGACCGGCTTCCGCGCGGTCCCAAGACCCATTTCCACCGACCCGAACATCTCGATGGCTTGGGCCGCCGTCTTCCTGCGTCTCTGCGCGTCCACAGCCATGCTGACCTCTGAAACACAGCCCAACACGATGCTTAGCATCTCCCCCGACCTCCCGCGCTCAAATTTCGCGCTTGGACGTGCTCGTTGTTGCGCGCGCGGACCCGCAATCGGCAACGTCGGCTTGCCTCCCACCATCACCATCTTCGCGTCCTCATCCACCGCCTCCATACCCGCTCCGCCTTTCTTCTACCACAGACGTCCCCCGCCTCCTCCTCTCTCGCGCCTTCAACCCAGGACGGCCCTGATCGCCCGCGAGTACGCGCGTCCACCCGTGCGCGCGTTATCTGGCTCCAAATTCGACACGCACCAATAGGGACAGCGCGCGTACCGCCCGCGTCACTGTACACCCCAATCCCCCTTTGATCCCCCCTACCCCGCTAGTCGACGTGCGCAGGAGAAAACATCGGGCAAGGCTATCGACCCCCCTACTCCCCCCCTCGATCACCGACCATAACGAGCGCGTGCAGTAGGCCGGCGTTGCCTCCTACGTGCAGCGCGTACATCTCCCGTTCCTCACCTGCCTGCGGCACGCTCGTTGCGGACCGCTAGTGTGCGCGAGCTGTACCGCAGGTCGCGCCGGCAACATACACGCCACCCAGACAATGGCCTATCGCCATTGTCTGGGATCTTCTACGCTTCCCGCGCATGCCCTTCCCCTCCCCTGCCCACTTCCAAACGTGCGCTTGCATCCGCGCGCTTGCGCGGGCAGCACAGCACGTGTCGCGACGGCGAAAAATTTTCGCCAGCGCTTTTTGCGCTTTGTTCTTCATTTCGCGCATCCCCCATGTATTCTACGTACTTCATATATGATTGACTTATATACACTTATATTTCTACTATACCTGCACTTACGAGCGCGATGCGCTGCGGCGGCGGCGACACGCGGCGCGACGCCGACGCGACGCGCTGACGTGGCTGTGCAGCCATGCCAGCGGCGCATCAACGGCGGGCGGCGCGCGGGTGCCCCGACGACGGCGGCATCACGCGCGACGGCCGACGCGTGCGGCGCGATCACCCGCGGCGGCAAGCCCGGAGGTCGCCTGCCGCATTGGGCGCAGCCCGGCGACGTCCCGGGCAGCTTCCGGGCGGCCGTGGCTGTGCGGAGAACACATTCGTTACATTATCAAATGTACGGCAGACACTTGTCTGCTACTTTTTAAAACAGTTTACCTGCACAGCTGCCAGGTCCGCGAGCCCATCAGGACTCACTTGGGCGACTTCGTCCTCGTCCGGCTCGTCAGAAGCCATGAGTTTCTCGAGCTCGTCCGGAGACAAGTCGATTAATGAGTGGATTTCATCGGGCAAGGTTATAGAGGCCCGAGAACGGTAGGGCAACACTCTAAATGCTCCGACTTTATTTTGGAAGACGGTTCCGTCTAGTTCAGCCACAATATAAGAGCCTCCGAGCGTCCGCCGTATGACCACCATGGGCCCGTGGTAACGCGGTAGCATCTTGTCACTGTGTGATTTCTCTATGCGAGTATTCCGGACTAGCACCAAGCTGCCTGGTTTAAAGTCGAGCAACTTAATAACATGTCCGTATTCGCGTTCATAGCGGTGAAGGCGCTCGAGCTTTTCCTTCTGTATTCGAGAGCGGACAAGGCCTACTTCCGCATGATGTTTCGCTAAGGCTCGGGCCCGGTACCCAATCAACTCCTCGCGCGTAAGTGTGCGCAGGGGATAGTCAATGAGCCAAGTCGCTTCAGCAATGTCAAATGGCAGGAGCGGATGTGCTCCTGTAACCAAGAAATATGGCGATACGCCGAGCCGCTTCCTTAAAGTTACGCGGTCGGCCCACCACACAAAGTGCAGGTGGTTATACCATTTATTCAGCTGCGGTCCGCAGGCTTTCGCTAGCGACTGCCGGATGTCCCAATGTACTTGTTCAACTTTTCCATTGGCTTGAGAGTTATAGGCCGATATGCGGACATGGCGGACACCATACTCTTTAGAAATCCAGCGCATAGCGGACTTCATAAGGGATGCATTATCGGTCACGATTTCCTCGGGACAACCCCAGCGACAGAGTATTTCCTCGAGTATGAATTTAGCTATAGTGACCGCGTTCTCAATGCGGAGCGCACGGCCTTCCAGCCAATTAGAGAGACTGTCCCTTGCGTGGACAATGTATTTGAAGCCTCTCGATGCGGGCGTCATATGCATGGTGTCTATGTGGACGACCTGGAATAAAGACGGCGTGAAAGTTACCACCGGCGGTATGCGCGCCAATGCTTTCAAGCGTTCTTGACACGGGTGGCACGTCTGTATGAACCACTCCACGTCTTCGTTCAGTCCAGGCCAATAGAACCGTACTGACAGTAGTTGTTGTGTCGCGTACACTCCTCGATGGCCTAAGCTATCATGCGCTTGTTGCAGCATTTCGATGCGCTTATTTTGTGGCACATAGAGTTGTGGTAGCTCATCTCGTTCGACGCGATAGAGTTTCCCACCGGATACGACATAATTCCTTCGCAGCCGCTCGGCTATCGGAGCCGCGAGGTCAAAGGCGGCCTTGTTTGTGGCAAAGTCCGGGTTTTCCACCCATCTGAGCCAGGTCTCAAGGTCCTGATCAAGGAGTCGGTGTTTATTCTTCCGCGACACGGTAGGATACTCCACAAGCTGCTCATATATGGAGAGGGGGTCGGGCGTATGGATCGTCATGCAATAATAATCGCTAGACTCTCCGAACCCGGCGTCCTTCAGTTGCGCAGAGCGTATGCGATTAAATTCCGCTGTTTCCAGCTTAGCACGCTCTAGCTCGACGTCGAAGTCCCCCACACCATGAGCTATTCCCGCCGGTAGTGTTCTTTCGACCGCCCAAGTGGGCAGAGGGTGAGGCAATCCCTCGGGGATTGACTCAGAAGAAATTAGCGTCTGGACTTGGGTTGGCTCGTCGCGTCGCCTGAGTCCGTCGGCCATTTCCGAAAGGACCAACTCGGCGACTGCCGACGCGTCCGTTGGCTTTAAGTGGTGGTATTTTTCCAGTTCCTGCACCAGATGTTCCTTGCCTGTGGCCTCGGTACACTCGGATCCCGGAGGTCGAGCGACGGAGACTGGACCGCTTTGTAGGTACAGTACGTGGGGTAGCGTCGCGGTGGCACGGTCGGCCTTAGGTACGAAGTCGCCGGCAGCTAAATACTGCTCGACATCCCCTTCCATTCCTGGCCACCACATGCGACTAGAAATGAGGGCGAGTAATTCCTCGGCTTCCCCATTAATGCTAACCTCACGCGCGGCGTTCATAATGAACCACCGGTCGCGCGGCCATATGAGTAGAGCGGTGCGACCACCCTGTAGTATCTTGTAGATTCGGCCGGTCTTTGTCATGCGATACTCAGTAGCGAGCTTGCACAACTGTTCCCAGCGTTCCTCGGTGATATCCACCGGGTTCCAGTTGAAGTAATCGCGTAGGTCCCATAGTAGATCATCGAGCTCAAGATATTCTTTCGAACGCGGGAACTCGCGATATTTCGCTAGAGTCTCCTCGTCGTTCAGGTTCAGGATCGGGTCCGGTAGGCGGATAGGACCTTTCCGTCTAGAGGGCTCAGCCTGGTTAAATACGAACAGACCGGGCGCGCTCTGAGTGATTTTAGGATTAAGCCATTCGTCCTTGAATTGGGTAAAAGCCTCCTTAACTCGACGAGCCTTCGCAAAGACCTTGTCTCAATCTAGCTCGTCAAGTTCGGTATGGAGGTAGCCTCCGGAGCCGTAGCAGGAAATCCGAGGCAAATGCCCATGGCTGCAGCCACTGAGGCCAAATGCATTTGGCATGGCTCTAGCCACTGGTGGCTGCTGCCACTGGCAAATGCATGGCTCCCAATTGCTATATTTGGTAATTTGCAACCTAATTAGGCATTGTCTGAGTCATCACTGACAGATTTGTCAGCAGATGCCATCAGAAACTGCTTAAAAATGTTGCAAATCAAGAGCAGATATAGCAGGGTTTGAACTCCAGACCTTGTGCAGTCAGATTGGTGCTCTAACCAGCTAAGCCATTGGATCTTGTTTAGCTAGCAGATATGTTGCACTATATCACCCTCCCTTACCCAACCTTTCTAACCTCCCTAACCCTTCCTAACCCTCCCTACTCTGAATGAGCCTTATTGGCAAACCCTAACCTCTAACCAACGAGACAACGAGACAGATATGACGTCCCTGGCCCTAACCCAAACTTCTAACCCAAAATCCTAACCCTGAACCCTAACCAAACCCTAACCTCCTAACCTCCCTAACCTTCCTAACCCTCCTAACCTCAAACCCTAACCTCTAACCAACCCAAACCAACCCCTAACCCTCCTAACCTACCCTTCTTCAACTTGAAATTTCTGATCAAAGTCCGAGATTTTGTGTTTTTGCAGTGGCACCAGCCACCAGTGGCTAGAGCCATGCCAAATGCATTTGGCTTCAGTGGCTGCAGCCATGGCACTTGTGTATTACCTCCTTCTACTGGTGGCCTCCGCGTGTATCGATTTTATCTCGGAAGTCTTCGATAGGCAAGGTGTCGTCAGGTAGACCATCCTTGACCTCGAATCCATCCAAGCCTTGTGGCTCGTCTTCCTCCTCGTCCGCCGGATCTCGCACTGGATCTCCTTGTTGCCACGGTCGCCGCGATAGTGCGTCCGCGATCGCATGGGATTTTCCAGGTACATGGCGAAGCGTGAAGTGGAAGAACAAGACTTGCTCGATCCACCGGTTGACGTTGGCGTTGGGGCCGCAGCCTGGATTACTGAGCATGCCCTTGAGGAACTTAGCATCAGTCTCCACAACCAGTTTCCGGCACCCGACAAGCCAATGATAAGCGCTCTGCAAGGCCTTCATGACGCCAAACAGTTCACGCTTAGGTTGAGAGAACCTAGCCTCTCGCTCTGTCAAGAGCATTGATCCGAAGCGACAGTAGTAGAACTCCTTTACATCACTCGGATTTATTTGTAGGATGAACCACCCAACCGCTATATAAGATGTGTCAACGCCGAGGACAGTGTCCCAGTCGGTCTTATAACTGACGGGCTTCAGCGGCGGACTCTTTAATAGAGCGGTTTTTAGTTTGTTTTGCGCGTAGCTCTGAGGTAGCTCCCACACAAAGGGTACGCCATTACGCGTGAGCATCACCAAAGGATCTGCCTTGACGGCGTAGTCCTTTATGAACATTCGGAAAACGCCGGTGAGGCCGAGGAACTGCCGGACTTCAGAGACGTCGTGGCAAGGGCCCCAGCGCTCAATGACGCCTACGCGGTCTTCTTCCGGTCGTCGGCCATCGTATGTACACAGATGTCCGACGACTAGTATTTGAAGGGCTATCAAGAGCGACTTAAGACCCGAAAAGGTGCCGCCTGAATATCCCATATGTTGTAGCACTCTGTTGACGTTGAGCAAGTGCTCCCAAACAAAGCGTCGGATGCCTGGATTTTCCGGGATAGTCTCAAAAGACCCGTCCGGAAGTTCATAGCGGGTTTCCGGTCCTCGTATCGGTACATCATCGATATAAGGAATCGTTATGTCCGGTATAAGGGGCCGTAGAATAGTTGTGACATCGTCGTGGAATATAGGGACCGCATTAGTCCATCCCATTGGCAATGTACGAAGTCTAAACGCTCCGAAGGGCGTCTGAAAGGTAGTCAAGTCGCGAGAGGACTCGGCAAGTAGCCGCTCGTCGTAACCGACATATAAATCGAGTATACCGCCACAGGCGCGACCAGCGAACCAATTGGCTAAGTCATCGGTCGCCGGGGGTACACCAGAGTGCGCGATGGTAACCGCATTTAAGGGCTCAAGGCTATGAACAAGTCGGAGGCTCTTGCCATCCTTCTTAACCACGCAGAACCACTTCGAGCGGTAGGAAGAATTAGAGGGCTCGTACACGCCAGCCTTAATCTTCTTGAGAATAATCGCACAGATTTCCTCGTACAATCCAGGCGGAATGGGGATATTGCGCTCTACCCAAGGCTTATGCGGTACGACCGGTATTGAGACAGGAGGGAAGAAGTCCTCACGGAAGCTTCCCCGCTGCTCATCGTTCCAAGCAAAGGTCTTGTTGTGGGCGCAATACATCCAATCCCTTAGTTTACATTCTTCTGGCGAAAGCAGGTCGCCGTGAAGTTTATGTACCTGTTCCCGACGCTCAGCGGTATATCTTCCGGTGGGCGTGAACTCGGGTGGATTGGTAGGCAGTTGTGGCATATCCTTCTCAGGATCGCCGAGGATGTGGCGCTCGATGCGGAATTCCTCCGGTACAGTGCCGTATACAGGCCGCACCTTGAGGGCCACTGGTTTATATTTCCTTCCAGCGAGGACGGCTGCGTCTACGTCCGGTCGCTGGGGAAGTGCATCCACTGCTCGCTGAATCACCGTATCTACAGTGCAGGGCACACTGGATGGTTGGTTCGGACATCCCTCTCGGCCATCGACAGTTCGCGAAGTAAAGGTACTCGCTGATTCCGCCTCCGGTCCGTGAAAGAAGTTGTATAAGATAGTCTTGTCCTTCTCGCCCTTGATTTGGTCCGCGTTCAGAGACGCTTGCAAAAAGGCAGATTGAAGGTTGACTTGTGTGAAGGTCGTCGACGCTTGCGGTCGCATGACGCTACGGATTATGATTTCTTGTTTCTCATCCATCTCGATTTGTAGAGCCGCTTCTCCCTGATCCTCGAGAGAAGAGATCAGTTCGCAGAAGCGTCCGGAAAACCCGGATGAGCGCGGACGTGCTCAGGAATTACGCCTCGGGCGTATGTGTGCATAGTAACCTTATTGCCAGTGTTAGGGCAAGTAATGGTCACTTCCTGGTTGCCGTCGCGGTCATTGGTATATACGGACTCGCACAGAGTATCAAAAGGTCTCCCTAATAAGACTCGGAAGGCGCCGGTGTCCGATATGTGGCACTGCAAGTACACCGTGATCCCAGCGAAGTCAAAGGGAATATTCCTCGCTAGGCCCAAGGTCGAGTTGACCTGGTTATTGGCGCTTTGCATGCGTATGGTAACAGTCGGGTCGTAGGAAGCGCCGCGGTCTCGCGCGCAATCCTTAGACATGGATACGATTTGTGAACCGCTATCCAAGATGCTTTCGTCCGGACCATTGTTGTTAATATTCGGCCAGACGGTACGCAGTGTCGCCGAAGGTTCGCCCGCGAAGATAACATCGGAGCGACCGCGTTCAGGCAGGCTCTGGTATACCTCGAGTCGGGCGTCAATCTGCACATAGGACCCGATGGGTACCTTAGTGTGGGCGCACGACGGGAGCTCGACCGTCGTGGTAATGACCTCGTTCTCGAGTGCGGCCCAATTCACCTGAACTGGATCGTCGGACTCGCTACCTCGGCCGAGATTGGGGCGCTGCCCTTGGGCATAACCCAATTCTTTGCGTTGGTACGCTTCAGTGAGTAAGGCCACACGCAGGACCTTGCCAAAATTGTCGTCGATCTCGCGCTTCCTAGTCAACAATTTCCTTAGAAGGTCTTGTAGAGTAGGACTGACTCCCAGAAATTCGCGTAGCGTAATTCCGGTCATCGGGCACTTGGTCGACAGTAGTTTCTCTAAGACATCTTCCGAGTCTACAGAGGTTTGTATAGGAGCTTGGACCTTTGCCGCGGGCTTCGCGCGACTTGCTTCACCGGGCGCTGCGCCGGGCTTAACAGGTAACGCAGAAGGGCGTTGGTCAATGGGTATAAATCGCGTCTCGGGCACAGAGCGATAGGGATGAGCAGGACCGGCCTGCGGTACAGGGCCGGGCTGCGAATTCGTAGTCTTAGCATTGGGCGCCTTAGCAGGCGTTGCATACACGGACTTGTTTGGATTTTGTGGCAACGAACTAGCTGCTGGTTTTAACTGGCTCTCATCACGCCCCCAGCGTTTATCAAGGTATTGGGCGTGAATCCCTGAACCCATCAAAAACCCTGGGACGACCCCTCCTGGACCGACGGTGGCTGAGCCATCTCGCCGACAGGCGGGTTGTTGTAATGAGCGATCTGCTCCGGGGAGAGCTGCTCGGTGAACTCGTCCCAACCGGGAGGAACGTCCAAGCCTGAGTCCAGTATGACACTCGGCTGTTGCTGCGGGATGCCCCACATGCCTGAGTTGGTGTATTGACCAATGTAGTTCATGAAAGGAGCGACCACATATTGGTTAACAGCCGCTTTCATTTGCTGCCACTTAGTACGCATCGGCAGGTCAAGCGGACCATTGCGACGCGGTATAATTTCGCCTGTCTTAGTGCGGAAGCCTCCAGCGTTATCGGGTACGATCTCGCCGGACTTAATCGCATTCTGACAATCAGGGCAATTGTTCATGAAGTGGCCGACCTCGCCACACCAGTTGCAAGTATATTGAGGTCGAGGGGGACCGCGCTGTCCACCACCATAATTATTTTGGGGTCGGTTGAACGATCCAGGGTAGTTGGGCCGGAACCCACCGCCTTGCGGGGCGGCGCTGTTCGTGTTGAGCGACAGCTGGTTGGTGAGGCGCTGAGTCGTCTCTTGGATCATCGCGAAGTTCTGATCGGACTTGGTACGTCCTTGCGCGAGCTCGGTATGAACTTCGGACTGTAGACTACGTATAGCGGTCTTAGTTTCCCTTTCGCCTTGGCTAGCGCGCTCAGCAAATTCGTGGAAATCCTGCTCGAGTTTAACTAAGCGAGATTCACTGTCGCCCGAGTAGGATACTGCGTGCGAAGCGGAGGCCGCGGAGGTCTGGATAGACGCGACGGGATAAGCGTCGCCAATGGCGTTCTGAGCTGCAGTAAAACCGCGGCGCCAGACTTCGCGCATGGTGGCAACAATATCCTCCCATCGGTAACCTCCTTCGACGATGGATGTGTTGGTTGGCCGCTCCGGGGGAACCGCACCTTCCTTGCCGGGTACCTCAAGAGTGCTCGACTTGCCGACCAACATCATATCGAGGGTCGCAAGGAACTGAGGCGTGCAGACAGAGGCGAGGCGCGAGCAAACTTCAAAATTCGAAATCTTGTAGTTGCTACGGCTGAGTTTGAGAATACACGGAGCGAAGCGACGAAGGAACACGTTTCCACGAGTCCCATCCTGCTCGCCAAGTCCGCGGAACTCGCTACAGATTTGGCTGAGCTCTGCAAGCGTTCCGGACTGCTGACCCGATATTTCAGGGTACTGTTCCAGGATCGCCTTAACAAAGTCCTCCCATGGTTTGTTTTTGAATGCGAGCGCCAGCTCCTCCCACAAGATGCGTGTAGCAGTCTTTTTAGCGTGGAGAGGCGCCTTAGCGATTTTGTCCGCATCGGACGTGATCCCGTGATCTTTGAGGTATGTATCAAGATCTCGTAGGAACAAAGGCAAGCCACTCATATCATCCTCGTCGAAGCGAGGGGCGTCAGACGCCGTATGAGAGTAGCGAGCGGTAGACATTGGTTTGGGAATAGAAGTAGAAGCCGAAGTCGGAATAGAAGGAACGGGACGGGATATACGAGTCGGATTCGGAGTCGGAATGATTCTGGAAGCTGGAGTCGGAGTCGGTTCTTCGGTCGAGGCTGGTTCGGTACGGTCGCGAGTCGGAAATAATTCAGAGAGAGACGGAGTCGAATCGTCGGACAGAGAGCTCAAGGGGGATGAAGCGCGTGGACCCTGTGTCGCGGCCGGTTCGGGCTCGATGGAAAGACGAGAGAACGAAGCAGAGAGGTCGTTGGCGACCGAGAGAGAAGTAGGAGAAGGAGTGTTCGGTTCTGTGTCCTCCGGGAAAGCACCTGGTAAGGTGTCGTCCGCTTTGGATGTTTCTACCGGACGTTGGGTAACGGATTTCCGGGGTGATGCTGATCGCGATGTGCGACTGGCTTGTTCCGCTAGACGCGCTCGCTCTTTGGCCTTTCTCTTGGATCGCTCGGATGTAGAGCTATCCCAGTCCGGTCTTAGAGCCGAGAGGCTGGATTTTTGTCCAGGAGCCGTCGTGACGGTACCCGAAAACACAAGTAGAATTGGAGAGGGCCTTAATATGACTCTCGAAGTTCGCTCAGCAGCTAGTAATTTGCTGGCTAACACAGAAATATCCCCTCGCGGTGGGCTCCAGATGATGGGATCGTACGCTCACGAAAGACGCGAAGTACAGTCTAGCTAGACGATCCACACAACCAAACACCAACAACCACGATAGCAATGAACACGCTAGACTGGAGGCGCTACGAGAGCGGGCGAGTCCGAGTATTTATATTACTAGGGGATAGATTGTGTTGTTTATGCCAGTTCCAGACGAGCTGGACTGAAGCGAGAAGTCGAGTGGGGCAATCGGACGTCTCGGCGTTCTTACGAGCGCTTTCGGGTTTGATTGAAGTTCACAAGGCGGTTTAATGCGCTCGGAAGTTCAGGCTTTTATGATGTGTAAAGTGCGGGTTAACGCGGTTGCGTTTATTTGGTGTGGTGTGTAGGTACTAGGGCTTCTCTGCGCGGGGCGGGAAAAGTCCCCGAATCGTATGTAGGTCTCGGTATATAACTTGAACGCGTCGTCTCGGCCGTCCAGACCGCGCGGTAACACACAATGCCTATCTCTGAGTCAAAATCCAACTATAACGCCTATCCGCGCGTTCTCCTGTCCGAATAATCGCGCAATGACTGCGGTTCCTGGTGGTAGAGCGGTTGACTGGTCGGGTATCCTCCTGCGCCGCGATGCCGGGCGCGATTCCACACTTGTTGATGTTTACCAAGGCAAGGCCGGCCTGGTTTCCACCCGTTCCCTTGTGCGCGACGCGGCTCAGAGGCCTGCGCGGCGGGGAGCGTACAGCCTAGACTGTCGATACGCGGGGAGTGAAGCCCTTGCCGGGGCGGACAGCGCTTGGCAGCGCCGACGCTCGGTTCGGAGTTCAACTCGGCGATGTCCGAGATCACGAGCTCGGACCCGAAGTTCCGGTCTCGGACCCGAAGTCACGTGTAGTCACGTTGATGGTTCGAGTTCCGCTTGCGCGGTGCTCTGCGTGTCTCCGCATGACGGCGAGCAGCAGGAAGGCTTGTCCGAGCCCCAACAATAATCTAGATTCTCTTGACACAGCAGGGCAAGAGGACTGAAGGCTTGAGGCGCATATAGCGCGGCTACTTGATTAAGTAGGGCCCGCCAAAGGACTCGCAGGATGTCATCGACAACGCGCAGACTCGTGATCAGGCGCCGAAGAGCTCGCTGCTATCCTTGGTCAGTCATTGCAGACGGATAATGCTGCGGACTAGTTGTATTGAAGGTTAGGAAGCGTGGCGCTCCTGGTTTTCTATGTCATAAAATACCCCCGACGCGCCCGTTGTACAGTCGCGACGTCGGTGCAGTATATACGGATCCGCCCATACAATCTAGACCAAGTCGACTATATATCGCTTGTTTATGTATGTTTTTCCGCGTTTTTCAGCCGCAGGGCGTATCAGGCTGTGCCCAGAAAATTGTATATATAGACTATGTATAATCCAATCGAACGGAAGGAACTACGCTCTAAGCCCAATACACCCTTCGAGAGCTGTCCACAGAGGATTGACGCCACAAAGACTTTGGCCGAGGCGTTGTTCCCAATCAGGCAGGAAGTTCCGTCCGGACGATTTGCGTCTTGACGCAGCATTCTGTCCGAAGGTATTGGTCATCGCACCTGTCTTTGACACTGACGACTTTGGCAACAAAAACACTACTTCGTCTATTGCTGCTCTTCTCTGCTGGATGGATAGTATCATCACCAGGACCTGTCCCAATCCCAACTGCCCGAAAGGGATCTTCCCAACCGTGCGCGGCTTGAATTCGCACCTCCGCACTGCAAAGTCCTGTAAAGGCTTTCGCGCTGGAAAAGGAAGAGTTCCTGCTCCACCCGAGTTCGCCTCTGTAGCTGCCTCCGCATCTCTTGAAGATCCCAGTTCTGTGGCTGAGGATCTGGCGGCGCAAGAGGACGCCGAGCTATTCTATTTTGTCCCGGAACCACAACCTGAAGTTGGGGAGGAGGGACCCGGTCCATCCACCCGTGCTTCACGCGCTTCTCGGAATGCACAGGCTGCTGAGCACAGGGTGCTTGATGACTACGATGACTCGCGCGTTATCGATGTGAATGAGGCTGCTGGACGTGCTATCCGAGTCGATCCCACGATGCGGGAACTGTGGGAGAGGATGTTTGGGGAGAAGGAGACGCAAGACATGAGTACGGAGAGCACGCGCTACCTACCCTTTGCTTCCGAGCTGGATTGGCGTATTGCATTATGGGCCGTGAAGGAAGATGTTTCGCAGGGTGCTTTCAATCGTCTTCTTGCGATACCAGGGGTATGTGACAGCTTATCTCCTCGGCCTCCCGTTCAATCAATTTCCTTACTTCATTGTCAGGTCTACGAGCGACTGGGTCTGTCGTTCAAGAATACCTACCACATGCACAAGACCATCGATAAACTCGATAAGCGCGCTGGAGAATGGCATACCGAGCGCATGCGTTACCCTGATACACCGGATGAAGAACATGTGCTGTATTTTCGCGAGCCACTCGAGGCGATCCGGAGTCTCTGGGGCGACCCCACCCTTGCTCAACATCTTGTCTACCGACCATCGCAGGTCTTCGCAGATGCGACTCGCGCTGACCGGGTCTACTCTGAGATGTGGACTGGCAAGTGGTGGACCACTGTGCAGGTCAGTCACGTTCCCGCTTTCTGGCTTCCATTTAACTGAGTAAGCAACAGAACAAACTTCCCGCAGGCGCTACGCTGGCGTCGCTGATCATCGCATCGGACAAGACTCAGCTCACGAATTTCTCGGGTGGAAAATCAGCGTATCCTGTGTACCTCACTCTTGGCAACCTTCCTAAGGCGATTCGACGGAAGCCGAGCATGCACGCGTGTGTACTCATCGCCTATCTTCCCGTCTCCAAGGTTTCGAAAGGTTCCTTGACCGTGCTGGAGGCAAGGAACCGCCAGGCGCGTCTCTTCCATGAGGCTATGCGCCACATCTTCGAGCCTCTCATCGACGCTGGGCTCTCTGGCATCGAGATGGTCGGGGGAGATGGCTATGTTCGCCGAGTGCATCCCGTGCTTGCAGCGTACGTGGCAGACTATCCCGAACAGTGTCTTGTCACCTGCTCGAAGAACGGGACATGTCCGAAATGCCAGTGTCCTGCCGACAAGCTCGAGGATCCGGTTCCAGCGGAGCCTCGCTCTGCCGACTGGACTCGCGGTATTATGGAGTTGGCCAAGCCAGGAGCTCGAACGGCAGCCCAGTACTCTGCGCGCTGTATGGAGTCCGACGTCCTGGGCGGTGTGTACGAGCCCTTTTGGGAAAAGCTACCATTCACCGACATTCACCTCGCTATCACTCCCGACATCCTCCACCAGCTCTATCAGGGTGTCTTCAAACACCTTGTCTCGTGGTGTCGTCTCTGCGTCTCGCCAGAGGAGCTTGACCGGCGTATTCGCACCCTCCCGCCTGCGTTTGGAGTTCACCACTTCGACAATGGGTTCTCCGCGCTGTCGCAAGTCACGGGGAAGGTCCGTAAACACATGGCGAAAATCCTGCTCGGTTGCTTGGTCGGGCTGATGCCTCGTGCGGGGATCCTCGCCTGCAAGGCCATCCTGGACTTCATCTACTACGCCCAGTACACCACCCACGACGATGTCTCCCTCTCGCAGATGCACGATGCCCTGGAGATCTGGCAACAGAACTCCCACCACTTCATCACGACAAAGTGCCGCGAGGACCTGAATATCCCTAAATTCCATTCATTACTTCACTACGTCGACTCTATTCGCCTCCTCGGAACTACAGACAACTTCAACACCGAGCTATTCGAGCGCCTGCACATCGAGTTCGCCAAGCGCGGGTGGCGCGCGTCGAACAAGCGTGACGCGATGCCGCAAATGATCAACTGGCTCGATAGGCAGGAACGGATGCTCGGCTGGGAGCGATACCTGGCCGCAGTGACTCCGAAGGAGGACAATGGAAGGGACGATGATACTGTACGTCCTACTGTGCCCACCAATCCCCTCGAGCCAGGAATCTCCATCGCAAAGCACCCGACAAAGGCGGCGCAGCGAGTCTCCGATATTACTCACCTCCACCATGCTCCCGGCTTCGAGGGTTCCCTCAAAGAATACCTCGGGGCCATTATGCGACCCAATCCGTCCCCCCCTATGCGCTCTCGCAAGCATCCTCTGCCATTCGAGCGGCTGGATGTTTTTCATCAATTTCAGTTTCACCCCCTCAGTGTAGATGACGAAGACGACGAGGACGAGACAGTCAAAGCCTCCCCTGATGGTAATAGGTTCGACACCGTCCTTGTACTTACTGGAGATGACAGCGAGTCTACCCAGGTCCAGGGTACGCGTCTATGCGAATTTCCTCCATCTTATCACTGAGCATCTTTGAATCTAGGGACGCGTGTTGGACGACTGCGCGTCATATTCCGCCTTCCTCGAGTGCTGGAGTTCTTCCACGCTCAGAAGGAGTCGCCGTCGTACTGGCCAAAGTACCCGCTGGCTTATATCGAGTGGTCTACCCCATTTCGACAGAGCCCTGCCGGCGCGCATGGCTTTTACGCGGTCGATAGGGAGCATGTCGGCCGCGATGGCACGCCCCGCGGCGCTATCATACCTTTGAGCAGTATCCGGCAATCGTGCATGCTCATTCCGCGGTATGGGGACCTCGGAGATTCCGTCACTCAGTCGTCTTGGACTTCTCACAATGTTTTAGATCTATGTGACCGCTTTTATCTCAATAACTGGCAGTCATTGTACACCTACAAGACCCAGTGGTGATTACTATACTCGTACTTTGTCTAATCCCATCTCTAACTTTTTCCATTCGCGGACGGCGTGTAGCGCTCCCTACTTGAACTGCGTAAGTGTCCTGGGACGCGTTGGGGGTGCCCGAAGTTGAAGAGCGCGCAGAGCGCGCTGCACGGCACCCCAACGCACCTCAGGGACCCGAGGGCGCCTTGCCGCTCATGGAAATCGTCCACGCGCCTGAGCTGGGACCCCCTTTTCCTGATGAGGGCGGCATCTTGCCTCTGACCATGATCTTCGCTTGAGGATGCAGCTCTTCCTCAGCTCCTTCACGACGCCGGTGTACCGTCAGGAGACAATTGACAGAACAGTGACTATGTAAGGCGCGGCTAACCCAGCACGGAAACATGGGGAGATCCAAAAGGAGGTACCGCCGCAGTGGACTCTTTATTGTCTTCCGAACTCGGCGACCGGAGAATAGCCGGCCATTGTTCCCAGGCTGGTCTCCGCATGATAAAAGCCAGCGCTCTTCTCTCACTCTCCTTCCTCACCTCTTCCGCTACGCCCACATCCGCGTGCGCCAAACCGTCATCCCCGTCCAATCTTGGACTCTTTGATTCTAGGCGACGTCTACTGTAACCAATGGACCCTCCACCCTTTGACGCTTTTCTGGCGTCTATGCAGATGGTCGGCAGCACCGTGCGGACGTTGCTCCTCTATCTGTACTCCGTCCAGCACTCCATAGCCGACAAGCTCGGCTTCGTTCATCCCTCTGAGCCCACCGAGCTCGACCAGGTCGCCGCCTTCGCCATCCCCTTCATCCGCTACGTCCAGACACTATACGATGCCGTTCCCAAGGATACGATCCCTGACCTTAACGCCGTGCCTGAGCTTCTCTACATCCTCTGGCCTGTGGTCGTGGCGATCCTCATCACCGTGCGTCCCATTCTTTCATATCTTGAGCTCAGAAGTGCTGATTTTACCTTTGCCACAAGGCTTCGATGACTCTCTTCGGCCCTCATCGCTTCACCTTGCATTCCTCTACAATCTATGTCCTGCTCATCGCCGCTGTGAGTCTCTTTGCCACCTCCCTCCTTCGCTATGGCTTGCCACCTACTGTGGATCATACCATGCCCATGAGCTCCGCTGCCATCGAATCTACATCATTGATGCCGCCAGCCATCGCTGACCTCACTCCGCCCAGATTCCCATCGTCTGCAACCTCGAAGTTGATGGGAACTACCAACACATCTTCAGCGACCATTTCGTCCCATCGTGGGCGCTCGTATCTCGCCTCTGGCAAGGCTGGGACTGCGTTATTCCGCCCGACGACGTCGCCCACTTTGCTGTGCGATTCCTGCTTCTTGCCGTGGGGGCCCAGATTGGCATGGTGCTGGTGAGTCAGCTGTGAGATACCCCTCAGCGCATCGCTAGCTCTTTGGGCGTATCGCTCGTTTTTGAGGTCGCACAGTTAGCGTACTGACACGCCCTCTCCAGCACACCATCGCCGTCTGGTTATACTTTACCGTCCGGATCGCATTCGCTGTGGTCCGCTCCGTCTTCTGCCTCCCCTTCAAGCTCTTCCCCGCATTACGTGGCGCCATCAAGCCTCACCTGCGGCAGCCCGAGGTGCGTGATCTCTGCGTCCACGCGCTCAACAACTCTGCCTCGTGTTTTCCCACGTTGCATTCTGAACCTCTGCCCCGCCCTTCCGTGCTCATGCTGACCTTCGCTCCCAGTGCCCTTCTCCTATTGCGCCTGCTGAAGAGCTTGCCGCGCCTGTTGACGGGCTCGTTGCGCCTGTTGACGAACTCGCCACGCTCGAAGAGCGCACTGCACCCGCGGAAGAACCACCCGCACCCGTCAACCAGCAAGCTGTGTGCCCCGACGAGTTAGACTGCGGCGAAGATGAGCGCGTACCTGCCGATCAGCTCTCCTCAGCTTCTCCTGACATCGCCGCCAACTCTGCCAAAGAAGAGGAACCTGTCAGCGTCGAGATGGATGCCAACCCCTCTCCTCCTTCCCCTCCGTTGCCTCCTGCTTCCGATGACTCAGGTGCGTCAACTCGGAATAGCTCGTGACAATGATGAACTGACCTGTGGACTGTAGTCTCTGAGCGCTCCGAGCATTCGTCGACGACGCTGAACCGTCCGCTCACCGTGAGCGAAGACAGGCCCGAGAATGCCGAAGCCCTCGACTCTGAGCCCAACAAGTCTGAAGTCTCGCAGCCCGATGCTGTTGAGGAAAAGCCCGCTCAGACCTTCGACGTCGCATACACGGTTCCGTCTGCCGTGTACGCCGTACCTTTCATCGACTACGCGGCCTTTGACCCGGCGAACTCCTCTGAGCAAGTCTGCCTCGAGGACGACCACAACCTTCTCTCCCAGAACGACCAGACCGACGATGAGCAAAAGATAGCTGACGTACCGCCCTCCACCTCCCCTCTTGAGGCCTCGACGCCCGTGACGTCTGGTGCGTGGCTCAGAGTCTCGCGTGAGATATGACTGACACGGCCGTACAGAGCTTGGCACTGATGCCCCGACAACACTGACACCCGCCCGCGTCTATGTTGAAAAAACACCGGTTCCTACGTCTCAGCCATCCGACGCGGACGCCGCGCCTCCCACTTCTCCTTTATTTGAGGAAGAAGAGGAGGAGGAGGGTATGTGTTCACCGTCGGCAACTGGGAGACTGGCTGACCCACGCATAGAGGACGAGATGCCTGAGCTCCAATGTCTAACTCACACTCACCCATACCATGTCCCGCTTTCCGATCCTCGTATCCGGGCTGATATCGACACGATGATGAACGCGTTGGACCCCACAGTATCGGACGACGTTCGAGAGTTCTTGTCAAGCGTCTCTTCTGACTATTTCCGCTTTGGCTTCTTGGCCGCGCTGATGACGCGCATGGACGCCCACCCCGAGCAGATCAAAAGGAACTTCGAGCTCTTAGATGACGACGGCGACAGTGATGATGAGGATGAACCGTTGGCGTCCTGGCAGCAAGGGTACCACCTGGGTGACCATCATGCATACACCTTCATTTTTGCACAGCACGAGCGTCCGAGGGACCCATCGCCCCTGGAAGTCGAGCAAACGATCCGCGCGCTCACGCACAAAATCATCTGGCAGATATACACGCAGTCCGACATTTACACTGGGTGGGATGATTTCGAAGATCCATGCCAGTGGGGCGCGCATAGGTACAGGGGTGTCGAGCCCTGGTGCATGGATGTAGATGATTGCAGGGCTTTCGTGCGCAATGGGTGCGACATGGGTGCTCGCGACCTCAAAGTTTTCGAGCGCGCCGTCCTGTTCTCGGTTCTTCACCATGATGTTCCCTTCGTCAGGCTTCCGCGCTCTCAGGGCGCGCCGTTTGTGGATCCTCATGTGTGGGAGGTCGTGCACATGTATGTGCGCTTGATGGCCGACTCGGAGGTGTACTCCCGGATGCTCGAAAAGGTAGTCAATTTCCTGAATGGAGTCACCCGAAAGTGGTAGGAAATTTGTGGGACGGTGCGTGCTTCAAGTGACTTCGCTGTATTTGTTCACTGATTTACTCGTAGGATAATTTTGTGCGGAATCGGCTGCCGCTGCTATGCGCGCTCATGTTCACCCTCGTATAATCGCCAGTCTCTTGACGGTGACGGCCTCTCGCTGTCGTCTTCGTTGCACTCGGCCTTCTCGCGTGCGCAGCCCTTCGACATTGCGGTCATCGCATGCCTCGGATGCCATGCCATCGTTGAACACCCACTCATCGTCGTCGTGTTCACCTTTTACTCCGCCATCGTAGCCTTCTTTGTCGACGCCTGCGCCTTCTCTCCGCCGCGTGCTTCGTCATATCCAGTCATATCCACGTCGAGCCTCTCCGAGACTGCCACCCCCGAAGCGTCCGCTTCGAGCGCACCTGCGTCGTGCACGCTGCCGGCTGCGGTTGAGCCGCCCACGTCAAGGGGTGATGAGTCGTCTCCGGAGGAACTGTGCACGTCGCTTGTCAACGCTCCTCCACCAGCCGGATCCGGACTGTCGACGTAACGCCCACTTCGCCTGCTTCCTCTGCTACCTTCGACGTACCCTCCGCTCTACACGTTCCTGCTGTAGTGCGCCGGAAAGGGGCATGCAGCATCAGCAGTCAATGTCCTGCTGATGTTGGCGGTGGGGGACTGACATGTGACGCTTTGTTGGCATTACCGGGACACTGGCAGCCTTATGACGCTGGTTGGAAACTCGTAGACACTACAGGCTGTATCATGACCATATACCCACCTTTGTAGCATAGTCGTTTCCTATGTTGTCCAATCCTCTCATCGAGCCTTTACGATTCGAACTCGCATGCCATGCAAAAGATGCCGAACTCGGACACATGGCTGATATGTTCGGGTGTTTCCGGTGGTCGTTCGTAGCTCTGCAACCGCCACCACCAGGGTCGGATACCTACTGTGCTTGCCAATCCTTAGGATCGAGCTCCTTCTTGTACACCTTCGACCTCTTGTCTGACTTCAGAACTACGCTAGGTGCGATGACGAGACCCTCTGAACCAAAATACTCGTGCGAATGTCGCGGCGCCTAACACAATTCACGGGCGTTGTCGTAATGGCCTCAAGGCATTGTAATCTTCCTCTCATCTACCATGGCGGCGCAGCCTAGCACCTCAGATCCGCCTCCCTCGGAGAACGACTCCCTGCCAAAGCAGTCGGAAAGATGTACGTAGACCTTTTCCATCGAAAACGTAATGGCTGATCTCATCTCAGTCTGCTCGACTGGCGAGGATATTGTCGTATTCAGGTCCAAAGACCATATCCTCCTCAACATACACCGTGCCAATCTGCGCGCGGTCACGGATGGGCCCTTCGCTGTCGACCTCGCCGCTCCGGAGGGCGATGTTGCAGATCTTCCTGAAGACGGGGACACGCTCGAGCTCATGTTTCGACACGTGTACCCCGGTCGTATACCCTCGCTCGCCCCTCTACCATTCCAGGAACTGTACACTCTGGCCGAAGCGTCCGAGAAGTATCGCGTCGGGCCTGCAATGAATATGTGTTACACTCATCTTGAGTACGTGCGATCCTCTGTTGTATTACACTTGCTAATGACGTGGACAGCCTGCTATACAGGAAACGCCCGCTCAAAGTCCTTGCCTACGCTTTCAGGCATGGCTACCATGAGCTCATGAACAAATGCGCGCCTTCCACCGTTGGCAGGTCAGTCAAGGACGTGCGTGGTATAGGACGCCTTTTTTTTGGTGTCCCATTTATTGTCCTGTGAGGCCGAGCCTTATGGTAGACATAATACAATGGGACTTCTTTTCGTTGGTACTCCTGCTTCCCTCTAACCACTCATCTGCGCGAATCGCAACGAGCGCGTTCGAGCCCAGTCTCTATCATTCCTCCCCGCCTCCTACGTTTCCGTACGTTGCGGCGAACCGCTTAGTCAGCGCGATGTATTTGAATAAAGCTGCGATGCCGTCCTTGGTGTTGAGCAAGTGTGCTAGCAAGTGTCTGTTGCGTCCGAGCCCCGTGAAGGCCGTCTGGCGATGTCGTGCGTGCGCCGGGCACACCATCAGGTAGTGGCCGACTGTCTCCTCATGCTGTCCGCATGCCGCGCATATAGGCGACGGCGCCCTCTTGATGCGGTGAAGGTGCGTCGCGAGGGGGATGTGCCCGGTCCGCAGCTGGATGAGTAGGCTGGACTGCCGTCGTGACAGCGGCTGTATGAGCTGCATATACTTTCCATGGTAGCATAGGACGCCTTCCGAGTCGCCTCTCTATTGTCTTCGACCACCTATCTTCCATTCTCGCAATACCTCCCACGCTACGCCTCCTGGTCGGCGCATGGTCCCTGCCTCCCCTCCGACCGCCGCGCTCTCCTTTCAATCTCAGTATAGAAGCCGGACCCCCGTGCTACGACCGGCCTCAGGCTTCGAGAAGCTGCGCACTGGCCACCTACATTCAACACACACGCGCAAACCTTGTTCCCCACCATAGGTCCTACCACCATCGCCGCGCCTTAAAACCTCAACTTAACGCAGACTCGACGCTCCTAGGTACCCCCCTTCCTCTCCCTCCGCACCGACCATCGCTGTTCTTACCACAAACTCCCCTCATCGTCAATCTACTGCCTCGCCACCAATCGCGCCTCGCCACAAATGTCCAAGAACGATTCGAGGCGTAAGGATTGTGGCGGGACTTTCGACGGGCTTTATCGCGGGGTTCGCAGAGGCGACTTCTGCTGCCGCCCGGAGGAAGAGTGCGGACAGGAGCATGTGCATCGCCATGTATACGGGCGGCCATACAACGACCAGCTCATCGGGTCGTACATGATACTGCAGCACCTGTGGAATCTCGGGGCATGGTACGGCAAAGGTTTGGCCACGCAGTTCTGCCTGGTGTTCCCCAATGAGTGGATAGGTGTGTCGCGCATTGGTCGCCACAAATCCAACAGCGCACTCACAGATACTATCCTCTAGCGCTCGAGACGGCCGGCGTGTGGTATACCGCGGACATTATCAACGATCTTGATCGGGCAGCGATCGCCGGATCCGGAGCAATCGCTGTAGTAACCCCCCATCCTACGCAGTGGCAGAGCGACGAGCTTCCGGACGAAGCCGACGTCAAGGAGCGTCTCAAGCCCTTCTATCTTCGAATTATCCGCTCGAGCCATCATCCCAAGCTCTTCTACGCAACCTTCAAGACCGTGGAGAAAGCGATGCATGCGAAAGGTCTAATAAATGCGGAGGACTTCGTGATTGACGTCTTCGACTGCACGAGGGTGGATGTCACGGTAATTATTATCTTCACTCGTCGTTTAATTGACAGAGTTGGCTCATGTCTGCGATGCTGCAGACGGACCCTGAGCTGGACGACATTCTCTGGACGCACGACAACTTGCGGAACTTGGGAATCCGTCGAGTGCTGCCCCTTGGGTGCGTCGTCATCATATTGCGGCACCGAAATGATTGCTCACTTGTCAGAGATCAAATGGCGATGAGACAAGGTATGCGTGGGCGGACTAAGCAACTGCTTTTCCGAGGTGCGATAGATGGTGCGAAGAGATCTACTAACTCTCCTGTCCTGTAATTGACATGAGAGGCAGCCTACGAGTTCATTACCGCGACTTTGAACAACATGCCAGGGCTTACACCGTCATTTGTTGGAATCTTAGTGAAGGCGCAGCTCGAGGGGAACGATGAGAGAGAAAGCACGCCGGTGCGTATGATCCTTCCCGAGCAAGTATTCGCACCGACATCTAATCGTAGCCCACGCCACCACCCAAGGACAAGCGCTACAGCATACAATCCCAGAGCACCAACACCTTGGTCCACGAGGACGCCAAGTCCACATTGTCCTCCAAATCCGTTCCTTCGTCTATCCCCACACTCCCGCCCAACTCAGCCGATTCCGGACCCGCGCGTCGACCTCGCAGTTTCCTCTCCCCCTCCCCCTCTGTGGTCAGCAGCAGCCTGTCGCTTGTGCCCGAAGGCGACCAGCACGACCGAGCCGCGGCGCGCGTGGAGGAGATCTACCAGATCGAGCGCCTCGTTGCGGCTACAACCTTCCAGGTTGAGAAGCAGAAGGCCAAGATTGCGGAGTACGAGCGTAGGTTGGCAGTGTTGGCAGAGAAAGAGAAGGAGAGCGCTCGGGGGACGTCAGACGGCCGTGTCACCATGTACAGTGCGGCCAGCGGAAGTACATTCACCGTGTTCTCGGAAACTGTGGAGGAAGAGACCGTTCTTCGTGAGAAGCTCTGGGCGGCGGCCGCGAAGAAGAACAAGTACACGAAGGATCTCCACGATCTCAGGACCGAGTTGAGCACCAAACGAGGTGACCTGAAGTTCTTCAAGGACGCTTGCGCGCGCGCGAGAAGGACGGTGGCGAATGATCGCGGGAGGTGTAGTCCAGTAGTCGAATGAAGTAGAAGACGCACGTCTGCGACCTCGCATTCATTGTTCGAGATCACGACGGGAACGACACTTATGCAATTTATGATGCTCTATGGAATCCTGGATTGAGTAGCGATTCGCGACGGCGAATCGTGAGATAAGCTGTAGCTGATTGAGGAGGTCAGTCTCGAAACTCAAGTAGCCGATGTACTCACAGCTTCTCCATCGTCTCCGAGCTCAAAACCTCATTGAGCGCCAGGAGCATCGCGCTGCGGGCTAGGTGACACAGAACAGGTATGCATTGGTTGGGTATCTAGAATGTACCTAGAAATTGAGCTGATCATGGCATATATACACATATACACTATTGCGTAGAGTCTTGACGCGTAGGGCAGTGAGCGGGGCATGGGGAACAGGTAAGATGGTAAGAGTATACGTCAACATGAACAACCAGAACGAAAAACAGAACGGACTCCGCCGCCTTGGAAACATAAGATAAGTAGAAAGTCGTGCCGCGCGACGCGCCCATGGAACGTCGACGCGGATATTGGACAACAACAGAAAGGATTACATGAAGGGTAATATGGCTCACGAGGAGGACTCGGTCATGATACCGCGTACGCCTCCGCTCTGAGTACGCCCACCGTCACGCGCACGGGCGGTGTGCATTCGACGCTCCTTCGGCTTGACGTGGACGTTGACGAAGGCGTCGTCGCTGCGCTCGTTGTCGCGTGCGCTATAGTACACCTCGTCGTTCTCCGCCCAATCGTCCTCTTCTCCCTTGGCGTCAGAGCGGGGGAAGGCGACAGGAGCAGAGTCAGACGGGATGGTCACCCGAGGGACCGGGACCGCCTTGCTCTTGTCCTTACGCTTCGTCTTCTTCTTCGCCAACAACGGCGGCGGAGATGACGACGATGCTGACGATGGTGCACTGGCAATCGAGGGCGGAGATGCAACAGGAGGGGACGACTGGGATGGCGAGGTGGTGGAGGAGTGTCGCGTCGGTGGTGGGGAAGGCTCGACCCAGTCGTCTGCAATGTCACCCGGGCCACCAAGATCGTCGATGGTCATGTCGTCGCAGATATCCTTCGCCCTGCCCTGCGGCTCCGGTATGGCGAAGCGCGTATCGTGTGGACCTGGCGTGACTGGGTCCACATTGTCCTCGTCTTCCGTTCGCGAAGTCGAAGTAGCCTCGCTGTCGTTGTCGTTGTCATCCAGCGGAAGATCCTCCGACAGACGACGAGCGTCAATCTTGGGCTTGACCGGGTTCGTCGCAGCCTCGCCCTCGAACTCGGCACCCTCTCCCTCTTCGTCGGTCATCTCGCTCTCATCGTCGTCGTAGATGAGCTCGTCCGACATGGACTCAACGTCCGACGGCATCCAATTCGGCGGCTCGTCCTGCACGGCGAAGATAGCCTTGGGTAGCTAGAAGACGATCGTAAGAGGCAGGACGTTCGCCGATTGAATCAACATACCTTTGAGACTCGAGTGCGCCAGTCCTCCCAATCTGCCCTATCCTTGCAAAGGAAACCAATGAGCATGCTCGGGTCGAGCCCACTCATCGGCATCTTGCGCACACGCTCGCAGTGGAATGTGCGCGTCTCAGCTGTTAGTCCCGTCAGTACACGTTCATCCACGACATATCATAGCACTCACCTGCAGTATACCCAGCGAGATAATGCGCCGCCAACGCCGGCGGCAACGTCGGCGCCGTGCTATGCGGTGGGAGCGGCACATCCACCGGCTCCCGCGGGATGAAGGGCGGCGGAAGAGGTGCCGCCACAGGCGTAGGCTCATCAGGGAAGGACGTTGACGACGCCGACGACGCCGCGGAGGCATTCGCGAGGGCAGCCGCGAGATGCTGCGAGTGCCGACGCTTGTGCTTGGACACCTTCCCGCCCGCATCGCTCTTCTCGACATCCGTGTCGAACGAGAGCCGCTTCTCCTTCTTGCTGCGCTTCTTGTCCGCCGTCGTCGCTGACCTAGTCAGGCCTTCCTTCGGAGGCGCTAGCGCATCCTGGGAGTCCACAGCCTCCGCCGTTTGCGTAGCCGGAGGTGTCTGCGAAGAGTGAGTATGGACCTTATATGAAGGATGAAGACACCTCACCGCCGAGATCTTCACCTCCCCCACCTCGCGCAGCGGCACCGTCGGCCGCGCATGATGCGGATCCAGATAGAACAGATCCCCCGCCTGCGCGCCCACGAAGTAGTACGAGCTGCTCGGCCGCCCGCCCGCGATGCCCAGGGACTGCGGGAACGTGTAGAGTTGCTAGATAGGGATATCGACACATGTTCCACCTCTCGCACACGGAAAGAGCTCACCTTGATGGTATCATAGTATATCGGATTCACGCCATCCAAGCCCAGTCGGATACCCAGCAGCACGAGCACCGGCTGATCGCCCCACTCGCGCTCGCGCTCCTTCTGCCGTCGCTTCGACGCCTGCGAGGACGTGTCGTCGCGCCGCTCACGCCGCTTGTTCGTGCCGCGCTGGCTGCCACCCGACATCACAGACGTGCCCGTGAAGGACGTGCGAGACGAAGTGTACGACGAAGCCGAGGGACTGAGCTGGTGCGACGAGCGGGAAGAGGCGGAGGATCCGGTCGAGAAGGGCTGCTGGCGGTTGAACGAGCTCGGCGCGTGGCCGTAGGACGACGACGGCGAGTGGCTGTGCGACGAAGACTGCCCGCGATGGTGATGCCCATGCGCCCCCGGAACGGGCTGCTTATGCGACTTCATCGTCGAGTGGGGCTACAGAAACATTTCGTCAGCGCTCGCGCTCGCTTCTATAGTATGACACCACTCACCGAGTGCGGCTGCGACGCGTACGCCTTCTCCTGCTGCACCAGCCGAGGCGAGTGGCTCGCGCCAAACACCTGCGTCTGGTACACCACCCCATCCTCCGCAATCGCCACGCCCAGCCCCGCGTCCGGGTACGCATTGACAAGCGCCTTGATCGCCCCAGCAGCGGTGCTCGGCCCGAACCACTGCCCGACATCCTTCCCTAGAGCCCGCCCCGCCAGCGCCATGCGATGCACGCTGAACGGCGCGGACGGCGAGGGAGAATCAAGGAAGAGCGAGATGAGGTGGATATAGAGCGCGAGGCTTTGGTGTTCGGGCGTGAGGGCGAGTGCGGGACGGTCGGGCGGGGGCCGCACGTCCGGTGGTGGCTGTAGGTCATGCACGGAGAGGGGCGCTTCTCGGTAGTGGCGGTGATCGACGCCGCGGCGGTACTCGACGCCTTGACGAGAATGATGATGATCGAGGGACTTGCGGGCGTCGGTAGAAGGTGCGCGAGGCTCTGCGTCGGGAGTGGGGGATGGTAAGGTGAAGGGGAGCCCGCGACCGAGGATCGCGTCCGCATCTGGTCGGCGCCAGTCTGCAGCCCAGGATGAGACGAGGGTCAAGGCGGGGACGGATTAGCACGCACCTCTGCCCATCCACGCGACCACGAGCGCATTCGCCAACAAGCTCTGCCCCGTCCTCAGCATACATCCCCACCCCGCATCGCTCGTCAGTCCGCGCCTGCCCGTGAGTGCACTGGTCAACGTCGACAGCGCCCCCTTCGACGGTTCCTGCAATCCCGCGTCAGCCATTTGGTCGCTCCCGTGGTTTTCTTGGGCTTGACTGCCCGCAATGCGGCATACAACCGATGGAACCCCAAGCCTAAGCAGAACTCAACACACCTTCTCCTTCCCTGCCGGACTCGTCCGCTTCACGCTCCGTCTCCCCAGTACCTCCGTATCGGTCGCCGCCCCCGCCCCGATCGCCTCCTTCCCCTTCCACCACCGCTTCATGCTCCCCGTTGGATATGAGGGTCCATCGTCGACATCCGTAAACGGTGTATCCGCCGCGTCGTCCGCGCGCACGACGTCTGGAAGCGGGTTCACATAGATGCCGCGCCCCGGATCGTACGAAGAGCGCGTCGAATCCTGAAGGGATCCCCGCCTCCCGTCTGGCACGCCGCGGCTCGAGCCCGACGCGCTCCTCCCGAGCGTGGCGTTCAGATCCAGATCGTGGCCTGTGTACGTGCTCAATGAAAGGGCCGAATATCCCAAACCCGAGCCCTACTCACCATTCATCTCCTCCGCCTCCAAGAATGCCTCCATCGCAGCGACCAGGTCCTCTACACCCCGCACGGGCTCGAGCTCCTCGAGCGCCATGTCGCGGATCGGGGCGAAGCCGGAGCGGTAGGTGAGCCATCTGGGAGGGGTGGGTTAGTGGGTGGGTTGGGTCGGAGGGAGGATGGGGGGAGGAGAGGGGTTGGAGGAAGAAGAGGATGGGAAATGATCCAGTGAAGAGATGATACGTACAATCGACTTGCGAAATCGCTGAAGAACTCCTGCGGCCATCCCGATGCGGCAGCAATGGCTTCTATAGAAGTCGGTGATAAAGTAGGGTCGACACTTAGAGCGATGCCGCCAGCAAGCACAACAGAGGACGCAGAAGCGGACGGCTGTAGGGAGGGTGTCGACGCGTGCGCCGAGGGCGAGATGCCCAGTATTGAGCCCCGCGTTGGTGACGCTGGTGCATGAAAGGAAGACGGAGGGGACCCAGTGCCTCCAATGGCGCCAGAGATCGTCGGCGAGCGTCGTTTGGTTGCCGACCGAATGATGGACGAGCGCTTCTCCTTCTCCTTAGGTGAGGCAGGGGGTTGCTTAAACTGCGCCTCGACGGGGGACAGGCGGTCGCTGCTCGTCGTGCGCGAGTTCGGGGGGCGCGCAGCGAGGTCAGACGGCCGCTCCCCAAAGTCAGAGATGGGCGCGAGCCCCTCGACGGGCGGGAAACCCGGGTGTTGAATGCCCATGATCCAGATGTCCTCGGTGCACCCGTCCGGCTTCGCATCGCTGTCGAGCAGGAATCGCATCGCCTTGTCGAGCGAGCTCTTCCCATGGCGCGCGGCAGTCATGAGGGCGTTGTTGCTCAGAATTCCGCGCTTCGAGGGCGAGGCCTTGCTCGGGGAGACAAGCACCTGCGGCGGCGAAGCCGAGGACGAGGACGTCATGTGCGAGAACCAGCCGGAGAGGCGTGAGGGGAGGTCCGTGACGGACAGGCGAGAGCCAGTGCTTGATGTGGATGCGTACAGGCTGTTCGCGTGCGCGTAGGTAGTGCCTGGGGCGTACGAGGCACTCGCGTAGACGGGGATCGGCGGGGAAGTGGCGGGCTGGAAGTCGGAGCGCGGCCGTTCTGCGCGCGTCATCGTGCGCGGGCGGGGTATGGGTGGGGGCGAGGGCGCGGACTCGATGATGACAGGCGAGTCGTCCGTGTCTGCGTCTGCTAAGTCCTCGTCGGAGAGGGCGAGGGAGCCCACGTCCGCGGGACGGGGTGTGGGTTCGCCTGATTCGAGGCCGGCATTTGGGGGAGGGGTAGTATCAAGGGGAGTGGGGGACGCGCGAGTGGTGCTGACGGTGGCCTCGGCGGAGAGGGACTTGGACCGGTCGCGGTTCTTGTGGAAGAGCTTGGGCAGCTTCTGCGGCGTCGTGTGGGACTTGCCGCCGTTAGATGGCATGCTGGGTCTGTGGGAGGGGTCTTGGGGATGGAGAGAAGGGCGGAGATGGGCAGATGCGACGCGTCGATAGGTGGATCTGGGATGTGTCGGTGAGCCCGTGCGCGCGAGAAGATTCACACCGCCGGAACACACCTCGCGTTTTGTTAGCGCAGACCGTCAGTGAGCGCGTCAAGGCCCGTGCTCTGCACGCGGCGTCCGTCTCGCACGTCTTCCGCTTCGATGTCAGGCAGGCCGGAGATGAAAGCCGTCGTCGACTCGGACGTCACCGGTGTCGGTGCGCGGCGTCGCGGACTCGTAGTCGCGGTGTGTCTCGGTCGATCGCGCCTCTGCAGACGAGATGGTGGAATAAGTTAGCGTCTCGTGGACGGGGGAAACGTGGTGAATGATGAGCTCGACGTCGTGCTCGTCGCGCGGGACAACGACGAATCTGTTGTTCCATGTTTGCCATCGCCTGCGTCCCACGTGGTGATCCCATCATTGCGGACGTCCGAGGAGTTCGAGTAGCGAAACCCTCTTGCACCCGGCCTCCATCTCGGTCATCCCTGTCTCTCCTGAAGGTTACTGACTGATCCTCTCGATGACGCTGAGAATATTTTTTCTTCTCAATCTCCTGCCAGTGTTTTCACGTTCGGACGAATTGTCGAACAGGCCGTGTCGCAGTACTCATTACTCTCTTGATCATCTATCCAGGGAATAGCTCCTGAGCCCACTGTATTCTTTTTCTATCTGACACACCTTCGCTCTCTTGGTCGTGATGTGTTGCTCTGTTGTCGTAGGTGTCCTGAAGCTGCGCCTGTTGGGACCTTGTAGGTCTTGGAGGTCATCGCCACATAGCTTGAGCTAACAAGGGAAGGCGCGTCGTTCTGTTGTATGACCATATCCACATTGATACCCAACTTAACATGCAAGAGGACTTGCTGTGACGTGTTGTTGTACATCGCACTCGGAGGCATGAATGAACTCTGATGTGACTCAGACGTCTGTTGTTCAGAATATGGATGGTTGGTCATGCCTATATAAGGACGCGCAGACGGTACCGCTATCCGTCAATTCTTTCGCCGACTGACCAACCGCTCAACGCTCGCCACTCGCCGCTCCTATCGCCCACCTCTCAGACTCTCAGGCCTCATGTCTTCCGGACACCAACGCTCGATGAACACGAACCAGCCCTCCGCAAGTCATAACTCAGCCCGGCCCAATCGTGTTGTTCTACCTCACTTCTCTGATATCCTGCAGCCGCGATCTGCAGCACCGTCCACCTCAGTTAGACGAGTCAACGCCGGACAGCACGACTCTCATCGCCCCGCTCAGTACACGAACTTGGGCTCATCCGAATTTCCCTTGGCATTTGCTCTGGACGCACCGACAGACGACGCGGTGTAAGTACTCTCTCTCTGGCATATATCCAGCTCACCCGCATTCTAGCACACCATACATCCCAGAAGACGCCCCACGCCGCCGCGAGACCGCACCATGGCAAATAACGGTCCCGACGACAAGAATCACCCCCCAGCACATAAACCTCATCACCCCCGCCAAGCTCGAGGCCTACGACGACCTCGCCATCTTCGCCGGCCCCGCATCTCCCCTGCCCACCGTCGCCTTCTCTCCCGCCATCGACCTCGGCGAGCTGCTGTGGTTCTACGGCCTCGACTTCCCCAAGGCGAAGAGGACCTTTCGCACGGACCGCGATCTGCGGAGAAGATGGTGCTCCGCGGTGCTCAGGGAGCGCCAGTGCCGCGCGTGTCTCCACGACCACTGTCGCGCGGACGGCAGCGTCGACTACCACGTCGGGCTCGGGCAGCGCCGCTGCGCGTGGGCTCAATGTCCCTTCGTCGTCCCTCATGAAGTCGGGGACGATAAGGCGCCCAGGGCGTTGTCAGCGCATATGGCGCTGACGCACTTTTGCCAGACGCTGATGTGCCCGCTGTGCAAGCGCGCGTTGAAGATCGCGAAGGAGAGCGGCTTTTTGGCGTATGATGTGATTGCGAAGCATCTGGCGACCGGGCTTTGTTTGGGACTGGCAAAATATGCGCTTGAGAAGGCTCAACCTGTTCCTCGCCCGAATTTGGGTGCGGACCCCGGGATCGTGGAAGGTGAAGATGCGCCGCGTTTCCGAGTTTGAGCGATGGGTCGCTCTGCCGTATGATCTTGATTTCGAGCGTGATCCTGAAGATTCTGTTCTACCTTCATGATATAGAGAGAGGAAGCTCTGAGTATATTCGCTCAAGAGCAAGGTCGAACTACAAACATGCGAGGCTGAATTGTGACAAATGTAAACCCGAACTGTGACGCGTCACATCCAGCGTGATAGGGGCACGCGAGCACGCATGGCATCCCGTTCTGGAACGCAACTCCCATTGACCCTCATGCGGTAGCTCCTGCACGCCGCGACCTCTTCATCCTGATGTAATTGCAATGCTTCTCATACATTTGTGGGAGGTCAATGCTCATAGCTTGGACCAGGTCTCACTCCCTCGACTTTCTCGCCACTGTTCAGGCGCATGCCACTCCCACGGAGCGTCTGCCACGATCGACTTTTTTCCAAGCATAATCGGCGACCTTGCCCACTGCACTATCCTCTCTGCTCTTTGCGATATTCTCAAAGTCGTATGGAAAAAGACCAATTCCACGGTCGAATACCACTTGGTCCGGGCATAAATTGTCTGCCTTCGAGCTCGCTCCTCCTTTGTCTTTGATTCTGGACATATCACGGCCTCCTGATCTGCAGATGGCGGTGCGTTGTCCAACACAATGACCATGCATAGAGTATCATGGCCGCTGTGACCGACTCAACGCTGATCGCACGGAAGAAGATCTGATGTGACTCACATGTTATTGTTCCTGGTGCTTATGTCGTTCCGGGTATATAACTCGATGAATGCGCTACGAAATCTGCCGCCCACCTTCCGAAGAGCCTATCGCTTCCCACTTATATTTTCTATCGTCTACCCTTCTAGCCACCTGGGATCATGCCATCTGGACGACAAGACTGGGATCAGTTACCCGCGACCTTGGGGCGACAGTCCGCAAGTCAGAGGCAGCCAGTGGCGAACTTGGAGCACGACTTGCATAGCACGAACGCGTCTCGCGTTGATCCAGCTACACCATATCACGCCAACCTTCTTCAATCTCCTGCCGCCACTCGAAATGAACCTACTCGCTTCTACGCGCTACCAGCTAGTGGAATGTTACCTCAATCTCCTCACGTCCCAGGCCCGTCGATTCCGATCGCTCTGCCTCCTGTCCTCGGAATCATGCGACCGCGGTCTCCAGATCCACGCTCGGCCACTCTACCCTTGTCCGTGATGCCTGGAGTCCTGTCTTCGCCAACGAGCGCCGCAGTGTGAGTCTCAGATATTCCAATTCTCCCCCGCGTCCACAAGTTCTCCCTCGCATCCGCGTAGCTCAACTGTATGATAGCGCAGGGCTCGATGTGCGTAATCCGACGCGACACGACATTGAAAACCCGCCGCAACGTAGGACTATTGCCCCGCTGCAACTTAGGACGGAATCGGCGCATGGGACAGAATCAGCGCATCATACGGAACCTTGGCAACACCGCGCTGAAAATCCGCCTCCACGCTATGAAGACCAGCCCCCGCCACGCCACGTCCGACACCCCCTCCGCCACGTTGAACACCCACCCCGACGCCCCGAACCCGAACAGTGGCGTATATTACCGCCGACGTCAAGAGTTCTGCCCGAACACTTGGATCTCATGACTGGGGTAATTCGCAAACGCGCCGACCTCGCCGTGTTCGCAGGACCCGCGTCGCCCTTGCGCACAGTCGTCTTTTCGCCCGACATCGACCTCGCTGGACTGCTCCGCTTCTATCAGATGGCCTTGCCCGAGAATAAGCAGATATTTATCGCAGGATCTCCGCCTCCTTCATGCCAGGCATACCTGGAACGAGACCTGTGCCAGAAGCGCATCAGCGAGCACCGCCTGCGAGATGGGGACTACGACTGTCATGTCAAGATCGGCCAGCGCCACTGCGCGTGGATGCAATGTCGGTTCTCCGTCTCTCTCATCACTGAAGACGAGAACGCGTACCGCATTCTCTGCGCTCATGTGGCGGCGAGGCACTTCGGTCAGACCCCGATGTGCCCGCTGTGCAGGCGTGTCTTGCGTGTCCCTCAGCACGCCGAGTGGGAGGCATACGATCTGATCAAGAAACATCTCATGACTGGCCTTTGTCTCGAACTCGCGAAGCATGCCATATGCAGAGTGGCGAAGCCTGTCCCTCGTCCAGTTCTGGATGCAGATGACGGGCTTGTGCCCCTCACCACCGGGTCTGAGATAATTGGGCGATCTTAGAAGTGTCTTTGGTTATATGCCTAGTCTGCGCTGTCTTTATAGACTTGATAGAGTTAGACCTCTATACTTCATTGGGAGTGGTAGTTGAAGGAATTTTCGTGCGAGAAGGAACTGAGATACGAACTCGAACCGTGACGTGTCACGGTGTGCGTGATATCGGCACGCGATCGCGACACGTGGTGTTCAGCCTTTTGGAACCGACGCTCATGTTCGCTGGCGCCTTTCTCGCATTGTCTTCGACCTCTGTAGCTTGAGACGATCGTCATCTCTGTCATACATCTCTCGGATGTTCGAGAATCCGACCTCATAGTACGGACCTTTTCCGCTCCCTCCGAGAAGATATGGCGCTTACGCCGCACAGAAGTATGGACTGCTAACTCGTGTCCTCAGGCATCGCGTGAACTTGTCGTCAAGTACCGCTGTCTCTCACAATAATGTCCCTCGACCCCTCCGGCACTTACTTGGCCGGCGTACATAGTCTAATCATAGACTGGCCTGCGTAGTACTCCAGTCACAGATCCACATCCAGAAGTATCTTTACATCCAGCGCCTCGTGCTCATTACAAGCTCCCTCGCGGACGCCGATATGCTCTTCCGCTCGGGTGCACTACGCCCGCATCGAAAGATCCTTGAGCTATGTCTCTGGCACCTGCTTTCATTGCTGAAGGCGCCAAACCTTCGCATGGTCGAGATCTAAGTACAGCTGATGTGCGGCCGCGCCATAGACTTTGACGCCAGGATTCCCATCCACTTTCGCTCTTTCAGCCTCGTTATTTTGCCGGCGCGAACCTCTTTAGCGCCTATATATTCACGTATCATACACTATCCACTTCAGACGCCACCCAGCCCTCTCCTCTGTTGGCCATGAAGTTCCTCGCCCTCTCCGTTGCAACGATCGCTCTCTCCGCCATCGGAGTCATCGCCGCGCCCGCCGCCGACAACGCGCAGTACTTCACCCTTACCACGGAGACGGATTACGGCTGCGTATACTACGCTTCGGGCACGAACACGGAGACGGCGACGGCACCGGGCGTGACGAGCACGATTCACGATGACAGCACGAAGACGGTGGACGTGACGACATACGTCTATCCGCCGCAGCAAACTCGTAGGGCCGAGAAGGTGCGTTTGTTGTTTTTGGGCTTTGATTGTACGCCTGGGAAGAAAAGGCCCGAAGCTGATTAAAGCCGCAGCGCGAGGAGACAACGATTGGCGTCACCGTGGTCTGCGCGACGACGCAAACCGTAGACCCGGTCGTAACCACTACCGACACGAACGTCGTGACCACCACGACCGCGTACGCGAGCACGACGACGGAGATCGTGGAGACGTACACGCTGTGCATCGAGGGGCACTACTGTTCTTGAGCGCAAGCGCGAGATACTCCGACTATTAGCGGAGGGCGCGAATTGCCCAAGCGTGTTTGTGATCGGGTTGAAGGGTTAACGATGCCGTTTGGTGTGATGTCCCGCGTTGATTAATGTCAGCCTTGTTGGCTTTGTGATATTATGCCTTCTCCCCACCTCCGTTGTCATATACGAAGGTAGGCGAAGCTCCGACCGTCGGGCGTCTATCTCGCTCCGTGCGGTCCTCGACCAAATAGGTGCGGTGCACGTCGAGCTTCCTGTCAAAATGCAAGGCTGACTGAATATCCTAGATCACCACACAAAGGCCATTCGAATGCCACGCCACAATCCCTGTTCGCGCTTTGCGTATGTCGACCGGCGCTTACTTGTCTTTTCCGTTGTCAAAGCGCCTCCAAGCTGGCGCATCGTATAAATATCGCGCAATGGTCGGCCATTCATCCCAGTCCCCGTTTCTCTTCCATTGTAACCCCACTCATTTACTCGAATTTCTCAGATGGCAGGCATGGAAGACCTCGATATGCCGCAGGAACGGTGTACGCACGCGGTCCATGCCACCACGCCCGTGTTCGCAGGCGCACCGGGCTATAAGAAGGATTTCTGCCAGAGTCGCAGAGAAGAAGCTCACAGTAGCCTCGTTCACCGACACGTCTACGGAAAACCTTACCGAGAGGAGCTCTCCGGCGCTTATCTGATCCTTCAGCACCTTACGAGGTTTGGCACTCATCTCGGAAGCGGTGTCTCAACGCAGTTATGTCTGCTCTTCAAGGACGAACATGACGGTGCGTGGGCCAGTTTCGGGGTCTGCATTAGAGACTGATATAACCTCGTCCAATTCAGCTCAGCGAGCGTCTGCCGTGTGGTACACCGCGGATATCCTCAGCGAGTTGACAGAAGCCGAAATGGATGGGTGTGTTGCCATCGCCGCAGTGTGCCCACACCCTATGCGGGGGAAGCTGCGGCCCAGCGAGGACGACGTGAAGGCGCGGCTCGAGCCTTACTATGATCGCGTCATTGCCTCGAAGCACAACCCCAAGCTCTTTTACGCGACATTCTCGACTCTCGAAGCCGCTGTCGCGGCCCTGCATCGCAACGACCTGACCAAGACCGACGCTGGACTCGTCGTTGAAGTCTACGACTGCGCCACTGTCTGGGTTACGGTGAGTGATTCGTGGTACACGATCTATCGCTCGCTAAGCATACCTATGGCAGCTCGAATCGTCCGAGAGGAAACACGAAGTGGAGACCGCGATGTTTGACAAGCTGGATGAATGTGGAGTGATACTGAAGTGCGCTTGCCGGTGTCTGTGACGTAGCCGCCTCTAACCCTTCGCAGTATCGATGCCAAGTTCAAGGCGATGAGCTCTCGGACCGTGGAATTCACATTTCCAAAGCCTCAGTTGGGTATGTCGTAGTATCCGCCTCATCTTATACTGCGCTCAATTCTTCTCCAGGGCGCGCATTCGCTCTCAACACGCTCTATAGATCTCCAGCAGTCATTCCGGCCTTTCGATTCATCAGACCTCAACCTGTCAAGAAGAGTTCGTCTGACCAGCGAGCTGACGCACCTCCGCTCTATAGCGCAACGCGGACGCCACTTGTTCTCCGAGAGATCAAGGAGAAACCACGCATGGCCTATGGTGATCCTACCTCACGCGAGAAATCAGACAAATCTGCTATCGCTCCTTCGCGCGACAGTGAAGGAGCTCCCGTCGACTTGTATCAGACGTCTATTCACGTCGAGGAAAAGCCCGGGATCCCTCGCGGGACCGTCCCGGATGCCCCACCTACGTATAGCATCGCGCCCGCGCGTAGGCGCTCACGTCCTTTGGGGCCGACACCGTCCGTTCGCCGCCGAGTCACATCTCCGGCGCCGGTTAATCTGGCAATGGAAGCTATCACGCGCTTGACCGAGCTACCCGACATGAGCGACGCGGCTGAGAGCGCCACTCACGAAGTCGCAAGCCTCGATGGGAAGAGGAAGGTCTATGAAGAACGTCCAGCTGTTGTTCAAGACCATGCCGATGGCGAGACATGCCCAGAGGATAACGAGCAGAGGTCAACGGCCACGCTTCACGAAGACAAGAGCGATCCGACGACCTTCGCAGCGGAGCTCCACGCATCGGAGGGTGGCCGTGGCTTTGCGCGCAAGGAGTCCAAGCGGTCCGAAGACGCACTTTCTGGGGGCTTGGAACGGAAGCCTGCTATCTCGATGCCCTCGCGTAACGCGGCCGAGGAGAGGTACGGCAGCTTGCGCAGGAAAGGCAAGGCGTCTTCCGCGGCAACCTGCTCGAGCCCCAAACCCGAAGAGCCCGTTGTACCGGCCTCTGCGCGCAGCGAAGCAGGGACAGCTACTCAGCATGCCTCTTCGCGCGACAAAGGACGAAAGTCTTCCGACTTCGCTCCTTCACACCGTGCGGAGAAGATGAATCCTCGCGACGCCGCAGATCGGTATGTCCAATCTATCTCCTCCTACGACCTGGACGTCAAGTCTGCTGGCTCTTCCTCAACGCGCAAGAGAGTCGAGAAACACGACAAGCCACGAGATGCACGACCAGCCGCGGAAGTCAGACTTGCGGATGCCACAAGCAACTCTTCGCGCACGTGTTCACGACCATCGACCCCGACCCTGACCGGTCATGGAAAGAGTGGCGAGAAGGCGTCTCCTCAATCTAAGCACAGCCAAGCACACCACGAGCGGCGCGCTAGGCCTCGCGCCACTTCTGACTCAAGGCATAGCTCGAGCGCGCGCCGAAATGACCCTGCTCCTCCCGCGAGTGCGGTCCATCCATTCCTAGACGACATCCAGAAGACACAAGGCGATCTCGAGCGCAGCTCTCGCAAGATAGACTCCCTGCGGCTGAAGAGGAAGTCCTACGAGCAGCGACTAGCCGTCATCAAAGGCGAGGCGAAAGGTTCTCTTCGCTCGGGGGACACGGAGAAAGCTTTGTCTGCGAAGCTCACGGAGAACAAAGGGGAACTGAAGCTGGCGGAGGGGAAACTGGAGGTTCTGCGACGTCGCGCAAGCGGGCTGATGTCCGTTGAGGCGAGGGAGGTGTAGATGAGATTGTTTGACGGGGCATAGCTTGTGCAACAATCATACAGAGATTGGCTACGTGGATGCTGGTGTCCGTTACGTGCATTGGCGCTGGCGAGTCGTGTAGCGCACCTGAGCCTCAGAGAGTCAGCTACTGATCCTCAGTTACCAGACATTGCCTTCCGGTAGCGCAGGGAACAAGAACGAGAAAGCTTTATTTCATGAGTAGACAGTAACAGGCGCGATGTGGTAGTACAAGATAGTTTCCAACAAATCTGAGCAGGTAGTACATGGAGAAAAACACTTTGAGATATCCAAGAATCACTGCGACGCTTCGACCGCATTGACAAAGTCAGAAAACGGGGCCGCTGACTTTCTCTCCTCGACTTGTGAGATCCACGCTTCTACCATGGCTGCACACGCTACTTTCGATTCAAGAACGGACCTTTTCTCGTGTGTGCACCTGCCCGCGATCTCCTCCAGCTCCTCCTTCAGCTCTTCTAGATTGAGCAAGAGCGCGACACCATGCTTCGCGATGGTGCGATAAATGGCGGACTCGATGCTCGCCATGGCCTCACAGCTATCTTTGTCGTGATCGAACGACAAGTTGCCGTTCGGGAAGTCCGAGATGACGACCTGGTTCTTCGAGTAGCTGCACGAGCCTGGTCCCTCGATAATGCCTCGCCAAGCATTGACGTACTCAGTCTGATCGCGGCGTGTGTCAGCATGGAATAGAGCCGTGGGATACAAGATAGGGGAGTAGACGCACCCAGGCCGTAAACAGGACCGGCGGGAACTTGTTGCGTACTTCGTTCGGTGTCTTTGCAATCATGAAAGGCGCGAAAAGGTCCAGCAGTTTGGAGTGGCCATTCTTGTGGGCGTACGCAGCAATCTCCAGCGGATACTCTTCCTTATGAGCACTAATCGAGTGATCAGCTATTGTTCGAAGAAGTAATGGTGCACGCACTCCATGTGAAGGTGGCAATGAAACGTAATGTAATCCAGATCGTACTTCGCGCTCATTTCGGCTAAGGCGCATACGCCCTCGATGGGTTCGTCGTCAAGGCTCACCGGGCCGCGACGAATGATATCGTTGAAGAGCAGGTTGGTTGTATAGGTGTCCTCGGGGAGATCGATGATCGTGCCAGGAGGCGCAGCGCGCCACTTCCAGTAAAGTACTCCGCGCAGATTGCTGTAGTGACTTTTGAACAGGCCGCCTTCGCCAGACCTGAAGGTCACAATCTCTGGAGGCACAGGGAGCGCTGAGGGAAGATCAGAGGAGATCGGACAGCATGTTCTACTACATAACGGCCTACGTACTTTCCCCATAATGTTTCTTCACCCACTCGCGTTCGAGGGCTATCTCGCGCTTGCTGCGCTTGTCGTAGTGAGTAAAGACAAACAGTTGGCCTCTGCGGCTCATGATGGCTAGAAAGAAGCGTACTTTTCCGACGGTTCTCACGCAACTGCCTGTGAACCGAATGAAGCGCCGCGGCATTCGCACGATTTTACTTCGAATAGACTATCGGTCCGCGATCAAGGCGTCGCACCCATGAGTCTATCCAATACAGGATTAAGCCTCTCCTTGTGGGATCAGATGAGGAGGCAATATACGGCCTGCAATTTGCCTACATACCGCGGTTTCAAGCAGGACAGGAGTTGCGAATATCCACCGGAAACAGCCGAGGACATTTACCACGTGGTACGGGAGCAAAATTACTTCCGAGTTCGGCAACTTCCGTCGCCACTCGCGTGTTCTCCGCCGCCCATCAGATGCTGCTATGCGCGCCCATGGGGCGTCTCAACATTGGCGCTGTCCCTCTCAATTGCTTCTGCACAGACTCTCACGCCCTTCACTTTGGCCCGCGACATTCAAAGCCCTATATGAACACAGCCCTTCGGACGTGCGCCACATAGCGGGGCGATACTATTCGACGATTGATATGCGGATGGAGACAGATGGTGCTCAGCCTCATTATCCGGTGTCGATCATCAAGGTCCTTATACTCAAGCAGTCGAGCTACGTACGAAGTGCTCCTCCGCATTCTCCAATCACGGTCTGCTGCGGCTTTCGGCGAATAATCTTGGGGGCATATAAGACCTTGGACGAGGCAAGAGCTGGCACCGCATCCTACTTCTAGAGAGTTCCCGACTCGATGGCTGGGAGCAACGGCCTCCCCGCACAAATGAAGCTCGCTGCCTTCGGCGTTCAGACGCTGTTCTATGGCGTCTACCTCACGCTCACCGCTCTCATCGTATACCTCGAATATCGTTTTCCGTCCCCGCACGCCGCAGCATCCAAAGCGCGCTCGGCCATACTCAATTGGTACGCCAATGTGCTCTTCGCTCTGGTGGTGACTGCAGTACGTGCATTGGTCGAGTCTTTGCCTACTTTGACGCATCTCATCATAGCACTGGATCACCTCATTCGTCCGCATATTTGAGGGATTCGTGTCTTGGCGCGGTGGTATGGACGCCACCGTATACTTCTCTGACACGACCGACCGCATCCTCTTTGCGCTCAGTATCTTCAAGTTCGCGACGATGATCATTGCCGACGTGTTCATGGTGAGAACTCCTTTGTCTCTCAAAAGCTACACCCTTTGGCATCGCTCTGAATCCTCGACGCTTCACATCTCCTCGTCATATCATGGTTCTGCTTCTCGTCCTGACGCTATCTTTTGACATACTCTTGCCCTAGATCTGGCGCCTCTACTGTGTCTGGGAGAAGCGGAAATCCGTCCTGATCGTACCCGCGATCACGCTCTCGGGCCTTCTCGGTATACTTTCATACCCTCACGAAGCGCCCGGCTCAACGCTCTTCTAGTAACTTCCATTGGCGGCATGTGTAATGTACAGCTGGTGCGCCGGCAACATGCCGGATTTGATCACCCTATCATGCCAATGCATTTCTCGACCACCTCTGAGGCTCTGCTCGAGCTCGGATCCCTCTCGACATTCTCCGCCTTCTCGCGCCTGCTTTCCCGAACGCTCATCCCTTGACCAGCTGCCACACAACCCACAGTTCTTGCACCTCGTTCCCGACGAGCAGCGCGCTATTCAGGCATGGAAGACCGCCAACACGGCGTGCGCGATATGGTGAGTCGCCGAGGGTGCGCTGTGACATATATATTGATCCACTCCATTCCTACACGTCTTCTACCGCGCTTCGCTTTGACCTTGATCACCATGCTTCCCCGCGTCCTCGACTATATGTCTTTACGTCCTCTACGGGCTTCGACTCGTCCTCAACTGCACTTCTCCGCCTCTTCAGCACGAACGTATACTGCACAGGTGCGTATATACTCATCGGCACTCTCGGTATGTTCGAACGTGGCAGTCAGCTCACCGACCCTCACAGCCATGATTGTGTTCCGCCTCTGGAGCATGCGCAGGCGCTCGCCGCAGGTGTCTGGCGCGTCCCTTTCCGTGAGTTCTACCTTGGATGCGCTTTACCTTTGGCGGTCTTGCCCGAGGATTATGTCCGACGGCTTCGATAACGCCTGCGCGTGCGCTTCGAGTTGGATCTCATGGCTAACTTTTTCATCTAGGGCGTCATCATCGCCTTCGTCGAGGGTGCGGCGTGCTACACGTGAGTCATCGTTCTCATTCTGCGCTTCTTTCATAACCTCGGCCTCGCATTCTTCCATCAAACGCGTGCTTTTGGCTTCGCAGTTTTCCTCGGTCTCATCGATCTCATTCCCCGATGCCCCTTTGCCTCGTTGCTCAGTCGGTCCTTCGGCTAGCGCGCCACCTACCCAGCTTCGCCGTCGTTCTCCTTCAAATCACGTACGCGCTGGGGCACCCCGCCTGGTACCTCTTCGTTGACTGCGCGCCCGAGGCGGCCGCGCTGTCGATGGCGCTGATTTGCGTGCGGCCAGTGCTCGTGAGATTTGGAGCGGGTGCGAAGTGCAGAGGGGGCGCTGCAGCAGACGTGGAGAGAGGTGGGGCAGTACTCTCCTCTCGACGAGCACCAGCCATTTCGAGCGCCGGTCCTACTGCGACGTCGCGGCACCTTGATAGCGGCGCTTTGAAAGCGTACTCGAAGGGCCGCTTGGAAGCCTCGGATGGTCCAGTTGAGCGCGCGACGAAGGCAGAGAGCACATCCGGAGGCTCGGACATGACAATAGAGCTGGAGAAGGCCATGGCCGGGGATGGGGTGACGTCTGGAGGGAAGGAAGCAGGTTAAGGACCACGTTCATCGAGCGATGCGATTGGATAACTTGGAGACTGGCAGCCCTACGATATAGACTGAAGTTTAGCCGATAGCTACCGTAAAGCGTCTATATGACGAAGCAGAGATCGCAATACATAATATTAAGTACGCTCGTCCAACATCCATCGCGCCAACCGGCGTCGGGAACAGCCGAAACCACCTGCCACGTGGTGCGGCGACAGAAGCTTACAGCCAAATCCGGTAATTTCTCAGCTCTTGCTTTCTACCATCACCACCTGCACTCCCCCGTGTACTGTGAATTCTAGTCTTGTATCCAGTCACTGCGTCGCGAATACTTACAGAGACGGCTAATGATGGTCTTCCTTGTGCTCACGTTCTTCTATCCGGGACATCGACAACGACAGCATGCACGATTCACGCTCGCCGTCTTATGTTTGAGATGCATCAGTCGAATATACCATCCTCCCTATTATCGTGAGGTGTCTCCCCCTCTGCCTCACTTCGACTCTTCGATGCGTTTGAATCCGCGCTGTTCGACGAGGATGGCCGCATGACGGTCGCATGGTTTGAACGTGTCGGAAGAGAAAACGATCCTCTACTGGGTGAGCTTCTGACCTTCTACCATGGCTCGCAGTCATACCAAGGTTGAGTGCCTACTGAGGTCTTTGATAAAAGCTCAGCGCTGATTGGAGGGCGCAGGTCACAGCGCGCTGACCATACAAGAACTACGCCGCAAACGCTGCTTGTGTTTTGTGTATGACAACATACTCTTGCATGCATGCCAGACCGCCGGCAAAGCGCCCTCCTTGCTCGACGGGGACCTTAAATACAGCTGGCAGTTTGTTGACTGCGATCGTCTACATCCTCATTTTCTGCTTCTACTTCCACGCTCTTTTTCTCAATGGATCGGTTCTCGGATGTGGAGGAGCTGGATATGCCGATGGAGCGGCCTGCGCATACGGTCCACGACACACCTGCCCCGATCTTTGCTGGCGCCCCTGGCTGGAAGAAGGACTTCTGCAACAACCGTAGAGAAGAAGCCCACTCCAGCCTCATCCACCGCCACCTCTATGGGAGACCCTATCGAGAGCTCTCTGGCGCATATATGGTCCTCCGTCATCTCACACGGTTTGGTAGCCACCTTGGCAGTGGCGTATCGACGCAGTTCTGTCTTCACTTCAAGGACGAGTATGATGGTGCGTGGGCCATTCTTTTGGTCAATGCGACGCACTGACAAGGCTTTTGTTTGCTGTGCAGCGCATCGGACGTCGGCCGTGTGGTATACGGCGGATACTCTCAGCGAACTGAAAGAGTCCGACATAGACGGGTGCGCGGCTATTGCCGTGGTCTGCCCGCACCCCGTACAGGGGAAGCTGAGGCCGACGGAGGACGACGTCAGGGCTCGCCTCAAGCCCTACTACGATCGCATCATCCCCTCAAGTCAGAGCGCCAAGCTCTTCTACGCGACATTCTCGACGACTGACGCTGCCCTTGCGGCTCTTCATCGCAAGGACCTCGACCGTACCGGCGCTGGCTTCGTCGTCGAAGTATACGACTGCTCGATCGTTCGAGTCACGGTGAGTGCATCCTACGAACAGAACGCCACTCAGCCAGTTCACTTACCCCACCCCACGCAGCTCGAATTCCACGAGAAGATGGATCAGATTGCAGCCGTCATGATCAATAAGTTGGCGAGCTATGGGGTGCTATTGCAGTGCGTTTTCCTTTTCTCTCGACGTGTAAATCCTTCTGATTCGTAGCAGTACCGACGTACAAATGCGAGTGATCAGCTCCCGAACGGTCGAGTTCGCATTTCCGACAACCCAGATAGGTACGTCTGACCATTCAATGATGACTAGTGCTTCACTGACCCTCGTTGTAGCGCGCGCCTTTGCTTTGAGCACACTATACAGATCGCCAGCCATCACTCCTTACTTCAAGCCTATCTACTGTTCACCTCGCCAGCAGTGCCCCCGCGATGAGCAAGCCGAGGCGCCACCTCCGTATTCCGCATTCAAGACGCCACTCGCCTCCCGCGAGATCAACATATCGCGCACGAATTGCGACGAGCTTAAGCCCTCGCGCTACATCAAAGAGAAGACCTCTGATCTTAGCTCTTCGGACGGTACAGAGAAGCAGTCTATTGAAGAAGCTCCCTCACGCGACCCGCCGAACTACGCAACATATACGCCGCTTGTCTATCGCAAGATCAAGGATATCTCCCCGCGCGGCAAAGGGAACAAGTCGATTACTCCTGCTGCCAGTGATTCTGCCGACGTCTACAAGAACTCCGCTGGCTTATTGTCTTCGCGCGACAAGGCGGAGAAGCCCCAGGATGTCAGCTCAGCGGCGACACCTGCGCGCAGCACCGCTGCGATCCGCAGGCGCTCACGACCTCCGGAACCGTCACCCTTCGCTGTTCACAAGGCTCCACCTCCGCTTCCCGCGGATCTCGCAAGTGAAGCCGCTAAGCGCATGGTTCAAATACGCGAGTTGCACGACGTGATCCAGCGCGCCACCCAAGAAGTCGCTACCCTCGATCGGCAGAGGGAGTTCTACAAGCGACGACTTGAGGCTGTACGCGGCGAAGCTGACGGCGAGGTACACCCAGGAGACAGCGAGCTCGTGCTGAAGATGGAGCTCCAGGAGAACGAGATGGACATGATGAACTCTGCCGCGGAGCTGGAGACTTCGAAAGCCAGTCTGCGCATCTTGTGCGAGGGGTTCGAACAATTCAAGGACAAGCATAGGCAAGTCTTCAAGGCCGACGTCGATCCGCTCCGCGTAGCAAAGAAGCCTGCGATCTCCTCGGCGCGCAACGCGACTCCCCAGAACCGCAAGGCCGTGGTCCAGTCTTCTCAGCAACTCTCCTCGCTTGACAGAGTACAAGGCGCACGGGCCTCCTCCACGCGCGACGAGGCGGGGAAGCGTTCTGCTCCGATCGTGTCCTCTCACGACGTGGCAGGGAAGCCTGCTCAGCATGTCTTTTCACGCGGGAGCGATCAAGCAAAGCCGTCCTCGGGCTCGGTCCGTTCGCGTGGCAAGAAATCCTCTTATCCAGCCCTGGCGACGACGAACCCATTCGCTAATAGAGCTTATTCTCACGACCGAGCACAGAAATCCGCTCCGTCTACCTCTTCACGCCACGCGGGCAAGTCTGCTACTTCAGACTCAGCCTCTCGTGCCACCTTGACGGGCAATGGAGCTATGCCGAACGCCAAATCGAGCGCTGCGATAGCGAGTGAGAACCCGCTGAATCAAGCCAGGAGCGATCCGGCATTAACACGCAGACGCCGAGCGCCATCGACACCAGCGCCTTCGACACACGGTCCGACCCGCCAGACAATCGCAGACCATCCCCCGCGTAGACTAGCACATCAAGAACGCCGAGCTCGCACGCCCGGTCCATCCGAGCATGCGGCGAGCGCGCGCGCCACCGATGCGTCTAGTTCACTCGAGTCCGACATTGAGAATACGGAGGACGACATACAACGCAAACTCAACAAGATTGAGACTCTCAAGTGCAAGAAGCAGGCTTACGAGCGACGACTGGCTATCCTCAGAGGCGAGATTGACGGCGAGGGGCGCGTAGGAGATACGGAGCAATATTTATTCGGCAAGCTCTGGGAGAACGAGGGGGATCGGAAACTGTTGGAAGAAGAGCTCAAGGGGCTGCAACTTCACTCGCGATATCTGTACTTCACTCGTTGCGAGCGAGAAAGGCGCAGATGAGACTTGGTATATTCCACGGGAAATCTCTTGATTAAGCATTAAATTTGAATGACATGCCCTATGATTACAAGGAAGGCGTTAGCGACAGTAATAAACGCTCGAAACAGACTTTGCTTACGCAGAATCTCTCAATCTCAACGGGAGGCGCACGAAGCAGATAGGAATTGCGCAGGACGTGTAGGAGTTCTGCAGGATGCATTGGGCTTGGACCCACTCGGAGAGCCTAGTATCACTGGATAAACGCTCATCGCGACTCGGAGGATGGATGCGACGATCTGCTAGGGTGGATGAACTGAAAGAGAGACTGATAGGGCGGGAGAGGAAGCGACAGGGTATAGTAAGAAGTTGGTATGAGAATCACTGCGGTAGCTACCCGCAATGCAGACAGGGTATGATTCGAGCGGCAAAATGCCCGTCCATGGAATCCCACGGTTGAGATCGGACGCGGGAAAGGCGCCTGGTGGGTAGAGCAACGCGCTCGACGTGGCTCCGGGGAATGCATGCAACGATGCCCGAGGCTTCCTCCGCAAAGTACATAGGTGAGAAATGATCCATTCCACGGCGCCCCATGTGAAGCCGGACCTGGAACATGGGTTGCGGACGGTAGCTGGTCTGTTCTTGGGCGCATCGCGCGGAAGCCAGACGGCCCTCGAGGCCTGCGTATACCCCTGCTCCCATCACCTTCTAGCAACCGTGATGAAGGACCGATCCTGTCATCACGCATGGGGTCATCTCAAGCAGGGTACTTAAAGGAAGCTGGCCGGTCGAGAGAGACTCACCCAACGCCTCATCGTCCCGCCCTGCATTGACCATGGCTGCCTCGACAATCCCTCGTCTCTTCCAGCCAGTGAAGGTCGGCGAGCTGACGCTTGCTCATCGTATCGCGCTTGCGCCGCTCACGCGGTTCCGCCATACCAAGACGGACCACATCGCACTTCCGATCGTGAAGGAGTACTACGCGCAGCGGGCGAGCACGCCTGGCACGCTCCTCATCTCTGAGGCGACCCTCAACTCGCCGCAAGCAGGCGGGTACATTCACGCACCGGGAATCTGGAGCGACGAGCAAATTAGCAAGTGGAAGGAGGTGCGTGCGGAGAAGTTCTTCGCACCTTGATCATACTCACGAGTTGTTGGCAGGTCACGGACGCCGTCCACGCTAAGGGCTCCTTCATCTTCCTCCAACTATGGGCGCTCGGCCGCACGGCGGTGACGAGCGAGCTGAAGGAGGATGACCCGTCTTACGAGTACATTGCACCATCCGCGGTCCAGCTTACCGGCCACGACGATATTCCGCGCCCACTCTGTGTACCCGAGATCAAGCAGTATGTGCAGTGGTATGCGATCGCGGCGCGCAACGCAGTAGAGCGCGCAGGCTTCGACGGCGTCGAGATCCACGGTGCAAATGGCTATCTCGTCGATCAGTTTCTGGTGCGTGCGGCAAGTGTTGAGAAGCAATTGAAGCTCACCTTTCCTGCAGCAAGACGTGTCAAACAAGCGGACGGACGAATACGGCGGCTCGATCGAGAATCGCTCGCGCTTCGGTCTTGAGGTCACGGCCGCGGTTGTGCAAGCTGTCGGTGCGTCCAAGGTCGGCATCCGGCTCAGCCCGTGGTCCAGGTTCCAAGGTGCGTATACCTGCCTATTCGCTCCAACTCCACCACCCTGACCTGCGCATAGACATGCGCATGAAGGACCCCGCCCCTCAGTTCACTCACTTCGTCACTGAGCTCAGGGCGCGCCACCCCGACCTCGCCTACCTCCACCTCATTGAACCGCGCGCGGAGGGGTACATGTCGCGTCACGCCGAGGACATCGAGGCGGGCGAGTCGAACGACTTTCTGCGGGCGATCTGGGCGCCAAAGCCGTTCATCTCCGCTGGCGCGTACACGCGAGAGACGGCGATCAAGACGGCGGAGGAGAAGGGCGACATTATTGCGGTTGGGCGATACTTCATCTCCAACCCAGACCTGCCGTTGCGCTGGCGGCAGAACCTCCCGCTCACGGAGTACAACCGCGACACGTTCTACCTCAGGGGTGACGCGAGCCCAACGGGATACACCGACTATCCGTTTACGGCGCAGGCAGCGGGGAAGTGGGGACTCTGAAGAGGAGTGTACTGTATAGCTGTGAATTGGTTGGCAGGATAACGCGAATGAAGACACGTACCCTTCAGAGCAAACGCTATGACTAAGACACAGACACGAGCGACTGTCTGAGCGCTGACTGAGAAGAGCGTTAATGCGAGTCAAAGGATCCGACTCGGCAATGGCAGTGAATAGGAAGCAGTACTCACACACAACTCTTATATCCGACCGCGCCAGAAGATAGGAGAAGTCGAACGTGGAACTCGCGGTCGTGGATCAGGCGGCGGTCATGCGCTGGATAGCAACACGAAGGAGGGTATAGCGCGTATTCATTCACCGCAGAGGATATCAATGGGCGCTTCGCTGCGTGAACATCTCACTCTCGAGATCAGTCAAGGATGTGGAGATGCTCGTACGAAACGCAACGCAAATCGTCGCGCATAATCTCGGTCCTGAATTGACTGGTCCAATCAGCAACAATGGTAAACAAGCGCATGGAAAGGGTCGGCATATCGTCAAAAGGGAGGCGCCAAGGCGGCGAAGCGTCTCAAGAGTCAAACGTCGAGTGCCATTACTTCACCTCAAGAAATTGAACTCTATGAGCGTCGAATGGGCGAAGGCGGAATGTACAGTCGCGAGCTTGCTCAGCATCAATCAGCAGATTTTGGGGAGTGATAGAAAGCGCTTGATGGGGTTGAGGAAGGAGCGGTAGTGCGGGTCTATAGTAGTCGGAGGCCAAGAGGCCAGTACGAGTTGCATGGTCGCTAAGCAGAGGTCGATTCCGATAGATGTCCTGTTCTACGAATCGCACGGCATCGGATGGGGGGTTGGCGTCCGGGAAGGTCGAGTGAGGCGTCCTGGGACATCTGCCATGCCAACGAAGACTTCCTCCAAAGGCGGTTTCCAAGCCGCCTACCGCGGACGGAATGGGGGGGAACAAAGGGATGGATAAGAATGGCGCGCCACGCGAGACGGATCTGAGACATCGAGGACGGGCCGGCATTAGCCGGTCAATGTTATTCCGCGCGGAGGCAAGTTGGTGAGACTGGCGCTTGCTTCCTCAGCCTTCGACGACGGTGATGATAAAGCTAGCTCGTCATCATCGCGCGGAGCGCGATAGTATAAAGGCGGGACGATGGGAGCAGACGTACCACAGCTATCTCTCTTCCTCCCCCCACCTTGCCCTACAGACACCATGTCATCCGCGGCGATCCCCAAGCTCTTCCAGCCCGTCAAGGTTGGCGATCTGACGCTCGCCCACCACGTCGTCCTCGCTCCCTTGACGCGCTTTCGCCATACGAAGTTCGGGCACGCCGCCCTGCCCAACGTGAAGGAGTACTACGCACAGCGCGGGAGCACCCCTGGGACGCTCCTCATCAGCGAGGCGACCTTCATCTCCCCGCAGGCTGGCGGGTACGCGCATGCGCCAGGTATCTGGAGCGATGAGCAGATCAGCAAGTGGAAAGAGGTGCGTGCACCGCGATCTGGCGCTGAGCGATTGAACTTACTTGTCGACAGGTCACGGACTCTGTACACGCCAAGGGATCCTTCATCTACCTCCAACTGTGGGCACTCGGACGCGCCGCGGCGGCGAGCGAGTTGAAGGAGGAGGATCCGTCCTTTGACTATGTCGCCCCCTCCGCGATCAAGCTCAGCGACCACGAGGAGACCCCGCGCGCCCTCACGATCCCCGAGATCAAGCAGTATGCGGAGTGGTACGCGACTGCTGCGAGGAACGCTGTTGAGCGCGCTGGCTTTGATGGCGTCGAGATCCACGGCGCGAACGGCTACCTCGTTGATCAGTTCTTGGTGCGCGCGGGAGTACATACGAAGAGCGATCGGAGACTGACCTGTTCTACAGCAAGACGTGTCGAACACGCGCACGGACGAGTACGGCGGGTCGATCGAGAACCGCTCGCGCTTCGGCCTCGAGGTCATCGATGCCGTCGTCAAGGCTGTCGGCGCGTCCAAAGTTGGCATCCGCCTCAGTCCCTGGGGCAAGTTCCAAGGTGCGTATCTGTCCTCCTCCCTCCTCCCTACTCCCTAACATCCATCCCAGACATGCGCATGAAGGACCCCATCCCCCAATTCACTCACTTTGCCAACGAGATCAAGAAGCGCCACCCCGACTTTGCCTACCTCCACCTCGTCGAGCCGCGCGTGCAGGGGAATATGACGCGTGCGGATGAGGACATTGAGGCGCACGAGTCGAATGATTTCCTCCGCGAGTTGTGGGCTCCGAAGCCGTTCATCTCCGCGGGCGCGTACACGAGGGACGTGGCGATCAAGACGGCGGAGGAGAAGGGGGACATCATCGCGGTTGGACGGTACTTCATCTCGAACCCGGACTTGCCGCTGCGCTGGCGGCACAACATCCCGTTGACGGAGTACAACCGCGACACGTTCTACTTGCAGGGCGACGCGAGCCCGACCGGATACACGGACTATCCGTTTGCGGAGAAGACGGAGGAGCAGTCGAAGATATAATATGGGCGGATGGCGCTTGTCTGTGAACATACAGGATCTAGATGCGCACGCTTCAGCTAGTAGAGACAGACCTGTGTATTGTAATTGAGTTTATGGACTTCGAAGTGTAGAGCTCCTCCACGCAGGCAAATGTTCGCCCCTTGGGACAAGAGTCTGTCTGCGCCATAAGTAAGTGAACGTGCTGGAGGTGTGGTGTGCCGCGATGGCGAGCAGAAAGCCAATATGAATCTGAGTTAGTGCGTCGTCTACAAGGTGTCTTAGATCGAAGCCCATACCCAAGGGACCGCTTGACGAGTGAGGATATCGAACCCGCTGGTTCTACTGTGGAGCATCGCAGAACGGCGCACTGACTGCGTGCGGCGGTGAGGTCCAGGGCGGTCAAGGGACCTCTGAAATCAATCAGGAATGCTTACCTCGAGGCGGATTGCAGTACGTTATCTCGTCGACTCGGGCGTTGGGAATTGTGTTGACATTTGGGACTGATGTCGGATCTGGTGCTGTGGCGTACGGCAGTGCGACGATGGTGAGTAATAAGGCTATAGAGGCCGAAGACAGGAGAAGTAGGTGGGCAGAACAACGAAGACAGTCCAGCGGTTTCTCGAGGCAGCGAGCTGGAGATGTTCGGGTCGCGGCGCTGATCGACGATTGTATAATCTTGAGCGAAGACAAGGAAGTATTCACTATCGGGTCATATCTTTCCATAGATCTGGAAAGAAGGGGGATGTCGATTTAAAGGCCAGGGATCTTGGATGCACGGCGGTGTGAATATCGAGAGGCCGCGCCGAGCTTAAAAAGAATCGGAGCTTGAGCCTTCGATTGCTAGTAGGTCAACTACAATAGTATCAAAGGGCAAGTTACTCACTTCAGGTCCCCGAATGCAAGATCCTCACGGCAGCGATAATGGCGGTTCGTCGTCAACAAGCGGTCAACCAATTAGGCGCCCGGCACTTAATCCGGCAGTTGCCGATTTGCTTTTGCTTCCGCGGTCGGGCTTGCCTCTCATCCATAGACATGACCCTCTACGCGCTCAAAAGGATTGCAGAGCTGTGTGAATGTAAAGCTCATCTCAGGCGAACAGAGCGCCCGATATGTACTCACGAAACGAGTGGAACTCCCGACATTGTTGTTGGATGGCGCATCGACGCGATGTTCATAAGTTATATGCGCGGGTTTCCGGACGATTGTGCGTCAGGTTCTAGCAGATACTGATATACTTAGCAGAGCATTCTTCGCAGTTGTCCACACTGGCACGGCTGTTATGTAAATGATTAGTGTGCTGATCAAGCGTGGTCTCCGAGTCGACTTCAAGCACGGTGGTTCTTAGTTCTGGACGTTCTTGCTGTCTGTCTGTCTTCACCACAACCACAGCCCAATGAGTATACGCCTCCTATATAGCTCCGACCGCCCAGATCAAGCGAAGCTACTGCCGACATACCGTTGCGCGAGATTCGAACATGAGCGGCGAAGGACAAGGAGCGATTCCGCGGGCCGGACTTTGTGGCGCCGTGAGGGGATGCTGCGTTGGTACTTAGCGCTGGTTGACCAGAGCCACGACCGCCGGAACGGGCGCGCTCAGTAGCGCTGACAGGACAGGCTTCTGGAATATTGGCTAAGCGTGACGCTATATGGTGCGTGGTCCAGCTCTCTTCAACGCGTACGACTCTGACCGCGATGTGCCTTTAGCTGGTGACGAAGTGAGACGCGCAGCGTTCGCATCGACTGAGCACGTCTCGGAGCGCGATATTCACGAGAGGTGCACCTGGCCGTCCCTTCAAACACCCACGACACGTCTTACATAGGCTCAAACACGCCTCGATCACGAATACTCCAAGAACACGACACCAGCACGAACGCAACGACCCATTCTTCTTCCATTCTCGATACTTCCTTCAGTCTCCCTTCGACCATCAAGATCTTCGTATAACCTCAACACCTCTCCGGTTTTGTCTGCGGTATGCTTCGTCGCCGCGCCTCCTCAGAGGCCGCCCCGCGCGGCGCGCGCTCGCGCACGCACAAGTCGCGCCAGAGCGATACGCAGATCTTGTTATTCCGCCCTGTACACGTGACCCTACGTTCTCGGAGATTTCCGTTCCGCATCAATCTGTGACAGCGCGTAGCGCAAACGCCGTCCTCGCATTCTCTTACCCTCTCGCCATGCCCCGCCACTCCCCGCGTACCCGCGCTCGTCCACGACGGGAGGCCCCCGTCATCTACATTATTGATACAGGTGTACTATACGCATGGTCATGGACCTTTCCCATCATTGACGTTGGGTGGCTGCTTCAAGTGGCTTCCCTGCCCCCTTCAGATCGTGCTGACGGTCGGCCACTGGCGAGCGTAGTACAGTGTATACTGTCGGTAGACTATCTGTCATTCAATCAACCTTTACCTGCGATTACATACAGTGGCGCGCCTTCCCGGTGCCACAATTGAGAGCCAACTTGAATGGCGGGTGGCAATACCCTGATTGTCTAGTTAGGGTCTCCTCCTGTACTACTAAAGCTTCCTTTGAAAGTACATATGATTTTATAAGAGTCAATAAAGCAGTCTACACCCCCTTACTAAACCAATACCTTTGCCCTTGACGCGGTGGCGACTTCGCGGGACTTTGCTGCGTGACGACGTGAGGCCTCTCGGCTTCTCGGCAACGGGTTTGTTTGGAACACATGGAGTCACGTGTACAGGGCGGAATAACGGCTTCTGCGATACGCGCATGTTCATCAGCAAACGCGAGGACAAGCGCCTCAGCCAGCCGCCCCTCCTACGCCCTCTATTCCTCGTGACGAAGCACTTCGGGGAGGACGAAGAAGAGCAGCAGGAAGGAGGACATACCGACGCGCGGGGAGGAGATGCCGATTCTCGAAAAGGCGAAGCTTCGACATCCTCCGCCAGCGTGGGACCTTCGACGAGGCATCGTCGAGCACCGTCGACCTCGAGATCGACGCCGACGGCGCGGAAGTCGTCCGCCTCCGCGCGCTCTACCTCCCTCTCGCGGCCTTCGCACTCATCCGCAGGTCGTCCGTCTCGCGCGACGGCAACACGATCTTCTCTACCCTCCGGTACGCGCTCCGTTTCTGCATCCGCCGTGCGCTCCCCGAAGCCGGCTTTTGTGGTGCGCAAGGTGCATAGCCCGCCGTATCTGTCAACATACTCGACAGGGGAGAGGTCGACGCCTGTGAGCTCGGCCTCCGTGAAGCGGTCAACCTCCGCCAAGCGTTCACCCTCCGTTGCGCGACCGACGCTTCCGGCGGGTACGCGCGCGGCGTCAGGTACACATTCCTCAAGGTCGACATCTACGCCGCCTGCGGCCCGTGTGCTCGCACCGCCGATATCATTGACGGAGAAGCGCGTCGCAACATCTCGCGCTCCTCGCGCTCCCTCTACCACCCGAGGGTCGCGTGCAGGCTCTCGACCTCGTACGCCAGCTTCGTCCACTCGCTCGCAGACTCCCGCGTCGAAACCAACACCACCTGCGTCGCGTATCCCTCCATCGACGCCGAGAGGTGCATCGCAAGGACCGCCAGTCACTCCACGAACTCCTCGTACTTCTGCATCACCTACCAAGCAGATAGCGACGCCTACGAAGCAGTCAGCGACGCCAACGAAGCTGCCAACAACCCCGCGAACGCCCGCGTCGGGATCGAGGATACCGAAGGCAGCTCCTGCAACACCCAAGACGCCGGTGACTGCGCGAGTATCGCCTCCAGACCGTGCCGCTGCGCTCTCACCTGCGAGGAAGCTGCCGCGCTGGAATGCGAGCACGGCGGTGCCAGCGTCGCCGACGAGGGCGACTGGCGATTCGCCAAAGAGGGTCGCTGGCGGATCACCTAGGAGAGTAGGCAGCGAATCGCCGACAAAGATGGGCGAGGGGTCGCTGAGAAGAGCAAGCAAGTCCCCAACGAAGGTCGCTAGGGGTGGCGAATCTCCTCGAAGAGAACCATCGCGGCGTGCGGCGGACCCCTCTGCTTCGCCCTCGACTTCGCGCATCGGCCGCTCAGCACACCGCGCGCCGCTGCCGTCAACCTCCTCCCCTCGTCGACTGCCATCATCTTCCTCGTCACCGCGCAAGCTACCCTCCTCTGCCTCCTCCCGCATCCCGCAAGCACCCAGCGGGATCCCGCCCGTTCCGCCGCTTCCCAATCTTCCCTCTCTCGCTGGGATCCCGTCCCTCGGCGATATTCCCCTCAATGTACAAGGTCCGCGCTCGCCACCCGTCCCGCCGCACACACCCCACGAGCGCGCGGTGCCTGTGCCGATCCTGCGCGTGCCGAGCACGGAGGGGCCGGTAAAGATGTTCTATGCAGCGTCGGTGATCTCGATGTCGACGGTGGATGGGGAGGAGGGGGTGGTGGGGGATAAGGGTGAGGAGGGGGGCAAGGGAGAGGAAGAGAAGAAGTGGCTGTGCGATGAGGTAGAGGAGGAGGGGTTGGAGCAGGAAGAAACCAGCGGTCATGAAGCGGAGGGACGCGTGCATGATGTGTATGATGTGCATGGGCGTGAGGAGGCACGAGAAGCTGACGGGGAGGAGAGCGAAGTGGAGGAGGGTGCGTGCTTTTATCACGTTGTGAACATGAAACTCATGAATCTTTAGGCGCCGATCCAGCTGGAGCAGAGGCGGCGAGCTCGCCTGAGGTCTCGCCGTCTCCACCAGCGTCTCCTGTACTTCAGGCAGCTTCGTCGCCGTCACCTTCGACCCCTACAGCTCGGTCTCGACCGCCGTCTATCGCTAGTCCTTCGACACCCGACGCCAAGCCGGAGGCAAAATCCCCTTCTTCGTCGCTGCATCAACATCCCTCGCGCTCACCATCGCCTCAGATGGCATTGACTTTGCCACCAACTGTACCATCGATGGCGCAAGCAAGTGCTGAAGGCGCATCCTCGCCGGCACCTGTCACTGCGGCTAGCGAAGCGATTGCGTCAACAGATGATGCATCGTCTTCTACACTACCACCTTTTGCGCTCTTGCCTCCGAAGACGGGGCCCTCGAGTCCCCATCGTCACGAACAGAATATTGCAGCAGCCGCGGATGCCGGGAGCTCAGCGCATAGTTCGGCCGGTGATGCAGCTGGGCTCGATGAGGCTCAAGCCCTCGCGGCCGAACACGACGACCATAACGCGCATCTTTCCGACACCGGTCGTCGCATCGGGCGAATCACTGTGCCACCATGGCTCGAGGGCAGCGTTCCTTCGCGCGATCCGCGGATCCGGGCGGAGGTGGAAGCGCTTCGCAAGGCGGCGAAGGTCGGGAGGGTGAAGGGCGCGAAGGAGGCTTGAGGCACTCACTGTTTCTCATTCCTTGAGCTTTGACGAGAATTGCGCTTCGATAAGTCGTGGTGTTTTGGGTGAGGCAACCATTGCGTGCATGCGGGATCTCGCCCTTCTGTGTATAAGTATCGCTTTCGCTCTGTACCATGTAACTTATATCGAGTCAGCTTATTGTAGATGAATGACCATGACCATGCCAGCTACGGCTGCAGATGAATGTGGGGGCCTCACCTGCACCTGCGAAGAGGCGAGACTGAGTATCTAGGTTTCTTCTGCACATTTCCAGATATCCTCTTTCACCGGATTCTTCGCCCTCGGAGATCTTTCGATGATCATGCACTGCTATCCAAACTGATCCGTGCAAGTTTCGAACACTATCCAGGATTCGAACGTCCGTCAGCTCGGTCGATCGCGTCACGCCTTTGTCACGCCTTCCCTCTGAAGCCCTTTGATCAGCCCTTGATTCGGACGCATTATACCAGGTCAAGAGTCACTACTCAGACGATTGTGCGTGGCTTTCTTCCTTTCTCATTCCATGTGTACATACACGATCATAACAGCTGCATCATGAATTCGATTCCGTCGAGCGCGCGGCTCAACCGCGAGATGAACGACCTGCAAGTGCTCTGCACGCTCGCAAACGAGCTGGCGGGATTCGTCCCTTTCTCTCCCGGATACGACCGTAGAAAGACTTCCGCCAAGATGACTGCCATGCTCATTGCGTACGATCGTGCTGCCTTCTCCACCCTTGCTTGCGATCCACTCCTATGCGTGCAACAGCGGCGCACTGACGTGATACGCGTCGTGGCGCTGTCCATGGGCACATTCTCCTCGGTCACGAATGTTTGCCGCGAACTGAAGGACATCAGTGATGTGCCGGAGCAGATAATGCGCACATTCTGGCCTCGCATAGTCGTCTGGGGCGCCGCGCTGCATCCTACGCACGGGCACCTGACATTGGCTGGATTTGATACCAAGCCGGCTTTGGGGAGCCTTCTGCAGGCCTACAGCATGCTCTGTCTTGACAGCATACCCATTCTCAAGCCATTCCTCCACGCGAACTCGGCCTTCGTCTCGGAAGCCCTCGATCTATGGCTGTATTTCCCGAGATACCTCCCACCATCGAGTATGGAAACAACTGCGATGGTGACGAGCACTACGCATACCATCAGGGCTCTATTCAAGACGCTTGTAAGCCCCAACTCCAGAATGCCGGCTCACGACAGGCCCACCAGCGAGGACCGGACGCTCTTCGTCGCCGCCCTACGCCGCGTACTTGACAGGAAGCGCGACCTCTTGCTCGCCATCGCCGCGCAGACCAAATTCATGATCAAGTTGCGCGATGTGGCTTCCCTGGCAGATCTCATGCCAACTACGCAGGAATCGTGGTCCGTCTACTTCCGCGTGGTCATCGATCTCGTCGCTCTTCCGGACTTGAAAGGAACGAGTATACCTGGAGACACCATCACATCCATCGTTATCGCAGGCAGGAACTGCTCGAAGGAGCGAAAAACTGGAGAAGGTGCTATGTGCGCTATCTACTTGCTCGATATATTGTGCCGCAGCGCCAGATCGAACCGCCCTCTCGCGCGAGCCGTTCAGGCGGGACTCTTCGACCTCTTGCGCGCCATCCCCGCGGACTGGAAAATAGAGGAACATGATATCTCGGACCTCATTCGACTCGTCTGCTCAGGGATACACTACGCTCGGGTCATTCGCGCAGGTATTCACCGTCATCCTCGGAGCATCGATGTTGCGCCGCCACATGGCGCTGCTGTGGACGGACAAGCTGTGACATGGGAAGATGCGGCACGCCTCTCAAATATCGCTCGCTCGCTTTATGACGACTTTGTCGTTAGAAAGGGATGGCGCCAAACTATGGTCTGTCACGCAGGAATGGTAGGTCGCTTACTTGCTGCTTGCGAGTACTGCTAACGCTCTGTAGGGTCCTCATAATCGCCTTGTCGAGGTCTGCCCATGCGGGGACACATTCTACTGCTCAGGAAGCTGCCAACGGATGGACCATAGTCATCATCGCGAAACTTGTTGTGGATACCGGAAAGCGTGGGGTTTGCGAGGTAAGTTCATCCCGTACCATCACTTGACTTACACTAACAAGCCGAAAGGCGCTTTGTCCCTCGCGGATACGCTTCTGATCTCTGCTGTCGCTCAATTGTATGTCGCGCGCAACAGGAAAGTGCTCTCGAGAAAAACAATGAAGCTACTCGCGCGACAAGATCAGCCGGGGAGACCAATCGTCAAGCAGGCCGTCATCTACATCGATCTGACCGACGTCCTTCCCGAGGCGCGACACGAGGTATATGCTAAGACTTCGTATATCCCAGAAGGGGCATGGGGAGATGTGTTGATAGAGGTTTCCCTTCGCGTCGGAAGGAATTCGATCACGCGGACGTTGCCGTTTGCCTACGACTCTAAACTCCTCGATATCTATGCCCGAGTGTAAAACTATCAATCTTTCACCCAATTATGCCTCACAAGAGGATGAGATCGCGTTTCTCTCCAGCTCCGCCAGTGCCGAGCTCTCGAGCACGGAAGAATGGAGGGAGGACTGTAGAGTCACGACAAAACACCCCGGGATCCGAACGTCCTTTGGGACGACCAGTTGTTTGATCTTTTCTCTTTCTTCGGCTCTTGGCTCCATCGCTCACCATATCAGAGCCAGCGGTCGAGGACTGGCCCTCGATTGAATGTGAGTGGCTTTTGATCTATCTTCGGTGTATGCATGCTTATCGAGTGGATAAGCTCAGTATGATCCCAATTCCGCCAAGCGTGCAGCTCGAGCGCGAGTTGGACGAAGAACCTTGATCACCCGCACGTTGCCTTTTGTGTATGATGCTGGACAACTTTAGCCATCTGAGTTACTGTACAGAAAGCTACCTCGAAAGTGTCTGATATTGTTCTCTCGCCGTGGATGCCGACGAGTGTGTGTCTGTTCGACAAAGATGAAAGAGCTCACGTCGGGATATGCCGACGGGCTCGGTCCGAAGAGATATCAGCGCTAGATCAACCTTGTCTTGACCTTTCATCATCCGTGAAAGTGGCGGTGGCTAGAATGTGAGTGGCAAAGTTGAGAGCACTCATCATGTTGCTCACCCGACAATTACAGTTCACTAGAGCATGGAAGAGTTTCTTCGGAAACGCATACGCCTACGACGGGATAAGGAAGAACTTCAATTGCTCCTCAGGCTCGCCGATCAGCTGTGCCAACACAACTTATTCTCATCAGGAGACATCCTTGCGAGCACCCTGAAGCAACTGAATGCTATTCTCAAAGACCCGGGTCGCATCGTCTTCTCCACACTCGCCTCTGATCCGCTGCAAGTCGACTTTGAGGACCTAACGGACTGCTTGGACGTGGCGCTTCTATCTCTGGACGTCTATGGAGCTATCTCGAACGTCAGCGTCATGCCTCGGATGAAGCCTCGCGACACGGTCATCTCGTCTGTTGTGCGTGCATTGCGACCACATGTCGTCGCGTGGGGAGCCGCATTGCACCCTGCCCATGGACGCTTCGCAAAGACTGGTTACGACCTCGCGCTTGTAGTACGAAAGATCGCCATGGCGTATCATCTGATGCACATAGCGAATGCAGACGATGCGAAGGAGTTCCTGCACGCGCACCCTACTTTCATCTCACAGGCGTTCGACCTTTGGCTTCACTGCTCGCAGTACGTCCCACTGGCTCCTGAATCTACGGATACCGTCACCTCAATAGTCTCGACCGTCATACAAATCTATTCCCAACTCGTTCACTCGCTAAGCTCTCCCTCGGCTGAGGACCGCGCCCTCTTCATCGACATCCTTCGGCGCGCTTTGGGCGGCAAACGCACGCTGCGCACGGTCATCATCTACCATACCAAGTTTTTCGCCAAACTACCGCACAGGCCTACTGTCATGGGTATCAGTATCAACTACCAGATCTGGAAGTATTATTTCACCCTCATTACAAATCTCGTTGGCCAGCCGGAATTCCAGCAAACTAGCGTCCCGTCGAAGACCATCTCCACCATTGTATCCGCTGCTCGGCGATGTCTAGAGGCTCGGGAGACCACAGACGGCGCGTTTGACGCCATACGCTTACTAGACATACTCTGTCGCAAGGCCAATAGCAACAAAGCACTCGCTCGTGCCTTCGGTGCTGGCCTCTTCGACCTTCTGCACGATCTTCCGGCATGTCCAGACGATCAAGTGAGCGCAATTTCCAGCTTCGTGGATTATGCGTGCGCCGGCCTGTACCAAGCCCGAGTCATTCATGCCTTCATCCGCCATCACCCTTCGAGATTCAATATATCGCGAAAGGCGCTACCATCGGGCAATCACCTGGCGACATGGAAGAACATAGCACGTGTTTCGAACGACGCCCGCGCTCTCTATCGTAACTCGCGGAAGGAAAAGGAATGGCAGCAGGCTATGCGTTGCAGCAATGACAAGATGGTGGGTGAAGTCGCTACGTGTCGTCGGTGACCTCTAACCTCGTGTAGGGTCCCCACAACCGGCGCGTGCAGGTCTGCCCGTGCGGCGAGGCCTTCTATTGCTCCGGCAGCTGTCAGCGTATTCAATATAAAGAACACCGCGAATCATGCTGTAAATACGACGGACCATGGGGACTTCGAGGTATGTCGTAGTCTCTTCATACTCGTCACTTTTATGAAGACCACATCAGGAGCCATATCCCTCGAGGACACGCTATTTATCGGCGTCGCTGCGCGACTGTTCATCTCCGAAAATCTTGCCCAATTAAGGAGGCAGCTGAAAGCGATACTTACAGACCGTTCAGATCGCGTCAGCCCTCCTCTGTATGAGCAACCCGTCATTTCCTACGACATGACGAATCTTAGAAAGGGAAACAGTGTAGTTTATCTTCGCACCTCGTACATCCCGGACGCGTCGCCGCGGGCGCGAACCACCGTCTTGGTTGAGGTATATCTGCAGGCTGGGAAGGTTTTGATCACGAAGATCATTCCATTTCAGTGAGACCTTGCGCACTTCGGTATATCTATATGATCTTGCATTAGGTAGACCCCTTTCTCGAGAGCCATTCGAGGCTACTGTAATTAGGCTGATAATGTCAATGGTTTTCAATCCTTTTTCGATAGTTCGAGGTCTGAATCGCGAAAGTATAGCCGCGGATTCCGGACCTGAGAAGCGTGTTGAAATCCACGCCTGATTGAACTCGACGCAGCGCAAGCTGCGCCCGGCTGACACCTTGCTCGCGAGGCAAGATCAGGGTTCGAACTGAGGTAGGTCAAGCGTTGTTTGTACATATGTATTGTGACTAGAGAAGCGTCGGCTTCGCCTCCTGACGACCTTGCTTGCCAAGAACACGAGAGTATGCGAGTATGCGAGTAGTCTCAGAGTGTCTCAATTGAAACCTAACTACGGACAAATGGTCAAAGGCATGAAGAACAAGTCGGACAGAGAATATCTGGGTGGCACACACCGCATGCGCGATTGCACGGTCGACGCTATCGAACGCGTCGGCGTTGCCGAACGCAGACGTGAGGGCTTCGGAGTCTTTACAACGTAGAAATTGTAGCGGAGTGAGACTCGGAGGACCATTGCCTCGACTGGAGCCGAGGAAAGATTTGCGTACTTTCGTGACTACAGACTACGGGCATAAAAGTCCCCAAAGTCGGGCATGTGTGATGACTGCAGAGGACGATCCGTAATCTAGGCAACCTCGAGCAACGCCGCCTAGCTGACCCATCTCTCCTCTGCTTGCCCAGGTCGACAGGCTGAGCTGTCCAGCACATAGAAGCTGTCCGTGAAATGCTCCGAGTTGAGCCTGAAATTACTTGGTTGGCTCTATTGAGAACAATCATACCACCACGGCCTGCACCCAAATCGACAGCTACGCCTACACACCGCCAACGTGTACCGTCATCGTTGGCGACCACAAAATCCGACTCCGCAAGCACCACTTCGGCAGCTGGTTTCCAATCCAGTATTTCTCACTCTGGTACTTGTACGTCTCCTTTGATCCCTCTAAATTGGTGCCTACCGAGAGCTTACTTACCACCTCACCGACCGCGAAGTCGATTTGTCTCTTCAGGATCGAGACGTAGTACTTGCGCGACACGACAAGAGTTCTCTTTATCGGCATGAACACGGCGCCGCGGGTGAGCGAGGGAATGGAGTTGCAGGGCCGCATCCAGCAGTACAAGGAAGGTCAAGGAGCGGCAAGGGACGTCGACGGAGGAGGCATCAGACATTAACACGACTCAAGGATCTCTGGCAACTCTGCGCGGTCTGATTGCGTACAAGAGAGGTCGAGGTTTTCTTGGAAATGAGGGGCTTGGAGGGCGTGATGCTGTTGATTTGCTGCCGGGACGCGAAGGTCGAGTTGAAGAGAGACGACCCAGACATGTTGGAGCACCAGGAAACGCTGAATATTTGCTTTGACGGCCGGATCAGACGCCAGGAGATAGAAGCGAGCTTAGTCATGGGTCGTCCGCTGGCAGCGACTGTCCGCTGTGGGCGGCTGTGGGTCCTTGCGCCTCTTGTCCACGTGATTGGAATTGTGGGTCCGCTTGGCCGACCAAGAACGTCATTCAGTCCTGCATGCGCTTTCGAGTTCTGGAACCTAGCGCGCCCATCAAGAACCCGTCATCCGCGCAGCAGCATTGGCGTCAATACGCGCTGTATCGTTTGGAGATTTATTTAAGGCGCCGGTTACCTCTCGATTGAGCAGCGACGTTGCTTGCAATTGGCCGCTAGAGTCGTATTGGATCGAGTTATGTTCGCTGCTGACTGCAGCTGTGCAGGAGAGTAGAGCGAGAGAATTACACGTAGATGGTTGAATACGAGTCTCGTGGTCAATGGAGTAATGGAAAGCGATCGGTGGGATCTCGATCGAGCCTTATCCAGGTGTTTGTACTTGAGTTCAAAATAGAATCCGATCAGCGAATTAAGACCCCTCCATAAGACCTTGCAAGCAAGGTAAAGGACGGAGAACAAAGGGTCTGCAAGAGGCCGCGCGAGCAAGGTAACTTGCCGTCTTCCCTCATCTTCTGGCCGCGATGTGAGTAGAAAGATGGACCTTCAAATGACATCGATATAGTTATACTAACATGGAATCAGCATCATGGAAGAATCCAGGCGAATAAGTGCCCGACTCAAGCGCGAGAGAGAAGAGCTTCAATTGCTCACCTCGCTCGCGGACCAGCTTTGCGATATAGATCCATTCCCGCCAGGGTACAACTACTCTAAGACGCTGAAGAAACTGGTTGGCATTCTCGAGAAGCCGAACCGCACCGCCTTCTCCAGTCTCTCGTCGGACCCGGTCATACACAGCATCATGGAGCAGAATATCGAGGTTCTGGACATCATTGGTCTATCTTTCGAAGCCTTCGGGGCCATATCGAGTGCCGGACGCGACGATAGGATGACAAGCACGGTGCCCTTAACATCAATGCGGGCGTTGTGGCCTCATATCATCCGATGGGCAGTCACCCTACACCCTCCACTCCACCGTCCAACACTGCCCGACGGCGGATCGACAGTGCGTAGAATTATCAGGGCGTACTTCATGATGAGTCTAGAGGGCACACCGGATGCGAATGTATTCCTGCAAGCGCATCCCATCCTCATCACGCACCTTATCGACCTATGGCTCCGCTTCCCTCAGTATATCGCTGCGTCGGAACCAGACGCTCTCGAGACCGTGGGAATGCCAATCAGTCTCATGGAATCACTCCATCATATCCTTGTCCGCAAGGACACGTCCCCCTCTGGTGACGATCGCGCGCTCTTTGTCAACCATCTACGCCGAGCTCTAGGTGGCCAGCACACAGCCTACACCGTCATGGCTCAGCACACGAACTATCTCGTCCGTCTACCGCACAAGCCGGCCTTCATGGACTTCCCTATCCAACAGCAGATCTGGGCGGATCACTTCAATCTCATGATCAATGTCGTCAGCATGCTGGAGTTCAAACGCGCGCGTATCCCAGGAAAAGCTGTTTTCGCCGTCGTCGCAGGTGCTACGCGCTGCCTGGACACCGTCGATACCCGTGAGGGTGCGCTCCTCGCCATTCACCTGCTCGATGTTCTATGCCAAACGGCTTCGAGCAATAAGGCGCTCGCATACGCGATGGAGGCGGGCGTCTTCGATGTCTTGCGCAAGCTCGAGCAGAGCGCGTCGGAGGGGGCGCATCTTGATGGCCATATAGCTGGCTTCATCCACTTCATCTGCGCCGGGCTTTATCAGGCGCGGGTCCTCCGCGCCTTCATTCGCCGTCATCCTAGGAAGCTCATGCCGAGGCTCAAACCCGTACCGCCGACTGAGGTGTCTTGGACAAGCATCGCGACCATCTCTGACGCCGCTCGAGAGCTATATCGACAGTCGCACGATCTGAAGGAATGGAAAAAGTCCACGCCGTGCTATAACGAGGGGATGGCATGTATCGTTGCTTTTCTATATATCCGGATGTTTGATTATTATGCAGGGACCTCATAATGAGTTGGTGCGAGTTTGTCCATGCGCGGAGGTGTACTACTGCTCGGGTAGCTGCCAGCGGCTGCACTACCCTATACATCGAGAGACTTGCTGTCGAGAAGCCGGGCCGTGGGGTCTTCATGGCACGTCGCTCGATTCATCCACGCATGTCATAGTTCTAACGGCTGCTCTAGGTGCCATCTCCCTCGACGACACATTCTTCATCTGCAGCTCCACGCGATTTTTCATCATCACCGCGTTCTCCATGATCAGGGAGCAGATCATCGAGGCGCTCGCATCACGACGGAAAGCCGTGAAACCACCACTGGTAACGCAGCCGGTCATTTTCTTCGATCTCACGAATATTCTTTCCGGTGGGCGAAGCCAGGTGTACCTTCGCACGTCGTACATGCCCGATGCGACACCGCGTGCACATAGTACCATCCTCTCAGAAGTCGCTCTGCGGGCTGGAAAGCACTCAATCACAAAGACCATCCCGCTCATCCTTGATCTTGAAGACTTCGGTATATCCCAATGAATGTGTAGCTTCGTCATATAACTTGTAAAATTCCTGACATACATTGTAGAAACGGATGGTCATAGAGTAATAGCGTGCGCATGTCCCATGATCAAAAAGCAGAAGGCGGTGAAGATGTAGTAGCAGATTGAAGTTAAATAAGTAGTCCATAAGCCTTAGGTCGCAGGCGCATCCCACGGTGCTGGTACGCGAGGCGCGTCCGAGAGATTCTCGTCCGCCCTCACATCGTTCATGCGGTCTCGGTCATTCATCTTCATGCGCGCGCGGCAGCGCACCAGACGTAGCTTCGTACGTTTGATCCCTTAAAGTAAGATCAATACATATCTTTCACACAGACGCGCTGAAGGACTCACAGGTCGCTACCGTCTCGCTGTCCTCCCGCAAGAGCTCGTTGCCCGTCTGCAGAAGCTCGTCCTGCAGCGCGTAGAGGCACCAAAGCGACTCCTCGTAGAGCTTCTCGCATTCGTTCGGTGTCGTTGCTTGATCAAGAAGCTCCTTACGAGCGGCCAAGCGACTCTGTTAGCGGAGTTAGCTAGATATCATCAATCAAGCACAAGTCAACATACCAGTGCCAGCGCTCTGTCGTAAACGAGCTGATCTAGCCAGGTCCTAGGTCCGTTGTAATTTGCGGGCAGCCAAGTCTTGACCAGCTTCGCGCGCTCATGGCATTTCAGGAAACGTTCGCGGAACCAGCAAAGCGCTCGTAGAAAGTCAGACTGGACCCATGACTCCCAACGAAAAAGGCACAGCTTACCATCGTCGAACCCTTCGCTGACGACGTATTCGGCGTCGGGATGGTCCTCGAGCATCTCATCTTGATGCAGGCTCAGCTCATCGATGCCCTTCTGCGCGAAGCCCATCAAGAGTAGGTAGACGGCGACACAGGTGACCTGCAGTAGGTCAAGGCTTCGCTCGTTCTTACCGGCCAATCCTAACCATACCGCATTATACTCGGCCTCGGACTTTGCGTCTCGCCTTTGCGACGGATCTGAATCAAAGATGAGCTCAAAAGATCCTAAGAAAGCAAAGGACAACTTACTCTGCCTCGTCTCCACCACGCACTTGTACATCTCGTCCGCCCAATTGGTCAGCACCTCCGTCTTCTGCGCGAGCACCTCAAGCTTCTCGAGCAGCGCATCTTCCCTCGGATCGCGCTCCTCGTCCGTGTTGCGGAGGATCTGAGCCCTTCTGGGAGACGATGCGACGTCCGCATCTCTGGATGGTGTTGCATTCGCGTTGTCAGTGGGAGAACGAGACGGGGAGGCTTGCGCGTAGTCTGAGGGTGAACGCGAGGGCGTGCCGAAGAGCTTTTTGCTAGCGAGGCTGAGAGCGCGGTTGAGGGCACTTGCCGCCGCGCGTGAGGGACTCGATCCTCCCGGCGACGGCGGTGGGAAGCCTTGATTGGGTGGTGGAGGGAAGGTCGTATTTACTTCGTAAAGACTAAGGTCATCGAAGGAACATCCGAAGCCTCGACCACTTACCTCTCGTACTCGGCCGCTCCTGCAAGAACTCCGCCGACGGATCCTCGTCCAGTACCGGCGATCCCATCTGCGGCGTACCCTGCCCGCTATACGTCGACGAGCGTCGATGATCCGGTCGTTGCTGAAGCCCGCCTGATGATCTTCGCTCGACCATCGACGGTTTCCTCTCTCCGAGGGACGCTTTCCTCCCGATCTCCCGCGGCACGCCGTACGTAGATACGCGGCGGGCGTGGAGTTGTCGACCTTGTTGGGATGGTCGGCGCGAGGGATCGCGGATTTCTGCGAGGGCATTCGTTAGTTGATCATCAAATACATAGGGTGAACGATGGGCGAGATGGTCAAGCGCTACGAGAAACGCCATGGTAGAGCAACGTGGATGATGCTTACGGTCAACAGCTCTATCAAACTCAAGCGCCTGTGTATCGTCGACGAGAACGTACTCCTCCGCCTCTGCGCTCGATCCGTCGACGGGCTCTGAGTTCGGTGGTCGGCGTGGCGGTCGCGAAGGCCCCGCGAGCGATTCGAGGTCTTGTGGAGACGCTGAACTATCAAGATGTTAGAGCCGAGTTTAGTTGGCCTGGTCGTGAAGGCTTGTTGCACGTCCGTATGCGGTGAACGCGGAGGGGTCATGTGGAGATACGTACCCTCTCGCTTCAGGAGTGTTCTCGTCATCTCTCCCGACCAACGATTGCCGCCTGAAGTTGAACTTGCTCGGCGGGATCATCGCATGTGGGTCGAGCACTTCGGGCGGGATGACCTTGTGGTGGTCGGGGACGGAGCCGGTCCAGGCTGGCGTGTCGCGTTCTGGGATGAGAGGGATGAGCGTCATGTACGACGGATGAGCCAAGTAAGCATTATGTAGGATAGGATGAAGGCCGTGAAGGACAGGATGAGTACCATGTAGAACAGAATGAGCGCCATGTAGAACAGGGCGATTGCCACATAAGGGGTCAAGAAAAGCGAGGTCAGAAGGGGAGCGAAATCCTCAAGCGAGCATCGCGGGGAAGGAGAGCGACGAAGGGCGTCAGATAACAGGATGCGATTACAACTCACCTTCGGCTCCTGGCTCCTCCTTCGGCGCTTCCGGCCTGGGGAACTTGCTGTTCTGCATCGCGGGGCTGCTGAAGAACTGCTCATAGTCGGCGCGCTGAAGAACGTTGGTCAGCCTACTCAGGCCCTGATGTTCACGAAAGTGAAGAGAAAGGACGCTCACCTCGATGGGCAGCCGCCTCAGCAGCGCGCGGATAAGGTCCTTGATATCCTGTGGCACCGGCTTCACGTCGGCGTTCTTACCGGTCTGACAAAGATCTCAGTTCACGTCTTTCTCTCGCAGAAGATCACAGAAGCAACTTACCTGCGGCTCCTCATCCGGAAACCTTATTCCCTTCGACTTCTCGATCTTGTTGATCAGCTCGATGTGGTTCTGCGCGCGGAAGGGCGGCTTCCCGACGGCCATCTCGTAGAGGACGGCGCCCGTGGACCAGAGGTCGACCTTGGGGCCGTAAGGTTCGTATTTGAGGATCTCGGGCGCCATGTAAAGGCTGTGAGGGTGTTAGCAGGTGTTAGCAGGGATTGGTTGGTGGGAAAGAAGCGAGAGATGAGCGAGGAAAAGGGGGGAGGGAGAGGGAGAGAGAAGGGCGACTCACGGGCTCCCGCATAGTGTCTGCGCCATCATCGCGTTCGGCAAGCTGCGCGCGAAGCCAAAGTCGGCAAGCTTGAGCACCGGTACTCCCAGAGGGTGACCGCGCTTATATTCGTCCTCCCCCGCCGGATGGAGGAGCAAGTTCTGCGGCTTGATATCGCGATGGATGAGCTTGCGGTGGCGCAGGAACTTGAGTGCGCGGGCGAGCTGGCGGAGAAAGGAGCGGACGACAAGCTCGGCGAGCCCGCCAGATGGGGGGTGCGGGTAGTATTGTGGCTGGGGGTGAGGGTTGGCGGGAGTGGGGAGGGGTGTGTACTCTAGGCCGTCGACGCGGCCGCGCTTCTTGATGTAGTTGGTGAGGTCGCCGCCGGCACAGTATTCCATGATTAGGTAGATGTTCTTGGGGGCGCGCTAAAGGAGGGTAAGAGTGATGTTTGAGGCGAAGGGAGGGGACGCACGATGATATCGAGGAGGCGGGTGATGTGGCGGTGGGAGAGGGACTTGAGGATGTCGATCTCGAGCTGCAGATTGTCGAGCAGCTTTCCCGTGCCAAGCGTCTCGCGCTTGACGGTCTTGATCGCGACCTGCTTGTGCGTATCCTGGTTGAGCGAAGTGAGTAATGGGACCTGGGGAAGTACAGGCGACGCACCTCATTGTACCCCTTGTAGACGACGGCGAAGCTGCCCTTTCCAAGGTGTCCGGTGACGACGTACGGCTTGATCTTGTCCTCTTCGACGTCTCTGTCCATGATGGTCGAGTTCAAGTTGCTGAGTGGTGGCTGAGCGTCGAGCGCGCGGCCTCGAGGCGCGGTGGCGCAACGCCTGAGTCGAACCGAAAGAGGTGCTCTGTGACGGCACGAGCTTCGCGCTGCAGAACCTGATATTCCAGACCGCCAGGAATGTGAGAGCTCTCTGACAATCCCGGGAAGATGAGGGGAGGGTTCAAGTCCAGGAAGTGCAACATTGCACCTTGAACATCGCCGATTATGCATGTCCTCGGACGTCCGAGGATTGATGACGCGCGCCACATGACGCCACACGACGCCACAAATTGACTGGACAAGAAAAACTCAACTGATTAATTCTTGTCCTGCACGTCGATGTGCCTGCGAACTGTTTTCCACATCGTCTATGGCCCAGCAACTACTTCAGCTCTGAGCGCTCATATGAATCTCTTCTCCTTCAATGCCATTGTTTCTAGCAAACAAGATCACAGCCGTCCACCTTGGCGGCCGCTTTGTCGCTCCTCCTGCTGGCTCTTATGGCTGCGAATTTCAGCACGCCCAATGCAATAACCAGCATCACTTTCTCTTTGCATATCGCTAGCGTCAAACCCTCTTCCTAGCCGACATCGGGACGTCCTGAATCCACGCCGAAGCAAGATTGGCTGAGGTTGCTGAAGGCCGTGCAACAACGATCCTTCGTTGGGAGCTGGAAATAATTTCTCCTCTTTGAAAAACTAACCTGCTCCTTCGAAGACGCTCATGTTACACGCTCTCTGTATGCGCCCCTTGCTATAGGAATTCTAGGATACGTCCGCGTGCCGATCTTCTAGGAGTTCTCATGCGCCGCTGAGGCTTCGAAGGGCCCGACTGTCAAGATATGCACTCAATATTGGATATGTCAATTTCTAACAAAAAGGCTAGACTCCCCTGCAATTCTCTGAATATCGCAGGATTTCCGCGAGGCAGGACCGTCCTCCGCCGATTCTCGCGTGGCCTGGATGTGCGGATGATGTATCATAACTGGCGCTTCGACGGCGCGTCTTTCACTCTAGCTAATCTTCCGATGAAAAGACCTTACGCCGGACGGCACTACTCCTTGAACCCAGCTGCGCTCAAACAGCGAATACATGTGCGCTCGTATGCGTCGCTTATCCTCTGCCTGTTCAGACCGCAAGAGAAAACATCGTCTTTCTTTTTTCTGCGCGTCGACCGCGCCACCTACGTTCTGCGAAGCTTACAAGCGCCCATCTTCTACCCCCTGCGTGAAATCGGCCACTTGAAGAGAATCTATACGATCATCCGATTCGAAGTCAATGTCGCTCCCGCCGGTGTGTATGTTGCTTGTTGATCAGGCGCTATGTCGGTGTGATCGTTACAGCACAGGAAATGTCACCTTCCTCGTGCGATGGCAGGTTTCTATCGCAGCAAGTAGTTCGTCACCTTCGTCTTGGCCTTCCGCATCCTCCGCATCAAGGTCTGCTTCTACTGCAGAAGCAGCACCGACAGCGTACTCTGAGCGCGAAGGCGCTTGTAGCCCACGTTTGGACTCGTCAACCTCGCCATCCGAACCGACAGACGAGCGCGAGGCCGTGCCCGAGTATGCGATGCGCGAGCCAGTCGGAGAGCCAACAGCAACGCGAGCAGCGTCTGTTGCGTCATGAAGGTCAGTATCGGCTTCGGCATCGCGTCGACTTCGTCCGCAATGTCTGCATCCACGTTGTTGTGCGTTGAGCGCGCCTCGCTGACACGTCGAGAGCAGGATGCATTGTCCGAAGGACCGTCGACGGCGGCGGCAATATGGGCGATGTACAGCGCTCTTTTACGAGCAGTACTCAAAGGGCTGGTACTTCCGAAAGCTCCTCGTCTTCTACGCGCGTATCGCATGCTCGACCTTTGTGCGTTCAAGATAACTCACCAAGAAGTCTAATTTTCGCAGCCTCCAGCACTGTGCACCCGAGACCGGGTTACAATCACCCTACGACTACCAGGAGATCTGGTTGATGCACCGAATGCCAAGTTTTCCGGGTGGTTTTTGGGTGACGGTACGGTTACAGCTAGGTGATTTTGATTTGAGGAATTTCGTCCCCGAATCGCACCTTTTCAGCGCTGTATTGCTTGTTACTGGGCAATTTGGGGTATATACCATCACTCCGACGTGCCACAGTCATCTGCTTCTCGACCCGCTCGCTATGGGGTGCTGTGTCCGAGTATATGATATCGTAGGATCCTTCGAGAGGTTCTGAGTGTATATTTCATCTGCTAATCAGTTCTCGATGGTATTTTTCATGCTACAGATGCTCCTTGGGCGCATTCATAAGCGTTGTGACCGTCTTACAAGGTGCCCAAAGCAGGATAGATCCAAAAATCCGCAAAACGTTGGTTAATGCAGATCTCCGAGAGAAGATGAGAGGCTTGGTTGGAGTAAGACTTGAAATATGTGGAGAAGATCCCTAAATCCACCTTGACAACGGAGCATAAAGCGCCAGGACATCCAAAAGTGAGTTCAACCGTGATCTGTCACGCGTGTGACAGCACGTCGCGGCGTGACGTGGCTCCGTGAAATCCCTAAGTCCGTCTTCTCTTGTACCATCATCCCCGACGGCCACGACCTCCAGCAGGTCTCGCATCGCACACAATATTGTGCACCGTACTCCTCCCTCTTACTGACACTGGCCGCCATCAAGCATAGACCCAAGCCGCAAGCCGCAAACCGCTCTATAACGCGCGTACGACGCGCGCGAGGTTCGCCATTCGGATTGCTGCGACGCGGTACTGGTCTGCTGTCGCGACATCGACACCCTTCAGCGCACTGGCGTTATGTATCGCGATACCAGGTGCGTCACTGACACAGCCCACCGACCTGAGCTTACGTCGTCGTAGCCGCGTTCTGTACACCGCGGAACCAGGTAGCCGTCGATGTACTTTCGTCATGCGCCGCATTCTTACAGGCTCTGCCCAGCGCCATGCCCTTTCCCTGCCAACAGGTCTCCCCCTGCCTAACGCAACGATCGACTCGATGACAGCCCTTTCGCGGCCAGCTCCCTGCCCTCGTCCCTTATCGTAGGCACACGTCTGTTCATGCCGTGTCTTCTGTCGTGGTACATTGTAGTAGTCCTTGTAGATACAGTATGCAATAATATGATTTCCCCCTTCAACGCGAGTGCGTGAAGCCCGTTCCGCTATGAATACAACCAGGGAACCTAGTGAGATAACAAGGACCAGAATCACTAGTCTTTCGGGTGCTGATATCAGCTCGGTTTTGGGTCAATCACGCCTAGGCGTTCGGGTTGTAGGTACCCGACCTTCACCAGATTAATTCACCCGAAAGTCGGTGTGTATTCAACCCAAATTTAACCACAGATTCACCCGTGGCCAGTCACCCATTTTCCGGGTGACACAGGGTGAATTTGAGCCGTATTTCGAGAGAAATCAACTGTATTTATGGGTGAAAGTTCGGGTGAACGTAACCCGGTTTTGGGCGCACAGTGCAGAGAGTCGTATGATACCAGCATCACACAGTGGGCTTGGAATACAATGGTTTCCTTTGTCTATCAATGGCAGTATAAATCTGCAAGTCCACTGGCCCGATGTAATCTCTCAGTCTGCAAATCTGCCTCACAACTTCGACTGCTCCGCCGTCTTCTCCGCAAAAGGATAGTCGGTGTACCCCGTCGGGCTCGCATCGCCCTTCAAGTAGAACGTGTCACGGTTGTACTCCGTCAGCGGGAGGTTGTGCCGCCAGCGGAGGGGGAGGTCTGGGTTCGAGATGAAGTACCGCCCGACGGCGATGATGTCCCCCTTTTCCTCCGCGGTCTTGATCGCCAGCTCGCGCGTGTACGCGCCCGCGGTGATCAGCGGCTTCGGCGCCCAGAGCTTGCGCAGGAAGTCGTTCGACTCGCGCGCCTCGAGGTCCTCGTCTCGGAGGATCGCGAAGCCCTGCGCGCGCGGCTCGACGAGATGGAGGTAGGAGAGGTCGGGGTGGCGGGTCTTGAGCTCGTTGGCAAAGTAGGAGAATTGGGGGAGGGGGTCGGCCATGCGCATGTCTGGGAGGAGGCGTTAGGGAGATGGGGGGATGAGGTGACGCGACGCACCTTGGAACTTCCCCCACGGGCTGAGACGGATGCCGGTCTTGGACGCGCCAACAGCCTTCACAACAGCTTCGACGACCTCAAGACCGAAGCGCGAGCGGTTCTCGATCGACCCTCCGTACTCGTCCGTCCGGTGGTTGGATACGTCTTGCTGTGCGATAGGTCAGTCCTTGTCTACTTCGCCGAGCACGCTGCACGCACCAAGAACTGATCAATGAGGTAGCCGTTCGCGCCGTGGATCTCGACACCATCAAAGCCAGCGCGCTTGACCGCGTTGTGTGCAGCGGTCGCGTACCACTGCACGTACTGCTTGATCTCAGGCATGGTGAGCGCGCGCGGGGTCTCGTCGTGGCCGGTGAGCTTGATCGGGGATGGGGCGACGTAGTCGAATGAGGGGTCTTCTGCCTTCAGCTCAGCCGCTACAGCCGCGCGTCCCAGAGCCCAGAGCTGGAGGTAGACGAACGAGCCTTCGGCGTGGACGGAGTCTGTGACCTGTGAACATGTGAGTTGGATTGCCTGTGAGAATGTCTCTCGCCGCGCACCTCCTTCCACTTGCTGATCTGCTCGTCGCTCCAGATGCCGGGGACGTTCGTGTAACCGCCGGCCTGCGGGGCAATGAAGGTCGCTTCGGTGATCAAGAGCGTCCCAGGCGTGCTCCCGCGCTGTCTGTAATGCTCCTTCACGTTCGGGAGGGGGACGTGCTCGAACTTGGTAGCTCGGAAGCGCGTGAGAGGGGCGAGCACGATGCGGTGCGCAAGCGTCACATCGCCGACTTTGACCGGCTGGAAGAGCTTGGGGATTGCGGAGGACATGATGGGGAAGATCGCTATTGTGAGTTCCCAGCCATCGTCCCGCCATTTATCCAGAGTGATCGCGATGTTTCCGAGCGGGATTTATCATCATGGATGTCGAAAGATGAGGAAGCATGCGAGCCAGTTGGTTCCGGACGCGGCAAGGAACGCGGAGAAACATGGACAGAGGCGCGTCGTCGTGAGAAGCTGCCAGCTGCCAGGCAGGCGACGTCATGGCTGGTCCCGCGTTCGTGTTCGAGTCTCGCGCTCAGTTATACTTTGGCGCGAGGGCGAGGCGGCGGGTCGGGTCCGCGTCCAGGTAAGAGCCTTCGGCGAATCACCCGCGCTTCTTCCTGCGCGCCCCGCGTGACGTGACGGGAGTTGAACCGTCGCGTTTCCTTTTTGGTCAAAAGTAAGAAAATTCGCATGTACGACCTCCTCAAGGTTCTATCTCGCCAACCAGGCTAGCTGGCGACTTCGGGTAAAGTGCGTTACATGCGTGTTATCTAAACTAAGAGGTTCTCGAAGTTACAAGCTGCTGCTACCACTCCTCCCCCTCTTATTCCCTCCGAACTCGGTGGGAAAGCGTGACATTGGGGCTCGAATAATTGTGTAGGGACGCCTTCTTGGTCATTTCTTGTCGCTCAAAGGCGAATTGGGAGGGTGTGGTCAGGCCTACCTCTCTGCAAGATAGCTAGTGCATACCTACCCTCCCCTCCCCCCCTCTGATTTTACTCTCCCAGTCACTCCCTCCTGCCACCAGCGCCCGTCATCAAGGACCCCGCTCCAGCCGTCCTCCGAGCTTACCCGCACATCATAAATCATCCGACAGGCACACTGAATATTCCCCGATCTCAGTTGAGGGTGTTGAAATGGTCAGGAGTCGCCGTGGCCAGTCCTTCGACCATCGTACCACTGCTCGAGTACTCCCATTTTGTCTTCCGTGAATATCCGGAAACTGATCTCGGCCTGTCGGTGGTGAGGGTTATAAGGAAGGCCTGTGAGACGGTTCTGCTCATGCTCTCGAGCTGAATACACTGTGCTACGAGTATCGATCAGCTACGAGCTACAAGTATCAGTAAGCTACGCGCTACATGCTCATCTGGCAGTGTCGACTATGTGTAAGGTAGGTGGACAGGACTGCACGAGCGGGGGTCAACAAGCGAGACAAGAGCGTTGAGGAGTGGCATGTAAAGTCAGTCAACAGGCGACGGGCAAGACTGGCCATGATCGAGGCTGTCCAGAAGTCGAGGAGGATGATACGGAGTCGAGAAGACTGAAGGGAGGATGAGACAGAGTCGAGAAGGCAGAAGGGAATATGTTGAGATGGTGGTGATGGTCGAGGCTTCGACCCGGGGCGAGTAGACCGGAAGGCGAGATGAGTAGCCCAAGTCAGGAGCTGAGAGTCGAGACATGCAGAGTTGCCACAAAGTCATTGATTCGGGAATACGAGTGCATCTAGGCTGCGGTCAAAGTTGGAGGAGTTGCGAGCAAGCACAAGCGAGGCACGACCAAGCTCAGACGAGTCATGAGCAAGGGAGAGTGAGTCGAGCGAGTGAAGGGTGAGTCGAGCGAGTGACGATCGAGTCGAGCGAGTTACGAGTGAGACGAGCAAGTTACGAGCAAGCTGGGAGAGATCAGAACAATTAGAGAGCGAGTTATAGCTTCGACATGTCATATTGCATAGTACTCGGCATGCAAGAAGAGATTACAGTGTCAGCCGAGCGCTCAAAGAGTCGGAAAAGCGAACGGAAAGTCCGAGGAGCGCTCGAGGGTGAGAAATGAGCTGGGGACGTTGTCTAAGCGCTTGAGGGGGGAAGGAGGGCACAAGAGCATCGCTCGGGACAATCGGATGGCGCTCAGAAGGCCGATAGAGTATTGCGGGGTCGCAGAAGCACTCGGGACATTGGAAAGGCGAACGGAAGATCGATAGAGCGCTCGAGGGCGAGTCAAAGCGGTCGGGACATCAGAATAACACTTATGAACATCTCGGGTAAGCGGGGCTTCCATGCGGCGGTCCAGACTGTATGGAGTCGCTTGGGGACGATGGATTGTTGCTCGCTGGATGGGAAGTTTTGAACTACGCTCGGGAGGCGTCGGATAGCTTCGAGGGGGGTCGGACAGCTTGAGGGGCATCGAAAATTTAGAGGGACGCATCAGCCAGCGCGGATGAAGCGTTGAGTAGCGCAAATGAAGCGTCGAGAAGCGCGAGAAAGGCGCAAGAGAACTCGAGGCCAGGGAGGAGGGTGAGACAGGGGGCAGGAAGCGCGATGGAGGACGTGCTCGAGAGGAAGCCGGGAGGTGCGCTTGGAGAGCGTTCGAGGGGGAAGGCGAAGGCGTGGGACGCGCCTGAGAGCGAAGGCCATGGCTCAGCACGTAGCTCATGAGAAGGAAGCGAAGCACGTACCTCATTTGCCCGCTCGGCGGACGAATTTCTATTGCTTCGGCGCTTGTTTCGGTGGGAGGCTGATGTCGAGAGAAAGAGGCAGTCACCGAGGTGGTAGGGACCGTCTTCAAGGTGGAGCGTGATTTATCAAGCAGAAAGCGCGTCGAAGAGCGCGGTAGTGGAGATCTAAGCTTGAAAACGAGATGTTGATCTCGCGCGAGAATGAATTGACCTTGCACAAGACGGAGGGGCGTGCCGAAGCGTGGTGGGAGCTTGACGACGCTGGCGAAGGATGAACGGCGTGTGCGTGCTGCAGACGAAAGCGCATGTGGTGGGAGAGGACTTCCTCGCTCGCCGGAGAGCGAAACGTTTCCTCCGAGCTCAGCTCGAGGATCTAGAGCGTCCTAAGCATCCAGGTCATGCGCGAGAAGTTCGAGACGCACCTTTCGACCCCCGCGACGCATCAGAATCAACCTGCTCGTCAGGTAAAGCTTCATTGCTGCGGCGCGAATTTCGAGGCTTAGGAGTGGCCAGAGGGCGTTGCTCGTAGATGGTGAGTGCGCGAGGGAGGTTTGTCGAGGAGGCCAGGGTCGTGTCGGGGCGATACCGGATTTCGGCAGACGGAACCTCCAGCTCCAGATCTCGCGACGGAAAACCCACTCTCGTTTCGCGCAAAAGAGTCATGTCATCGCCGAAATCTGGACAATCTTGAGCGCTCGTAGCTTCGCTCATAGAAATCATACCACGAACCTTGTTCGCTGCTCCACGGACGAAGATCCATTGCCTCAGCGCTGAACTCGTCCTTGATCGAGGTGTGCGTCGATGAGGGTGAAGTACCCTCTGAATATTCGAAGGGCGAAATTGAGGCCGGCGGGGAGCGAGGAAGGGTTCGACGACGGCGAGACGGTCTAGATCAATACGATTGGCGAGAACTCTGCGTTTGGAAAGCATAGCACGTACCAAATACACCCGCTCGTGAGTGAAAGATCCATATATTCATCGACTTCGGCGGCCTGCGCGTTGGAAGCAGCTTGAGCGTCGTAAATTGAGGTTGACGGGGCACGTCAAAGGATCCGAGAAGGAGCGCCTCGCGCACTGTTGTCGCGCGCGACGTCGACGAAACGACGTGGTAAGGAGGACATGGCGGCGCGAAGCGCCGCCCTCGACGGGTAGGCCGGGCCAGGCAACGATCCGAGAGCACAAGGCTCGCGGGCGAGAGCCGGCGAATCATCATATCTCACGCCGTCAGGGTCGCGGGAAGGCGAGAAAACCTGCCAAAGTCGGAAGGTTTTGACGAGAAGCGCCTCGGAGGCAACAAATCAGCATTTTGCCCCGCGCGGGGAATTGGCCTAGACCCTGCCGGCGCGGGTGCCTGAGTCGAGGAGGCCTTGTCCTTGCGAATACACGTGTTTTGGGCAGCGGGAAGTCACAGAGGGGAGCGTCGCGCGCGGGGTCTCCTCCCGCGTCCCCGCAAAGTGTCCCTGCAGTATCACAGAAGGAATGAATGCTATTGTGCTTGGCAGGCCGCAGAAAATGAGTAAGAAGACCCTAAGATGTCGCCAACGTCGTCCGCATAGTAGGAGGCGGTTGAGGCGGCGCCGCGCAGACACGGGAAACGACGGTGACGGTCAAGATCAACGAGCGCGCCGTAAGCGCCGGGCGCTTACCGGCTTCCGCCCCGCGCCGCCGACTTTCGGCAATTTCCGACCGCGCTGTCCCCGCCGCGCGTTTTGCGTCCTGCGTCCATCGCCATCGCCCCCCTCAGTTCTGACGACGGTATTCTCGTCGCCTGGAAGTTTCATAGCCATCCCCAGCGAGGGGAATGGACACCATGACGAGATCCCTCAGAACCTCCTGACCGACACGCCGGCTGCTTCACAACGCGATCTCAGGGTACGACACCTATCCCCCATACCGCTAACACCCGCGATGGGCTCCGACGTGTGCCAGAATGACCTGAGAGACATTGGGGAACGTCTTCCTTGCGTTGATGGACGGGGAACGCACCGTCTCTTATCGTTTCAGAAGGTCGAAGCCGTCTGTACTGAACCCGACCTGGATATCCTTGATGAGCGGTCATTTGGCGGAAATATCTGGCCTGCAAGGAATGAAGGGGGGAACTCGGGCGAGCCGAAATATGTATACGCGCCTCTCACCCGCTGCATATGGAGGTCAGCAGGACGTCGGGAAGGCGAATTTGAATATGTGGCGTCGTTTTTGGTGCGTTCGTACATCCGCCATCGATGCGCGAGCTGACCGTATAAGTATAGGTATATAGTCTAGGAGCAGTGTAAATGTCTTTGAGAACGTTTGGGCTGCCCCGGCGTCGTCCCTTAGCTGCAATACACCACCCTCTCGTCCTCTACCCACCTATTTCCCATCACCAACGCGCTAGGTACAAAGGGTCTCAGCGCCTGTACATCCCTTCGAACACATTACCTAACACTCTCGGGCCATCCTCTACCCTCCAGGCCCAGCCCTCGCGTCTGAATAACCGGATACCCATATGCCGCCCTTATGCTCGCTCAAAAGTTCGTCCGCTTCACGGTATGCGCATACTCTCCAACGCGACGATCTGGACACTGAAATATCGGATCAGAACACCGGAAGGTCTGCGTGCCGGCGGAGGCCTCGGCGCATCCGCGCTCGCTCCGCTATCCCCACCTTGGCTAGAACAATGGGTAAACCCCAGTTCTCCCCTCGCTGACGACCGCTGAACATCTTGACAGGACCGCATACAAGTGTCTCGTCGTCGCCGGCCTACGAGCACCGCCAAGCGAACCAGCGGAGCTCGCAGCAAGCGCGCCGCCTCTCGTGCAGCTCAAGGCCTGCTAAATGGAGATACAGTGTGATGGCAGCAAGTTCGACTTTTCTCTCGTTTTTCCTGCCACGTCCCAGCGCCACGTCAGCGCCAACACGTGCTCCGAGACGTCCCGCGTACCCTTCGCCATCTGACTGACGCTGCGAGACCAGCAATGCGGACGGAAAGACGATATACATCGTCCTGCAACTTGCGCGCCACCGGGCGGAAAGCTCGCATAAACCTCCGAACATCCCCGCCGGAAGGCCCATGTGCGGGATCTCCTGACCGGGTGAGCAAGTCTCGACGCATTTTGCGCGCGCTCTGGCTAACATTCGCGCAGGGATGCGGCGGAAGATTGAATGCGCGCTCTCCGCGCTCATCCCCCCAATCTTCCGATTTTCGCTAGGCGGGCCTCGGTTGCGGAACGCCGAGGTCTGATCCGGAAATATACGATGCCGGTCTGGAAGATTGGGCGGCGACTGGGCGCGGCGTTGGGCCGTTTGCGAAGTATAAAGGGTAGGTTGTCTAACCGCTTCAGCCAGCATATCACCGCTGTCCTTCCCTTCTCCCCCTCCCTTACACTTCATTACCTCCTCATGATCCCTTCTATATTGCTACCTAAGCCCTATGTCTCTTTCACTCCTTTGATCTATCTCATTTCTTCTCTATTCAGGCCTGATCCTTCCCTTTGGAAATCGCTCGTGAGTCTGCCTCTCCTACTTCCTATTCAGCCTAGTACTGATTCTACTTTGCTTTCAGACAATTCCTGAACTACTGACACTCGCGCTCGTATCCCTTCGAGCGCTCTCCTCGCTTACTGATCGATCTGACAGCTCTTCCGCGCGCACCATCAATCGACACCAAACGCACTCGTGGCTTTCGTAGCTTCTCAGGTAAGTCTTCTAATTATGTCCCTCTTCACTGTGTATACTGACTCGCTAGACAGTCTTGGGATTGCTCGTCGTCGTCTAGCCCGCGCCTATCGGGTACTAACGGGCTCGATTCTCGACACCGCGCCACCCTGATTCGACTTGCTCTGGGCCATCAAGTCGACCGACCCGACACGCAATTCCCACTCTCCTCTTACCACCGACTACCACGATGTCGCGCTCAACCCGCGCATCTCGGTGCGTGCTTGTTAGGCGCGCGGCAAGCAAGCGACCCGCGCAATATCCATGCCCGACGGTTCCCGCGACATTGCACGTAAGCGACGCGATTTCGCGTCGTCGTGAGCTTCGGTGAGCACGACCCGATTCGTCATGCTTGATTTTCTTGACGGTCTTGAGGGAGGTTGGTCGCCGTAAGTGGCTTCAACGTCGGCTACCTGTCGCCACCTCAAACGACTGGCAAAGAGGGTCATACTGAGGTGTTCCTCGGTGAGTTCGCGCCCTTTATCGTTGCTATCTGCGCTCTACTCAACTCATCCTAGGGCGCAACACTGCTCAACGCCCCCAACCCCTCCCCTTGCTTCCCGACGCAACCTCAGAGTCGTGAGGGCGTCGTCCATATCAGTGAGCTAGTATCCCCTCCACTTCGACATGCCGCTCACCTCGATTCAGACAACGAGCGCAGCCCACGCGCCGCTTTCTTTCGCCCCCACAGCGACGCCTAACCTCCCCTTGACGGTCGCTGTCACTACTCAGGCTCCCTCCCCTCCGTCTAGGCCCTTTTCCGGGACATTCCGGCAGCACGCGACGGCGCGAGGGGTCCCTGAGCCATACTGCGGATGCCGAAGGGACCCCGTATTGCACGACAGCTATAGGGGAACAGGTGAGTACATGAGAACGTGTCGTACCCGATGCTGCAGCAGAGTCTCACCTCCCCAAATTAGCGCTAATACAGCTTTAGATGACTTGCCCTCGCGACCCTCCAACCGCCGGAGGCAGGACCGCACTCCCTCGGGCGAACGATGCGACGTGGGTGGTCTACCCTCGGTCCAGAGGCGCCGCACCGGTGAGATATGCGCTTCCTATCGTATTTCCAGAATGTACTGACCCCCCTTCCAAAGCGGATCATAGCCAGTCTTGAAGCCGCGAGAAGCACGCGCGAGCTGTCTCGGATGATCAACACGTTGAGGAGGGGTATACCGTGTCGAGGACGACTGGAGGGGGCCTTGCTGCGCGTCGGCGAGCTAGAACGTCCGTACCCCCACCTTGCTGACCCCCTTCTTACCGATTTTCTCAAAGCTCTCGACCGTCGAGGGCGTGCGCGCACTTTCTTGGATGAGGTGTGCGATGGGGGAGGGGTCTCCTTCGTCTGTTGGAGGGAAGGAACTCGCAGGAGGGGGTGGAAACATGGGTGAGTTACGCTTGTTTGCCGGATTCTCATAAAGCGCGCTAATTGGACTGGTTCTGACTAGGCCGAGCCGCCGGAGGCATGCGCGCGCTCCCTCGGGTGATTGGTGCGATGGGGGAGGCCCCTCCCCTACCCTTCCCAAGGAAGAGCGATGCGCTCAATCGCGGGAGGGGGCGGGGTTAGTGGCAAGTTATTCTGTTTTCCTCTTTTTCATGAAGCGTACTTATAACTGCGCTTTTTCAGCGGTGCCGAACCGCCGGAGGCACGCGGGGGTTGCTGGGCGAAGGATGCGGCGAGGGCGGGGGTCCCTCACCTCGTCGCCCTTGTCTAAACCGCACCGCCCCCTTTTCTCAGGCGGTAATTAGACGACTACTCAACAATGCTGGCCCGCCGGAGGCATGCGTGGGGCCGCCTCGCTGAATTATGCGATGAGGTGGGGTCGCCTCCCCTCTTCACCTTTGTCTTAAGCGTACTGACCCCCTTCTCCTTAGACTTTGGGCGGGTTTTCGACGGACTCAAGCCGTCGAAGGCACGCGAGGGGTTGCTAAGCGAGGGACGCGACGAGGGTAGGTCACCTTCCACCCCCTCGTCCTTGTCATCAGCCTGTCGACCCCCTTTCTTAGGCGACAGGCAGACGACTTTTCGACGAAGCTGAGCCGCTGGAGGCGTGCGAGGGGGGTACCCAGGTGAGTGATGCGACGAGGGTGGGGCAACTCCCATCCCCATCCCTTGTCTCAAGCGTACTAATCCCCTTTCGAAGATTTTCTGACAACTTTTCGACGAGATTGAGCCGCCGGAGGCGAGCGCGGGGCCCATCGGGTGAGGAATGTGACGAGGGTGGGGCACCCTCCCTCCTCTCGTCACTTGTCTCAAGCGTACTAATTCCTCCTCCCCTCAGATTTCGGACGATTTCTCGAGGAGGTCGAACCGCCGGAGGCACGCACGCGCTCCCTCAGGCGAGGCACGCGACGAGGGTGGGCGACCCTCCACCCTCTCGTCTTTCTCGGGCGCACTGACCCCCTTTTTGAAGGCTTTTCCAACGTCTTTTCGATGAGGCCGAGCCGCCGGAGGCGCGCGAGGGGTTCCTAGGCGATCTATGCGACGAGGGAGGGACTCCCTCCCTCCCCCTTCGCTTGTCTTATGCGTACTGACCCTCGACTCATCACTTATCAGACGTCCTCTCGACGGGATCAAGCCGCCGGAGGCGTGCTTGGGGACCCGAGGGGTGAGGAAGATGACAAGGGTATGTCACTCTACCTCCCCTTTCTTTCGGCGACTAACCTTTGTTCGTAGCGTTCTCGTGTCGCTGGTGAAGCGCGCGCGCCATTCGCGCTCGTAATGCGACGTGGAGAAAATGACGAGCGCGAGGGGGAAGGGGGCGATGAGGGAGAAGGCGCCAGGCGCGAGGGGGGATAAGGCGACGGGGGACGAACGCGGTCAGCGCGAAGGCGGTAAGCGCCGTCTCATTCGCCTTTTTCTTAGCTACCCTTGGCTGACATCTCTATATATTTTCACTTTCCCATCCAAAGGCGCTGCACGACACCATGAAGGCGAGTTGTCAATGTACTCGCCCCTCGCTCCTTCACCCTCACTCTCGCCCCCCTCCCTTCCCCTCCCCCTCCCTCGCTCCCCTCCCCCCTCCATCTTTCTCTACTCCTCTTCGCCCCCCTTGCTCCCCCTCGCCCCCCTTGCTCCCCTTCGCTCCCCCCTTCCCCTTCACTCTCCCACCTCCCCCTCCCCCCTCATTTGATTCTTCCTAATAGTCGATCCGTCCCCCTCCCTTCGCTTCTCTCTGGTTCCCTCCCTCCCCCTTCGCCTCCCCTCTCCTTCCCTCCCTTCCCCTTCTCCTAAACTCATGAGGCGATGGCTGGAGCGCGATCTGGCGTGGAAGGGGTGCGAGATTGCGAGGGAAAGGGTGGGTGCGAGTTTTAGTAGGGAGGAGTGCGAGTTTTGGTGGGCAGGAATGGGTGGGGAAGCGAAGGCGAGGGAAGGGAAGCGAAGGCAAGGGAGGTAAGCGAGGGGAGGGAGCGAGGGCGATAGCAGGGAAACGAGGGAGGTAGAGAGGGGGGAAGAAGGGGGAGTAGGGCAGGAAGCGAAGGCAAGGGAGGGGAAGGAGAAGACGAGCGAGCTGAGGGGCAATGTGAGGTAGGGGAAGCGGGTGTGGGATCGCGTCGGGGATACGCTGTCGAGGTAGCTGACGCTGTTCAGGTACTCGACCAAAGGGGAGTTGACTATAGGTGAACAGATTGTAGGGTAGTAAGCGTGTAGATAGGGAGTCCGTGTAGTAGAACTAAAATACAGGTTAAAGGATTTGATTCACTCAGTATCCGAGACTGACAAAAGTTGGCGAGGGTTTGCAGCCGAAGCGTCGTGCCAGGAGCTCTGCGGTGCAATCCAAGGAAAGTCGGTAGGGTGACGATGGTGGCAAAGTGTTGGTGCAGCGCCTGTGTCGAACCCGAGGAGGTGCGCTGTGACGGCACGCGCACGGTTCTCCGACGCGTCTCATTCGTCCTCGCCTTCCCCTCTTCCCCCACGCGCTAGCTCGCGACGTTGCCGGACAAGAAAATCGCGCTTCGCATTTATTACTGAGACGGTACGCATCTACAAGCTATTTACTGCCCCCCCTCGCCCTCGCCCGTCGCCCCCGCCCCCCACGCCTCCCTCACAACCTCGACTGCTCCGCCGTCTTCTCCGCAAAAGGATAGTCGGTGTACCCCGTCGGGCTCGCGTCGCCCTTCAAGTAGAACGTGTCGCGGTTGTATTCCGTCAGCGGGAGATTGTGCCGCCAGCGGAGGGGGAGGTCGGGGTTCGAGATGAAGTACCGCCCGACGGCGATGATGTCCCCCTTCTCCTCCGCGGTCTTGATTGCCAGCTCGCGCGTGTACGCGCCCGCGGTGATCAGCGGCTTCGGCGCCCAGAGCTTGCGCAGGAAGTCGTTGGACTCGCGCGCCTCGAGATCCTCGTCGCGGAGGATGGCAAACCCTTGGGCGCGCGGCTCGACAAGGTGGAGGTAGGCGAGGTCGGGGTGGCGGGTCTTGAGCTCGTTGGCGAAGTAGGAGAATTGGGGGAGGGGGTCGGCCATGCGCATGTCTGGGAGGTTCGTTAGGGGTGAGAAGGGGAGACGAGGTGACGCAGCGCACCTTGGAACTTGCCCCACGGGCTGAGACGGATGCCGGTCTTCGACGCGCCAATGGCCTTCACAATAGCATCGACGACCTCAAGACCGAAGCGCGAGCGGTTCTCGATCGACCCGCCGTACTCGTCCGTCCGGTGGTTGGATACGTCTTGCTGAACAAGAGGTCAGTCTTTGTCCACTTCTCTGAACTCGCTGCACGCACCAAGAACTGATCAATGAGGTAGCCGTTCGCGCCGTGGATCTCAACACCATCAAAGCCAGCGCGCTTGACCGCGTTGTGTGCAGCGGTCGCGTACCACTGCACGTACTGCTTGATCTCGGGGATGCTGAGCGCACGCGGGGTCTCGTCGTGCCCGGTGAGCTTGATCGGAGAGGGGGCGACGTAGTCGAACGAGGGATCTTCTGCCTTCAGCTCCGCCGCTACAGCCGCGCGGCCCAGAGCCCAGAGCTGGAGGTAGATGAACGAGCCTTCGGCGTGGACGGAGTCTGTGACCTGTGGATAGGTGAGTTGGATTGCCTGTGAGAATGTCTCTCGCCGCGCACCTCCTTCCACTTGCTGATCTGCTCGTCGCTCCAGATGCCGGGGACGTTCGTGTAACCACCGGCCTGCGGGGCAATGAAGGTCGCTTCGGTGATCAAGAGCGTCCCAGGCGTGCTCCCGCGCTGCCTGTAATGCTCCTTCACGTTCGGGAGGGGGACGTGCTCGAACTTGGTGGCTCGGAAGCGCGTGAGAGGGGCGAGCACGATGCGGTGCGCAAGCGTCACATCGCCGACCTTGACCGGCTGGAAGAGCTTGAGGATTGCGGAGGACATGATGGGGAAGATCGCTACTGTGAGTTCCCAGCCATCATCGAGCGGGACTGATCATCATGGATGTCGCATGCGAGCCAGTTGGTTCCGGGCGCGGCAAGGAACGCGGAGAAACATGGACAGAGGCGCGTCGTCGTGGGGGTGGGAGAGGTGAGAAGCTGCCAGCTGTCAGTGCAAGGCGACGTCATGGCGGGTCCCGCGTTCGTGTTCGAGTCGCGCACTCAGTTATACTTTGGCGCGAGGGCGAGGCAGCGGGTCGGGCTGGCGTCCAGGCAAGGGTCTTCGGTGAATCATCCGCGCTTCTTCCTGCGCGCCCCGCGTGACGTGACGAGAGTTGAACCGTCGTGTTTCCTTTTTGGTCAAAAGTGAGAAAATTCGCATGTACGACCTCCTCAAGGTTCTATCTCGCCAACCAGGCTAGCTGGCGCCTTCGGATAAAGTGCGCCGGCATCATATTTCCTAAACTAAGAGGTCCCCGAAGTTACAAGTTGCTGCTACCAGTCCTCCCTCCATTATTCCCTCCGAACTCGGTGGGAAAGCGTGACATTGGGGCTCGAATAATTGTGTAGGGACGCCTTCTTGGTCATTTCTTGTCGCTCAAAGGCGAATTGGGAGGGTGTGGTCAGGCCTACCTCTCTGCAAGATAGCTAGCGCATACATGCTCTCCTTCTCCTCCCTCTGATTTTACTCTCCCAGTCACTCCCTCCTGCCACCAGCGCCCATCATCAAGGACCCCGCTCCAGCCGTCCTCCGACTGCTCCCGCACATCACAAATCGTCCGTTCTTGTTCCGTGATCTCGGTCGAGGGTGCTGAAATGGTGAGGAGTCACCATCGTATGACGGCTAGAGTACCCTGACTCGTCTTCCGTGAATGTCCGCCAACTGCTCTCGGCCTGTCGGTGGCGGGGGATATAAGGAAGGCCTGTGAGACAGTTTCGCTCATGTTCTGGAGGGTGACGTGAATACACTGTGCTACAAGTCTGGGTAAGCTACGAGCTACATGCTCATCCGGCAGTGTCAACTATGTGTAAGGTAGGTGGACAGGACTGCACGAGCGGGGGTCAACAAACAAGACAAGAGGGTTGAGGAGGGGGATGAGAAGTTGACAAGTGGTAGACAGGACTGGCCGTACTCGAGGCTGTCCAGAAGTTGGGGAGGCTGGGACGGGGTCGAGAAGGTGGAAGGGAAGATGCTGAGATGGTGGTGACGGTCGAGGCTTCGAACCGGGGTGAGTAGACCAGGAGGCGAAATGAGTAGGCCAAGTCAAGAGTCGAGGCATGCAGAGTTGCCACAAAGTCACTAAGTGGAGGACACGAGCGTGTCTAGGCTGCGGTCAAAGTTGGAGGAGTTGCGAGCAAGCACAAGCGAGGCAAGAGCAAGCTCAGACGAGTCATGAGCAAGGGAGAGTGAGTTGAGGGAGGGTGAGCAAGTCATGAGCGAGTGCAGGGCGAGTTGAGCAAATTACGAATGAGTTGAGCAAGTTATGAGCAAGCGGGGAGAGATAAGAACAATTGGAGAGCGAGCTATAGCTAGGACAGGTCATATTGCATAGTACTCGACATAGGGGAAGCGTACAGAAGAAGAAATGATGGTGTCAGCCAAGCGCTCAGAGAGACAGAAAAGCGAACAGAAAGTCCGAGGAGCACTCGAGGGGTGAGCCAAGCGCCGGGGACGTTGGCAAAGCGCTTGGGAGATCACAGGAGAACTCTGGGGTTACAAGAGCACTCGGGGGTCACAAGAGGACTCTGCAGTCGCAGGAGCACTTGGGACATCAAGAAAACGCTCAGAAGATTACTAGAGCGGTCGAGGGCGAGGCAAAGCGGTCGAGACGTCAGAACAGCGCTTGGGGACATCTTAAATAAGCCGGGCTTTGATGCGGCAGTCCAGACTGCGTGGAGTCGCTCGGGGACGATGTAGTGTTGCTGGTTTGACAGGGAGGCCTCGAACTACGCTCGGGAGGCGTCGGGCAGCTTCGAGGGGCGTCGGACAGCTTGAGGGAAGCATCTGCAAGCCCAAGGGAAATGTCGAGAAGCGCAAGGAAAGCGCAGGAGAACTCGAGGTGAGGGGGGATGGTGAGACAGTGCAGGAAGCGCGATGGAGGACATGCTCAAGAGGAAGCCGGGAGGTGCGCTTAGAGAGGGTTCGAGGGGGAGAGCAAAGGCGTGGGACGCGCTTGAGTGTGAAGGCAATGAATCAGCACGTAGCGCATGAGAAGGAAGCGAAGCACGTACCCTATTTGCCCGCTCGGCGGACGAATTTCTGTTGCTTCAGCGCTTCTTTCGGTGTGAGACTGATGTCGAGAGGAAGAGACGGTTGCCGAGGTGGTAAGGACTGTCGTTGAGGTGGAGCGCGAGTTATCAAGCAGCAAACGTGCCGATAAGCGCGATAGCGGAACTTTGAGCTTGAAAACGAAGTGCCGATCTCGCGCGAGAAGGAGTAGACCTTGCACAAGACGGAGGGGCGTGCCAAAGCGTAGTGGGAGCTGGCGAGGGCTGAACGACGTGTGCGTGCTGCGGACGAAAGCGCAGATGGTGGAACAGGACTGCCTCGCTCGCGGGACAGCAAAACGTTGCCTCGAGGGTCTAGAGCATTATAAGCGTCCAGGGCATGCACTTAAAGCTCGGGACGCACCTGTAAAGTCCCCTCGGCGCATCCGAATCGACCCGCTCGTCAGAAAAAGCTTCCTTGCTGCGGCGCCAATTTGAGGCGTAGGAGTGGCGAGTGGGCATCGCTCGTGAACTGTGAGAGCGCGAGAGAAGTTCGTCGACGAGGCCAGGGTCGTGCCCGAAGTGAAGCCGGATTTTCTGCAGACGGAAACGCCCAGATCCCGCAACGGAAGATCCGGCCTCATTTCGCGCAGAAGACCCATGGCGCTGCCAAGATCTGGACAATCGTGAGCGCTCGGAAGTTCGCTCATAGATATCATGCCACGCACCTTGTTCGCTGCGCCACGGACGAAGATTTATTGCCTCAGCGCTGAACTCGTCCTTGATCGAGGCGTGCGTCGATGAGGGTGAAGTACTCTCTGAATATTCGAAGGGCGGAATCGAGGCCGGCGGGGAGCGGGGAAGGGTTCGGCGACGGCGAGACGGTCTAGATCGATACGGTTAGCGAGAACTCTTCGTTTAGAAAGCATAGCACGTACCGAATACACCCGCTCATGAGACAAAGATCCATATACTCATCGACTTCGGCGGCCTGCGCGCGGGAAGCAGCTTGAGCGTCGTAAATTGAGGTTAACGGAGCACGTCAAATGAGCCGAGAAGGAGCGCGTCTCGCACTGTTGTCGCGCGCGACGTCGACGAAACGACGTGGTAAGGAGGACATAGCGGCGCGAAGCGCCGCCCTCGACGGGTAGGCCGGGCCAGGCAACGATCCGAGAGCACGAGACTCGCGGGCGAGAGCCGGCGAGTAATCAGCTCTCACGCCGTCAGGGTCGCGGGAAGATGAGAAAACCTGCCAAAGTCGGAAGGTTTTGACGAGAAGCGCTTCAGAGGCAACAAATCAGCATTCTGCCCCGCGGGGAATCTGGCTAGACCACCCCGCGCGGGTGCCTGAGTCGAAGAGGCCTTGTCCCTGCGAATACACGTGTTTCGGGCAGCGGGAAGCTCAAAGAGGAGAGTGCCGCCCGCTGGGTCTTCCCTAGCGTCCCCGCGAAGTTCCCCTGCAGAAGAGATGAATGTTATTGTGCTTGGAGGCGCAGAGTATGAGTCAGAGAGCCCTAATATGTCGCCAACGTCGTCCGCCTGGTAGAGCGCGGTTGAGGCGGCGGCGCGCAGACACGGGGAACGACGGTGACGGTCAAGATCAACGAGCGCGCCGTAAGCGCCGGGCGCTTACCGGCTTCCGCCCCGCGCCGCCGGTCCTCGGCAACTCCCGACCGCGCTGTCCCCGCCGCGCGTTTTGCGTCCTGCGTCCATCGCCATCGCCCCCCTCAGTTCTGACGACGGTATTCTCGTCGTCTGGAAGTCCCATAGCCATCCTCAGCGAGGGGAATGAACACCGCTCTGGGATCCCTCAGAACCTCTTGACCGACACGCCTGCTGCTTCCCGACGCGATCTCAGGCTGCGACACCTATCCCCCATACCGCTACCACCCGCGATGGGTCCCGACGTGCCCCAGAAGTACATGCGCGACATTGGGGAACGTCCTTGCTGCGTTGTTGGACGGGGAACGCATCCTCTCTTATCGTTTCGGAAGGTCGAAGCTGTCTATACGTGAACCCGACCGGATAACCTCGGTGAGCGGACATTCTGGCCGAATTACCTGACCGGCAAGTAATGGAGGGGGGAACTCGGGCGAGCCGAAATATGTATACGCGCCTCTCATCCGCAGCATATCGAGGTCAGTAGGACGTCGGAAAGGCGATTTTGAATATGTGGCGTCGTTTTTGGTGCGTTCGTACATCCACCATCAATGCGCGAGCTGACCGTATAAGCGTAGGTATATAGTCTAGGAGTACTTTACATGTCTTAGAGAACGTTTGAGCGGCCCCGGCGTCGTCCCTCAGCTGCAATACACCACCCTCTCCTCCTCTATACACCTACTTCCCATCACCAACGCGCCCAGTACAAAGGGTCTCAGCGCCCGTACATCCCTTTGAACACACTACCTAACATCCTCAGGCCATCTTCCGCCATCCGGGCCCGGCCCTTGCATCTGGGATAACCGGATACCCATATGTCATCCTTACGCTCGCCCAAAAGTTCCTCCGCTTCACGGTATGCGCATACTCTCCAACGCGACGATCTGGACACTGAAATATCGGATCAAAACGCCGGAAGGTTTGTGCGCGCCGGCGGCGGCCTCGGCGCATCCGCGCTCGCTCCGCTATCCTCACCTTGGCTAGAACAATGGGTAAACCCCAGTTCTCCCCTCGCTGACGACCGCTGAACATCTTGACAGGACCGCATACAAGTGTCTCGTCGTCGCCGGCCTACGAGCACCGCCAAGCGAACCAGCGGAGCTCGCAGCAAGCGCGCCGCCTCTCGTGCAGCTCAAGGCCTGCTAAATGGAGACACAGTGTGATGGCAGCAAGTTCGACTTTTCTCTCGTTTTTCCTGCCACGTCCCAGCGCCACGTCAGCGACAACACGTGCTCCGAGACGTCCCGCGTACCCTTCGCCATCTGACTGACGCTGCGAGACCAGCAATGCGGACGGAAAGACGATATACATCGTCCTGCAACTTGCGCGCCACCGGGCGGAAAGCTCGCATAAACCTCCGAACATCCCCGCCGGAAGGCCCATGTGCGGGATCTCCTGACCGGGTGAGCAAGTCTCGACGCATTTTGCGCGCGCTCTGGCTAACATTCGCGCAGGGATGCGGCGGAAGATTGAATGCGCGCTCTCCGCGCTCATCCCCCCAATCTTCCGATTTTCGCTAGGCGGGCCTCGGTTGCGGACCGCCGAGGTCTGATCCGGAAATATACGATGCCGGTCTGGAAGATTGGGCGGCGACTGGGCGCGGCGTTGGGCCGTTTGCGAAGTATAAAGGGTAGGTTGTCTAACCGCTTCAGCCAGCATATCACCGCTGTCCTTCCCTTCTCCCCCTCCCTTACACTTCATTACCTCCTCATGATCCCTTCTATATTGCTACCTAAGCCCTATGTCTCTTTCACTCCTTTGATCTATCTCATTTCTTCTCTATTCAGGCCTGATCCTTCCCTTTGGAAATCGCTCGTGAGTCTGCCTCTCCTACTTCCTATTCAGCCTAGTACTGATTCTACTTTGCTTTCAGACAATTCCTGAACTACTGACACTTGCGCTCGTATCCCTTCGAGCGCTCTCCTCGCTTACTGATCGATCTGACAGCTCTTCCGCGCGCACCATCAATCGACACCAAACGCACTCGTGGCTTTCGTAGCTTCTCAGGTAAGTCTTCTAATTATGTCCCTCTTCACTGTGTATACTGACTCGCTAGACAGTCTTGGGATTGCTCGTCGTCGTCTAGCCCGCGCCTATCGGGTACTAACGGGCTCGATTCTCGACACCGCGCCACCCTGATTCGACTTGCTCTGGGCCATCAAGTCGACCGACCCGACACGCAATTCCCACTCTCCTCTTACCACCGACTACCACGATGTCGCGCTCAACCCGCGCATCTCGGTGCGTGCTTGTTAGGCGCGCGGCAAGCAAGCGACCCGCGCAATGTTCATGCCCGAGGGTGCCCGCGACATTGCCCGTAAGCGACGCGATTTCGCGTCGTCGTGAGCTTCGGTGAGCACGCCCCGATTTGTCGTGCTTGATTTTCTTGACGGTCTTGAGGGAGTATGGTCGTCGTCAGTGGCTTCAACGTCGGCTACCTGTCTCCACCTCGAACGACTGGGAAAGAGGGTCATACTGACGCGATCCTCGGTGAGTTCGCGCCCTTTCTCGTTGCTATCCGCGCTCTACTCAACTCATCCTATGGCGCAACACTGCTCAACGCACCCAACCCCTCCCCTTGCTCCCGACGAAATCTCAGAGTCACGAGGGCGTCGTCCATAGCAGTGCGTTGGTACCCCCTCCATTTCACCACGCTATTCACCCCGACTCAGACGACGAGCGGAGCCCACGCGCCGCTTCCTTCCGCCCCCGCGACGACGCCTGAGCTCCCCTTGACGGTTGCCGTCACTTCGCTCAACGATTCAGGCTCCCTCCCCTCCGTCTAGGCCCTTTCCCGGGACATTCCGACAGCACGCGACGGCGCGAGGGGTTCCTGAGCCATACTGCGGAGGCCGAAGGACCCCCATATTGCACGACAGCTGTAGGGGGACAGGTGAGTGCACAAAGAACGTGTCGTACCCGACGCTACAGCGGGGTCCTCGCCTCTCCCCCAGATTCGCGCTAATACAGCTTTAGACGACTTTCCCTCGCGACCCTTTGATAGCCGGAGGCAGGACCGCACTCCATCGGGCGAAAGATGCGATGAGGGTGGTCTACCCTCGGTCCAGAGGCGCCGCACCGGTGAGTCATGCGCTTCCTATTGTATTTCCTGAATGCACTGACCCCCCTTCCAAAGCGGATTATTGCCAGTCTTGGAGCTGCGAGAAGCACGCGCGGGTTATCTCAGACGATAAATACGATAAGAAGGGGTATACTGTACCCAGGACAACGGGAGGGGGGCTTGCCGCGCACCGGCGAGTTAGAATGACCGTACCCCCACCTTGCTAACCCCCTTCTTACTAATTTGCGTGAAGCTCTCGGCTGCCGGGGGCATGCGCGCACTTCCTGGGATGAGATATGCGATAGGGGAGGGGTCTCCTCCATCTGTCGTAGGGAAGGAACTCGCAGGAGGGGGTGGAAATATGGGTGAGTCACACTTGTTTGCCGGTTTCTCATAAAGCGCACCAACTGGACCGTTTCTGACCAGGCTGAGCCGCCGTAGGCATGCGCGCGCACCCTCGGGTGACTGGTGCGGTGGTGAGGGGCATCCCTCACCCTTCACGAGGCATAGCGATGCCCTGAATCGCGGGAGGGTGCGAGGTTGATGGTGAGTTATGCTGTTTTCCGCTTTTTTCATGAAGCGTACTTGTAACCGCGCTTTTCTTCTGTGCCGAACCGCCGGAGGCACGCGGGGGTTGCTAGGCGAAGGATGCGGCAAGGGCGGGGGTCCCTCACCTCGTTGCCCTTGTCTTAAGCGCACCGCCCCCTTTTCTCAGGCGGTAGTTAGACAACTACTCAGCGATACTGGGCCGCCGGAGGCATGCGTGGGGCCCCCTCGGTGAGTTATGCAATGAGGTGGGGTCGCCTCCCCTCTTCGCCTTTGTCTTAAGCGTACTGACCCCCTTCTCCTTAGATTTTGGGCGGGTTTTCGACGGACTCAAGCCGTCGAAGGCACGCGAGGGGTTGCTAAGCGAGGGATGCGACGAGGGTAGGTCACCTTCCACCCCCTCGTCCTTGTCATCAGCCTGTCGACCCCCTTTCTTAAGCGACAGACAGACGACTTTTCGACGAAGCTGAGCCGCTGGAGGCGCGCGAAGGGGGGTAGCCAGGTGAGTGATGCGACGAAGGTGGGGCAACTCCCACCCCCATCCCTTGCCCCAAGCGAACTAATCCCCTTCTGAAGATTTTTTGACAACTTTTCGACGAGATAGAGCCGCCGGAGGCGAGCGCGGGGCCCCTCGGGTGAGGGATATGACGAGGATGGGGCACCCTCCCTGTCTCGAGCGTACTGACTCCCTTCTTCTCAGACTTCAAACGATTTCTCGAGGATGTCGAACCGCCGGAGGCACGCGCGCGCTCCCTCAGGCGAAAGGCGCGACGAGGGTGGGTCACCCTCAACCCTCTCGCCTTTCTCAAGCGTACTGACCCCCTTTTTAAAGAATTTCCAACGAATTTTCGATGAGGCCGAGCCGCCGGAGGCGCGCGAGGGGTTCCTAGGCGATCTATGCGACGAGGGAGGGACTCCCTCCCTCCCCCTTCGCTTGTCTTATGCGTACTGACCCTCGACTCATCACTTATCAGACGTCCTCTCGACGGGCTCAAGCCGGAGGCGTGCTTGGGGACCCGAGGGGTGAGGAAGATGACAAGGGTATGTCACTCTACCTCCCCTTTCTTTCGGCGACTAACCTTTGTTTGTAGCGTTCTCGTGTCGCTAGTGATACGCGCGTGCCGTTCGCACTCGTAATGAGACTGGGATAAAGTGGAGCGCGAAGGGGGAGGGGCGAAGGAAAAGGGCGCAAGGTACAAGGCGATGAAAGAGAAGGCGACGAACACGGCGAGGGGGGAGGCGGTAAGCGCCCTCTCAGTCGCTTTTTATCTATTTACCCTTGGCTGACATCTCTATAGACTTTACTTCCCCGATAGAAGGTGCTGCACGACCGTCGGCCATGAAGGCGAGTTGTCAGTGTACTCCCCCCTTCCCACCCTTTGTCTCCCCCCCTCGCTCCCCCTCCCTCTCTCGTCCCCCTTCGTCCCTTCGTCCCTTCGTCCCCGCTCCTATCGCTCCCATCGCTCCCCCTCCTTCAATCCCTTCTCATCCCTCCTCCCTCGCGCTTTCTCCTCTCCTCCCCCACACCCCCTCCATCTTTCTCTGCTCCTCTTCGCCCCCTCGCCTTCGCCCTGCCTCCCCCTCCCCCCTCGCCCTCCCTCTTTCCCTTCCCTCTCCTCCCTCGCCTGTTTCCCCCTCCCAATGGTCCATCCCTCCCCTCCCTTCGCCTTTTCTTTCCCTCCCCTCCCTTCCCCATCTCCCCCCTCTCCCTCCATCCCCCTCCCTTCGCCCCTCCCTCTCCTTCCATCCGTCCCCCTTCTTCTAAACTCATGAGGCGATGGCAAGAGCGCGATCTGGCGAGGGAGGGGTGCGCGCTTATGAGAGGAGGGGTGCGAGATATGGTGGGGAGGGGTGGCAGGAATGGGTGGGGGAGCGAGTTTGGGTGGGGAGGAGGGGAAGGTGGGAAGGAAGCGAAGGTGAGGGAGGATAAGCGAAGGGAGGGGGGGAAGCGAAGGGAAGGGGTGGGGGCGATGCTTTTCAGGTGCTCTACCACAGAGGAGGCGGCTGCAGGGGACGCGTTATCAGCGTAGCAAGCACGTAGATAGGGAGTCCGTGTAGTAGAACTAAAATACAAGTTGAGCGATTTGATTCACCCAGTAAACGAGACTGACAAATGTTGGCGAGGGTTTGCAGCCGAAGCGTCGTGCCAGGAGCTCTGCGGTGCAATGCAAGGAAAGTCGGTGGGGTGACTTTGGTGGCAAAGTGTCGGTGCGGCACTTGGATCGAACCCGAAGAGGTACGCTTTGACGGCACGCGTCTCGCTCGTCCTTGCCTTCCCCTCTTCCCCCACGCGCTAGCTCGCGACGCTCCCGTGCAAGAAAATCGCGCTTCGCATTTATTACTGAGACGATACGTGTCTACGAGATATATACAGCACCCCTCGCCCCCTTGCCCCCTCGCCTGCGCCCCCCACGCCTCCCTCACAACTTTAACTGCTCCGCCGTCTTCTCCGCAAAAGGGTAGTCGGTGTACCCCGTCGGGCTGGCGTCGCCCTTCAAGTAGAAAGTGTTGCGATTGTACTCCGTCAAGGGGAGATTGTGCCGCCAGCGGAGGGGGAGGTCGGGGTTCGAGATGAAGTACCGCCCGACCGCGATGATGTCCCCCTTCTCCTCCGCGGTCTTGATCGCGAGCTCGCGCGTGTACGCGCCCGCGGTGATCAGCGGCTTCGGGGCCCAGAGCTTGCGCAGGAAGTCGTTGGACTCGCGCGCCTCGAGGTCCTCATCGCGGAGGATGGCGAAGCCCTGTGCGCGCGGCTCGACGAGGTGAAGGTAGGCGAGGTCGGGGTAGCGGGTCTTGAGCTCGTTGGCAAAGTAGGAGAATTGGGGGAGGGGGTCGGCCATGCGCATGTCTGGGAGGAGGCGTTAGGAGTGAGAAGGGGGGATGAGGTGACGCGGCGCACCTTGGAACTTGCCCCACGGGCTGAGACGGATGCCGGTTTTTGATGCGCCAACGGCCTTTACGACAGCATCGACGACCTCGAGGCCGAAGCGCGAGCGGTTCTCGATCGACCCGCCGTACTCGTCCGTCCGGTGGTTGGATACGTCTTGCTGTGCAACAGGTTAGTCCTTGACTACTTCGCTGGACTCGCTGCACGCACCAAGAACTGATCAATGAGGTAGCCGTTCGCCCCGTGGATCTCGACACCATCAAAGCCAGCGCGCTTGACCGCGTTGTGTGCAGCAGTCGCGTACCACTGCACGTACTGCTTGATCTCGGGGATGGTGAGCGCGCGAGGGGTCTCGTCGTGCCCGGTGAGCTTGATCGGAGAGGGGGCGACGTAGTCGAACGAGGAATCTTCTGCCTTCAGCTCTGCCGCTACAGCCGCGCGTCCCAGAGCCCAGAGCTGGAGATAGATGAACGAGCCTTCGGCGCGGACGGAGTCTGTGACCTGGGGACAAGTGAGTTGCATTGCCTGTGAGGATGTCTCTCGCCGCGCACCTCCTTCCACTTGCTGATCTGCTCGTCGCTCCAGATGCCGGGGACGTTCGTGTAACCGCCGGCCTGCGCGGCAATGAAGGTCGCTTCGGTGATCAAGAGCGTCCCAGGCGTGCTCCCGCGCTGCCTGTAATGCTCCTTCACGTTCGGGAGGGGGACGTGCTCGAACTTGGTGGCTCGGAAGCGCGTGAGAGGGGCGAGGACGATGCGGTGTGCAAGCGTCACATCGCCGACCTTGACCGGCTGGAAGAGCTTGGGGATTGCGGAGGACATGATGGGGAAGATCGCTATTGTGAGTTCCCAGCCATCGTCTCGCCTTTTATCCAGAGCGATCGCGATGTTTCCGAGCGGGATTTATCATCATGGATGTCAAAAGATGAGGAAGCATGCGAGCCAGTTGGTTCCGGACGCGGCAAGGAACGCGGAGAAACATGGACCGGCTACTTCAGGCCCGATGTTCCAGACCCCTCGCGTGGCGCGCCATAATTATCGATCCCTTTGTTCTCCCGTTGGGAACCCCGGGAAGTCGCTTTGGAGAAGGTCTTCGTTCGCATGATGAAGATTCAGGATGTGCTGCTCGAGCCACCACCCGCCTTCCCCCCCCCCTCCGATCCCGTCAGACAGACGTAATGGAGCGTCTGCCGCCCTGAGCTCTGCTCGCATAGTGAGTGGCTGTATGTGTAATCCTTGTATTAACTGACCCTCACAGTCGTGCCATCGCCCTTCCCCAACTCCATTAGGTGTCTTTCTCTCATTCTGCAGACCGTCGGCTCGTCCCGCCCACGCTGAATAATGCCGCTAACAACCCGCCGACTCGCGACTCAATTCCTGACTCAAGGCGAGCGGTCTTCCCTTTACGTTCAAGTCCTCGCTCTTTCTTGGCCGCCCGTTTCGGAGACGCGACGACCCACCCGTGTACTCGAATACCGTTATTAACGGCGCGAGTTGGCGCAAGTCCGACATTACCATGTCTACGCTACAAATCGACGCCACCACTCTTAGCGTTCCTGACTATGAGACGGTCATCTGCAATCGCCGATTCTACAAGTATACGTCTTGGGAAGCAATACAGTTGTTTGGCGCTATGCTTTCACCGACCAAAGACATCGAAAGGACATAGCCGCACAGCCGATGCCTCACTAGCGAAGTGAGCAGCTCAACTCCCCCGATCTCGATGCGCGCCTTCTTCGTCCCATCGTTTCATGATTCTTTTAGCGATCTATGTGAGTCAAGCATCTCTATTCACTCCCGAGTCGCGCCCTCACACGGCTCATAATTCGAACGCTCAGGATTCTGAAGTCAGCATCCACGAAGGCCCGGCGCTGTCCAATCTGAAGGAATGATTCTTCCTTCTGCAGATATTCTCGCGCAACGCTATCTATTGACGCTTTGTTTCCGGACACCTCGACGCCTTGTATTCATGCTTCTCGCAGTACGCCCTTGGAGGTTAATCATCTCCTGATTCGATACTCCTGTTCCTCAATGTCTCGTCATCTCTGTCAAGCAGATCGGATGCTCATCCTCGTCCTAAATCTTATTCCCCTTTTCTGCTCGAATAATGCTGTTGAATCCGACGTCTCTCTCTCCAGAATATCTATCTGATGCTCGTCCGCATCGATGAACCTCATTGCGTCCCGGCCGATTGATATCCTCCGCACATACCTCTTTGAATCACCGTGTCCGCTGCGCACTTGTATGCGCCAGAAGTGTATTGCCATGGAAATGGCACGGGCAATATCTGTCAATCTGAACTTACGGGGCCGCGACCATTGCGTAAAGACAAACATGTGGCTCTTCTTTTGCTGCTCTCAGGCTTCGTCTCTCGTCGAGCCGATCTAGATCTCCGGAGACCTTCAGCTCACTCGTCCAAAGCGTGGGCTTCATTCTCCCATTGTTCTCGACATCTTCCCCACCTTTTCCACCACTCGACGTTGCATATATGACCTTCTGAATCACGTCAAATATACAGCAATCTAGTATCAACCTTGCGCTCGCCCCTCTTCACATCGCCCATCCATTTCCCCTTCGCTCAAGGACAGAAGTTTCCATTCACGCAGTACGTGTATGTCGCCACAACCTCCGTCGTCGTAGCTGCCCAAGCAGTCGTGGTAGCCGTGATGGCAGGATCCGGGGTCGTAATCGTGGGGTCGACAGTGTACGTCGACGCGCAGACGACTGTGACGCCGATTGTTATATCGGTGGGGTCATAGCGCTAAGGAAAGGTCAGCATCACGATGGCGCGGGGTCAGAGTTACGGTCTCACCTTCGCAGGCGGATAGATGTAGTCGGTAACTTGAACCGTCTTCGTGCTGTCGTCGTGGATAGTCGAGGTCACGCCCGCCGCGGTCGCAGTGTGCGTATTCGTGCCGGAGGTGTACTGGACGCAGCCGTAGTCGGTCTCGGTGGTGAATGTGTAGTACTGTGCCTCGTCAGCAGCGGGTGCGGCGCTGACGCTGAGGGCGCCGAGGGAGAGGATGGCAGCGGAGAGCGCAGTGAGCTTCATGATTCGAGAGAAGAGGAAGCTGAACGACGTCGGGGCTGAGTAGGCAGCCCCGCGCTGTGAGATTTTATATCGCTGAGGAGGTCGTCGACGGATGCCTTCCGAGGCTAGCTGGGACCTGATGGTCATTAGGCTGTCGAACAGATGTCGAGGCTTGCAGCGCGGCCGCATCGTCGCTGTACTTAGATCGATGCCATGTGGAGATGAGCTGTGCTATGTCGCAAGCAAGTACCAAAGACAATGCATTCCTGCGTGTGCAGAACGAGTTCGCGTGCCCGCCGGGCAGCAAAGGTCAGAACGACCCACTGAGGTCCAGGAACACTGCTCATCCTCGAAAACGACCATATAACTTCTGACTCGGGGCTCGTAGAACCGGGCTTCTATACGCATGGCCCGTACGGCTATCGTATACCTCGCTCGTTACCGTGTTGGGATTGAACCTCCCATCCCCGAACCTGTTGTCTCGCCTTCAGAAGCTTCGTCGAGCTCAGAACTACTGACTTCTTCGGGAGGCGCGACAACGGTCGACGGCGTCTGAGGCGCCAGTGAACGACAACTGATGTGTCAGCATGATCGAGGCGAACATGGATACATTCACGCCACTCGCCGCGCGCTCTCCATATTGGAAGAAGGAGAAGATATATGTACGGGTGTTGTTCGGGGACTCGCAACACTGCAGTAAGAGTCGAAGAGAGTGAATATCCCACCATGCATCGAGATTCGGTCGTTGGAGGACCGGATAGTAGGCGAGATTGGGCAGGACTACACCAGGATAGAGGTCGTCGAAAGTCAAGACGTACACAGGGTATCTTGACGGGCGACGCTGAAGAACTACCTAGCGACGAGCTTGACCCTGAGAGCTGTTGTTAGTGACACGAGCGCAACTACTCGACGGAGGGGAGCATGAGATGGCAATATCAGTAGGGGAATCGTTTTGAGATCATGTCCGTAGAGAGATCATCTTATAGAAGCTGATGTTTCGCATCATGTGCTTGGCAAGATATCGGACGCGCAAGGCGAGGGATCGCTCTACGTACCGGGTGATATATGCAGGTTCGATATCCAGGCTTGCCACCAGCGAACATCATGAAGCTCAATAGTCAGAGGGACCTCTTGGAAGGAAGGCGCGTGACAAGAGGCGAGGACAGAGGGGACGATAGATAAGCTGTGGTCGCCGCGATAGGACGCCTTCTGCTTGTGCTTTCACAGATCAATTGACGACGACGGAGCAGCCCAAGGTTGAAGAAGGTCAAGAAACTGCTCTCCAGCCTTCTCCGTTGCCTGACTAGAAAGCTAGCGGACATGTCTGAAGCAGAGGCGCGCATCGCAGAAGAAGGCAAAAGTCGAGCGAGGGGCACTGAGTGCCATCGATGAGGGTGGTGGAAGGAAGAAAGGAGTGTGCTGCGGAGAGGCGTGGCGGACTCGGGGTCAATCAAGAACGGAGATAGCCGAGAGAGACAACGTGATTGCGGGATAGTAATGTTGAACTTTGCAAGAGGCAAGGTGCGAATGAGAGCAGGGAAAGGATGCTCAATCTATATTTCAGGCGACAAGGGATGAGTAGAGACAGCAAGGACAAATCAAGATGGATACACTAGACCCAACGGTAAGGTAGTAGGTAATATGGGTTGCAGAAAGGATAGCGCGACGCGTGGACAACAAGAAAATACAGCTGTGGACATAAGCCCAAGATCATCACAACGAGCCGTTGCATGTACAGCGAACGAAGGCTGAAGGAGCTAGAGCTGCTCGTCAAGTCCCGCGCTGAAGCTCATCGCGCGCCGCCATCAATGCTTGGTCGAACATGGCGAGGGCGAAGCTAAACTGCTCCCCGAAGCGCTCGGGAGGAAAGATCGAGGCGATGGCGAACTTGCGCTGCTCCTCGGTCTGCTGCGCGAGAAGGACGGCGTGCTTGTCGGTGAAGCCCATGTATGCCATCTGCGCGATGATATCCTGACGGTCGGAGAGGCCGGCACGCTCGAGAATCCACGCCGTTGTGATGGTAGGGTGGGTCTGGGTGTTGGCGAGGACCTGATGGGGCGTTAGCATGACGGAAGGGAGACGGATGAAGGTCAGTCAACATGATGGATGCTGAAGCGTACCTCATCAACCTGTCGCACATCGTCCTTGGAGTCCTCATCGATGGCCTCCATCTCGAAGTCGGGCGTCGTCGCCGCGGTCTCCTCCGTCTCGCTCGGCTCGTACGCTGAGCCCTCATCTTCCTCCTCTGAAGAAGACTCTATCTCAGGCGTCGCGTAGCGAGAGGGCTTGGGAGCAGCGGCTCGTTGAGTGGTACCGGGACCTGCGCGCCGAGACGCACTCGAGGCGTGCTGCTGGCTCGAAGAGGGAGTGCTTGGTGCCGAAGTCGAGATTCTCCAGTCGCCGGAGACGGTGCGAGTCTGGAAAGCGTAACAAACATTAACATCGAGATTCACTCAGACGAATCACACTCACCAACGGCGCCCTCCCTTCGCGTTGCAGCTTTTGGAGCTACAGCTCGTCAGTGCTGCTAACTAGAGAAGGGAAAGGCGAACACACCTTGCGCTCTTTTTCGACTTCAGCGACGAAGTCCTCGCCGCACAGCTGACGGTCCTCGGCGTCCAGCTTCTTTCCGCGGAGCGCCGTCGACGAGTGCCGATCGTACTTGCGCTCGAGGATGCGGAGGACCACGTCGTTCGTGGTGGCGAGACGCCGGGCGAGAAAGGTCTTACTCAGACCGCGGCTATGGGCGAAGCGGATCCGCGCTTGCTCGACGCGGGTGAGTTTTCGAGTACGGGTGGAGGCGCTGGTGGCGCTGGATGATCGTCAATACATGGGAGACTCAGAGCAACACAAGTAGAAGACGTACCAGAGGACGATAGACCTATCCGCGACGCTGAGACCTCGCCTGTACGGCTTGGGAGCACCGTGCTCTTGAGGCTTGTGGTGGTGATGGTGACCGAGCTTTGGGGCAGGAATCTTCGCCATGTTGACGCGAGAGCGGCGGGTATAGAGCGTGTACGCGTAGTAGACGATAGAGGTGTAGAGGACAAGGAGAAGGAGGGGAATTCGCGCGCTGCACGCAAGACGGAGAAGGAGGGAACGATAGGTGTCGCGGGTGAAGGCAGGAAGGAACCGGTACATGGGGATGGAAGGTCGAGGCGCAGCTTATAATGAGCGGGCAAATTAAAAGAGGGCCGCGAGGCGATGATCACGGACCGGTGAGCTTACCGACTGGTCGGCGGGGTAGACGGAGACGCCTGTTGGGGGAAGTGAGGTCAGCACTTCATTGAACGATCACTGACCGCGAATTAGACTTTCCTCGCCCCTTGCTTCTGGACGTCTCGAAGGCCCGACTTCCGATTATTTATTCGCCGTCCGTTGCGCATGCGCTCCCGCGCTTGCTGTTGAGCCGATCCCATCGCTGGTTATGCGGATTTGCTGCCAAGAATGAAGGACGACGAAAGTGGAGTCGCGGGTATTCCGAACGAGCCAAACGCCGCTCCTCCGTCCTCATTCCTTGAAGCGAAAAGAAGCGCAATGGGACCAGACGACGCAAAAATCCCTCGTAGCCTATACACTGCTCGTCGTAAGCTGCGCATTTTCTTTAGGGAGGACATAGCACTTACGCTATGCCGGTTCCTTGAAACAACGCGCAGGAAGTTGTTGAAGAAGTCTATGGGGATCCGGACCGAGTGAAGCGATATTGACAGCTCATTTCAGCCAGCGTGCTATAGGGCCTACGCGAGGGATAGAAAGCCGTCAGTGATCGACCTTTGGGACTGCCAAGCCGACAGAGTCAGAAAGAAGGAGGCCGCGCGTACATCATGCAATGAAGCAGCGGCATTGTCTGAGGAAGAATGAATGATGAGGACGGCAGCAAGGAACGACAGAAAGGAAGACAAGGAAGCTAAAGACAGGACTATAGAGCAGTTGATCACTGACCACGGAACCATTACCGAGCGCTCTATAAGGTCCGAGCCTACCTCCTGATTTGCAAGTCAAGGATAAGAAGGGACAGCAAGAAGCGCATAATGAACCCTTGAGAATACAGTGAAGACTAAGGTTGCAACAATACGACGTGCAGAGATCACTGTGGCGACTTGGTCAGAGATCACTGTGGCGACTTGGTCAGAGATCACTGCGGCGACTTGGATCCCCCGGGTGTCGTCAAGGCTAAATTTGTGATCAGCCGCTCGATGTACGAGGCATCCGCGTAGCCCATCGGTCCGCGTTCTGGGTGCCATCGGCGGTGTTCGTGATACGCCCATTTCCATGCCTGTGATTGGGTCAACCTAACCCGGAAGAGGTGGAGCGACACGCGTAGAGAAGAACAATACATGTCATTTTCAACATGCGTGAGGAAGGACAATGCATGTGGGGTGCAACATAGTATCTATGCCCAAGCAGCGAAAAGCGAAGGGAAGAACGAAGCGTGGAAAGAAAAATAGGGCTTGAGAAGAAGAAAGTTCGACTGACCAAAAACCTAATCAGCTCCTTATCCGTCGGACGCACGCTCTTCCACTCGTCGCTCCCGCCGGTGCAGAACGTGCGGAAGGAGTCGAGTGCGTAACGCCCAACGCCGGGGAGGTGGGAGATGGGAGTGAGTGGGTAGTGCTTCGGGTCGGTGGACTTGTCCGTCTTGAGATTGGTCGATATTGAGGCAAGCGGCGCATCTGCTGATGAAGGGAGGAGGCCGACGTCGCTGGACTCGCGACTCCTGGGCTCGCTCGACTCGCGACGACTGGACTCGCCTGACCCGCGATGACTGGACTCGCTTGACTTCGACAGACCGAGCTCGTCATCAAAAGACGGCGGTCGCGCGATCCAAGCGCGCGAGAGGTCGACGATGCGCATGGAGCGCGAGTGACCGAGCCCGAGGTGCCGGATGCAAGGGTAAATCTCGTCAGGAGAGGCTGCGGTAGTGTCAGCAAAGCATGCTGGAGAGAGGGCGGCGAGAACGAAGGAGGTTGAAGGGACGAAAGTAATAGAGATCGAGGGGACAGGGATGAGCAACGACAATGGGAAGCAGAGGTATAGTCATCGGAACTACGCCAAAACGCACCTTGAGCCATCTTCTCCGGCGTGTCCCAGATATCGAGCAAGGCATGGACGATGGGGATTGATTGCGTCCCATGCGTGACGTTAAGAAAAATGGTTGCGATGAGGACTTTCCAGGGATCGGCGGCGAAGGTTTCTAGATAGATATTAGCAAGGACAGCAGTGGGAGAGGCACGACAGATAGAGCGCAGTCGTAGAGGTATCAGTAGCATTAGAAGGAGCAGAGGGAGCGAGCGGACAGACGCACGGAGCGGAGGGAAATACACAGGGAGTGATCAAGGGAAAGCAAGCACACCTTGGATCATGTCGGGCTTCGCGACTAGCAAGCGTTGCATCAGCTCGTTCCTCTCGTACCCATCCATGTCCTTGAGAGGATCTGACGCGTAGTTCTTGAGGAAGTACTTCGATTCGAGCGCGTCGAAGGGGGATTGTGGCTTGTGTCGTACGCGCGGTTTTTTGGATGGCGACGGTGATTCAACGGTTGACCTGGAACGTCTCCGAGGGGTGAGGGGCGTGAGGGCAGGAAGAGGGGATCCGGCTCGGGTCAAGGTCGACGGGCATGCTTCGGATGGTGGTGCAAGATCTTTGTCGACTTTGCGCCTCTTTGACTGAATACTGGGAGAGGGGCTCGAGAAGCGCTTTCGTTTGCTCGGGGAGGTAGCTGGCGGAGGTCTCCGCGGAGTCAGCGTACTGTGGAGCGTGCGAGACGTCAAGGGCGATCTTTGCACGATGATGGGCATGGACTTCGGATTGGGCGAGAAGTACGGCGAGATGTCTTCAGTTTCATCAAGACAGCGTCCTCTGTTGCATATTTCAGTAGCTAGAGAGAGTTGACGGGCAGATAACGCACCTGATGGTATCACGACTCGACCTTCCTGCCGCTGGCCTGGCTGCTGGACTTGCAAGATCTCTTCCGGTTGCGGACGGCGCAGAGCTTGAGGGCTTGTACTCAGCTGGTTCGGAGGTTTCATAACTCTTCTTCGGAGTCTCTGGTGACAGCATATCATGTATATTCGGGGAGAACTCGTCCATGGCGGCAGGTGAAGGTGACGGTAAGAAGCAAGAGGCGGATGACGATCATCACATCCAAAAGGAGAATTAACGCCGGGCCGAACAGCCGGCATTCCCATTTGGGAATGTTCGTTTGCTCCGGCGCTTCTTTGCTCCCGTCCATCACATCTTCTCTGCCTCCGCGCTCTTCCCCAGATCTGACGCCCTCATGTCGCGTCGATCTCCTACAGGCGACTCGGGGGAGCGCAAACCCTTGAAGAAGTACGGCAAGGCCGCTGCTAAGGAAGCGCTTGTGCGCAAGTTGGCCAAACAAGCGCCGAGCAAGATGAAGGCGCGGGGAGCGAAGGCAGTCGGTCAGAAGTGCGTCAATCGTCTCTCGAGGTCGACGATGTACTGATTCTTCACCTAGGGTCTCGAATAGCGCGTCTGAGAGCACTGTATGGAACGCGTCAGCGCTTACGGCAACTGGACTCGCAACTCCCGCTCCCTCTGCGAAGAGGGAGCGCTCCGGAAACGCACCCAACGCCGAACCTCTCACTCCTGCGAAGAAGTCCAAAGTAGATGCATCGGCGTCGTTGATCGCGGGGACGGGGAAGGAGGTGCGCATTGATGGTTCTCTGAAAATTCTCATCGTATTGATGCGCGCCAAGGTCACGAATTTCGGACTCATTCCTATGTGGCTCAAAGCTCAGCGTCCAGAGGTCTTCGTGAGCGCTACTATCGGCTCCCCTTTCCCTCCATCTAACGCTCGCAACTCCAGGGCGAAGCTCAAGCCGGCGTGTCGGAGAACATCAATAAATTCGCCTCTACAGTTCCTGCAAACCAATCCAAGGCCATTCAGTCTTCGCCACCGGTTTCCCCACCGTCAACTCCTTCGCCGTTACCGGGAACCACTCCCCCTGCTCTGGCGGGATCACCGTCGTCGGACTTGAACAACTTGAACAAGTCTTCTAGCAGCGATACAGTTGTCAGCCCGTCGAGCCAAACACCTGTTGACACTTCAAGCGGTACATCGACGATGCCCGCTACAGCGCAGGGAAGCCAGCAAGTGTCGGTTGAGCGGCAGCTGCCGGTATATGTTCGTATTTCTTCCTCTGGTAAATTTACTTGCTCATCACGATCATACAGTCTCCCTACGATGCTGAGAAGGCCCCCGACTGGCGCACGGCACCCCTGTGGACGTACTCCGTACTCCAGAAGGCCGGCATCGACAAGCAGGGCGCCATCCGATATGTGAGGCTCGGATTGATCAAGGAGTTTTTGTGCGTACTTCTTGTCTTTCTTCGCCTATCTTCTGACCTCAGCGCGATACAGGGCAGCGTCCGGAGACGACCCGTACGGGCAGGACTCCCATCTCATCCTCAACCTCGTACGTACATCGGTCTTCCTGATCTTCTTCGTCTCATTGAACCTCTAGACCAACCCCTTCTCCGCGATCATCTGTGGCGCCCGCGGTACGTCAACTACGTTTCCCCTTCCTACCTCCCCGCGCCAGGCACTCACACCCACCCTAGACGCCCCCACCTCCCGCATCACGCGCACCCTCCTCGAACACCTCCTCACCCGGCATGGGCAGCGCTGTGAGAAGTCTCGCCTCGGCCTCGTCCTCCGCCTCGCGCCCGACGACCCTGCCCCGCGCCGCATCTCCGCGCTCTCGAACGCGGGCGAGGGCTTCGTGCACCCGCCGACGGTGGACGTGTTCGTGGAGCCGCGGTTCGTCGACGACGTGCGCGACCGGTACGAGGTGGAGGACCTGCAGTATATGGTCACGGTCCGCGCGCTGTGCGTCCCGGCGAACTACTTCGACGACGTGAGCTTTGTGCGGAATGCGTTTGCGGCATCGGGGGATCGCCTGCCCGCGAAGGCGAGGTCATTGGCGAGGGTGAGTAGCGGGTGTAGATATGCGCAGAGATTCTGAACGCTGACAACCATGCGCAGGCTGCAATCAACGCCGTCGTCGCAGGCGGCCGAGCGTTCGAGTTCGCGACCTTCAAGCGCGAGATCGCGCGGCTCACGAAGGACGTTCCACTCGACGAGACTGCCGAGCTCCACGAGCGCATCCGCGTCATCGAGTCGTTCTTTGCGCGCCCGGGGCAAACGTCGGACGTGGCGTCAATGTTCGCGCGCGAGCTGACCGTCGTCGACTTGTGGGATGCGGGCGTGTGCGAGGAAGTGCGGCTGGCGATGGCGGAGTTGATCGTCCGGAAGTTCGTGAGCGCGCAGCCGGAGAGGGCAGGCGTGCCGCTGTTTGACGATAAGGTGCTTGTGGTGGAAGAGTACGATCGGGTAAGTAATTCGTTTTCGTCGATGATTGGGTACTTATCCCCACCGTAGATCTCGGGGAGAACGGCGGTGCTGCGCGATACGTTGGTTCGCGTCATGCGCGAGAAGGAGGCGAACCGGACGACGGTCCTTCTGGATATGTCGGGTGCGCCTTTACTGTACTTGATGTACTTGATGATTGACGTGCCCGCTGACTTGACCTCAGACCCGACGATGCTCACCCGCCCTCTGTGCACGACGGCCGACATGTCCATCTTCCATCGCCAGTCCGCAATTCTATGGCCCTCCCACGTCCTCCTTCCCATCCTTGGTCCCATTGACTTGCCGCTATTTGAACACCGCTTTGCTAGGCTGACGGTGAATGCTCTCCTTGAGTTTGCTGAGCTTGCTGACGCAGAGCAGGCGAAGGAGGCCATGGTCTGCGCCCCGAACATGCTCGTTGGGAAGTCGACGAGCCCCGGCGCGGCCTATCTGGGCGCAGACCTCATGAAGGTCATCTTCAAGTAGACCTTCGACCACCAACACGTCTCAGTACACGCTCTCCTCTCGGTCGCTTATCGACTTTCTCATTCTCGTTCGTCTTCTTGCTGTGCACTTGTTCCTCTTCTTGTTGTGTAACTCGTCCGCTGCTCGTACCATCTTCTTGACTATCTATCTGCTGCATCTTGCTTGTCTTCGTCGCTTTCTTGGTCTTCTCCCCTCGTCGTATTGCATCTTTCGTACATTATATCTCATCTACTGCCCGCTCGACGGACGATCTTCTTGGTGTTCTGGCTCGAACTATGCGTCGTGTACATGTATCTCTATCCGTTCTTGGCATCTTTACCATATCGTGGTGTTTTTCTATGGTCCCCATCGCACTCGCTGTAGATCTTGGCTCGTCGTATCATACGCTATACTATATCCTGCTCTTACTTCTTGATCAACCTAGTCCATCGTCGACACATACCTATCCGTCATCGCGTAGCTTCTTCAATGACCGCTGTTTCCTGTCCCTTCGAAGAGCGCTGTAAGATGGTGAAGAATAACTCGACACTGCATGTTTCGCTCGGGATCCAAGACAAGCGGCTCGTGATATCAAGAAGAGATCAAATACAACCAAGAAGATGGAAGTGCGAGGATTATATAGACTGTAAAGTGAATGTCCTCGAGACTGCGTATGTGCCGCTACTCAAGCGCAAGTCACTTCACCAAGGCGTCTTCGCAGGGCTTCCGCTAGAAGATTTGCTATTGCTGTACGCGACACGAATGCGCGGTGGCGTCTCCAGATCGTAGCTCTGCAAACGCGGAATGAGAGAACGTAGGTGAAGCTCACGTCGAGGAAGTACCTGCGGCTGATTTTCGTTGTCATCATCATAGTCTGAGAAGTAGTCGAAGGACGGGTGCGAGTGCTGGCTAGGAGGGGAAGCAACGCGGATTCGCTTTCTTGGGCTAGCGGAGGTCGAGGCCGAGCGCTTGCGGATGAAAGGGTTCATGCCGCGTGCGTGTGTCTTCTCCATTGGTGTTGAAGTTGTCGCAGACGCGGAGGCGCTGCCGGTCGCGCAGCTCTGGAAGCCAGAGGTTAGATAGGCCGCACGAATACAGAGTCTACGTACCAAAGATGGCCGCTCGGCGTTGGCCAACTTCTGCTCGAGCTCAGCGACGCGGGATTTGAGCGATTGGTTTTCTCGTTGCATAGCCGACTGCGTTAGGCTTTGAGCAAACTGAGAAGACGCAGATGAGGGCGGGCACTCACCTGAGCGAAAGGGTTGCGCTTCTTGCGCGCCAACTCCTGCTCCAGCGCGACGTCAAGCTGCCGCCGTACGGTCGAAAGTCGCCCTTGAAGCTCGTCCCTTTCCTCTCGGACCGCGAGAACCTCGGGATGGGCGAACGCGTCCTCGCGAGCGGCAGCAAGAGTGGCGCCGGCAGCGCGTAGAGCTTGTCGCGCACGATCGCGTTCGTCTTCAGCGCGCTCGAGCCGTCGCTGGAGTTGGCGCGTCTTGAGGTCGCGATCGAGGGGAAGTCCTCTGTCGACAGATTCCATGAGCTCGCGGATGGTGTGGCGCTGGTTGGTGATGTGGTTTAGAAGGGGGGCGACGCGCTTGTCGAGGAGGGAGATAGCCGCGTTGAGGACACCCTGTCGTGGATGAGTAGACGAACGTACGAAACGTATAGCCACGCACCGCATCGACCTTCCCCTCGTCGCCCAGCTTCTCCGCAAGCGCTTGCAAGCTTTGCTGCGCAGCCTTCGCTACGGCGAGATTTGTGCCCGTCAGCACGCGCTCAAGTCGACGCGTCGCAGTCTCGATGGGCTCCGGAACGTCTGCGTCCTCCAGAACTTCGACATGTAGCGTGTACGGGTCGTCCCGAGTGAATGGTCGACGACATGCAGGGCATGCTTGACGCGCTAGCTGGGAGATACATCTTGCGCAGCAGCCATGGCCTGCTGAAGATTCAGAGAGAGAAAGCGCGCTGTGTAGACGCACGCACCGCAGCCGAACAATCGCATGTCGAGGATGTTGAGGTAGCATGTGCATATCGGACAGTAAGCCTTGGGCATCCTGACTGACCGGGAGAGGAGGGGGAGGGTCGTGGTAAGAGAGAAGCTGGATATGTCGGGATCGAGGCGCGTCTCCGTGCATCGGGTCGCGGGCCGTGCTCGCGCGCCTATTCAGCCTGCCGTAAGGTGCTAAGGAGTGTCGGAGCCTTTGGTTTTGCGAGGAACCGTACTGCACTGTCTACGGGAAGGGAGCTGAACGTCAGCGAAGTCAGAGAATTCTCGTCAGTGTCGACCTCTGGACATACGCGGAAGTATAATGGACCGACAATTGCCGTCATAGAGCAACCTTCGTGTCGCTATGCGTTGAGCGGTTGGAAAGGGGTATCAGAGCAGCCAGGCAATGATCCTTCCGTATCCCCGGTAGCCCAGGGGTATAAGGCTAGCGTGATGCTGTAGAAATCCATGTTATGTCGCCGTCGAACCTCTTCGTCCAGATTGAGGACGAAGACGGCCGTCAGAAGGACACTCGACGACGGCGTGAGTAGTCGGCGTTGTGGTTCAACGAAATCGGAGAGAACGAGAGGCCAGTGGATGGTCTCGTCCAGGAATCCCCGTGCTCATGGCTTCAAAAACGTGAATATCCAAGAAATATGAGCTAAATTATCCTTGTAGTATATGTACCCCCTGGTTTGATTCTCAGCGCTCTCGCTCGCACATACCAAGTGCCTGAATACTCACCTAGTATCTTCCCACACCTGATGGGTCCACCCCCCTAACGCTCAACGGTAGGCCGCGAGCTCCTGGCTCGCCGCCTCTAGCCGCTCGAGCTTCTTGCGCAGCTCCTCCCGACGCACGCGTACGTCCTCGCGCTCGGCTGTCAAGCTTGCGCATACCTTCTGTGCGTCGCGACCATCGATTCCGAGCCCGCTGGGGATGAAATGAGCAAAGAGAGTCAGATCAAACCACGATGGAAAAGTGACAAGGTCGACATCGGGCGATATATAAGGTATGTAAATCGGGAATCTGACTGGAATCGTGGGACGTACCGGCAGAGCGAGGGCAGAAGCTCGCGTGCGACGCCGCGTACGAGCTTGTAGTCGACGATCTCGTGGACGTTGTCGAGGTAGCGCTTGTAAGCAACTAAAGACATGTTGGTCTTCTTGGAGGAAAGGATAAGAAGATGCTCTTACTCTCGAAGTACGCCCGCACATGCGCCATCACGCCCAGCGCCGTCGACATCTCCGCAGAGAGAACATTAGGTGCCAGCGTAGGCGCGGAGGGCGCAGGAGTAGAGGGTGCCGGACTCGTACTTCCGGTGGGCCCGCCGAAAGGTCCCGGGCTCATAGAAGCCATCTTGAACGCCGAGCTCGTATTTCCGAAGGGCGAAGGCGTCGAGCCACTTGTAGCACTCGATGTCGATCCGAAGAATCCGCTCGCTGGCTTCTCAGCGGGTAGCTTTACCACTGGGGTCGACGCGCTGCCGAAGGTACCCTTCGAGGCCGCTGGAGCGAATCAATACGGGGGGTTAGGAGTCTGCGGTGTGGTCGGGAAGGGAAAGGGGAGGCCTCCCTTACCCTGCTTTCCGGCGTCCGCGACCTCTTTCGAGGTCGAGTCGTTGGGCTTGGGCTTGCCGAAGGTGAAGCCGCTGTTTGCAGTCGGTGGAAAGGCAGGCGGAGGCTGAGAAGCTGGCGTCGCAGAACCAGATATTGGCGTGGGCATCGACGCCGCGGGCGCGGGGGCGGGTACAGTAAGAGCGAGAGTGGGATCCGGAGGGCTCTCGTACGCTTGGCGATAGTATTGCTCGAGTCCCTCGCGATAGAAGGTGTACTGCGCCTCTAGCAACGTGTGAGGCGTCTTCGCGCGCTCGAGGAGCTCGTTGAGGGCTTCGAGCGTCTCCGCAGAGCGCTTCTTGACCGTTTCCTGCATGACATTCCTTTGAACTTCAGTCAGCATTCCCTCCTCACCATTTCCACGTCTCCTAATCTCACTCACCCCACCCTATACTGCAGCGCGCCATGTCCAACGCCCGCGAATCGTTGCTTCACGAGCTTGCGCACAATGCGCGAGACGTCCGCAGCGACTTCTTGAGCCAGCTCGTGCGTAGGGTCCGGCCAGCCGGCGAGGAACTCATTGATATAGTGCATGTAGACGTCGAAGGACATCATGCCGGGGAGTTCGCGGATGCGCTCCTCTTGGGCTTTCGTATAGACCTCGTCGAGGTAGACGGGCCGGGCGAGGCGCTCGACCTGCTGGTTGGGCGGGTTGAAGGAGAAGTGGGTGGTGGGAGAGACTAAGAAAGCATCATGAGCGGGCAGAGCAACGTGAGCGAACGCAGAACTTGCCCGTAAAACTCTCCCCTCCATCCTCAAAGTGAGTGAACTCGGGCGCTTTTAACTCATGCCCCGCCGCACCCGCGCGATCCCACGGCAAGAATCGCGGTGCCGTCTTCAGCAAGCACGACTTGAACCTTTGAAAGCGCGGACGGATCGTTTGCTGTAGCGCGATCTCGCCTGCGGGCGAGCTCTTGCCGTCGACGCACGATTGGACCTCCGCGCAGAATGCGCCGAGTTGGTGGTTGATCTCGAGGAAGGGGTGCTCGGGTGGCGGCGGCGGGAGGTCGGCGAGGCGACGCTGGGTGCGAGAGATGGACTCGGAGAGCTCTTTCTCGATTTCGGGAAGTCTGGGAAGGGGAGTGAGTTGCTGAGCTTGAGCATTCCGTACTGCTCACTCGAAGCAAGAAGCTTTCAAACGAAGACTCACCGCTTTATGATGAGCCCACTCAGCACCGCCTCCAGCTGCACAATCAGATTCGGCGTCCCGAGGTGCGTCGACGCTTCGTCCGGCCACGGATACGTGTTGTCAAAGAAGCGCGTCTCGTCGGCGCGCGCCTCTGCCCAGGTGATGCCCTCGCGCATGTCAGCGGACGTGGGCAGCTTGACAACGTACCAGCCGTAGGCAAGCTCCTCCTTTTCGTTGCGGAGGAGGCGGAGCCATTGGCCTTCCTCGAGTTTTTGGATGCGGTCGGGTTTGGTGAGAACGCCTAAGGTGGAACGAGGTAAGTGATGGGACGGGCATAAAGGAGGGGCGAGGCAGGAAGAGGGAAAGGGAGAGGGAGGGAGGGAGGGAACAAGGGGATGAAGAAGAATTAGGTGAACGAGGGAGAGGGAAGGGAGAGCAAAGACGAAGAACGTACCGATAGTTCTAGCGCGCTCGGGGTCAACTTCGTGGACAAGTTGGTGCGCTTTTTGGTTCTCGAAGTCAGCTACGGGAGTGACGGTGAGATGAGAAAGCAAGCTAGAGGATATTCGCGTACTCTCGCAGCTGACGGCGAGTAGAATAATGCAGCTCGGCTTCATTATATAGCTGCGGACGAGATCATCAACGAGCTTGATGTCCTGCGCGTCGCCATCCATGGAGACGCTCGCGATAAGGCCTAGCACAGCATGAGCGTGGCAAAAAAGGAAACGGAAAACGACGCACCGGGCAAGTCGCAGAACGACAGATCAGTCAAGTTAGGCCCGGTGATCTGCAAGCAAATTGTATTGCTTGAGAAGCGCTCCTCATTGACGGCCTTCAGGTCTGCATCCTCATTCAAGAAGGCCGTGACTGGCTGCGAGGGGTTGAGAATGGCCTTTTGCGCCTTACGGACACGCTTCTCGACGTCTTTGGGGTCGAGGATGATGTCGCCGAAGGGGATGTTGCGCGCTTGACCGTGCTCGGTTATGCGGAGGGAGACAACACAGGACCAATTGGCATCGGAGTGCGCGAGGCGGCACTCGATGGGGCAGCTGGGAAAGAGGCGGGGTTCAGAGGATGAGGTGGGCGAAGTACGGGCAGACTTACCGAGTACATGTCCCGCTCTCGCGAGGGAGAGAGATGCCGGTGATGGACTCAATGAGGGAGGTCTTTCCGACGCTTTGTGTACCGACAACGGCAATTTGGGGGAGATCTGAAAGGAGAGTTGAGTGGCAGCAGTTCCCTCAAGCTCGGGCGACGTACCGATGTCGATCTGCACGCTGGTGGATTTCGTGTCAGCCTCGGGCTGAATTCAGAGGGAAGTACGGCGCACCCAGTGCTGTGCAGGCGGTTGACATGATCGAGCATCTGTCTCCCGCTGCTAGGGATCAGGTTGTCGGCTTCGGAAAGACTCAACATGGTGCCAGTCATTGTATGTCGTGGAAGCCGTGTAGTCGTGCAAGATTCGTAAAGAAATTCGTCCGGGTGCCAGAGTAGCGAGATAGAGGAGTTTGAGAAGGAAGATGAGGCAGAGCCGCAAGCCTATATATCCATCAACGGCCACGCAAAGGAGCTCAAAGACCTAGGGGCGAAAGCCCGCGCGGGCCGCGGACGACCGCGGGTGACGCGTCACTACGTGACGTGACGGCTCGCGTTTGCGCCATCGGCGAGACCTTCACCTTTAAATTTGATTCGACCACCATGTTGATGAGATGCAGGTCAGTACTTACCTTACTTACCTATATACCCATGGACAATCCGGACGCAAGTCCGTTACGTATGCTTTCCTTTCATCACCAAAAGTACCCCCGCGGCCAAGCCGCTTGAGAGCACTTGAGATTTCGGCCAATCCCGAAGGCGCTTGAATCCTCTTGAGCCCGCTTGAACCCGCTTGAGAGCGCTTGAGGATCTGGGATGTATGTCAAGTGAACTCAAGAGAATTGATGACTCTTTCCTTTGTACATAGTCTGAATTATCATATTGTAAATAGCCCAAGTAAAGTAGCAACAGTACATGAGGAATTAGTAGAGCATACCCAGAGAGATTGCAGAGAGGCAAAAAACAGGAATGCAGCATAGTATATATGTAGTAGTTAGCATTATCTTGCAGGCAGGTGCATAAGAGCAGGGAACATGTTCACTCGGGGGAAGGAGAGAGCAGGGACAACGGCCGCGCCACTGGACGAGGCGAAGGTCGGCGTGTCGGGCCGGATCTCCGCAAGTCACGTGACCGGGCGGAACAACTCCGCCCGCAGTCGATCGGCGTCTCTTGTCTTCGTCCTTCACTGTCCGCTCGACGCGCGTCGGCAGCTCAGCCGCGCGTTGTCCTCCATTGACATCACCTTGATATTACCCCCACCGCCCCCTCCTCTCCCTCTATCTCGCTATGTCCTGACGCCTCCGACAACGTGTCACTAAGGCGATGTGGCTCTCGCCTCTTCGACTAGCGATCAGACCGGGCTTTCGGGTGGAAGAGGGAGGAGAATTCTGACTATATTCGAGAGTTCGGATGGCTTAAATACTCGTAGGTAATTGGGGTGCAGATATTGGCTGAATAATGCCAAGAAATACACTGACTCGTCCTGAATATCTACAAGTCATGTCCTGTCAAAGTAAACAACACATATACCCTAGAAAGTGAACACAAAGATAAGAAAGACGGAGAAAGGAAGTCCGCTGTCCAAGATATCGGTCGAGACTGCCCAAATGCGGAGGCCCGAGCCGCCGTCGGGAAGTAGCGGTCGTGAGTCACAACAGCGACCACCAATGCAGGTCGCACGGCGCCATCACCACCATCGCCGTTCTCTTCCCCACCCACCCGCATCTTCATCTGCCGCGCGTATTGCATGCGCGGGTGGTCCGTGTATGCCCACCTGAGCTGACGTGTTCGCAGGGGCCACGTCGCTGCGTGACGTGGCACGTACACGTTGTGCACGTGCAATGGTCCTCGTGTCTGCAGCCGGCCGCACGTACTTCAATGCGCGCAGCCTGGCTGGGAATACCTGCACCCGCTGACCGGCTGCTCGCGCGATGCGTGGGCGTGCAAGGACTGGGCGAGGCAGATGTCGCGCAGGCAGTGGCTCGGAACAGACCGGAGCGGCGGGCACGAGAGTAGGCACGGTGCACACAGGTGACGTCGCAGGACGATGCAGGTCCGCTACCCAACGAGCGCCATGTGTCCTGGGCATTCGCCCGGGATGTGCGACTCAACGGCAGGCGTGCGAGCTTGGCATTTACCGAGTGGTGAGTTTTCGAGCCCGAGCCAGCACACGACACGAGGAGTGCCAGACAACGCAGAATGACGCGAGGAGTGCTGCAGGTGCGTGTTTGAGCCCAGGACGTGCTGATGGTAGCTGACACGTCAGAAGCATGAGATGTGCAGACACGTGTCGCGGCGTCGGGCGACGGCGAGAGTGGGGCAGGCGGCGGATGCGGGGACGAGTGCGGGAATGTGCGCGTCCGATGGGTGGGAGTGCTGGATGTGTTGGGACGTGCGCGGGCTCGGGAAGGCGGTCGGCGCGACCACGTGTTGTGGCACTCGGGAGCGTCGGGGAGATGAGAAGTAGCCCCCCTATAACAACGAGCACATCCTGGCAGCGGTGAGTGGCGAGGGACTGGCCAGGCTAGCTGCGGGGAGACTTGGCAATATAGTTATTTATTGTAGTCTAGATATTAGTGACTGCAATCAAGCAAATTTAGTGGTCTATTGAAGGAATCTAGTGATAGAAAAATTGAATTTTGAAGCAGCTTCATGATGCTTGGCTAAACTCAAACCGACTCAAGCGGGCTCAAGCGGGTTCAAGGACGAGTCAAGCGTCTTGAGAACGTTTGATTTTGGGCAATAACTTTTGGGGCTCTTGAGCGTTTGAGACGCTTGAGCCCGCTTGAGTCCGGCTGAGTCCGCTACGGCCGCCGGGCCGCTTTTCCTGATGTTCCTTTTAGGGTACAATACACGGACCCACAAAACGGACCCATACGGTCCCACATACTTACATAAGCCTCCGTATATCTTCACTTTCCGATCGGCCGCTCTCCTCAGTTGCTCTCTCACTACGTAGACCGAGCACTGAGGTGAGCTGCCCGAACCGCTCCTTATTTACCGTTTACTTACTCTCTCTCAGCTTATCGTTGCCTCACTAGGTGAATACAGTCGCTCTCTCACTACGTAGACCGAGCACTGAGCTTATCATTGCCTCACTAGCTCGATATCCGTGCTCTCCCGAAGGTCTCTGATTCTCACACATGTCCCTGTCCGGCGTTGCGCGCAGTGGCGTCTGCAGTTGCTACTCCATTCACATGCAATCTCTGTCTGAAACCGTACTTTTCCTCCGCTCAAGACCTCTACAAGAGTGGATACTTTGGTCCACTGATCCTCAACTCAGTCATCGAGAAGGATAATCAGAAGCGCGGTGTTAAGACTCAGTGCCCTCTTTTCCACCGCTGTTACAATCTTGAGGCACTGTCTGTGTGGAGACCTGGGGCTCCGGGAGGGTTCACTCACGGAGGCGTAAAGTGTCGACGCGGAGTGGTCGTCTGCTGGCGAGGCAATACAGGAGGTCACCGGCAGTCCTGGATTCCTCGACCGTATCTACAGAGGCGGTACAAGCCTGCCAAGCATTCTCTCAGCTGCGAGGAAAAAGCAAGATGGTGGTAAGAAGTGTGTCGTCATTCGTGTGTCTGAGACTACAAGTACAAGGTGTTACGTAGTAGAGCATGCGCGATCACGGGGGTCGCGCATGCTGTCGTGGCTCGTAGAAATGATAAAAGTACAATAGGAATCTTAATCAGTACGCCCACCCCCGCAGAGTCTCGACGAGGATGCTTGTGATACCGGGTTCTCCACAAAGCCCCCCTTCCGAGTCGAGACGTGCTTACTCGTACAGACGCGCGGGGCGCAGCTGCTCTCCCAGATCCGCAATATGCACAAATCGGCGGTCGCCGCCATAGACGTGCTGGAAGTACTCCGCCCAAGCTTCAGCGTCGGCGACGCTCAAGGCTTCGCTCTTGCAGAAGCCGGAACCGAGGTTGCTGCGGCTCCGATTTCCGCAAGCGGTCCTTCCAGGCGGACTCCATGGGTATCTCGGCCTCGCCCCGCTCGAAGGCCACGGCGAGCTCCAGCATGTACTTGTTCTCCTCAACGCCCCATTCGCCTCGTGTCGGCCACTGCGAGGCCTATCACAAGTGGATGCAAGGAGTGACCAACGGGTAGGGAGGTTGCGGATAGCAGGAGCGTCGGCGGTGGATGATCAAATACGACCCAGCGGTCGGATGGCAGCAGCAAGGAGGAAAGGCAAGCGACAGACCCGGTACAAAGCCCCGGGCAGGGCCTCGAAGGCCCCCCTCAGCGGCAAGCTGGAGGGGCTGGCACGCCCAGCGGCAACGCCGAACACAGACACAAACCGAAGGTGACAACGCACGGACTAAAGAGTGTATAGTGTGACTACTCGGTATATAAAGCGTGAGCGCGTGACGTAACCGAGTGACTGCTAGAGTCGAGCTGTACCTAATACCTACAACTCGTGACAAGGCCCAGGAATTCTTCGGCGGGAAGGCGTAGCGGTAACTTATCGCTTCCCTGTTTTGCTGCGCGATGATGCATCCATGCGCGTAGTGATACGCCCTGCGGCTGAAAAACGCGGAAAAACATACATAAACAAGAGATATATAGTCGCACTGGTCTAGATTGTATGGGCGGATCCGTATATACTGCACCAACGTCGCGACTGTACAACGGGCGTGTCGGGGGTATTTTATGATATAGAAAACCAGGAGCGCCACGCTTCCTAACCTTCAATACAACTAGTCCGCAGCATTATCCGTCTGCAATGACTGACCAAGGATAGCAGCGAGCTCTTTGGCACCTGATCACGAGTCTGCGCGTCGTCGATGACATCCTGCGAGTCCTTTGGCGGGCCCTACTTAATCAAGTAGCCGCGCTATACGCGCCTCAAGCCTTCAGTCCTCTTGCCCTGCTGTGTCAAGAGAATCTAGATTACTGTTGGGGCTCGGACAAGCCTTCCTGCTGCTCGCCGTCATGCGGAGACACGCAGAGCACCACGCAAGCGGAACTCGAACCATCAACGTGACTACACGTGACTTTGGGTCCAAGACCGGAACTTCGGGTCCGAGCTCGTGATCTCAGACATCGCCGAGTTGAACTCCTAACCGAGCGTCGGCGCCGCCAAGTGCTGTCCGCCCCGGCAAGGGCTTCACTCCCCGCGTATCGACAGTCTAGGCTGTACGCTCCCCGCCGTGCAGGCCTCTGAGCCGCGTCGCGCACAAGGGAATGGGTGGAAACCAGGCCGGCCTTGCCTTGGTAAACATCAACAAGTGTGGAATCGCGCCCGGCATTGCGGCGCAGGAGGATACCCGACCAGTCAACCGCTCTACCGCCAGGAACTGCAGTCATTGCGCGATTATTCGGACAGGAGAACGCCCAGATAGGCGTTATAGTTGGATTTTGACTCAGAGATAGGCATTGTGTGTTACCGCGCGGCCTGGACTGCCGAGACGACGCGTTCAACTTATATACCAAGACCTACATACAATTCGGGGACTTTTTCCGCCGCGTGCAGAGAAGCCCTAGTACCTACACACCACACCAAGTAAACACAACCACGTTAACCCGCACTTTACACATCATAAAAAGCCTGAACTTCTGAGCGCCTTAACCCGCCTTGTGAACTTCAATCAAACCCGAAAGTGCTCGTATGAACGCCGAGACGTCCGATTGCCCCACTCGACTTCTCGCTTCAGTCCAGCTCGTCTGGAACTGGCATAAACAGCACAATCTATCCCCTAGTAATATAAATACTCGGACTCGCCCGCTCTCGTAGCGCCTCCAGTCTAGCGTGTTCATTACTATCGTGGTTGTTGGTGTTTGGTTGTGTGGATCATCTAGCTAGACTGTACTTCGCGTCTTTCGTGAGCGTACGATCCCATCATCTGGAGCCCACCGCGAGGAGATATTTCTGTGTTAGCCAGCAAATTACTAGCTGCTGAGCGAACTTCGAGAGTCATATTAAGGCCCTCTCCAATTCTACTTGTGTTTTCGGGTACCGTCACGACGGCTCCTGGACAAAAATCCAGCCTCTCGGCTCTAAGACCGGACTGGGATAGCTCTACATCCGAGCGATCCAAGAGAAAGGCCAAAGAGCGAGCGCGTCTAGCGGAACAAGCCAGTCGCCCATCATGATCAGCATCACCCCGGAAATCCGTTACCCAACGTCCGGTAGAAACATCCAAAGTGGACGACACCTTACCAGGTGCTTTCCCTGAGGACACAGAACCAAACCCTCCTTCTCCTACTTCTCTCTCGGTTGCCTACGACCTCTCTGCTTCATTCTCTCGTCTTTCCATCGAGCCCGAACCGGCCGCGACACAGGGTCCACGCGCTTCATCCCCCTTGAGCTCTCTGTCCAACGATTCGACTCCGTCTCTCTCTGAATTATTTCCGACTCGCGACCGTACCGAACCAGCCTCGACCGAAGAACCGACTCCGACTCCAGCTTCCAGAACCATTCCGACTCCGAATCCGACCATTATATCCCGTCCCGTTCCTTCTATTCCGACTTCGACTTCTACTTCCGTTCCCAAACCAATGTCTACCGCGCGCTACTCTCATACAGCGTCTGACGCCCCTCGCTTTGACAAGGATGATATGAGTGGCTTGCCTTTGTTCCTACGAGATCTTGATACCTACCTCAAAGATCACGGGATCACGTCCGACGCGGACAAAATTGCTAAGGCGCCTCTCCACGCTAAAAAGACTGCTACACGCATCTTGTGGGAGGAGCTGGCGCTCGCATTCAAAAACAAACCATGGGAGGACTTTGTTAAGGCGATCCTGGAACAGTACCCTGAAATATCGGGTCAGCAGTCCGGAACACTTGCAGAGCTCAGCCACATCTGTAGCGAGTTCCGCGGACTTGGCAAGCAGGAGGGGACTCGTGGAAACATGTTCCTTTGTCGCTTTGCTCCGTGTATTCTCCAACTCAGCCGTAGCAACTACAAGATTTCGAATTTTGAAGTTTGCTTGTGCCTCGCCTCTGTCTGCACGCCTCAGTTCCTTGCGACCCTTGATATGATGTTGGTCGGCAAGTCGAGCACTCTTGAGGTATCTGGCAAGGAAGGCGCAGTTCCCCCGGAACGGCCGACCAACACATCCATCGTCAAAGGAGGTTACCGATGGGAAGTTATTGTTGCCACCATGCGCGAGGTCTGGCGCTGCGGGTTCACTGCAGCGCAGAACGCCATTGGCAACGCTTATCCCGTTGCATCTATCCAGACCTCCGCGGCCTCCGCCTCGCACGCTGTATCCTACTCGGGCGACAGTGAATCTTGCTTAGTTAAACTCGAGCAGGATCTCCACGAATTTGCTGAGCGTGCTAGCCAAGGCGAAAAGGAAACTAAGACCGCTATACGTAGCCTACAGTCCGAAGTTCATACCAAGCTCGCTCAAGGACGTACCAAGTCCGATCAGAACTTCGCGATGATCCAAGAGACGATTCAGCACCTCACCAACCAGCTGTCGCTCAACACGAACAGCGCCGCCCCGCAAGGCGGTGGGTTCCGACCCAACTACCCTGGATTGTTCAACCGACACCTCAGGGTACCACTTATGTAGACCTCTTAGCATATATAGATGTGTGCGATTTGTATGCTAAGAGCCCTGAAAACCGCTATCCTTAATTGCTAATTTGGCAGCCCCTTGGATTGGGCTGGGATTGAATGTATGGGGTCCTAGGGTGGTAGGGAGGTCATCCCCAGATGCGGGGGCAGATTGGGGAGGGGCGGAAAAATTAGCGCGTGCGCTATTTAATTAGGGCGCGCGCTATTTTGGCGGCACCTGTGTGTCAGGGGATATCCACGCCACCCACAAGCGCCCACAAGCGTGACTGGTCTTCAATTGGTTTGGTCTTGTTTGGTGTATGGTACTGATGGCATTTGCATGTGTTGACACCCCCATCAGTCATCACCCATGACTCATCCCTGGTGTGTTTCCACTATATCTCCTACTTCCTCTCTCCTCCTCTCCCTTTGGTGACCTCCCCCTTTCCCTTTCTCTTATTTATACCTTTCCCCTTCTTGGACACTGCCAGTACTCTACCTGTTCCCCCACCACCACTACTGTATGGCGCCTTATCGCACCATCATCGCTCACTGATCTTGTGACCGATGACTGTAGTAGTTATCCCCTATCTCCTTGATTACTATAGCTACAGTATATATACAGGCAGTGGGCATCAGGAGATCCTTTGGGTTTGATCTCCTTGGTTCCCCGCTCGCCTAGGTGTGTTGGTACTTACTGGTTACTGTTCCCTGCTAATATACCTTGGTTCCCCGCTCGCCTAGCTCGCGCCCCTACGCCTGGCTCTTAGTTGATACGCCGGGGCTAAGAAAATCGCGTTTTATAAGGGGAAATTAAGCAATATGAAGCGGATCGCCGGCAAGCAATCAGGGCTATGAAATAGCAAGCTACTACTGTACAGGGAGCTTAGCCTAGATGGTACCAAAGGTGCTGGTACAAGAGACTGTCAGACTGCCCAGCTTTTATAAGCGGGTACTATAAGAGAAACCGGTTAGCGGGCTACCCTGAGGGCCACTAGGAGCTCTGAGGCACCTGACCGCCATGTCTGCGCGCCTTAGATGACATCCTTTGGATCCCTGAAAGGGCTGAGTGGGATGCAGTCGCTCTAAGACCGCCACTCACGGCTATAACACGCTTTAGCAGCGCCGGAATCTCGTATAGGAATATGTCGCACCCATTCAGGCAGTCTCTGCTAGCTACCTAAGGGAAGTCTGCCAAGGGAATCTTTCCCGAAACAATGCCTGTTGCCGGTGCCGCACGCGCGTCACCTGACCGTGTAACTCGAACCGTGACGCGGTTCGGACTTTGCCGAAACCAACTCGCACCGGCGCGACGCGTCCTCCGCGGCGCGCGCTCGGTTTGCGGCCCCACCACGCGTGCCTCGATACACCTCGGCGAGCGGAGAATTCGACTGCGGACTTTTGCGGTCCCCAGGAGAAACCGCGCGCTCCCTAGGCGGATAAGATCCATATCTCGGTATCTCGACTCTCTGGCGCCTCTTCGACACCGGCAATCTTCCAACCGGCTGACCGTGTCGTCCTAAGCCCGGTATCAGCGCTCCGGCGCTCGCGATAGGCAGGAATTGGGCGGGATTTGCAGGGAATGGCGCGATATGAGGGAATTATTGGGAGGAGATAGGAGGAGTGCCGCGGCGAGGCGTCGGGCAGGCCTCGGAGGGGCGAACGTTCAAATACCAGACTGTAGGATGGATTCAGGGACTTGTCGGACCCCGAGAAGCCCCAGTACAGCGCACCGCTAGAATCATAAGCTTAACCAGCATTTGACCGTCTGATCAGCCCTTGGCAACTAAGCACCTGAATATCTCGTCGTAACCTTCGTATAACGCTTCCCAAGCGCCTGCGAAAGCTTTGAGCACAGACCCTCTCAGTAACCGCGACTCCCAGAGCACGGTATCCATTATTTCTCCAGTAGACTAGTTACTCCCAAGCAATACAAAAACCCGGACTCGCTGCGTCTCTGACCGGTGATTGACCATTCTACTGTGTGCTTGTTGTGTGTGGTTGAGGCCTGAGTCGATCAGAGGTCTTTCGAGACGTACGATCCCATTATCTGGAGCCCACCGCGAGGGAGTAACCTACGCACTTGAGGAATAATTCTGAGAAGCGAACTCGGCTGTAGCAGGTTGTCAACGAGGACGATCAGTCGTATTCAGGCTTAACAAAACGGCGCCTGGACCGAAATCCGCTCTTAAAGCACTTGAATCGGGTTGGGATAGCGCATCGTCGTCTCGATCCCGTGCAAAGGCTAGAGAGAAGGCTCGTTTAGCAGCAAAAGCGTCGGACGCTAAGCGGAAACGCAAAGCGAAAGCATCTACCTCTCACTCATCCTCACAACCTATACATTCACCCACCCCACCCGCTTCTCCTCAGCTACCAGGATCGTTTCCTGAGAACGCTGGTCCTCATCCTTCAACTCCAGAACCAGATTCCCCTCTCCCTTCCATTCGTGATCTTTCCGTTTCCCTCTCTCATCTCTCGATCCATTCCCCGAGGCGCTCGCCAGAGACCTCACCGCTCACACCTCTCTCGAATTCTCGTACCAACTCTCCGGTTCCCAGTCTATCAGATCTCATTCCTGCTCCCAATCCTACTCAATCCTCATCTCGTCGTTCCTCCTTCTCTTCTACTTCTTCCTCTATGGCTCCCCATTACACGCATACGGCACAAAATGCCCCGCGCTTCCACGAAGATAACGTAGCCGACCTTGAGGTTTGGTTGTCCGACCTCAAGGCGTACTTCGAAGAGCATAATGTACGCACTGCGGCAGACCAGATACAGAAAGCGCCGTTCCACGCGACTGAGAGGCACGTCCGAGACCTTTGGAAAGAGGTAGCGGACAAGCATGCCAACAGTACTTGGGAGGAGTTCGTCGAAGCGATTTTAGCGTGTTACCCGGAGATTTCTGGGAGCCGTTCAGGCACTTTGACCGAACTGCACAAGATCTGTAATAATTATCGCGACTTGCATGTCACCGACCTCACCAGAGGTCCCGCCTTCCTGAGACGCTTCGAAGCGTGCGTAGGAGCGATCAACAAGGGCACAAACCCGTTGTCTAACTTCGATGTCTGCTCGAAGATCGCCATGGTCTGCACGCCGGAGCTGCTCCGGACGCTCGACATGACGTTGAACGGACAGGCCCATCAACTAGTATCACCAACACAGCCTGCACCCCCAGCTGGAGGAGCGGCTGCGCCAGTCAGACGCCCGAATCGCACCTCGATTGTTGAGGGCGGCTACAAGTGGGAAGATGTAGTGGCTTGCATGCGCGATTTGTGGCGCCGGGGCTACCGAACGGATGCTTTAGGCGTGGGCGTACTTTCGGCGGATGAGTTGGGTGGCCGAATGGCTCATACCACCGAATCAGGCTCGCGCCTGGTAAAATTGGAGCAGGATCTTCACGACCTGGTCGAGAGAACGAGCAAAGCAGAGACTGAGACGCGTGCGACACTGCGTAGTCTGCAGAGCGAGGTCAAGAGCGAGTTGTCCCAAGGGCTAGAGAAGAGCGATAAAAACCTTCAGCTGATTAACGAGACCATTCAGCGGTTGACCAACCAGCAGCGCGCTCTTCAGAATGCGAACGCTCCGGGTCCAGCTGCGAGCATGGGTCCGCCAGCTTTCCCTCAACAGAATGGATGGGGAGGGCGGCCGAACTTCCCAGCTCAAATGAACCGACCGCAGAACGGGTTCGGGGGTGGGCAACGCAGTGGATTCACGCGGCCACCCTTCACCTGTAATTGGTGCGGACTGACCGGACACATGATGTCCAACTGTCTTGACTATCAAGCCGCGGTGCGCTCGGGCGAAGTAGTTCCCGACAGCACCGGTAACTTGCACACTAAGAGTGGTGAGCCCATCCCTAAGCGCATGGGTCCAATGGACACTCCCATGAAGGAAAAATGGGCCCAGATCAAAGCTTCAGCTCATCAATATGTTGTCGCGCCTTTGATGCAGCTGGCCAATCTAGCGGCCGACAATACATTGTGGGGATGCGGAGGGTACGACGAGGAAGTCATAATCGACTCAGGCTCGACGGGAAACATACCCTACGCCATCAACGAACAGGGACAAGCGTACTACCCGCAGCTCACAATGCCTGAGACGTGGAGTAACTACACCACGAACCGTCCTGAAGGGAACGCAGACGCTTCGGGCGCGGGTTTTTAGGAGGTTCAGGGATTCGCGTCCCACCTCAAGCCCAACGCTGGGGACGCGATGAGAACATAGCTAGACCAGCGTCGAACGCGTTCACACAGAACAAAGCGGCAACAACTAACCAGCCTACGAAGAGTGGGGCGAATAAGAGCACGAACTCGCGGCCTGGCCCGCCTCCTCCAAAGGAGGGCCCCGCGCATCCTTATCGAGCTGTACCAGAGACTCGTTTCGTACCATATGATCAGAGACCGCCAGCTTTGCCGGTAAAACCAGGGGAAAATCCAAGGAAAGACATGGCTAAGGATTCAGGCCGTTTGGCGACGGCGGGAAGGCCTCAAGCGCCTGTCCAAAGAGCTACCGAACCTGAGAACGTGCTAGAGAAATTACTTGAATCACGCTGCCCTACGACGGGTATTTCCTTAAGAGAGCTACTCGGTGTCAGTCCGTCGCTACAGGACCTCCTTCGGAAGGCGCTGACGCGAAAGAGTGACATTATTGATAGTTTTGGGAGTCTCTTCCATAAGACATTGTTGAGAGAAGCGTATCAGAAGAGGGAGCTCGATTACTCACAGGGTATTCGTTGGCGGTCAGCACCCGAGGAAATGCCAGCCGATTCAGGCCTACCTGCAGATTGGATGAATCTACAAAACGAAGTGATCACCACGACGGTAGAGTTACCCTCGGGCGCTTGTGGCAAAGTACCTGCCGGGTCTTTCGTCCAAATCGACTCGGCTTTCGAGGTCTACCAGAGTATGAATGACAAAGAGAAGGCAGGGGTCATCTTCGCTGGAGAACCCACTGCTAACCTACGTACGCTATGGCCTATCATAAATAAAAATGGCGCGGACGAGTGTATTTTGGACAGCGGCTCGCAGGTCGTATCGATGTCGAAAGACTGTGCTCGAGCGAAGGGAGCGGCCTATGACCCCACAGTGAAAATACGCATGCAGAGCGCGAATAACCAAATAAATGAAACCTTGGGACTCGCGAGGAACATCCCTTTCGATTTTGCGGGGACCACTATATATCTTCAGTGCCACGTATCGGATACGGCCGCCTTCCGGATCTTACTGGGGAGGCCTTTCGACACCCTGTGCGAGTCCGTGGTCTCTAACGACCGATTTGGCAATCAGGAAGTGACGATCACTTGCCCGAACACCGGTAATAAAGTGACCATGCACACATACCCCAGAGGCACGGTGCCGGAGCACATGCGCGAGCAGCTGGGTTTTCCGGAGGCTTCTGCGAATTGATCTCGCTTCTCGAGGATCAAGGAGAAGCTGCCCTACAAATCGAGATGGATGAAGATCAGTCGATTAAAATAACCCATATCTCACGCCCCGACCAGGAGGGCGCCTTTGACCGAAGCGACCTCCAGTCGAGGTATCTACAAGCAGCCTTAGACGCTGGATACATAGCCGATAAGGACGGGAAAGAGCTACTAGAGACATACTACCAGACATATGGCGGAAAAAGCACCGGGGTGGCAGAACAGAGAAGTCAGCAGTCGCGAGAGGCGCCGCCAGCATCGGCGAACCTGTTGAGTGACCCACTCAGGTCTGCCTACCAATACGATGAAGCGGTAAAGCGAGCCGAAGCTGCGCTACCAGAAGCAGCCGCCTTTGCGGCCGCTCGAAAGAAATACAAGCCGGTGGCACTTAAAGTGAAGCCGGTACAGGCCCAGCTACCCCAACAATTCCATATAGAACGCAATATAAGGGGTGACCCCGAAGAAAGAATGCCTAAGCTCCCGGTTCACCCGCCAGATTTTCAGCCTACGGGGCGGTATACGGAAGAGCGTAAGGCCTTGATAGAGAAACTGCACGGGACGGACTTCCTCACGCCGGAAGAGATGAAGCTGCTGCACTACATATACATGGTACACAATCAGGCATTTGCCTTCACGGACGAAGAGCGTGGCTGCTTCAGAGAGGACTTCTTCCCACCCGTAGAAATCCCGGTTATACCTCACAAGCCGTGGGCGGAGAGAAATATACCGATCCCGCCTGGGCTGTATGAAAAGATTTGTGAAATTATAATGAAGAAAATCAAAGCTGGCGTGTATGAGCCCTCGAACTCCTCATACCGGTCGAAGTGGTTTTGCGTCGTGAAGAAAGATGGGACCAGTCTACGCCTTGTACATAGCCTGGAACCGCTCAATGCAGTTACAATTGCGCATTCAGGCCTACCACCAGCGACCGATAGCCTTGCGAACTGGTTTGCCGGCCGCGCTTGCGGCGGTATCCTAGACCTGTTTGTGGGATACGACGAGCGATTACTAGCGGAGTCTTCACGGGACTTAACCACCTTTCAAACACCTTTTGGCGCGTACCGCTTAAGGACGCTACCCATGGGCTGGACCAATGCCGTGCCAATTTTCCACGACGACGTTACTACTATCCTACAACCGCTCATACCGGACATTACCATCCCCTACATTGACGATGTACCAGTACGTGGTCCGGCGACACGATACGAGTTGCCGGATGGGGGTTACGAGGTCCTGAAAGAGAACCCGGGAATCCGTCGATTCGTGTGGGAGCATCTGCAGAATGTCAACCGAGTGATTCAGCACATGTGGTACTCAGGCGGTACCTTTTCAGGGACGAAGTCCATACTTATAGCGGCGGAAACGACAGTAGTGGGCCACCGCTGTACTTACGAAGGGCGCAAGCCTGAAGACGATCGAGTTAACGTCATCAGTAATTGGGGACCGTGCAAAAATCCCTCGGAGATTAAGCAGTTCCTCGGACTGACAGGCGTGTATCGCATGTTCATTAAAGACTACGCTGCGGTGTCCGACCCACTAGTTAAGTTAACAAGACTCGGTGTACCCTTCGATTGGGGCCCAGAGCAACAGAAAGCGCAGGATAGATTGAAAGCGGCGCTGCTCGACAGTCCACCGCTGAAGCCTGTCGACTATAAGACGGATTGGGACACTATCCTAGGGGTCGACACCTCATACATAGCGGTTGGCTGGTTTATACAGCAAGTCAACCCTGAAAATGACAAGGAATACTACTACTGCCGGTTCGGCTCGACGCTCTTGAACGAGCGAGAAGCGCGGTTTTCGCAACCAAAAAGAGAGCTGTTCGGGTTGAAGACGGCTTTACAATCAGCGTACTATTGGATCGCGGGTTGCCGCAGATTAGTTGTTGAAGCAGACGCGAAGTTCCTTAAGGGAATGTTGAGCAACCCTGGCTTTGGACCCAACGCCACGGTCAACAGATGGATAGAGGAAGTGTTGTTCTTCCACTTTACGCTAAGGCACGTACCCGGGAAGTCGCACGCGATAGCGGACGCGCTGTCCAGAAGACCGGCCTTCCCTGGGGATAAACCACGTGAGACTCCCCTGAGCGACGACGAAGACGAGCCTCAGGGTCTCGGTGGCTTCGAAGTTAAAGGCCAGGGCGCCGATGACACGCTGCCTTTTGAAGCATTTAAAGACCATATAGACTCTCGGGGAGGGTACTTCCACTCAGAGATGACGCATTCAGGGCAAGACTCCCCCTTTTTAGGACGAGCACATGTCAAGGATATATTCGAGCAATTTAAGAGCGACTGGCTTACGCCACAAATCACACAAAAGGCGCCAGGACTGTTCGCATTTAATCTGACCGTCAAGAAGGAGCGCAAGAAGCGTGGGGCGCTGCGTGATCCGATAGAGAACCTCAATGATGAGGACACGCTAGAAAACTATCTTCGTTTCCCCCGCTCGCTAGAGCTAAGGGAATTTGACGAGAAATTATGGGACTTGCGGGATTTCCTTAGTATGAACCCAGTCGACCTCGAGCCTAATCGGTGGGAAGAGATAGCACCTCTGGCTAAGGAGTACCGCATGACTCAGACCGGCAGAATATATAGAAAAATGGGCAACGGCAGTACCGCTTTGTTAATATGGCCAAGGGACCGTTACTTCGTGTTGGATTGCGCACATAGCGCGGGCCACCACGGCGGGTTTACCGAAATTTATAGCACCGTAGCGGCAAAATATTGGTGGCCTGGTATTGAAGCGGACGTCGAGCACTACCTCACCCTTTGCGACTACTGCGCCGGGCGTGAGAGGATGCCTGAATCCCTACCAAAGTGCCTTTACTTAACGAGCGGACCCGTTTCAGTCTCGAGGGAGCCTGCCACTCATAGCACAACCGTATCGGGTGTAGCGAATTTGGAGCGGGAACTGAGGGAAAAATACGGCATGTCACCAGCTGAAGTTAAGTCGGTGGCAGCTCTAGTGATTTCGGACATGGCGGACGGACTCAGTCGCTCTCCACTCTACCACGAGTCCGAGCAGGAGCGGCCTGAATTGGTGGAACAAACGCAAGTAAAGCCTAAGCTTCCCGCCTGGGCTGCACAACAACCCGTGCCACCTGGTGCTGCGCGAGATCTACGGGATTTCGAGATAGAATTACAGAAAGCAGCAGCTGAGACGCGCCACTTTAACGAGATACGCGCACAGCAGCTACGGCAACAGGGACACCTCGAGTCCTCAGACATCTATAGGGCTTTTATTCACCAGCCTTGTCAGACAGAAGTGTTCGAAGAGTTGGTTGCAGAACCAGTCGATGAGAGGCGACCAAGGCTAGGTAATAAAATGGACACAGAACTAGAGACGTGGCTCAGATGGGTGCAAGACCCCGACCCAGAGCGTAATGCCGTGGCCTTCCGCGAGGCCCAGCCCATCGCTGAAAAATACAGTGACCGGTTCTTTGCAGCGGAAGGGAAACTGTACAAACGGGAAAAAGATGCGGTACCCAGGCTGTACGTCCCGAGAGACAAGAGAATACAGATGATGACTGAAGCGCACGATCATCTTGGGCACCGAGGGGTCTATGCGACCGAGCAACTACTCCGTGTGCGGTTTTACTGGCCTGAATTGGTGGAAGACGTCGATTGGTTTATCCATACGTGTCGACCCTGTCAGGAGAGGCTCAAAACTCTGGCGAGGATTCCGCCGGTAGTGACCTTCACACCTTCACTGTTCCAAGTGATCCATGTCGACACCATGCACGTCACCCCGTCGTCAAGAGGGTTCAGATACATCGTGCATGCGCGGGACAGCCTTTCAAACTGGCTCGAAGGGCGAGCGCTGCGGAAAGAGACCGCGGTCACAGTGGCAAAATTCATTCTAGAGGACATCCTCTGCCGTTGGGGCTGTCCTGGCGAGATCGTCACGGACAACGCCAACCTCATTAAGTCGGCCATGCAATGGATCTCGAAAAACTATGGAATTAACCATATCAAGATATCTGCTTACAACTCGCAAGCGAACGGCAAGGTCGAGCAGGTACACTGGGATATCCGTCAGTCGTTAGCTAAGGCTTGCGACGGGGACTTGAGCAAATGGTTCAACCACCTACCCTTTGTGTGGTGGGCCGACCGTGTTACCATAAGAAAAAGGATCGGTGTCTCGCCCTATTTCCTCGTGACAGGAGCGCACCCGACCCTGCCCTTTGATTTGGCCGAGGCGACTTGGCTTGTTGACTATCCTACGCGCATACTCTCGCGCGAGGAATTAATAGGCTACCGCGCGCGGGCACTCGCCAAGCACCACTTTGATGTGGAAGCAGTGCGCAACAAAATTGACAAAGAAAAGCGAGCGCGCCTGAAGCGGTACGAAGAAGAGTACGGACATGTTATCAAGTTGCTTGACTTTAAGCCGGGCAGCCTCGTCCTAGTCAGGAATACTAGAATAGAGAAGTCTCACAGCGACAAGATGCTTCCGAGATATCGTGGCCCCATGATTGTTATACGACGGTCAAAAGGGGGATCGTACGTACTGGCGGAGATGGATGGGACCGTCTTCCAAAATAAAGTTGGCGCTTTCCGCGTGCTGCCGTACCGAGCGCGTGAGCGAGTTGTCTTGCCCTCAAATATACATACATTAATTGATTTATCACCGTCCGAATTGGAGGACCTTATGGCCTCCGATGAGCCTGACTCGGTCGACGCGGCTCACCTTGGACCCGCGGACCTGGAAGGGATAGACGAAGATGTAATTGGGGAGATTGAAGCGGCGGATGGGGGCGCGGCTAGGCTAACTACGCCTGAACCCGAAGTGCAAGTCGACCACGAACGGGCGGTAACCGAGGGGAACGGAAGCGACGAGCCTCGCGCATCGCGATCATCGACACCCACACCCAGTGAGCAAGACAGTGTGGAAGGGGATGAAGGCGACTTCATCGGAGGGGCACCCATTGAGGAGCCTGACCGTGAGCTCACTCCACCGCTGCAGCCTGGCGAGGTGCGTCGCAGGAAGCGCGAGGGTCGTCCCGGCAGGGATATGGCCGAAAAAGGAGGCTGGGACGCCATTATGCGCACGCTCAGGAAGCGATAACTCGGACTGAAGGCCTAATTGACACACGAAGGCGGTTGCAGGCGCATAAACATATATTGCATCTGCAGATAAATAAAACAGCACATGCTAGCCACTACAGAACGAAGATACAAAGAGCGGACGCGTCTAGGCGACGCTGTGGCAGAGAAAATAAGTTAAGACGACTCGGAACAGCGGTAACGACAGTAGGGACAGTGTATACACTGCTTGAGAGAAGATAAATAGTAAAACGGGGTATAGACTGTTCGAATGGTCGCCAAGTGCCCTGAACCGATTAGTTCTTCAGCGATGCAATGGCAGGAGCCTCAGGCGAGGCGGCCTTGCCACGCTGACGCGTAGAAGTGCGAGAAGGGGCGGTCGACTGACGCCCGCGACTCACAGCGCGAGTATCCGCTTTCTCGGCGCTCCCGGTCTTGGAGGGGGCGCTCGGCTTCGCAGGCGTCTTCGACGACGACCCCTCGTCGACTTCCATCGGCGCTGGGTCCGCAGACGAAGACGGAGCGACAGCCGCGACCGAGTCAGGCGTGGTAGCGGAAGTAGCGGCGGCCTTGGCCGTCTCGGCCGCCATAGCGTCGTCCATCTCGTCCTCGGAGGTGGGCCGGTCGTTCAGGAAGGCGTTGTCGTAGTCGGCCTTGATACGACGGCGAGAGTCGGGGGACGCGTCGCGCAGATCGCGCGATGCCGACTCCAACTCTCTGTCGCGCCAGCCAGCGGGCGAACGCGCCGTGCGACGCGATCCAGGGACCTCGGGACCGTCGCTCTACAGAAAAGAACAACTTCAGTAATGAGCAAATGAGACTCCAAACATGAACACTCACTGCATCCTGAGCAACATACTCATTGTGGTGAGTAAGGGACTTATAGACGCCTTGAAGGCCCTTGCGGCAATGCTCCATCTCGCGCTGCGCCTCGAGAAGGAAGCCGATGCCGAGAACAAGGGTGTTCTCATGCGCAGTCACCTCCTTGAGCAGCTTCATGACGCTGCTGAGGTGAGGCTTGCCGTCACCGTATGACTGGCGACGCGCGATTGAAGCAGCCGCCTCGAGCATGGTCTTCGAGGCGTCGTAGCCGAGAGCCTGAGCGAAGACATCCGTGCCGTTGAGCCCGTTGAAAACGAAGCCGGTATCGCCGAAGTGAGCGATGCCCGAGTTGCTCGCATCGAAGACTCCGATCTAGATCGTATAAGCGAATAGTATCACGACACCTGAATAGGTCACGTACCTTCGTAGGAGGGAACTCAGCCGAGGGCGACAGGCCTCGCTTGAGTGACAGCGAGAAGTCCGTCGGAGGCGCCGCGGGCGGCTGCCTCTCGCGGCCTTTGCCGCGCTGGCGACGGCCCTTGAACGAAGAACCGGCCGCAGCGTTGCCCTCGATGCCGCTCATGGCGTCTGCACTACCGAAGGTGTCGCCGCTGCGACGGATCTTCAACTACAAACAATAATCAGCACGCAGAAGTAACTCCAGCCGGGCGAGTACTCACCGACTGTACGGCGTCATCAGCCAGTTGCTGAATGACTTCGAGGTCGCGGAAGTAGTCGTTGGGCGACTCGTCAATGGCGAGAATGTTGAGAGCGAAAATGCAGAGAGTGGAGCAGCGGGACATGATGAGATAATGACCGCGGCAGCCCGAGTCGGATACAACGACCTACGCATTCGTGAGCAACCGAATCAGGCCTGTACAAGAAGAAACGCACCCGTGCATCCCCAAGGCGGGGATGTATAGTCCGATCCACGCTCTGCCTCAGCGCCTTGAGCAACGGGTCGCTCTTGATGTCGGCGCGGCTGTCTGCGAGCTGCGTCGTATACTGGCGAAGCTTGTTGAAGTCGAGGCTGAGAATCGCGCGGATTGCAGACGCGACCTCGGCAGTGGGCTCCGAGGGCAGCGCCTGAATCTGTTTCTCGACGTTGATGTGACCGAAGGACGACATTGACAAGCAGGGATCGAAAAGAGCGTAGCAAAGTTGGGTGGCGGGAGCCGATTCAGGCCCGCCTCCTTTTATAGGCACGACCTTACGGTCTGCTCAGAGTGCCGGAAGTGAAGAGAGGTTGCGATAGCGCTGCCCTCCACCTATTGCCGACGGCGAGGACGCCGCTTATTTTGGTGTGGGGGAGATGGAGCAGTCGCAAGGCCCCAAAATTTGTCGATTTTCCATTTTGAACCACGACTATGGAATGGCAGCACGGCCTGGTTCAGCGGAAGCAAACAAGACGAACCACGGCGATTGCCGAGCAGGCCACCTGACTACCACGTGCCGCAGAAGCGAACTGAGGTTGACGCGCCGCGAGAAAACGAGAAGCTACTCACAGATAAATGAGAACTTTTTGTCATATACCACACTGATAGTAAACCAAGAAGTCAATTGTGGACGATGCTAAGAGCTACTCTAACCCAAGAAAAGAGACAAGAAAGAGAGAAAAGAGAACAAAAAGACGAAGCCCATCTACTCTGGGTGGTACGCATAGTCCCTGGAAGAAAGGCGTAAGCACGCCTGAATGGCAAGTACGAACTCGTACGTACCGATCACCTACGCGTTCAGTCCTCCTCCATCACTCCAGCATGAGGGAACCGCAACATCACCTCTACCTCGAGGAGATCCGATGAAGCGGGGGACTGAGTGGCGTCCATCGAGGGCGACGCCGGAGTCGAAGATGTCGGCGAATCCAGCTCGTCGAGGACGGGTGTCGGCGCATTGGAAGGAGACGATGCAGTAGAAGAGACCGCGGTATCGCCCAGAGTGTCAATCACGGGGAGGACCGGCGACAAAGGGGTTTCGGGACCCGTCGACGTCGAAGACCCCGCGAAAAGTAAGCTAGCGGGATCGGACTCCGGTGGCGTGTCGGTGCCGACCGCGGGCTGGAGCACCCCGTCCTGAGAGGGCGGGGAGACTGGCTCCATCGGGAAGGAATCTCTGCCATGCACGTAGTCGTAGCCCAGTAGCGCTGGGATGAACGACCGAGTGTCCGGGGAGATGGGTAAACCATGACGGGTGAAGTACAGCACTTCGAAGAAGTGGCTATTGACGAATATGAGCGATTCCGCGCTGGGTGTCGAAGGGGCAGGCGGCATGAAGGGTTGTGGCAGCTCAGGGAGCGCCATGGCGTCAGAGAGACAAGGCGAGAGCCAGCCGCCCGGAGTGAGCTCGCCCACCGAGCTGAGTGGCGAACTAGCGGCACTGTCCGAAACGGAAGATGAATCGAAAGTGGCCTCACGGAGGTCCGCGGGCCCAACCGTGTAGTCGCCAAGAGGAGTCCAGTCGTGTCTCGAGTGAAGTGGGGGCGTACGCAGCGGCGAAGCCATCGGTGGCCTAGGCGGCGACGACTCTGGAGTAACCGACACCTGGAAGAGGAGGGCGTCGGAAATAGGGGACGCACGCGTTGAGGAGAGCGGCGCTGGAACGCTAGCCGGCGACGGAGGCAGAAAGGCGGCGGGAGAAGGCGCACGTGAGGATGGCGGCGAGGTCACGACAAGCCGCTGTTTTCCGCGCGGCTGCACGTCCAAATCGAAGCCGAGGGCCTTTGCGGCGTCGCGCTGCTCGCGACGTTCCATCATCGCCAGAAACGCGGGCGGAATAACCGGAACGCGCACGTCCGGGCGTCGGTAGGAGGTCGGACACTCGACCGACAACTTGGCGATGCGGCGACTGTAACGCTCCCCGTCTGGCGAAGGCTAGAACGGGAGAAACAAAGTCAGAAAACTATGGAATACACAAGCGAGAAGGGAACGTACCGGTTCCTGAGGCAAGTGCGAGGAGCGCGTGGCCTCGGGCAGCTCCACTCCGTTCTTGCGCGCCTGACGTTGCCGAGTTGCGAAGCCCAGCTCCCAAGGAGTGGCAGGGCGACAGCGGTCCAGTTGGACGTCACCATACCCACACCGCAGAGCCTCGTCGCGCACCCAAGTGTCGGGGAGGAACTCCGCGTCCCAAAGCGCTTCGAGCTGCAAGTAGAGAAGTCAGAAATAACGCGAGAAGTGAACAAAGGGATGTGTACTTACAGCCTCGCGGTTGGCGCGTTCCGTGCTAGCCCGACGGAACTCGAGCGAACCGGTGGTCTCCAGCGCTGGTAGATCAATACCGACGGCGTTTATGAGAAATCTGGAAACGCATAGTCAGCCAGGGACTCTTCAATGAGAGAAGAAAGCAAGAGAAGTGACTTACCCGGGCCGGGGAAAGTCGTGATTGCTATACCACTTAGGGCCCGGCCTGGCGAGACGGATGACGTCCCAAATGAAATACGCCGCCGCCGCCCATGGTGGTATTGGATCGAGGAAGTTGACGTCGTCGTCGGGCTCGCCTAAGACGAGCACACTCATGAACCGACCCTACACGGGAATTTAGTTCGAGAAAATCGCGTGAAGCGAGAGTGAAGAGACTTACTAACAGTTGAGAGGTCGACTTGGCGAGAGCCTCGTTGCGTATGAACAGCAAACACAAGTTGCGAAGAGTAGGCGCCTTGTCGGCGCCTAACCTCGCGCGAATCGGTCCCGTGATCGCTTGGAAGCGACCAGCGTACGCTTGAGGGCCCTGGCGCGCTTCGGGGTGGGGAGCTTCTGACTTTGAAGGCATCTAGAGGCCTGAATCAGCGGCAGAACGCGACGTCCGCGCGATGAACGTACCAGGATGACGGTTAGAGACAAAATTTCAGAACTCGAACATGCACGATGCGAGCTTAAGTTACGTTGCCGGCGCCTCGGCCCGGCCACAAGAGTTCGAATCCGGCAGAAACCCGACCTGCGGACAACATTGGGGCAGCCATTTCAACAGACTGCGTCGCGCAGTCAACTCGGTAGTGCTTGCCCTACGAGTAACAACGCCGAATCACTCTACTAGCCATTTGAAATGACCGAGGACGGTCAAGATTATGGTGTGGGGGAGATGATACGCCGGGGCTAAGAAAATCGCGTTTTATAAGGGGAAATTAAGCAATATGAAGCGGATCGCCGGCAAGCAATCAGGGCTATGAAATAGCAAGCTACTACTGTACAGGGAGCTTAGCCTAGATGGTACCAAAGGTGCTGGTACAAGAGACTGTCAGACTGCCCAGCTTTTATAAGCGGGTACTATAAGAGAAACCGGTTAGCGGGCTACCCTGAGGGCCACTAGGAGCTCTGAGGCACCTGACCGCCATGTCTGCGCGCCTTAGATGACATCCTTTGGATCCCTGAAAGGGCTGAGTGGGATGCAGTCGCTCTAAGACCGCCACTCACGGCTATAACACGCTTTAGCAGCGCCGGAATCTCGTATAGGAATATGTCGCACCCATTCAGGCAGTCTCTGCTAGCTACCTAAGGGAAGTCTGCCAAGGGAATCTTTCCCGAAACAATGCCTGTTGCCGGTGCCGCACGCGCGTCACCTGACCGTGTAACTCGAACCGTGACGCGGTTCGGACTTTGCCGAAACCAACTCGCACCGGCGCGACGCGTCCTCCGCGGCGCGCGCTCGGTTTGCGGCCCCACCACGCGTGCCTCGATACACCTCGGCGAGCGGAGAATTCGACTGCGGACTTTTGCGGTCCCCAGGAGAAACCGCGCGCTCCCTAGGCGGATAAGATCCATATCTCGGTATCTCGACTCTCTGGCGCCTCTTCGACACCGGCAATCTTCCAACCGGCTGACCGTGTCGTCCTAAGCCCGGTATCAGCGCTCCGGCGCTCGCGATAGGCAGGAATTGGGCGGGATTTGCAGGGAATGGCGCGATATGAGGGAATTATTGGGAGGAGATAGGAGGAGTGCCGCGGCGAGGCGTCGGGCAGGCCTCGGAGGGGCGAACGTTCAAATACCAGACTGTAGGATGGATTCAGGGACTTGTCGGACCCCGAGAAGCCCCAGTACAGCGCACCGCTAGAATCATAAGCTTAACCAGCATTTGACCGTCTGATCAGCCCTTGGCAACTAAGCACCTGAATATCTCGTCGTAACCTTCGTATAACGCTTCCCAAGCGCCTGCGAAAGCTTTGAGCACAGACCCTCTCAGTAACCGCGACTCCCAGAGCACGGTATCCATTATTTCTCCAGTAGACTAGTTACTCCCAAGCAATACAAAAACCCGGACTCGCTGCGTCTCTGACCGGTGATTGACCATTCTACTGTGTGCTTGTTGTGTGTGGTTGAGGCCTGAGTCGATCAGAGGTCTTTCGAGACGTACGATCCCATTATAGTTAACCTCTGGGAGTTCTCTAATCCAGAAACGCTCGTCGTTGGCTACGGTGGGCGTCGCCCATCAATGATCGCCCCATCCCCTCCTCGCTGCCTTGGGCCCTCCACACCCTCGGCTGCCTCCGCCGCCTCCTAGCGAGCCCGCCTCCCTTGGCTTGGGTTGCGCCCCCAGGCTTGGTCTACGCCCGTGCCTCTGCAGCGGTTGTGGTGCTAGTACTCCGGGGAACGGCCCTCCCTGTACGCCGTGGCACCCCTCGCCTCCCGCTCTGGTGTGTTTCCCCTTCGTCCCCCGGTGTGGTCTAGTTGGTCGTCCACCCTGGCAGCAGTGGGAAGTGTACCTTTGGGAGTACCACCCCTCGTCAGGCCTTCCGCTCCCATCGGCCCGTTGTGGGCTCACCTCCCCTCGCCTCGCTGGCCACTCGTCCTGGTCGCATCCCCCTTCCCTGACCGATGCCGCCATCCATCGATCACCGCCACCGGTCATGTCTCTGACCAATACACCTTCCCACTCTCCTAGTGACGCCGCCCCCTCGTCACTACCCTCCACCTCGTGTAGGCGCTGGCGGCGCTGCCTACCGGGCACCCTACTCGTGGGCGCCCCCCCATGTATGGCTCACGCATGGGTCCACTGTGTAGTGGTATTCAGTACGCTTGCCCTCCTCTCTCTACCGAGCTACGCCCTACCCTACTCCCTCTTCTATCGTCGGTCACGACCCGCCATCACCGTCGATCCTCTCCCTCGTCCACCGTGATGCTCTTCACCCTTCTAGGACGTCACGCCTCCCTCTAGGTGGTGTGGCTGTCCGGGGACCATGGCTGCCTAGACGTTAGCCTCGTCTCCACTACCGTCTCCACTCGGCCACTCCCGGCTGGTCCCCTTACACTGTGTACTTGCTCCTAGCTTCTTATATACCTTCCTACTGCCATATATACCCTCAGTGATGGTGGAAAGGACAGGTGGTAGCTCCCTATGCCCTTGAAAATCAGCTTGATTGCATACCTGCCTCAATTCAGATGTTGTGCCCTAAGTACAGAACTTCTCATGTATCAACAATCAGACCAGAAATATCCAATCTATTGCTAAGCATTGCTTGTCCCAAGTCATGAGGTCTATCTCAGACTCTGCTTGTGAAGTATGCCTTTGCGATCAAAGTTCAGACCAAGTCCTCATATCAGGACAAGCACTAAATAAGCAATGCACTTGTTCATATATTGTGTAAGGAGCACACACACTCATTAGCGCATGCACTCAATAGAACACGCACTAGATGACGAGCACTAAATAGTGCACACCCTATTTAGCGCTTGCCTTAATTAATGCGCGCCCTAATTAGCAAGTGCCCTAATTAGTGCACACCTTATTTAGGGCATGCACTATTTAGTGCACACCCTATTTAGCGCGCACCTTAATTAGCGCATGCACTAATTAGTCCACGCTCTATTTAGCGCGCACCTTATTTAACACGCGCCCTAATTAAGGCGCGCCCTAATTAAGGTGTGCGCTAATTAGCGCGCGCTTTCATTAGTGAACATGCTAGATAGTGCATGCCCTAATTAGTGTGTGCCTTATTTAGTGCACTTGCTAACTAGCCCATGCACTAAGCAGTGCAAGCCCTAAATAGGCCATGCTTAACTTGGTGCTTGAGATCTAGAGGTATTCTGTGAACATCACCAAAAACACCCCCGCGGCCAAGCTGCTTGAGACCGTTTGAGATTTTGGCAGCTCCCGAAGGCGCTTAAATGCTCTTGAGCCGGCTTGAGCCCACTTGAAAGCACTTGAGGATTCTAGGGCCCATGTCAAGTGTACTCAAGAGGACTGATAGATCTTTGACTACTCACAAACATCTTCAGCCATAGTCTGAGTTATTATATTGTATACAGTATGCTTCAAGTAAAGTAACCACACGTAAATAAGGCCTTAGTAGAGCATACTCAGAGGGAATGGAAGACAGTGGGCCCTCTGTTATAATACATGTGAATTAATCTAGCATTACCCTAGAGAGAACTACATGAGAGAAAAGTGCAAAACCACGCGGATAGGAGAGGCGAGGGCGGCAACAACGGCCGCGCCACTGGACGAGGCGAAGCTCGGCGTTCCGCGCCGAGCTTCCGAGATCACGTGATCACGTGGCTTCTCGGAACAAGTCCGCCGCAGTCGATCGTCGTCTTGCCTTCGTCCTTCCTGTCGCTCGACGCGCGTCAGCAGCGCAGCTGCGCGGTGTCCTCCATCTACGTTCCTTCGACGTCGCAGCCACTACCACCACCACCACCACCACCACCACCACCACCACCACCACATCTACCTCACTGCGGCCTGACGCGCCCCAAAACACGTTACCAAAGCAACCGCCAATGCAGGTCAGACGTCGGCCGCATCGCCATCGCTGCTGTCCACCATCCCGCTCTCAATTCCCATTTACCTGCCGCACGTCTTGTTCGCGCGGGTGGTCTATGCTCGCCCCCGTCGCCGCGCGCGACGGCCAATCACCGCGTGACGTGGCATGTCCACATTGACGCTTGTATTGATCTCTTGTGTCCGTGGTCCGTGGCGGCCGCGCGAAGTGAAGTACGTGCACCTTGCCCGGCTTGCATACATTCGCTGAACATGGCAAGGGGGACGCCGCGCGCTCGGGACGGACCGGAGCGGCAGCCGGTGCGGCTGTGAGAGTGGACGCGGCGATGCGCAGGACGACGCGGGGCATGCTTCTCATCCAAGCGTGCTATCTGACGAGCGGCAAATCAACAGCAGGCATGCAAGTACGAGCTCGGCACTTGCCGAGTGGAGAGTTTTCCAGACCACGCGAGCACACAACAACACATGATGATGTGCAGGAGCACGTAAGCACAGGACGTGCTGATGGTAGCGCAAGGTGTGCACGACACGTTTTTTGGTCTCCGCATTCTACTCACGCAGCAGATAACTTTGCAGTATGAAGTCAGGCTTCACACAACACGTTCAAGCGCGAGCGGCACAGACACGTGCCACGGTGTTGGAAGGTGCGCGTTGGGCGACAACAAGAACGGGGCGGGCGGCAGATGCAGGTACGTGTGCGGGAATGCGTGCGACTGACGCACGGGAGCTTCGGAGGCGGTGGCAGGTGCGCGCAACGGATTGGGAAGGTTGGCATGACCACATGTTGTAATGCTCGGGAGGGTGTGTCGGGGCGATGATGAGGAGTGTAGACGTTGACAACAAGCACATCCCAGTGATGGCGAGTGTCGGGGACTGGCTAGGCTAGGTTTCAGTGAGTAGCCCTGAAAAATGTAGTCTTACACTGTAGTATAGATTATGAGTTAGTGACTGTGATCAATAATTAACCAGTTTAGTGATCAATCAAATGAATCTAGTGATTGAAAAGATGTAAACTGAAGTGGGCTCATGATGCTTGGCTGAACTCAAACCAACTCAAGTGGGCTCAAGCGGGTTCAAGGGTGAGTCAAGTGTCTTGAGAGTGTTTGATTTCGGGCAATAACTTTTGAAGCTCTTGAGCGTTTGAGACGCTTGAGCCTGCTTGAGTCCGGCTGAATCCGCTTCGGCCCCCGGCCCGCTTTTCCTGACGAAGGTGTTTGTAAGAAGATCTTACTAAATCAAGTAAGCAGTGATCTCAGGCAGGACAAAATCTGCATCTTGTACTCATGCTGAATGATGTACATCTAATTAAGAGATTTGCTCAGACTCATTGGTAGACCAAGCTAGAAAGAGATGAGATGCATTTGGCGACTTGAAAGAGCTTTCAATTTGCAACACGCTACCAAGGTGCAGCTGGATTTGAACATAGAATGTTACTGTGACTAATGTGACCCACCTTCCTTTTTGAGCAATTTGAACGACGCGTCGTCGTCCCCAGCCAGTTTTCAACCCATTTTGGTTGTAGCCCACTGACCTTTGACTGAACTGTCTGGGTTTTGGATCTTTGAGTTGGCCTAATAGATTGGGTGGGCTCAGGTAACATGCTTGAGAGACAGCTGAGCATGCCCAGCAGACCACAGCACATAGCTAATCCCAGGATTCTTATTGGCTGGTCATTCTTAGGTGCCTTGATCACAAGTTGGGGCACTATGTGCCCACCCTTGACTCTTTGGGAGGTGTTGCCGCCATTCCCACTCATGCTCAGCTGATGCTGTGTGGTAATATACAATATAACCCAGAGATCTCCCAGGAGCACATTGCAATATGCATGGGAAACCTCCGGGGAATTTACCGGTAAGTCACCAGCCCGTCTTGTGCTAGTGGACCGGTCCGGCCTGTAGGGCAGGGCTTGCCGGCTCGAGCTTGTCTGGGATGTGAGCAGGGTGTGGCTCGGAGATGGCACAGAGCGTGGCCTGTTGTGCCTTGTGCCTCTGTGCCTTTGGGATTCTGGCTCGGTGCGCGCCGGCTGAGCGTGCGTGTCATGGCAACGTGTCATTGCCGTCGTCGTGATCGCCCGCACTTGCCGCTCCACGCAATGTCGGCGCTGTTGTAGAACAAAGAAATTTTGTATATACAGAACGTGTATATACCATTAATACAATTTGTTGATAAAAAGTGGGAGTAGGGGAGGGGGAAGGGAATGAGGGACAGGGCAGGGTGCGCAATATGTTTGACCTATCAAGTGCACAGCTGGCCTCGCGTGGGTGACGCATTGCAGTGACGCATCAGTAGCGCCCGCATTCCCGGCTACGCGCAGCGAGCCTCCCTACACCCAAGTAGGGGGCAGAAGAGTGTCACACGCGCGCACTCAGCTCCGTGATTGAGCACGCTCGGCACACTGAACGCGCTAGCAATCATCTCACAAGCGAGACGGCGCGACGTGCTTGCGTCGTGCAGAGGAAAAGTGGTGGTGGGGAGGGACAGAATGTTTGGGGGCTTGCGACGTGTGTTTACCCACGTGGATGGTGATCCTGGCGCTTTTTGGCATAGTGCGGCTGTTGGAAGAGCAAGAAGAGGGGGAGGGGGGAGGGGAAAGCACAGGGAGGGGAGCGGCAACATTGGCGAGGGGAAACGCACCAATGATGCCGATCATTCTTTATTTGTTGTCCTGTTGATCGCGCTTGCGTCCATGAAGGCGCGCGTTGGCGAGGGCTACTAGGGGGGATCATCCGTGTCTTGCTACGGCGGAGGTGACAGCGGCTGATCCCCCTTCGCATCCCCCGATGATATACGTCTTCTGGTACACGCGCTCGATGAAAGGAAAAAGAGAATTAAGAGATCAGTTAAATATTGTAACCGCATGTGTAGCGGACACACCTGAATGTCCCAGAGCCCTCAAAACCTCTTTCCCTTACCATGGGTGACGGATCTGAGATGAACGTGATAGATGATGGTGGTAGGAAACGAGAGGCGGCGCAAGGCACAGACCCTTATTTCCATTACACACCACATGAAGTGGAATGGCCGGCCACGTTCAGTCCAGCTCGTGCGGCACAGACGGCTGGCCAGCGACTGCCACCCCACCTGGCTTGACAGGCCGAGCCGCCGGCGCCGTGTCAAGTGCAAGTGCTGGTGTTACAGAGTCGACGTCAGACGGGGTTGCCGGCTGCATGTGAGACGCTGCTTTTCCTGCTGGGCCTGCACCACCATATGAGATGCAGCCAACGCGGTTAGACGGCGGCTCCACCTCAGGTCGTCCACCGTGTGTGCGCTCGCCGGTTTCAGCCAAGCTGGTGAGATACCCTTTGTTGGCCGGTACATTGATGGCCCATGCTCTCTCAGCCACAATGGCACACACTCACCTTCATACTTTGTCAATGGAGATACGAGGTTATGTACATGGTACATGGATCATAGCTACTACCTACTGCTCTGCTCCCACCCTGGAAGGGTTCCCGCGTAGTCCTGAAACTTTGCCACGCATTCAGTCGCCAACGAGCCCCACATGTCCGCTTGGTTATAGGCATACGCAGCCCATCCCGCACCTTCTGTGGACGACCTCGCAGCGTCCCCTGCCGCTTGCCATGTACCCTGCTGCTTTTTGAAGGCTAGCCGAGTCCACAGCATCTCGTGGCTTACCAGACGCTCCTCTTCTTCCCATCGCTCCAGTCGGCACTTGGCTTGCAGGAAGCTCACTCTGTATACTGCAGTACCAATCAGTATCCAAAAGAACGCTCTTTGGTCCCGCTTACGGTCATGGACACCAGCGGCTTCTGTCCCATCTTTTCGCGGCTGCACTGTTGCCGACCCGCCAGAACCAGGGTAAGGTATGGGAGCGTTGGCCTGTCCTGTTCTCCTCTGTCCAGTCCTTGTTGATGCGGAGGTCTTGACTATCTATCTTCGGTAGCTGTGATTCGTCCTTGCCGAGGGCAATTAGGGCGTCACGGGCGCGGTGGTACATCCGCACGTGGCGGGCGATGCGTGCGCCTGACTTACGTAACGCTGCAAAAGCCCTTGTAGTCGTCTTGTGACTCCCTCGGCCGCGACGCACGGAGGTGCGATACAAGCGGGCTCTCTCTGCAAGGCCTAGCCTAACGCCTCGCAGGGCATCCGCTCGTTGGCCGTCCCGAAGGTCCCTCTCCAAGTCTGCCAATTCCCCGGTGATGTGCCCAGTGGTCAAGGGCAGAGTGAGCCGCTCGCGCTCTGGCAGCCTGACGTCAGGCGCGTCGGGGTCCTCATCCTCATCCTCTCCCTCACCCTCCCTCTCATCCACCTCCCCTTCGCTCTCTGCTTCCCCTTCATCTCCAAGCCATTCCTCCAATTCTTCATCTCCCAAGGCAACCTCGCCCTCCACGGGGGCAGCATCGAGAACCTTCGCGATCCGTGTTTCGAATTTGCAAATCCTTTTGTGTAGCTTGCCCCGTCTGAGCAGCAGCTGACGCTCTTGCGAGGCCGTCCTGTTTTGCTGCTTAGCCAGAGGAAGTAGATTGTCCCTTGTCTTTGTGAGAAAACGCGGTGTCATCATGACATTCTAGACACGCACTGCACACTCTCAATCCTCATGGCCTCCCTCAGCAACTCTAACCCGATGGGCTCCTCCACATTATCATCCTCATACCGCCTCGCTACTGCGAGGGCGCGCTCCGCAACACCGGGGACTAAAACTGCAGTCTATAAGGGCGCATGCAGACCCGTCATGCAAGGCTCACCTTGTTCCTCTTGTATGTCATACACGCTCTTTCCCTCTCGGCCCTCCGCCAAGGACTCACGCTCCTCTTGTAGCCACCGAGCTGTCTGCTGATCGGATAGTGTGTCCTTGAGCTCCTAATATGCGGCGCGGGCGTGCTTGCACTCGACGGAGGCCTTCATCGCCTTCTTCTTAAGGACGTCGGCTGCGTGAGGCGACCATCCTGTGAGTCAATCATTCACTGCGGCCGTTTGTCACCCACCTAGTTGAATGATCTTCTTCCAGTTCATGTCGTTCATGAGCAGATCAAGAACTTCCTGCCTATGGGCGGGTGACATGCTCCTTGTATTGGAGGCCAGCTTCTCTAGGGTTGCCCAGAGCGTTTCCAGGATCTCTCCGTCCAGCTGGCCGGCTCCCTTGATGAAGTTGGGGAGAATTTGGCGAAGCACTCTCGGATGTGTGCGCCGAGATGGAACTTGCCCACAGCGGCCTCAATGTCGATCGCACGGTTGGTAAGGTAGGGTCCTTCGGTTAGGTGCGTCTTGAGGTTGACGATATACTCGCACATGATGTCGTAGGCGATGAGGATCTTGTGCGTTTCTGCAGACAACCCTTCTATGAGGCATGAGGTTGAGTAGTCTGTGTTCATTTGCCTACGCAGTCATACCATCAGGGGATGCTGGCGACTTTCCGACTGTAGTACGCACGCTTCGCCTTTCTGGTAATCAACGGTGGTGTGCGGGATGAACAGACCATGAGGGGCATAGGTGTATGTGCCCACTCCACTGGCAGCTAAGTTGCGATCTCTCGATCGACTGCTGGCAACCGCCCGGTGATTCTGACAGGATTTCCTCTGCAGTGAATTGTCACGTGGATGACAGGTGGGGCAGTGGTCAGAGCACGTACATTGGCGGGCTCCTTGGTCACTTTGAGGTGCGTCTGGTATTGCCTGCTCCCGACAAGCATGCACTCACCGTTGCTGAGGCGCACATCAGCATCGGGATTGCGGGTACGCTGGTTGTTCAACTTGAAGCAACCGTCGTGCGTGAACATGGGCATGTAAAGCTCTCTGACTGGATGTTGAGTCCACTGTTTTCCTCGTTGGAGCAACAAGGTACGTACGGATGGTCTGCGTCTCTCTGGTCTTCTGGAGGCAAATTATATCCCGGCTGGGGGCATGCTGGGCAGCGCCAAGCCAGATCTCCTGGCGGTCTAGCTATGCGGACTTGATCTCTCCGAATCTTGTGAGCGACACCTGCTTTAGCTCTCGTGATCATGTTGGTATACTGACGCATGGCGCGCAGGAATGGTCTATAGACATCCTACGCCTCGTTAGTAAGGTCACTTATTGCTTATATTCCCCACTCACCGAAACTCGATAAGGGAACGCTGGGTTGGCCATCCTCCGCAACTTCTGGACATATCCTTGGGCAGACATCCGACCCTCGCACTGCGATAGGAGGAAGTCATCCAGCATCGTCAATGTGAACGCAGTGGCTGGCTCATCCTCGGTACCCGGGTACAAACCGGTGTGCAGCAGCTGGATATCCTTATCCTCCGCAGTGGGGCACGTACACCAGTATACCGTACGACACCAGATACCCTCGACATCACCGATAATTAAACGATGTCCCTATCGCAGGTCACAGTCCCTGAGGAGGTCACTGAGATTGTCGTCCTCCTCCTCTTCCCCCTCATCACACCAACGCTCGTCCATAGGAAGCCGGACGTGCGCGAGGGTGGCTGGGCACGGCTCTCCTCCATGGCCCAACCAGATAACTTGGCCTAACGCGCCAAGGTCGGTAGCCGTTGAAGAGCGACCGTCATGCTTTCGGATGTGATGGAACGGCATGGACGCGTGCTCGCGAAGGATGCAGCCTCTGCATTGCCTCTTACGCCCCAGGCAGGTCTCGCAGAGGTATGAAGCAGTAGCTGCACCGCATTGACACTTGTGCTTGCTGGGCTCGAATCAACGCATGAGGACGTCCTCGTAGGCTGCCCGTCTATGTAACCACGCGTGCATGTGATTGTTTGAAGTCTTCAGTCTCGTTAAATGGACATCTCTTCACAGTATACGTCACGCACCTTTACCGCCGTCCGTCTCTTTCGAGGCGAAGGCGAGGGACTCCCAATATGGCCCCATTTGCGGGGTGTAGTCGTACCACTCCCACTCAAGGGCCGCCGCTGACCCTTCTGGGGGCTGCGAAGACGTGGGCTGGGCACGAAATCTTCCCTCTCCACATAAACTTCCTTTCCCCCCGGCGTCCGCCTGGTTGTCATGCTACGTACAATGCTGCCCTGCGCTATTGGAGTAAACCCCCCACCCTTTCGGCTTCTGGACATTATTGTATAGGCTGCGAGGACGAGCGACGGGGGATGGATGAAGAGGGTGATGGGTGAATGGCTTGCGTGACTATGCCAAATCGGGCACAAGTCATACCATCAATTCTCACGAATCTGTGATCGCCAGGCACATTCCCAGCTTGTACTTCCTAAATGGGGGTATAGCCCCGGTAGCCAGTCAGCCATTGCGCTGCCTCTGTCGTAGCCGTCCCTCCATAGACGACACGGGCAAATGTACATATATCTGCATCGGCACAAGCTACATCCCAATCAAAGTCAAAGTGCTAGAAGACCTAGACCACTGTACAAAAGAGCGTAGACCTAGACAGCAAACGCGCTCAAGGGCCTTTTGACTTCTTGGAGCGCTTTAGCAGCATCGCGGCGGCCTTGGCAGTGGGTGTGTGTTTCCTCCTGTGAATGTACTTAGACGTGAACTTGAATGGTTATGGGGCAGCGGCTGCATACAATGTTCTGACCCCCTGCTGTGTTTCACGAGCTAAAGAAGCGCAGGACGCGCAAGACCTCAGTCTTCCTGCTAGTGGAATAGCGACTAATATTCATACCTAAAGAAGCGCAGGACGCGCAAGACTAAAGTACAGTCAGTAAATAGTATGAGTATAGTAAGTGAGAAACATACCCTCAGTCTTCCTGCTAGTGGAATAGCGACTGAGGGAAAAGAGATGTACAGTAAGGATAAATATGGACGCCCCCGGAGCGGCGTGGGAAAGTTCTTCCCGAATAGGAAGGCGGACCAAAAGCGTGGACGCGAGGCAAACCGTCCGCCCATGGGAGGAGGCAGACTCGCCCCTCTATACCCTACTTTTGACACTGTGCAATGGAGTCGTCCCTCTTGGTTTCGGACCTTTTCCTTAGTCAGAGCATGTTTGAGACATGGAGCATACATGGGGGCGTACCTCAACTTTCGCGGAGGGATGGAAACCTCCTGCTCTTCCATCTGCACGTCTGCCCTGCAACTCATTCAGCCGGGATTATCTCTGCCCTCCCATGAACACTTACGAATCATCCACATCCTGGACGTTGCGTGGCCGTTTGGAGGCTTTCGACGGCTGACTGTCCGTGGCCGCCTTGCGCTTGCTAGCTCTGCAGATTTCCAGTTCAGTCCGCTCCCCACACCCCGAAGCGCGACTCACAGAGTAGAACCGCTGGCACCGCCGGCGTGCACGCCTGCGCGTTGACACATGGCCGCCACGGCAGTGTCATCGCGCGCGCTGGAATGAGATTCAACGTAGTCTTCGATTCCCACGCCTGGTAGGTCCTTTGCTAGGGCGGCGGTGGTCTTCGGGCAAGGACTGAGGCTGTCCTTGTCCGGGCCAGTGTGCAGCGCCCTGAGAATGCCGGCCATCAGCTTTTTGTGGTCCTTGATCTCCCAACCCAGGCCGGGATAGTAAGGACTGTCCTCATCATCAGGCTCCACCTCTGCATAGCCTTGGCTGTCGATAGCGAGGTGAAGCAAGCCCGTAGCGATGGCCATCACGCACCTTATGCTGTACCCCGGATTTAAATCTAATCGACAGTTTACATACTCCTTATTACAATCTAGACGTAGAGCCTACGAGGCCGGCAATTTCCGTGAACCGCCTCGTGAGCTGAGCTGCCTATCCCGGGCGATGCCCTTATAGGGCAGCGCGCCCGCGGCGGGCCTCGCGCATGGCCTGCCCGCGCTCGGGCGGTTCGCGTGATGCGCTGATGCGACACGTTCAGGTCACGTGCGTCTGCCCGACGCGTCGTCGGCGCGTCGCGCGGCGGCACCGCGGGGCGTATCGAGCGCAGGAAAGATAGAAAATGATAGTTCATGGGTGGGTATGATGTACCCATGCCTATATGAGGGGGAGGGGGCAAGAGAGTCACGGCAAAAGGTGAAAAACGGCGCGAGCGAAAATTTCGCTCGCGCCGATCGTGTCCCTGCCGCTCGCGAGGGTGGGGGCACGCGTAAGAAGGAGGAGGGAGGGAAGAGGGAGCTCACCCCGAGCTACGCGCGCGCGTCCGCGTCGAGAAACGCGTTCGTCGCGGCCGCGTAGCAGTGCGAGGGAGGGAGGGGAAATGTGCGTTATGTACGCCCAACGCGTCTGCAGAGCCCGCGGGGAGGCGGACTCAACAGGTACGCCCAGGGTGATGTGAGGGGGGACGGGAAATGGTATGCCCATTCGACCGGCCTCCACCGCTGGGCAACCGCAGCGTGCGCGCGGGTAGGGCCGCGGCCAGCGACAGCAGATGCGCGGCACGATCTGAGGACGAGCCCAGCAGGGGAAAGCGCGTCTCTCATCGCGTGAAGACTCGCCATGAAGGCAAGTCTGCGCGGGAGAGAGAGGAGGGGAGGAGAGGGGGATGGCCGGCTACCTCGCACGCGCACAAGGCGCGGCTGCGAGTCGCAACGCGGCAGCAAAGAAAATGCGGGGACCCATCTAGAGCGCATATGCGCGCCCTAGATGAGAACCCCGCGCCCTCAGACCACGTCTGAGGGCTAACTTGGCGCGATAGCAAGAGAACGGGGGAATATCGCCCCGCTCCCCGCCCTTCTCGCGTCGCCATTTGCAACACACTTAGTTGGTAAGTAATATGAATAATATGGGGCGTGTACACGCACCCGCGTTCCCCCTCCGCGCACGCCTCGGTGGCTCGCGTCATCCGGCGCATTTTGTCGCTATATGTGCCGGTCTTGATGTGGCACATGGCACACGCGGCTTTTCGAGGTGAAAGGGAGGATGGAGAGGGGGCAGGGGTGGCTGGTGGCTGCGGGGGCGACGAAGGGAGTGCGAGGGTGGTGGTCAGAGGCAAGATGACGCGCGGTGGGACACAGCGGAGGATCGGGCCGGAGTCTCGATCCGACCGCCGAATGTCGTCGTCGTTGCGCTCGACGGTCTCGGACGCAGGCCGAGGGACCAATGAAGATGTGATTCCTTCGCAATATATTACTAGAATTCTACTACATTTGTTTCTGAAATTCTGGGAACGCTCTGAGATTAGGAGGTTGTACAAGTCGAGCTCGGGTCCAAGAAGCAAAGAAGGGATCAATCACTACCCTTCGAGGCAACATCTCTAGGTACCTACCCCCTGCTACACACCTGCCATGACCCTTGCTTGCCCTCAAATTTCTTGGACATCTGGGGGAAGCTTATCGTCACACAAACGTCCTGTAACCGCTTTGAAATATCCCCAGAGTGGATTACAATGACCGATGTATTCATCAAAGGCTGATTTCCGAGATTTTGCAAGATTTGAGTACGTTCTTGACCTCTCTTCAGCTAGATTTTTCATATCTACATGCTGTATCATGCGCTTGATACTTATATCCACTTTTTATGGGTTCCCTTGCCCCTCGGTGACTTTCCGAAGCCATTCAAGACAACGATGAACGCTTTCGGACGCTCGGCCCGGGCCTCGTGCGGTCCCAAAGAACAGGATAACGGTCCCGAAGTCACATCACAAATCGCCACCCCTCGACTTCGACCGCCATCACCGCGCAGCCCGCCTTCTTGCCCACCGCGCTCACCCCTCGACCTGGTTTCCCCTTCCTAGTGACCACCGACGTCTCCGCCGCTGCTGATAACGATCACGCCGCCCAACACGACAACCCAGTGCCAGATGACGACCCCGGGCGAGGCGCGGGAGGAGTGTTGGCAGCGGTGCGTCATCGCGCACCGCTTTTGTGCTTTCAACTAATAAGTGTTCCCCGCTGCAAGGCGAATATGCTAGTGAGCAGGGGGTCGGGTGGGGCGATTTTGGCCTGCCCACCCCACACTCACATCGGTCTTGGTGCGCGCGTTTGAGGGCGCGAGGACTTTGCCTAGGGCGTGCTATGCGCCCTAGGTGAATACTGCTCAGATATATCCCTGCAGCGCCTCGCGCGCGTCCACGAGTTGGGAGCTATACCCATCCCCTCCTCCCCCCATCTCCTCCCCCTCCCTCGTGCTGCTACGCGGCCGCCGCAGACGCGTCCTTTGACGCGGATGCGCGCGCGTAGCTCGGGGTGAGTCCCCTCCCCATCCCGCCTTCTCCTTACCCGCCCCTGGCCCCTCGCAAGGGGCAGGAGCGCGATCGGCGCGGGCCGAATTTTGCCCGTGCTGGTTTTCGTGTTTCTACCAATTCTGCCCCCCTTCCCCCTTCCATAGACCCTACGCATATATATATATATATATATATATATAACACTTTAAGTATCCTTTCCGCGCTCGACGCGACCCGTGGCGACGCCGCGCGACGCGCCAGCGACGCGTCGATCGGGTGCACGTGGCGTGAGCACATCGCATCAGCGCGTCACGCGAGCTGCCCGAGCGCGGGCAGGCCATGCGCGAGGCCCGCCGCAGGCGCGCTGCCCTATAAGGGCATCGCCCGGGGTAGGCAGCTCAGCTCACGAGGCGGTTCACGGAAATTGCCGGCCTCGTAGGCTCTACGTCTAGATTGTAATAAGGAGTATGTAAACTGTCGATTAGATTTAAATCCGGGGTACAGCATCAGCTGCATCACGATAATCCTCCGAGCCCATTTTTGGGGGCGTGTGCCCAAAAGGTGAGGCTTGGCCTTCACAACCCAGTCCACATATTGCTGCGCTTTCCCGCTGGTGAACACGGATACCTGCAAGACGTCCTCCAGGTTGGTGATTAAAAAGATGTCCTGGAAACGGAAGTCTAGAGGGGTTTCTGGGATCCCGTCATCATTCGGATGCTCCTGCGCATTATAAAGCAAGCAGCCATGAGTAACACAAATACCTGATGTCACTGTTGCTGCTCACCAAGCAGACTTGAACCATGTAGACGGCCACTGAAGCCGCGACACGGTTCGAAGTCTCTTTCGCGCGCTTGATGAGTGCTATGGCGCGCTTCCCAATGGACATGTTGTTCTCAAGTAGGAGTGACACAGTACTCTGGGGCTGATGCCTATTGGGACCCGCGCTATGAGACCTGAATATCCTGTGAGTGACGCAATATTCCGGACGGCAACAGAACTCACATGGCAGTCGCGTTTGACCTTCTCGTCCTAGAGCAGTCAGAACCAGCGAAGTGAAGGGGTGCATGGGTGCGTACCGTCGTCCTATCGCAGGTCCTTCCTCCTCGTCCTCGTCCTCTTCCTCATCCTCGTCCTCGTCCTCTTCCTCGTCCTTGTCCTCGTCGCTTGTCTCCTCCGCTGGCTCCTCCTCGGACGATGACCCGGATCCATGGACGGGGCCTTCGTCTTCCTGTGGGCTTGCGTTCTAGATCCAGACGTGCGGGAAGTCACACCAGACGCTTTCCTGACGAAGGGCTTAACGGGCATGCTGCCACCCTCCTGCGCCTGGAGCCAATGGCGAATGAACTTGAGCATAGGCTCCTTCTTCATGCTGGATGGGTCCATGGCGTAGGGGTCAGAGCCTCTCTCGGGAGCAGGCTCCGGGAACGCGCTGGGATCCAACTCTGCCCGCAGGTGGCTCCAACGAGTGGCCTTGGATTGATTGTGAAAGCCTATCAGACAGATGAGCTAAGAAACCTTTGCCAGCGGCGAACCTTACTCATGGCGTGGGCGATATACTGCCTGATCACATTTCGCAGTAATTTCGTGTTCGCGCTGTCAGGAGGGTCCGCCAGCAATCTCGGGTAGTGACAAGGGCGACGTTTGACCTGAGCCCAACTCGGCAAAGAACCACCTTCTATATGGTCGCCCATTGCGGCGATGTCATGGTCACCGTCCTCTAGTCCGAAGACCTCGGCAGCCCAGCCCTTGACGCGGTCTGACAACTGGCCTCGAGCCAGCCAATTTTTCTCCTTCTCCGCGAACAGCGGGCCGTTCTTGACGTTGGGTCCGACACTGTGCACCAATCAGGCGCTAAAGAAATATGAACAACAGGCTGCCACTGACTTGACCATTTCCAGCTCTCCACTTTCTTCGTCGACCCAAGCAGCAACCCCGACAACGGCCACGCCACCAACTTCCATTGCCCAATTCAAGAAGCGCGCAATGGTCTGTCGGCAGTGACTCTTGCGAAACCTGGGTGGCGATTAGATTAGTTGGAAAGAACAGCAGCACGTAGGGCACACCATGTTTGGTCTTGCTTGGCCGGTTGGCCGATGTTGATTGCTCGGGCTCTAGCTTTGAAGGCTTCCACCTCGTCCTCCGTGAATTCGTGGCGGATCTTCTTGTTGACTTTTTGTTCTATCTGAAATGGCGTACCAGGCGTCTCCCTAGCGAGCCGTCGGCGGACTCTGTCCCACACCTCCGGGTGACTGTGGCGGGAGACGGCGCACCACGTGACATGCGTGTGGTACGAGGGCTTTGCCGGCCCGGGCAGTACCTCGTCGTCCTCGTCGTCCTCATCCTCGACCTGATCCGTCTTATCCCTGTCGTCTTCTCCTTTGCCTCCCGGGTCAGCATCTTCCTCCTCCTCCTCCTCCTCCTCCTTCCCCTTCCCCTTCCCCTTCCCCTTCCCCTTCCCCTTCCCCTTCCCCTTCCCCTTCCCCTTCCCCTTCCCCTTCCCCTTCCCCTTCCCCTTCCCCTTTGCCTTTGCCTTCGCCTTTGCTCTCGCCACTTCCCCCTCCTCCTCCTCCTCCTGTTCATGCTCCTTCTCCTCCACCATGTTCTCCGCCCCATCCCCATCCCCATCCCCCTTCCCTTTCGCCTTCGCCTTCGCCTTCGCCTTCCTCTTCCCCTTCCGCTCCCCCCTTTGCTTCGTGCCATCCAGACCATTGCCGCGGTCTTCTTCTGGTTCCTGTTCTTCGTCCAAGCCACCTGACGCGCGGCCATTACCATGCGATGGCTTCTTGGTCAAATCCTTGATAGACGCCTGATGGTGGCGATTTGCGGTTGAGCCATCGGGATCCTGGATTGCCCTCCAGTATGCCTTTACGGCCTGATGTCTGTGTCAGCGCAGTACATCCAGCTACAATACTACACCTGGGGCTTACCCTCTCAAGCTGTTTTTTGGGAACCCGCATCTCCCCATCCCGGAGGGAGAGCAAGTGAGCTGCGGCTGACTTAACCTCCTTATTAAGCTGGTTATCAGCAGGCACTTTGCTCTGCAACCAGTTTTTCTCGGAGGTGGTGAGAGATGTGCGGGATTCCATGTCTGCGACAATATCAGGTCAGATGGCGGTCTGGAATGTCAGGGGAAGGCAACCGTCTTTTCACATCAGCCGGTCACCAATTTGTCACGGTCACATCGTCCTGTGACAGGCTTATGATAAACCGAAGCTTTTGGTTATTGGGACAGAAACTCCAGTTAGGATAAGGGGCTCACATTGACGATCTGTGGGCTGGATATGTCTGGAAGTCGATGACCGAGGTACGGGAACCAACGACAGCTGCAGTGGCGTGGGACATCTTCGCCAAGTAAGGAAGGTGAGGCGGATGAAAAGCGCACCCTTGACGGAAAGCGTCCGGACTGTAAGTGCACGAGCCAGCCTCACCACTGCTGACAACATGGAGCCACAACTCTACATGCAACTGTACCCGCAGCTGCTAGTACCATGTATGTCAGCTGCGTCGGTGTGGGGCTTCAATGAAGGCCGTGCTTTGCCTTCTCAGCCGCCGAAAGACATGGGCCCATCAGTAGGAATGAAATATATTGTCTCATGCTGTAGTCCAGTGTCGACTATGCTGCGTGGCTCCCAAGGTCGGACCCGGTATAGACCTTCCCCAGTTGTTCCTGCCGACGTCGGGCAATTGCTGGGTCATGCACGCGATGGATGTAGTATGGGGCTGAAGAGTTAGTCCACGATATGGACCGCTCGGGGTATTTCTGCTCTGTCACCTCCAGTGTCCTCTCATCAGGGTACTCCTGCATGAGAGATGACCGTTAGAGTATACTTCAGCATGGAGAATTGACGGACGTATATCAAAAAGCCCGCTTTCACAACCTTGTACTGCCCGTGTCGCGTCTGCTTGCCGCTGATGAACAGGTCAGTAGCTATGACGCATGCACCATGCTTCATGAGCGGAAGGAATGAGTCCAAGATCTGCAGGTTCACTACGACATGTCAGACATGTGTTGCAAATGAGCAGGTGGACAGGAGCCTCACACGTCGCTGAGAACTTCAGGTTATTCACAACAACGAGGTCGGCCTTCTTCATCCACTCCTTGACCGCCGGAGTCTTGACCATGTCTCCCCATGCCATGGTGACGCTTCCCATGCTGATGCCGTGCAGTTCACAGACGGCCAGGGCCCTATCTTTGAGGCTTTCAGCCGTGCCCATGAGCTCGTCTCGCAGCTCGATGCCGAAGGCGCTGCACCCGCTCTGGATGGCCGCCTGCACAAGCAGATTGCCAATACCACAGCCCAGGTCAACGAAGGTTGATTGGGGACCCAACTTCTGCTCCTCCAGGATCGTCTGAAAGAAGTGCGGCTCGAACTCGCCGTACATCTTCTCGAAGTCACGTTTCTTGTTCCTCAGCTCACGCAGCTGCGTCTCGCTGATGCCGTCTCTAACTTCGCGCATCACGCGCAAAGTCTCAGGGCCTGCCAGAGCTGAGGTGGTCAGCCGTGTTTCATCATTGAAGAGGCCCACATACCCGCCCTCTGCGCCCGCCTCAAGTGATCCACTTCTCTCAGCAAGTCTGCCTTTTGGGCCTTCTCGCGTTCTCTAATCAGATAAACATTAACGCAGCGACTTTGCAGGGCAGGCAGAGGTTACCTGCGGCGGCGAGCTGCATCCCTTTCCTTTTCCTGGTGTCCAGCCTTCTTCCTTTGGCGCCGGGAGCGTGCGGCAGAATTAAGGGCAACGGGCCGCCCGCTGGTTGCGCCCGAGGCGGTATCCTCAGTAGGATCGACCCTTGGACAGAATTGAGCAGACACACACAGATTTCAATCGGGTTTACCTGAAAACACAGCTGAAAGCATCGGGCGCCGTCATGGTCGCTGACAGGAGTTCGCTGACGGATTGCCGTTTTAGGCGCAAAACGTCCCGTCGCGGGACGACGGACTCAGTGCACTGTTCGCCTGTTGCTCGTGTCAGTTGGAGCCATGCTTCCCAGCTTAGTGTTGCGTGAAGTTCGTCCATCCACCCCCGCATTTTGAAATTTCAGCTAAGACAAATCACTTTACCCTCAAGCTAACCGCCACAGCGCGGGTGCAATAGGCGTTCAGCAGAGGTCCTCACGGTATGCCAATCTCAGTGAATGCTTGAGGTGTGCTTATGGATCCTCAGAGGAGCAGCATGATGTCTAGGACAGAACACAAAATGTCTCCATGCCACGAATTAGATTGGCAGGCAACGCTGCTGCGTGCCGCGTCTTATGGTGCGCTCGATCACAACTTACCTTGAACTTTCTCATGATGTCGCAACAGTCGCCTTGAAAGGAGACTGCGGGAGCTCACAAGACCAGGTGAGTGAAAAGGGCTTATCAGGCTTGCCTCGATAGCGGTGACAAGACGCGCGCGCAGGCAAGCTAGCGTTCACTCGGGGCTGAATGACTCAGGGCTCCAAAGACCCCAGTTGGCGCGCGGGAGCCGCGCCTACTCCTGGGACCACAGCGTCAGCAGGTGCTTGCCGCTGCAAAGAAGTACAGCCGCCATAACTGCGACCGACAGCAGCGATGCACGGAGGATGTGATTCACGAAAGCAAACAGACGCGTTGGGCAGCGGGCACTTCATCGACACTCGTATGTACTCATAGTAAAGGACTTACTGAAAATGCGCCAGGCCGTCTCTGGCACTCATGGACGCCCTCAGTCTTCCTTCACTTGTCCTATATGCTTCCTCCTTGACTCTTTCCAGCTGCGACCTTCCAATGCGCTTCCCACGGACACCAAACCTCCTGAGAATCATGCGAGGCTGATCTGGAGCCGGTGCGCTTCGGAATACATTGGCAAGGTAAGCGCCCGCGAGAGATTGGTACGATACACTCCCTGTACTGAAGTGCTCGCGTCTTGCACTCTCGCAGTGTCGCTTGCAGGTCATGCGACGATAATGGGCGCTTAGGGAGGGCACCGTCGCACCTTATGCTGTAGGCCGGGTTATAACTTCCCCCGAGATTAGTCGGAGGGCAGGTTGCAACTCCTGCGAGTAGGTTCACAGGCCCGGCAATTGCCGAGACCGACCTCCGCTGGAGGAGCCGGGCGGCGGGATCGTTCCCTTATACGGCGCCGTGGCCGTGATGCGTGCGTCGCCGACGTCGGCTGTGATGCGCGCGCTTTGATGGCGCGTCGGGGGGAGCATGTGCCCGCGCTCGACGCGTCGGGACGCGTCGAGCGCGCGTCGCTGCCGTTCCCGCTCGCGCTTGCATGCTCAAAGCAGTGTATAAGAGTTTTATTATATGTATATACTACATGCAAACGTATATATGTACATTCAAATCCCGCCGCGCGCGAGATTTTCGCGGCGGCGGGGGCACGGAGATCGCACATCCACGCCTTGCGCGGAGACGGCGTAGAGAAGGGGGTGAGGGTATGGGGTAGGGGGTGTGCTCCCCGTAGCACCTTGAACGCGCTGGAGGGGGCAGTGATTACTGCTTCTCCGGGCCTTGGGTGGGGCTTGCGGTTGGCGGCTTTGTTCTCGCACGTCGATGGGTCGGCGTATTGGCATTGATCATCTCTCATATAGTAGCCGAACGCGTACGCGTACGGCTAGTCTATGAGAGGCCGCGCGAACCCGCGCGCACCCTTCGCAGGTGGGCGCGCGGGCTCCCTGCATTCCCCTCGTCATCTCCCCCTTTCCTGCGCTGTATTGGCGCTTCCCTTACTCCCCAGCCTCGCGCGTGGTGAGAGGGGTGTAGGTGGAGCCGCTGAAAGCTTCCACGCGCGCATTTATGCCGCAATGCCAGTTGGCGTTGACGGCGGGCTGCGCGCGCGGGTAGCAGGGCGGCAGCGGGGGGGGAGGGGGGCTCATGCCGTCGTCGCGCGCAATTGACGTGCTTCGCTAACGCGTGATGCGCGAGCGGTGACGACATAGGGCGCGGGGAGGCTGGGGGACATGGAGGATGGGGGGCGTGGGCGGCTAGCGCGAAGAAGGGAGGGAAAGGTTTTGATGGATGCGGGCGCCTAGGTCCGTGGCTGAAAGAGGACGGGTGCCGGGGTCGGAGAGGGGGCCCAGACAGCGAGGCGCAGCGCCGCTCGGGAACGCGAGCGACGCTGAAATTTTTCGTCAGCATGTTAATGCGTATTTTGTTACGATTACGTACCTTGGGGGCTACTTGGAGCCCCCTCCCCCTCCTCCTCGCCTTCCGTGTCCGATAGGGCAGCCATTGGGCGATGAGCGACGTTGGGGGGAGCGGTGGTGGTGGTGGGAGACAAGATGTGACGCGTCCGCGATCGGAGTGACGGATGTGTCACGATCTTGGCGCAGCGCATGCGTCGTCCGGGAGGGTGAATAACAACAAAAATGGACAAGGGAGGGGTTCTTAGAAGGGATTGAAGGCTGTAAAAAGGATCCTAGAGGGAGGGGGACGAAGAAGAGGACAGTAAAGCTAGGGTATATGTGTTATCAGGTGATTTGGGACCATAGCGCACGATTTGGAACCGCGTAGCGAAGTAAATGCCCTCAGTAAGACCCTGATTTGTGTCCAAGGCTCAAAGAAGTATATACACCTCAGGGCAAACATGTATAGGGTATGTAGTGAGAGTTTGGGGTCAGTGGGACGCCAGGTATATACCCAAAACGTGCAGAACACCGCTATCCGAGCACCATATGACTGTTCATCCTTGTTTGTGATGTATCTGTTAGGATATGGGATTATTGCAGAGCGCAACAATGTAGAGCACATCTCCCCCTACACGATAAATTTTGTTTGATGTCCATCTGAGGAAATTCAGGGTGAGGGGAAGCAAAATGGCCCCGGATCCTACTAGATACACATAGGAATACATGATCCTCCTGTGTAGTAGTACCCAAGATCGAGTTCTGTACATTCTCATGATCCAATCCTTCCCAAACTTTAGGGAACTGTCTTGATTAAAGTACACTAATACCAAACGATGACCAGATGTACTGCGGACACCCTTGGCCTGAGTCCGAGGCCGTCGAGCGCGTCGACGACGAAGCCCGGACCTCGGACCGAGCCACCGGCCCGGTCATCCGGCGCGTCCTGCCCGCGCGTCTCTTGACTCTCGACCACCACCACGTCCCCGTGCCCGCTCCCCCACTTCCCGGATCCCCTCCCCCTCTTTATCACCACCAAACACGCTACAAAAGACGCGAAAAACACGTTCAAACACGTGCTTGCGCATTGATTACACCCCACCCCCACCCGGAGTCGCGCGGTGCTTGAAGACAGCGCGAGCGCACCTGTGCAGGTAAACTGTTTTAAAAAGTAGCAGACAAGTGTCTGCCGTACTTTTGATAATGTAGCGAATGTCTTCTCCGCACAGCCACGGCCGCCCGGAAGCTGCCCGGGACGTTGCCGGGCTGCGCCCAATGCGGCAGGCGACCTCCGGGCTCGCCGCCGCGGGTGATCGCGCCGCACGCGTCGGCTGTCGCGCGTGATGCTGCCGCCATCGGGGCTCCCGCGCGCCGCCCGCCGTTGATGCGCCGCTGGCGCGGCTGCACAGCCACGTCAGCGCGTCGCGTTGACGTCGTGCCGCGTGCTGCCGCCGCCGCTGCGGGTCGTGCTCGTCCGCGCGCGTACAGCAGAGATAAGGTGTATATACAATATGTACACGAAAAGTACGTAGAATGCGTGCGGGATGCGCGAAGTGAAGAGAAAATGCGAAAAAGCGCCAGCAAAAATTTTTCGCCAATGCGACACGTGCAATGCAGCCCGCGCAGGCACGCGGACGCAAGCACGCGTTCGGAAATGGGGAGGGGAGGGGAAGGGTGTGTACGGGGCGCATTGAGCAGCCCAGACAACGACAATAGGCCGTTGCCTGGGCGATGTGTGTGCTGGGGGTGACGCGGTCCAAGTAGCCAGCGGAAGCTGGTCTACGAGAGTGTGATTGCATGAATGGGGACGTGGGATGCGAGGCAGAAACCCTCCTCTTGGGAGCCTCATCATCGCGGACAAAGATGGTGGGTGGGGGTTTGGCTAGTTTGCTCTCACGCATTGCCGTGTGACCCTCTGGCGCTGGCGGCTCCGTTCTCGCGCGTGGTCGCGTAGCTGAGGAAGGCCAAAAAGGGGGAGGGCGAAGGCCGCTGCGGACGCGAACGCGCAAGGGCAGCAATGGCGGTGGCGATGGGGACGCGTCCTGTGACGTGGTTGCGACCGGGCAGTCACGCGCGTGTGACGCGTGGCGCGCCAGTGCGCGGGCGGGTAGTGGCACGACCGTACACGCCCCAGAAATCTTCCCTCCCATCTACCTAGACCAAGAAGGTCTAGGAGAATCGAGAAACGCGCCCCGCACCGAGTACAGCACCGCGAATTCGCCAGTGCGGTGGGTACTCGAACGGGCCGTGCTCGGCACAGGGCGCGTGTCTCGTTGGAAGGCATGGGGAGGGAGATGGCCACAGAACTTCAGGATGGTCTTCAAGGGCCGTCCATCGCGCTAGGCTCGTCGTGGGAGGGGTGGAGCAGCAGCACCCGATCTCTAAATAGCATGAAAGAAATATATCAGTACATATAGAGGGCATAGGACATAGTCACGCACCTTCTTCCACCTCCACAGGTACGCGAATAGCGCCCTCAGCATCTGGTGACCCTCACGCACTCTTGGGCGGGGCACGAGGCACGAAGCATTGCCCTACGCGCAAAAGTCGATTCTTCTAAGCGATAATTCGATCGTGAGGGATGGTGCGGTGAGACGGCGCCAAAAAAGGGGGAAGGTGTCAATAGGGAAGCGAGAAGGAGAGATGAGGGAAGGGCGAGGTGACGTGGGGTGCAGGAATGGTGGTTGAGGACAGAAAGAACGCGCGGGCTGGCGCCTCGGATGACCGGTCCGGAAGCGCGGTCCGACGTCCGAAGGCCGTCGTCGTCGACGTCGATGGCCTCGGAAGAAGGCCGTGAACCTTTTTGTACTAAAAGCATCACAGGATACATTAGTATACATGTAGAAGATGACGCTTATGAGGTATGGAATGGACACAATGCCTGAGTCCCACCCAAATTGAAGTCGACTGTCCCAGGTATTATGTGCAGAATCATGCATTCCTCAAATCTCAGTCTGTACAACCACCTTTTCGCGTCGATCTCGGCGAAACCTGGGCGGATTTGCATCAAATAAACGGCGTACTGTAGGTGGACGCTGGGGCTATCTTGGCATGTATTGCGTATAATATTCTCAGCTGTAGATTATATGTAGATCGAGTGATAGTGCTTGATTTCGACAGATTTGGCGTTAATGTTGCTATTGGCGGCCGTTCTATGCACAAAGGCTTGCTGAAACTTCGCATGGATTTTCTTCGGATACTCCTCTACTGTTTGCAAAAACATTGGAGTAAATTGGGTCTGATTCGCGTGCTCCCGAGGGCGTTTTTGACGGCGATGAGGCCTCTCGGACGCCCGGTCCGGCTTCCGCGTGGTCCCAAGACCTGTTTCCGTCGACCCGAACATCTAGATAACTTCAGCCTGCGTCTTCGTGAGTCTCTGCATACTCACAACCTCGCTGACCCCTCTAATATAGCCCAACGCGATGCCCAAGACCTTCCCCAACCTCCCACGCTCCGATTTTGTGCACACACCTACTCATTGTCGTGCGCACAGGCCTGCGATCAACCCACCACATCTCACCTCCCACCACCACCTCCTCATCGCCATTCACCGCCACTCGTCCGCCTGCCGCCTCTCTTCCTTCATACAAACCACCTGCGCCCTCCGCTCTCGCGCCCTCGCCTCAAGAAGCCCCCCGATCGCGCGCAAATACGCGTGTTTGCCCGCGCGCGCTGCCTAACCCCAAAATTCGACGCGTACCAGCGCGGGCAACGTTCGCGGACCTACCGCGTGCCTTGCCACACCCCATTCTCACACCCTATCCCTCCTCACCCTGGCAGTCGACGCGGGCTGGGAAAAACGCCGGGTGCGGCGATCGACCCCCTCCCCCACTCCCTCCACCGATCACCAACCACGGTGAGCGCGCGTTGAGGGCTGCCGTCGCCTCTCACGCGCAGCGCGTACCCCTTCCTACCCTCAGCACCCTCTCACGCGTCTGCGCGCACTGTTGAGCATGCTGGGAAGCGCACCACTCAGCTTACCTGAATATAAGAGAGCTTAGCTAGAGGCTATGCGCAGAGTAGGTGAAGACCTGTTATTACAGGGCAGAGGAGCCCTCCTTATATACTACAGGAGAGGCGACGATGTCATACGTAGTAATAGCTAATGAGTCAAGAGGACAGAACACGCTGAGTAAAGCGTACATGTGACAAGTCCAACCTATGTGTCCATATGTGTCCATCTGAGTCATATGATACTCGCGTGTAAGTGCATGTGATGCACACGTGACATGTCGTGACAGGCCGAATGTTCAACACTCCCCCTCGCTAAGTGCGCGCCAGCGTATGCAAGCGCATATCTTCATCGGCCGTCTAGGACGAGTAGAACTCAAGTCCTAGTTGCGATCTGAACTTCAAGAACAGAGTGCGCCCTAAGTTCTTGGTGAACAAATCCGCAGGGTTGTCTGAGCCGTCTATAAAGAACAACTCGACCTCCTTCTCCTCGACCAGCTCACGGATGTAGTGGTAACGGATGTCGATGTGTTTCATCCGGCGGTCTCGGTAGGCGTTAGAGCCCGTGAAGATGGAGCCCTGGTTGTCACCGCAGATGGGGACAGGAACAGTGATTTTGCGTCTGAGTTCTGCTAAGAGACTCTTCAGCCACATCACCTGGCGGCTACAGTCGGAGAGCGCCATGTATTCTGCTTCTGTCGACGAGGCTGCGACTGTGCGCTGCAAACGTGACTGCCAGCAGATGTTCCCGTTGGCCAACTTCATGAAGAAGCCGGTGGTCGATCTCCTCTTGATTGGATCGGAGGCCCAATCCGAATCAGTGTACGCAATAAGTCCGCCATTGGATTTGCCATCAAAGACAAGTGCGTAATCCCTGGTACCAGCCAAATAGCGGCAGATATACAGCGCTTTATGGAGGTGATCCTGAGACGGGTTGGCGGCGAACTGTGACAACTTGGTCACTGCGAACGCAATGTCGGAGCGTGTGCCCAACATGATGAAGAGAAGCGATCCAATGACCGACTGGAATTTCTGACGGAGTGCGGGATCGACTTCATCCTCATTTGGCATCGGAACGTAGCCGGCCGGTAGAGGTGTCGCTGCGAACTTGCAGTTCTGCATCCCAAAGCGTTGCAGCACCTTATCGAGGTACGGAATCTGATCGAGCTTGATCTTAGATCCGTCTCGTGTGATGCGCATGCGCAGGAACTCCTCAGTGATTTCCTGATTGCGGCATTCCCATCGCTTGTTGAACTCAGCCTTGAGAAAGGCAATGAGCTTCTTGTCCTTCGAGAAGAACATCGCGTCATCTACGTAGACAATGATCACACAGAAGTGACCGTTCGAGTCCTCGTAGAAGAAGACACCGGCATCCGATGTGAGTCGGACCCAGCCCATGGCTTTTGTGGACTTCGTCAGCGCTTTCCACCATGCGAGAGCAGCTTGTTTCAGTCCGTAGATCGCCTTGTGCAGGAGCATGACTTTGCCCTGCTTCCCTTTGGCAATAAAGCCTTCGGGTTGTTCCATGTAGATCTCTTCGTCTAGATCGCCGTATAGAAAGGCTTTCCTGACGTCAAGACCTGACATATGCCAGCCTTCAAGCGCGGCAAGCGCGATGACCAGTCGGAACGTCTCGTACCTGACAACAGGCGAGAAGATTTCGTCATAGTCGATGCCCTCGACTTGACTGAACCCCTTGGCTACAAGCCGGGCTCGTTTGCGGCCATCAGATTTCTGATCAAAGACCCAGCGGCATTTGATGACCTTCCGTCCTTTCGGACGGTCCACAAGGGAGTAAACCTTGCGCTGACGGAGCGCCTCAAGCTCCTCGCGGCAAGCGTCAAACCACTCCTTCTGTAGCGCCTTCGGCAGCTTGTAAATATCGCGAAATGTCCAATTGCGAATATTGGACGTGTCTGGGACGGTCTCATTCGGAATCGCCTTTGAAAGCAGCTCCGTGATGAGTCCTACTCCCCCTTCCCGGCATAGCTTTTGTATGCGAGCTTCGTCGTCGTCTAGATGCTCAGGAGCGTCTGCGCGCGAAGATGGCTGCGAGCTAGGGTCGGGAATCCCTTTCTCAGCACCGGATGTGGCTTTCGAACGCGAGCTACGCGGTTCATCATCGCCAACCATCTCTCTCCACTTCGTCTCGCTCGAGACATCGCGTTCAATTTCCGCTGGAGCGCGATCTCCATAGACATTATTCGGACGTGCAAGCTTCGACCGCAATCGCGTAGACTTCCGAGTAGGTTCAGGAGGTGGTCCTGCTTGCTTACGCCCTCTGCCTCGCTTAGGAGCGGGCGGGGCTGCCTCTGGAGTCTTATCCCGACGATCAGGCGGCGGGTCCTGATGATTTTGATTGTCATCATCATCATCATTTCCTCTTGGGGGTAGAGGAGGAGCCGGAGGTGCCAGTGGAGACGGAGCATCGTCATCATCACCTGGCAGATCTCCTGGTCCCTGCAGATCTTGTGGATCCGCTGGATCATCGTCACGCTGTGGTTCATCACCGACAGGGACATGTTGACGACGATTCGAATCGCTGTCAGGGCAGCGGGGAAACACTTCTTCATCAAACATCGCCTGAGTGGCAACGAAGAGAGATGTGTTAGAGCGCATGAACAAATATCCCTTCACACCATCGGGAATACCCAGGTACGTCATCAGCTCCGATTTGGGCGATAACTTGTTCTGGCGTTTCTCCTCGGGGATAAAGACATAAGCAGCGCAACCAAAGACCCGGAGATGTGAAATATCCGGTTTCTCCTTGTGGAGTGCTTCGTACGGAGTTTTCCACTTCAAACGCCGGATAGGCGTCCAATTGTAGATCCGTGTCGCGAGTGCAATCGCGAACTCCCAGAACGAGTTAGGCAGACATGCCGTGAAGCGCATGGCTTCGGCCTTGTCCATAATCGTCCGGTTGAAGCGCTCGGCGCGACCGTTCTGCTGATGAGCGTAAGGTGCGCCTTTCTCCACCAGAATCCCGTTCTCCGCAAGGAATTCCTCCATTCCCATGCCTTTAAACTCTCCCCCATTATCGATATGCCACTTTTTAATCGTAGCACCGAACTGGTTTTTGACCATCGCAATAAAGTTGCGCGTAGCCTGCTTGGCGTCGGACTTCTGCGATATGCATACTGTCCAGCCAAAGGAGAGTGCCTCATCAAAGAAGCCAATAAAGTAACGATACTTGTGATAAGATATCGTCGGGAATTCTTTGAGATCCGAATGGATAACATCAAAGGGATTTTTCGCACGATGCTCGGAAGGCGGGAAGGCACGTTGGTGCATTTTCCCTTGCGCGCAACCTTTGCAGGGGCGAGTTTCCTCGGGAAAAACAAGGTCTTGGGGAAAGCCCTTGGTGTGTTTCTTCGCCTGACGTAGAACGTCTTTCGACGGATGTGCGAATCGCCGGTGCATGATGTCATAGTCGACCTTGTATACGGTAGACACAGACTGCACAGTCTTCGCCGTAGAAGGCGTCGACCAGAGGAAGTACAGGGTTTGCACTTCGTTGAGCTTGTAAAACTCAAGTACCGAAAGAGGAGAGTTCTTCCGATGTAAGCTGATCATCGTGCTGTTTCCACGCACAGATAATCCTCCTTGAAGTAAGGAGCCCAAGGAAAGTAGACGACCATGCAATCCAGGCACGTGGTACACTGGATATAGCTGCGAAGTCGTGACAACTTTCCTCCCATGCCTCGTGACGCAGTGATCAACAAAGGCTGTCCCTCGACCAACCAATGCAAGCGTAGTGTCTTTGGATGCGGTCTGCGCGACAATTGGCTCAGAGAGTTTCTCATAGCCAGCCAGATCACTCTCTTCCGACGTCACGTGGAGAGATGCACCAGAGTCGACGAGCCAAGAAGGCGGGAAACCCAATTCGTCTCCGTGAAGCGGTGCTTTTCCCTTACACTTAGGACACGCAGCAATGTCGTTGCAGGCACAAAATATATTCGTACATAATTCATGCGAACCAGTCAGCATACAATATAGTACAGAATCGCGCGATAAGATCAAGCGCTGTGTGCCGCAATCAGTATTGCGCAGTAAATCCTCGTGAGAGGGTACTTGCCTGTCGGCGCCAGTGAGACCAGCAGCCTGGGCGATGGCGTCATCGACGTTGACCTCGACGTCCCCGAACATATTCTCCTCGCGCAGGTACTCCTCCAGAGGAGAGAGATCCCAGCTGATCTGCTCATCGATCGTCCCGTCGAAGAGGAACGAGTTGAGCGTGTGATCGTCGACGCGAGCACGCTTGACGGGCGGCTCATCATCGATCTGCATCTTCGAAGAAGACGCGCGCGGAGTGGGGAAATCGTCGGTACAGTCCATGTTGACGGGGAAGCCGCCAACGTTGACGACGGAGTCGATCTCGCGATAGATCTCAGGAGTGACCTGAAGGTCGAGCTCCTTGGCGGTGGCGAAGACGTTCTTCGCGCCTTCCGCGATGGGGGTGTCGGCGATCGCCTTATCGGCGGCGACAGCTGGCTTCTCAACCACCTGACGGACCTTAGTCCCGGCGGGAGTGATGAGGGCGACGTGAGACGTCTTGACGTTCTCAACAGATGGAGTGAGCGCCGAGATGCGAGCGGATCCGACGACCTCAGAGATCGTGGCATGCGCATGCGCGTGCTCAGGCTGCTTCCCTTTCCCCTTGTCCTTCTTGTTCTTCCCGCCACGCTGGCCGCGTTTGTCCTTCTTCTTCTTCTCAGCCTTATCGCCACCATTGGGCGCAGAGTTTCCACTCTGTTGCTGATTAGAGTACTTCGGATCATCGCGCTTGCGCTTGACGTTCGAGAACTTCTGGACGTGAGAGCCAGACATCGTCTGCTTGTGGGAGTAGTGCGTAAGAAGCGCCTCTCGAACCACAGCAACAGTGAGATCACTCTTGTCGTATCGCTGAAGGATAGACTCGGTGATGGACTGTATACCAGCGACATGCAAGAGAATCATCGCCTTGAGTAACTCAGGGATGACGATCTCGTCGGCAGCGAGCCGTGCAAACGCGTTGGTGACGACGTTGATCTGGGGATCAGGATGCTGACCGCTATTGAACTTGGCGTTCAACGCCGTCTGGAAGAACCCGAAGAGGTCGGCAATCTGAGTGCTGCCATACTCCTCCTGGAGATATTCAACCAGCGACTTCGCAGTCTCCATCTTGTCCGCCGGGATGCTGCTCTTGACGTTAGGCGAGAGGCGCAATTTAATGCTGCCCCTGACCTTGACGTCGTCGCGCTTCCACGACGTGATCTCGTCTTGATTGACGACTGTGCCCGCGTCGTTCGTCCGAGGAGAAGGAACTTCTTCCTCAATGACGTAGGCGAGCCCTTGGGCTTCAAGCCACGACGACATGCCATCCACCCATTGGGTGAAGTTGTTCCCCTCGAAGAGGAACGTGGCCTGGTAGAGCGAGTTCGACATGATCTGAATAGATCGTCAGCATCGGATCGAACATCATAGTGGCGGCCAGGAACGGCGCCGATGAGCGAATCGAGCATGATGCCGATGGCCATCGTCTCCTTCAGAGACGGGTGCATCGGATCAAGCGTGTAAACGCGATCCGGCATGGTGTCACCTGCGCTTAGAGCGGCATGGTGACGGCAAGCAATGAGGGTGCTCGTCATTGCAGCCAGTGACGGCGCTAATGACTTGTGTCGCAGCCACAGAGGGCGCAGACACTGTGCCGCTGCCAGCAAGGGCGCAGGCACTGCTCACCGGGGCTCATAACCTGTTGAGCATGCTGGGAAGCGCACCACTCAGCTTACCTGAATATAAGAGAGCTTAGCTAGAGGCTATGCGCAGAGTAGGTGAAGACCTGTTATTACAGGGCAGAGGAGCCCTCCTTATATACTACAGGAGAGGCGACGATGTCATACGTAGTAATAGCTAATGAGTCAAGAGGACAGAACACGCTGAGTAAAGCGTACATGTGACAAGTCCAACCTATGTGTCCATATGTGTCCATCTGAGTCATATGATACTCGCGTGTAAGTGCATGTGATGCACACGTGACATGTCGTGACAGGCCGAATGTTCAACACGCACCTTGTGCAGTAAGGTGGTTTTGAAACCGACCCGACAACTTACGTATCCCGGATTGCAAACCTACGGACAACTTGTCGGGCGCGGCAAATGCCGATTTTCGCCTCGCCGGATGCCCGAGAGGTGGCCTAATAGGGCACCGGCGCCGTGATGCGCCCCGCGCGTGGCCGCCGCGGCGCGGGAACATCACACGCGCACGCGCACCCCGGATGCGTCGGGGACGCGCCACGTGCTGTTGCTGCCGCCTGCGCGCGTCGTAGCTAGCGCGAAACACATGTACAGTATGTATATAAGAGCTATATACTAAACATGGAAGGGGGGAGGACTGAAAGGAACAAAAAAAGCGGGAAAAAGCGCGAGCGAAAATTTCCGCTCGCGCTAGAGGCGCTCCCACCGCTCGTGCAGCGTGCGAGAGCGCGGGAAGATGGTGGGGGAGGGGTGAGGGATATCCCCCCAAGCTACGTACACCCATTCGCGTCGAAAGACGCGTCCGCGGTGGTCACGTAGCAGGTGGGGGGAGGGGAGGGGGAGGGGCTGCCCCGCGCGTTGTCAAGACGCGCAGTCGGGCGCGGGAGGACCTGGACCCAGCACCCCATCCCCTCACGCAAAAGGGGGGGTCCGAGGATTGGGCGAGGGGCGCAGGACGCGCGGCAGGCAACCGCTCGGCACGCTGCACGCACCGGCTGCGATCCCCGCGTGCATGGTGCACCGACGTGGCCACCCGGATGCGTGAGACGCATCTCCGGCGATGCGGAAAATCGCCGTCAAGGCGATTCTCCTGCCGGCAGGGGAGGGGAGGGGAGGGGATGGGCATGGGGAGGTGAGCGGCGCTACCCACGCGCGCCAGTCGCGATGGATGAGCGCGAAGGTATCGCGACAGCTATATAGCTGTCAAGGGCTCGCTTATGACGCGCAAAGCGTCATAGGCGATGCCCTAACGCCCTCAGACGTAGTCTGAGGGCGAAAATGAGGGGACGGGGGGGTGGTCTTCACCCCGCTTCACCACCTCGCCGTACTGGCGCCCCTTTCCCGTCTACGCCCTCCGCGCGGCAGACAAGTAGTAGTGATTAATAAAGTAGAGAGCGGGGCGCGTTCACGCACCCGTTGCCCCCTCCTATCCGGCTCGATGGCCATTGCCGTTGTTGTTTTTGCGCTGTCTTGTGTGACGCGCTTGTGGGTGTGCGCCTCGGTGGCGGCTAAATCGAGGTGTTGAGAAGTATTGGAAGTGGGGGAGGGATGAGGGGGAGGAACGAGGGGGACGAAGGGGCGGCATGGTGGTGGTTGAGGACGAGGGACGCGCGCGCTTGACGCCGCGGATGAGTGGACCGGCATCCCGGGCCGTCTTCCCCGCGGTGGCGTCGTCGCCTTCGACGGCCTCGGACTCAGGCCGAGAGGCAGCTAAGGGGGCGTTCTCTTTATAATATATTGCTACATTTATGTTAGAAACGATCTTGAGAGTTTTACAGCGTTTGAAGCTCACCAAAGTGCTTAAGTCGAGCTTGACCAGGGGCCTGCGAGAAGTACTGATTGATCACACTTTGAGTATTGCTTTTGAGTATCATTTTGCATCCCCCTCCCTCGTCTCCACATCGATTGCCTCCAAATAAGCTGTGATTCTTAGGCTATTAATGCGAGTACCTATCTGTGTACTTATAGGTTCGAGAAACAACCTTCAGTGCGTGTAAAATAAGGCAAACCGATCTCAAGAGCATGAATTTTGAATCTTTGCAAGATTTCGAAGCCTTCCCGCAATTCCCCGCTGTTCAAACCTCACATAGGCACTCTATGCTACTCACATAAATTTATAAAGCATCGCATCCAGAGCTCTGACCCTCTCGGCCTCTTTCCGAGGCCCTTGAAGACGGCGAGGAGGAGTCTCGGGTACTCGGTCCGGCCTCCGCGCGGTCCCAAAGAACAACAAATACGGTCCTGAAGAACAACATTCAGAGCGATCATGACGGCTATCACTACGTTTGCCCACCACCGCACCCGTCTCGCGCCCTCTCGCGCTAATGCCTCTCATCACCCTTTTCCATTCCATTCACCACCACGCGCCCTCAAAATCAAGATAAATCCGAAAAAATCGCCAAAACGGCGCCACACTCAGAAGCGGGAAGATCAAGACGACGCTGCTGCATTACAGCGCGCGGGGAGGGGTGATCGGTGCGTGAAAGCGCCCATTCTTACTATATGTTTCTAATTCTCATTTTTTGGAGCGTCAGGAAGCGTGAGGGCACCCGCGACGTGCAGCCGCGCATGCTGCGGCACTTTCCTCCCCCCTCCCCCTCTCGCACTCTTCGAAGGGGTGCAGGCTCTGCTCATGACGCGTGACAGCGTCATGAGCATGCCTCACGCGCCTTGCCGCCAACCAGTGCGCGCTCGCGCGAGCCGCAAGACCACCGCCCTCCCCAGTCAACCACCCTCCCCCTCCTCGCCATGGCACCATCCCTTGTGCATTGCGCTTACAGCTGCAACCGCCTCAGGCACTGCTTTAGGCATGCCTGCGCGTGTCCTGCATGTGCCGCTTGCAAGGGAGGACCTGTGAACTTCCCGCCACCTCCCACCCACCCTCCTTCCCCCCCACCTGCTACGTGACCACCACAGACGCGTCATTGGACGCGAATGGGTGCACGTAGCTTGGGGGGATATCCCCCTCTCCTCCCCACCTTCCTCCCGCGCTCTTGCGTGCTGTACGGGCGACGAGAGCGCGTCGCGCGCGAGCGAAAATTTTCGCTCGCGCTTTTCCCGCTTTTTTCCGTTCTTTCCAGCCCTCCCCCTTTGAGAATGTAGTATATATTTACTGTATACATCTTTTACATACATTCCGCGCGAACTACGACGCACAGCGGCGGCAGCGACAGCATGCGGCGCGCCCTCGACGCGTCCGGGCGCGCGCGCGCGCGTGATGTTCCCGCGCCGCGGCGGCCACGCGCGAGGCGCATCACGGCGCCGGTGCCCGATTAGGCCACCTCCCGGGCATCCGGCAAGGCGAAAATCGGCATTTGCCGCGCCCGACAAGTTGTCCGTAGGTTTGCAATCCGGGCTACGTAAGTTGTCGGGTTGGTTTTAAAACCACCTTACAGCATTAGCTGCTGCGCGCGGCCCGCGAGTTCCGCTGCCAGCACACCTGTGGCCGTAAGGACCTTTAAAAGACGTCCGACTATTATCATTCAGGTATTTCAAAAGACATCGTATGCCTTATCCACACAGCCACGGCCCCCCGGCAGGTCGCCGGGCAGGCTCCGGTCGACGCCCGATGCGGCAGGCGACCCCCCGGCCTTGCCGGTCGGGGTTTCCCGCAGCACGCGACGCGCGACGCGCGCGCTCCGCCGCCGCCGCCGTTGCCACGTGCCCTGCGGCGGCTGATGCGCCGCCTTCGCGCGCGCGTCGCGGCTGCTTAGTCAGCGCGTCGAGGGGCATCGCGCTCGCGCTCGCGCTTGCGCGCACCGCCGCCGCCGCCGTCGTCGTCGTTCACGTTGTGTCATGCAGAAAGCAAAGGAAAGTGTATATATTGGGTGGTAAATACATATAACGTAACTAAAAAGTGCGGGGGATGCGCAGAGAAACACAAAAAAGCGCATGCGAAAATTTTTCGCTGGCGCAGCATGCCCTAAGCAGCGCGCGAGAGCAAATGCGCACGCTCGCGCGTGCTTGGGGTGGTATAGGAAAGGAGGGGGGAGGGAGTGCGAATGGTGGTGGGAGGAGCGACGCTCGACCGGCATCACCATGGGGTACGTTGTTAGGTTGTGGCAGGGGGTGTGAGTGCAAGCGTGCGTGTAGTGGGTTGATGGGGGCGAGACGAGCCGCGCGCGGGAGAGGCGGCGCGAGTGGTGGTGGCGGTGGCGGTCAAAAGGCAGGTGCGACTGCCGTCGCACGGTTGCGCGCTAGCGAGCGGGCACCTGCACGATTGCAAGCGCGCGGGCGACCGCTCGCAGGTTTCAACCCCTCCTAGGCCGAGATGACCCAGGAATGTCGAAATACGCGTCCCGCGCCGAGCACAGCACCGCGAATTCGCCGGTGCGGTGGGTACTCAAACGGGCCGTGCTCGACACGGGGACGCGTTTCGGCACAGAGGGAGGGGGGACGGGGAGGGGGAGGTCTTGAGGAATTACTGATTAGAAAAATCGCCCCGCAGCGCTGGACGCGCCGCGGGGAGATGCACTGTAAAAAAGCGGGAATAGAGAGCAAAGGGGGTCAGTAAAAACCATGTGCAGAGCGCAGGGACGCACCTGCGAGATGCACGGGCATCCTCCCCTCCCCTTCGACGATTTTCCGGGGCTTTGACGCGTAGCCGCGCGTTGCAGGCGGCCCCCGCGTGTCGCTTGCCCGGCTAACATCGAGCGCGTGTTGAGCACGCATTTGGCGCGTGAAAACGCGTAAAACACGCCCTATATCGTCTTGTTATGAGAGGAGGAGGACGGGTGGACGGGTGGGGTGGTGGTGCGGGTGTCGAGGTGGTGGTTGGGAGCAAGGAACGCGCCGCCACGACACGGCGGATGTCCGGGCCGGCGACTCGGTCCGATGTCCGGGCTTCGTCGTCGTCGTACTCGACGGCCTCGGACGCAAGCCGAGGGATGCTAGATGGTAAAGTGAAGGAAGATTAGCGTAGTAGACATGTATTAGATTGCACATATGAGTTTTTGTAGCCTATAAGTGTCTGTAGCTTGCTGAACTTGAGCTTCAGTTACGATGCCCTTTGTGCAAACCAATGTATTCACCTTCTTCAGCCTTGAAAACAGATCTTTTGGGTTGTATCTCGCTCAAAACCAGACGGATGGGCGTCAAACAAGCTGCAATGCGTAGAGTAACTCTTTCTTTAACTTGGCATGTATGCTTTACAATATTCTGTGTTCTAGATAGAGTGTAGGGACACAGATAGTAGGTCTTGAGGGGCAAATTTGGAATAATTTGATGTCTGACACATACTCTGAGAGGGTATTCCAGTTCAGACCTCAGATTCAATTTCTATACACCCTTCCCCTCCTCTCTATCAAATTTCTACGCTCATAGATGCTCATTGGCATGCTCAAGGGCCCATCGAAGTTGACGAAGGCGCCGCTCGGATGCCCGGACCGATATCCGCGCAGTCCCGAGACAGATTTCAGCGGTCCCGAACATCGAGACCAATCTGGCACGGCTGGCCACCGCCCGCTGCGCGCTATTCCAGAGCGCGTCTCGCCGGTACTTCCCCCCAACATTTCCAGCAATCTTGGACACCTCTCCCCCTTCCTTTTCCACCATTTTTAGCACACGTGGTTGCTCACCGTTGCGCGCGCAGGCATCGTGATCGGATGCCTGCACCTTCCCTCTCACCACCACCTCGCCACCCTCGCCCACCGCCGCCCCCTCCCCCCTCATTCCTGTCGCGTCGGAAATGCCAAGCAGCCCCTCACACGCGCTCTCCCCACCCTAAGGCAGCGGCATGTGCGCGACCCGCAACCCCCCAGCCCGCACGCGCTTCCGAGCGTGGTGTTGATCCCCACGCCCCTCAAGACCGTTGCCCTCTCCAAAACCGCCTACGTCACCCCTGTCGCGGCAACGGCAACGACACTCGATTGCACGTCATGTGCAGGGATAGCACAGGTTGTGCTCGACCTCCCCCTTTCCCCATCCCCATCCCCACCCCCCCCCCCCCCGTCTCAGCTTGCGGCCGGAGCAGTGGTTGGGGGTGCTTACACTGCTCACCCACACCCTCTCCCACCCTACCTAACGCGCGCTCGGTCGTGCCCGCTTGTGCGGGCTCGATGACACGTGTCGCGCTGGCGAAAATTTTTGCTGGCGCATTTTCACTCTTTTTCTCTACTACCCGCACTCCCTAGCGCTTTTTATGTACACTGTATATTGTACTATGCATATATCACTCATTTGCTATACGAACTAGCGCGAGAACGCGACCCGCGGCAGCAACGACGCGCGCGAGCGCGAGGCGCCGACGTGCTGACTAAGCGACGGCGGCGGCGCGCAGGCGGCGCATCAGCCGCCGCAGAGCACGAGGCGGCGCGAGTGGCGGCGGAGCGCGCGCGATGTGCGGCGCGTGCTGCGGGAAACCCCGACCGGCGAGGCCGGGGGGTCGCCTGCCGCATCGGGCGTCGACCGGAGCCTGCCCGGTGACCTGCCGGGGGTCCGTGGCTGTGTGGATAAGACATACGACGTCTTTTGAACTACCCGAATGATAATAGTCGGACGTCTTTTAAAGGTCCTTACGACCACAGCTGGCCAGCATCGCTTGTTGCGCTCGCGTCAAGCACGTAGACAACGACGGCAATAGGCTGTCATCTGGGCTCCTTCTTGCCCCTCCCCATTTCTTACGCCATCTCCCACCCCCTCCCCTCCCCATTTCCGAACGCGTGCTTGCATCCGCGTGCCTGCGCGGGCTGCATTGCACGTGTCGCATTGGCGAAAAATTTTCGCTGGCGCTTTTTCGCATTTTCTCTTCACTTCGCGCATCCCGCACGCATTCTACGTACTTTTCGTGTACATATTGTATATACACCTTATCTCTGCTGTACACGCGCGGACGAGCACGACCCGCAGCGGCGGCGGCAGCACGCGGCGCGACGTCAACGCGACGCGCTGACGTGGCTGTGCAGCCGCGCCAGCGGCGCATCAACGGCGGGCGGCGCGCGGGAGCCCCGATGGCGGCGGCATCACGCGCGACGGCCGACGCGTGCAGCGCGATCACCCGCGGCGGCGAGCCCGGAGGTCGCCTGCCGCATTGGGCGCAGCCCGGCAACGTCCCGGGCAGCTTCCGGGCGGCCGTGGCTGTGCGGAGAAGACATTCGCTACATTATCAAAAGTACGGCAGACACTTGTCTGCTACTTTTTAAAACAGTTTACCTGCACAGCTGGCGAGCGAGGAGGTCGCAGGTGCGTATCCCCGCACCTCACACGTATTGAAGCTAACAAATATACTCTATACGGCGCCTTGGGAACGCGCGGGGGGCGCTGCGTTGTCGTAACACGCGGCGGCAAGCAAATTGCCCCCCTCCCAGCACCACATCCGCCCTTAGACGCGGTCTGAGGACGCATGGGACTCGCTCGAGACGCGTAAAGCGTTGAAAGTGAGTCCCCCACATTCTTCCTGCTGTAACGCCGACACCCATACAAGTCGCGCCCTGCAATCGGCTGCCGGGTGTTGGCACCCTCCCCCTCCTCCCCCTCCCTGCGCAGCCTCGCCTTTGCAGCGAGGCTCGGCATTGCTGGAGATGCGCCGGGCGCCCTTAAAGGTGACCAGTGCGCCACGCATCTGGCTCGGTCGGCTGGCTATGCCAGCCCACCGAGATTGCCAGCGGGGCGACGCTTGCGCACGCGTCCCTTCTGCCGGCGCGTATACCGCGTACCAAGCCTATACCACCTCCACCCACAGTGAGGTATGGGAAGCGTGCGCGGTGTACGCGCCAGTAGAGGGAGTGCGAGGGCATGCCTCGCCGAGAGGATGAGGAGGGGGAGGATGGTGGTAGGGGGGAAGGGAGCTGGGCAGGAACGGGGAGGATACGAGGAGGGGAGAGGCGAGGAGGATACGAGGAGTGGCGAGGCGAGGAGGATACGAGGACGGGTGAGGAGAACAGGGACGAGACAACGACGAGAAGGGGGGCGAGGGGAATGCATGCGCAGGTGATGGGGAACCTGGCATGTGCCAGTATGCGTGTGTCTGCGTAGCGCGCTCCTCGCCCCTCACCCTCACCCCTGTCCTCGCCACCTTCTTCGTGCGCATCAGGTGCACTATGACGCGCTTCGCAAGCGCGCATAGCGCTGCCTTCCTCCACCCCCTATCGCGCTCGATCGACGCGTTGAACGCGTTGTTCGGCGTGTTCCTATGCGCATTGACCGCGCTTACCGCCCTCCTTCTCCCTCCTCCCCTCTCACGCCATTGTGCGCGCTTACCGAACCGTAGCAGTGTGTCGAGCGCTCGCAAGAAATCGCGCTCGCGCTTTTTTTCGTTTCCCCCCCTTCCCTCCCTCCTCCCTACTCCTTACTGTATGTATATACTTAACATATATCTGTATTTTGTTGTATTCGTCCAATACGATGCGCGGAACGGCAACGGCGCGCGCGCGCGAGGCGTCCTGACGCGTTGACGGCGGGCACGTGCTCCCCCCGACGCGCCATCAAAGCGCGCGCATCACAGCCGACGTCGGCGACGCACGCATCACGGCCACGGCGCCGTATAAGGGAACGATCCCGCCGCCCGGCTCCTCCAGCGGAGGTCGGTCTCGGCAATTGCCGGGCCCGTGAACCTACTCGCAGGAGTTGCAACCCGCCCTCCGACTAATCTCGGGGGAAGTTATAACCTGGCTTACAACATTAGCTGACCGTCGCATATAAGAGGTACGCGGTTCTTTGTTGCTATCCATCCTCACCACATCGACATGTCTTCACCTCCTGAGGTAAGCACTATCGCTTTTCCTTCTCACCATACTGATGGTGCATAGAACATCGCGACGGCCCTTCGCACTGCCCGGGTTCTGAGCGCCCTCCTCAAGCCAGGCCTTGAAGAGATTGTATGTTACACGCCGCTCATAGGGCTGAACGCTAACGAGCCGTAGATCCGCGCCCGCGACAACACACTGCGTTGCGCGTGCAGCAAACTTGCCAACGGCCGGGCACAGCCTTGCAACCAACCCGTCTGCAACGATTGCGTCAAGAACTGTTGAACATTCGGCCTGTCACGACATGTCACGTGTGCATCACATGCACTTACACGCGAGTATCATATGACTCAGATGGACACATATGGACACATAGGTTGGACTTGTCACATGTACGCTTTACTCAGCGTGTTCTGTCCTCTTGACTCATTAGCTATTACTACGTATGACATCGTCGCCTCTCCTGTAGTATATAAGGAGGGCTCCTCTGCCCTGTAATAACAGGTCTTCACCTACTCTGCGCATAGCCTCTAGCTAAGCTCTCTTATATTCAGGTAAGCTGAGTGGTGCGCTTCCCAGCATGCTCAACAGGTTATGAGCCCCGGTGAGCAGTGCCTGCGCCCTTGCTGGCAGCGGCACAGTGTCTGCGCCCTCTGTGGCTGCGACACAAGTCATTAGCGCCGTCACTGGCTGCAATGACGAGCACCCTCATTGCTTGCCGTCACCATGCCGCTCTAAGCGCAGGTGACACCATGCCGGATCGCGTTTACACGCTTGATCCGATGCACCCGTCTCTGAAGGAGACGATGGCCATCGGCATCATGCTCGATTCGCTCATCGGCGCCGTTCCTGGCCGCCACTATGATGTTCGATCCGATGCTGACGATCTATTCAGATCATGTCGAACTCGCTCTACCAGGCCACGTTCCTCTTCGAGGGGAACAACTTCACCCAATGGGTGGATGGCATGTCGTCGTGGCTTGAAGCCCAAGGGCTCGCCTACGTCATTGAGGAAGAAGTTCCTTCTCCTCGGACGAACGACGCGGGCACAGTCGTCAATCAAGACGAGATCACGTCGTGGAAGCGCGACGACGTCAAGGTCAGGGGCAGCATTAAATTGCGCCTCTCGCCTAACGTCAAGAGCAGCATCCCGGCGGACAAGATGGAGACTGCGAAGTCGCTGGTTGAATATCTCCAGGAGGAGTATGGCAGCACTCAGATTGCCGACCTCTTCGGGTTCTTCCAGACGGCGTTGAACGCCAAGTTCAATAGCGGTCAGCATCCTGATCCCCAGATCAACGTCGTCACCAACGCGTTTGCACGGCTCGCTGCCGACGAGATCGTCATCCCTGAGTTACTCAAGGCGATGATTCTCTTGCATGTCGCTGGTATACAGTCCATCACCGAGTCTATCCTTCAGCGATACGACAAGAGTGATCTCACTGTTGCTGTGGTTCGAGAGGCGCTTCTTACGCACTACTCCCACAAGCAGACGATGTCTGGCTCTCACGTCCAGAAGTTCTCGAACGTCAAGCGCAAGCGCGATGATCCGAAGTACTCTAATCAGCAACAGAGTGGAAACTCTGCGCCCAATGGTGGCGATAAGGCTGAGAAGAAGAAGAAGGACAAACGCGGCCAGCGTGGCGGGAAGAACAAGAAGGACAAGGGGAAAGGGAAGCAGCCTGAGCACGCGCATGCGCATGCCACGATCTCTGAGGTCGTCGGATCCGCTCGCATCTCGGCGCTCACTCCATCTGTTGAGAACGTCAAGACGTCTCACGTCGCCCTCATCACTCCCGCCGGGACTAAGGTCCGTCAGGTGGTTGAGAAGCCAGCTGTCGCCGCCGATAAGGCGATCGCCGACACCCCCATCGCGGAAGGCGCGAAGAACGTCTTCGCCACCGCCAAGGAGCTCGACCTTCAGGTCACTCCTGAGATCTATCGCGAGATCGACTCCGTCGTCAACGTTGGCGGCTTCCCCGTCAACATGGACTGTACCGACGATTTCCCCACTCCGCGCGCGTCTTCTTCGAAGATGCAGATCGATGATGAGCCGCCCGTCAAGCGTGCTCGCGTCGACGATCACACGCTCAACTCGTTCCTCTTCGACGGGACGATCGATGAGCAGATCAGCTGGGATCTCTCTCCTCTGGAGGAGTACCTGCGCGAGGAGAATATGTTCGGGGACGTCGAGGTCAACGTCGATGACGCCATCGCCCAGGCTGCTGGTCTCACTGGCGCCGACAGGCAAGTACCCTCTCACGAGGATTTACTGCGCAATACTGATTGCGGCACACAGCGCTTGATCTTATCGCGCGATTCTGTACTATATTGTATGCTGACTGGTTCGCATGAATTATGTACGAATATATTTTGTGCCTGCAACGACATTGCTGCGTGTCCTAAGTGTAAGGGAAAAGCACCGCTTCACGGAGACGAATTGGGTTTCCCGCCTTCTTGGCTCGTCGACTCTGGTGCATCTCTCCACGTGACGTCGGAAGAGAGTGATCTGGCTGGCTATGAGAAACTCTCTGAGCCAATTGTCGCGCAGACCGCATCCAAAGACACTACGCTTGCATTGGTTGGTCGAGGGACAGCCTTTGTTGATCACTGCGTCACGAGGCATGGGAGGAAAGTTGTCACGACTTCGCAGCTATATCCAGTGTACCACGTGCCTGGATTGCATGGTCGTCTACTTTCCTTGGGCTCCTTACTTCAAGGAGGATTATCTGTGCGTGGAAACAGCACGATGATCAGCTTACATCGGAAGAACTCTCCTCTTTCGGTACTTGAGTTTTACAAGCTCAACGAAGTGCAAACCCTGTACTTCCTCTGGTCGACGCCTTCTACGGCGAAGACTGTGCAGTCTGTGTCTACCGTATACAAGGTCGACTATGACATCATGCACCGGCGATTCGCACATCCGTCGAAAGACGTTCTACGTCAGGCGAAGAAACACACCAAGGGCTTTCCCCAAGACCTTGTTTTTCCCGAGGAAACTCGCCCCTGCAAAGGTTGCGCGCAAGGGAAAATGCACCAACGTGCCTTCCCGCCTTCCGAGCATCGTGCGAAAAATCCCTTTGATGTTATCCATTCGGATCTCAAAGAATTCCCGACGATATCTTATCACAAGTATCGTTACTTTATTGGCTTCTTTGATGAGGCACTCTCCTTTGGCTGGACAGTATGCATATCGCAGAAGTCCGACGCCAAGCAGGCTACGCGCAACTTTATTGCGATGGTCAAAAACCAGTTCGGTGCTACGATTAAAAAGTGGCATATCGATAATGGGGGAGAGTTTAAAGGCATGGGAATGGAGGAATTCCTTGCGGAGAACGGGATTCTGGTGGAGAAAGGCGCACCTTACGCTCATCAGCAGAACGGTCGCGCCGAGCGCTTCAACCGGACGATTATGGACAAGGCCGAAGCCATGCGCTTCACGGCATGTCTGCCTAACTCGTTCTGGGAGTTCGCGATTGCACTCGCGACACGGATCTACAATTGGACGCCTATCCGGCGTTTGAAGTGGAAAACTCCGTACGAAGCACTCCACAAGGAGAAACCGGATATTTCACATCTCCGGGTCTTTGGTTGCGCTGCTTATGTCTTTATCCCCGAGGAGAAACGCCAGAACAAGTTATCGCCCAAATCGGAGCTGATGACGTACCTGGGTATTCCCGATGGTGTGAAGGGATATTTGTTCATGCGCTCTAACACATCTCTCTTCGTTGCCACTCAGGCGATGTTTGATGAAGAAGTGTTTCCCCGCTGCCCTGACAGCGATTCGAATCGTCGTCAACATGTCCCTGTCGGTGATGAACCACAGCGTGACGATGATCCAGCGGATCCACAAGATCTGCAGGGACCAGGAGATCTGCCAGGTGATGATGACGATGCTCCGTCTCCACTGGCACCTCCGGCTCCTCCTCTACCCCCAAGAGGAAATGATGATGATGATGACGATCAAAATCATCAGGACCCGCCGCCTGATCGTCGGGATAAGACTCCAGAGGCAGCCCCGCCCGCTCCTAAGCGAGGCAGAGGGCGTAAGCAAGCAGGACCACCTCCTGAACCTACTCGGAAGTCTACGCGATTGCGGTCGAAGCTTGCACGTCCGAATAATGTCTATGGAGATCGCGCTCCAGCGGAAATTGAACGCGATGTCTCGAGCGAGACGAAGTGGAGAGAGATGGTTGGCGATGATGAACCGCGTAGCTCGCGTTCGAAAGCCACATCCGGTGCTGAGAAAGGGATTCCCGACCCTAGCTCGCAGCCATCTTCGCGCGCAGACGCTCCTGAGCATCTAGACGACGACGAAGCTCGCATACAAAAGCTATGCCGGGAAGGGGGAGTAGGACTCATCACGGAGCTGCTTTCAAAGGCGATTCCGAATGAGACCGTCCCAGACACGTCCAATATTCGCAATTGGACATTTCGCGATATTTACAAGCTGCCGAAGGCGCTACAGAAGGAGTGGTTTGACGCTTGCCGCGAGGAGCTTGAGGCGCTCCGTCAGCGCAAGGTTTACTCCCTTGTGGACCGTCCGAAAGGACGGAAGGTCATCAAATGCCGCTGGGTCTTTGATCAGAAATCTGATGGCCGCAAACGAGCCCGGCTTGTAGCCAAGGGGTTCAGTCAAGTCGAGGGCATCGACTATGACGAAATCTTCTCGCCTGTTGTCAGGTACGAGACGTTCCGACTGGTCATCGCGCTTGCCGCGCTTGAAGGCTGGCATATGTCAGGTCTTGACGTCAGGAAAGCCTTTCTATACGGCGATCTAGACGAAGAGATCTACATGGAACAACCCGAAGGCTTTATTGCCAAAGGGAAGCAGGGCAAAGTCATGCTCCTGCACAAGGCGATCTACGGACTGAAACAAGCTGCTCTCGCATGGTGGAAAGCGCTGACGAAGTCCACAAAAGCCATGGGCTGGGTCCGACTCACATCGGATGCCGGTGTCTTCTTCTACGAGGACTCGAACGGTCACTTCTGTGTGATCATTGTCTACGTAGATGACGCGATGTTCTTCTCGAAGGACAAGAAGCTCATTGCCTTTCTCAAGGCTGAGTTCAACAAGCGATGGGAATGCCGCAATCAGGAAATCACTGAGGAGTTCCTGCGCATGCGCATCACACGAGACGGATCTAAGATCAAGCTCGATCAGATTCCGTACCTCGATAAGGTGCTGCAACGCTTTGGGATGCAGAACTGCAAGTTCGCAGCGACACCTCTACCGGCCGGCTACGTTCCGATGCCAAATGAGGATGAAGTCGATCCCGCACTCCGTCAGAAATTCCAGTCGGTCATTGGATCGCTTCTCTTCATCATGTTGGGCACACGCTCCGACATTGCGTTCGCAGTGACCAAGTTGTCACAGTTCGCCGCCAACCCGTCTCAGGATCACCTCCATAAAGCGCTGTATATCTGCCGCTATTTGGCTGGTACCAGGGATTACGCACTTGTCTTTGATGGCAAATCCAATGGCGGACTTATTGCGTACACTGATTCGGATTGGGCCTCCGATCCAATCAAGAGGAGATCGACCACCGGCTTCTTCATGAAGTTGGCCAACGGGAACATCTGCTGGCAGTCACGTTTGCAGCGCACAGTCGCAGCCTCGTCGACAGAAGCAGAATACATGGCGCTCTCCGACTGTAGCCGCCAGGTGATGTGGCTGAAGAGTCTCTTAGCAGAACTCAGACGCAAAATCACTGTTCCTGTCCCCATCTGCGGTGACAACCAGGGCTCCATCTTCACGGGCTCTAACGCCTACCGAGACCGCCGGATGAAACACATCGACATCCGTTACCACTACATCCGTGAGCTGGTCGAGGAGAAGGAGGTCGAGTTGTTCTTTATAGACGGCTCAGACAACCCTGCGGATTTGTTCACCAAGAACTTAGGGCGCACTCTGTTCTTGAAGTTCAGATCGCAACTAGGACTTGAGTTCTACTCGTCCTAGACGGCCGATGAAGATATGCGCTTGCATACGCTGGCGCGCACTTAGCGAGGGGGAGTGTTGAACATTCGGCCTGTCACGACATGTCACGTGTGCATCACATGCACTTACACGCGAGTATCATATGACTCAGATGGACACATATGGACACATAGGTTGGACTTGTCACATGTACGCTTTACTCAGCGTGTTCTGTCCTCTTGACTCATTAGCTATTACTACGTATGACATCGTCGCCTCTCCTGTAGTATATAAGGAGGGCTCCTCTGCCCTGTAATAACAGGTCTTCACCTACTCTGCGCATAGCCTCTAGCTAAGCTCTCTTATATTCAGGTAAGCTGAGTGGTGCGCTTCCCAGCATGCTCAACAAGAACAAGTGCCCTCGCTGCAAGAAGCCGGCGTCGAATCCGAACCCGTTGTGCCAGTTCCATGCCGGTCCATGCTGCCCGTACTCGCACGGTGGCGTGTACCACTTTGTTACCGGACATCGACCTTTGCCCGAGCACCCAACGATGTAAGAAGTTCCCATCGGGCGTGAACCTATCCACGGGACCTCATTCAACGAGCCATGGCGTTATCCAGGGGCTGGTTAGCTCACTTTTGCGGCGCTCTCCAGCCAGCTTACAAATGCAGGCTTTGGGTTTTTCGGCGATTCTGACCACAGATAAAGCCATTTTCGCGGTTTTATTGACTGTGTGGGCAGGTATAATACATTAAATCGGTATTTAGGTGTATAGAGTCAAGTCTTGCCCCATTTGGATGCCACGCACCTTGTGCACGCCTGGCGCGCTTCCCGCGCGCCCCCCGCCCCCTACTGGTACCTACAATTCTGACAGCATATACCCCGCGACATTGTGCAGAGCAGGCAGGGATACGCGCGACGCCGCCGGCGTGTCTGTGCTCCAAATCGTGCGCGTTCGCGACCCGTAGACCGCAAATCTGGGGCGATTCGGTTGGTGCCGGCGCTCTGGCGGCATGCCTCCGGGCGCCACGCCACTGCCGGGACCATTGCGTGGCGCCGTACATAGATGCTGGTCCGGGGGAATTGCGCTGGCGTGCCTCTACGATACACAGGCACTTGTACGAGGCCCTTGGACGGTGTGTAGCGCCTCTGTTGCGATAGCGCTCTTCGTGCCGGTTCCGCACGGACATTTCCGGTCCTGCTCGCACTCGCGTCGATCGTGCTGGTACTCGTGCGGATGGGGTATGCATTCGTTCGCGCTGTCGTCGTGTTCCTCCGGCTCGGCAGCTTCGCGACGCGGTCGTAATGATGCAGGGGTTGCTGCCGGCGGTTGCCGAGAGCACCTCCGCGGGTGGTGCGGGACAATAGCCGTCCCTCGCGCACCATCGCGCATGCGCTGTGTACCTATGCGACGCCTCAAGCGATGCCCGCGCTGCAGCATCCGGCATGCGAGCAGCGGCCCTTCGATGAGGCGCACATGGAAGGCGACGCGTGCTCTCGCCTTCCCTCTCGCCTCCCTCGCTCTCGTTCTCGTTCTCGCCCTCCTCGCCATCCTTGACCTCGGAGCGCAGTGCCCGCGTGCTCGCGCGGAGCCTACATGTCCACCATCGTCGTAGCCGGCCTTGTACCCCACCCGAATCGCGCGCGTCTTATATGGTCGGCTCACGGTGCATGTTATGCCTGGCGTCCTGAGGATGTAGATGGGAGCAGGGGCAGGGGCGCGTCCGTTGGGCTATCCACTGGCTCGTCAAGGCCTAGCAGGGTCTGAGACTCGGCCAACCACACGTCTGTGTCGTCGTTGAGCTGTTGCCACGTCTCAAACATGCGACGCTTCGTCTTTCCGACCGGATGGTCCCAGACATCGCGGAAGTGGTCACGAAGCTGCAGCCATTGCGCCTGCTGCTTCAGCGCGTATGCACGCGCGCCGAGATCATAAGCCGGCCCTCGCCCGAGCGAGACAGTTGCCCGCGCGCGCCAGACTTCCGCTTCCGCCTCCAAGCTACGCAGACACTGTCACATGTCCTCACGCAGCAGCTCCACCTCCTCCACCCAACAATTCTTGCGTGCTAGAGCTTGCGCCCACAGATGCCGTACAGCTACAGTAGTACAAGTGTCAGCACATATACAGATATGACTGTAGAGAAGACTCACTCTTCTCCACGTCCGCAGCGTCTATGTCGGTGTTGGCGTACAGTCCGTTTGCTGTCCAGATCCAGGACATCGTGCTCTTGCCCATCGAGACATGGACATGACGAGTGCGCTGCCTATCGGCAGCCGCTGACTTCCTCGCCGCGTCGTCGTCCGCCTCGGCACGCTCGCCCTCGAGCTGGAGGTCCTTCGCATGGAGCACGGGGTAGTCCGGGTCCTGGTTAACGCCCCGCAAGTCCAAGATGGCCTGACGGGCCGCGCGATACGCCTGCGCGTCGAGATCGATGCGTTCTTGTAAGGTGGCCAGCAATGTACGCGCGCGGGTGTTTTGCTTCTGGCCCGTAAGGTTCGAGTTGCGGTACTGGATGTAATACTGCTTCGCATGCAGCTTCTTGCGTATCTGCTGAATGGTATCGTGCGCTTGAGCGCGGCGTAACTTCAACTCCTTTGCTGGCAGCCCTTCAGCGCACGCGACGCATCGCTTGTCTGCGGGTAAACGCGACGGCATGGTGATGGTGAGGTGTTCGGGATCGATGGCTTTGTCGCGTTCTTCTTCAGATGCGGTAGACGGCGCGCCAGGGATGTGAGTCTTGAGCAAGTCGTTGAAGGGCTTTATCTTCTCCAGGAGCGCTCGTCGGCGGTTGTTGATGAGGCCCTCAACGTTCATGGGCAGTACAGCAACGCCGTCAAGGTCGGCGATGATTCGTCGTCTGCAGCATCATGTCAGACCACGTCGTAAGGTAAGAACGGAACACTCACTGTGCTGCCTCTAGTCGCATGCCGGCAACCAAAAACGCAGTCTGCGACGTCCCCTCGACACCCGCGCGACCCGCCTTGAGCTCGTCCAGCTCCTCGCGATCCAAGCGACGTCGAACCTCCGCCTCTGACAAGCCCTCTGAGAACGCGTTAGTCATGAGCAGCCCCACGACACGATGATTCTAACCTATGACGGGGGCCATATATGGGCACGGGAGGCTGCGGTCACTCTTCCAAGCAGTCAGTTCCGCCTTCCACTTCGAGAGCAAGTCGCGCTCGATCGACTTCTGGATGATGCGGAACGACTCAACCTGGACCTTGAGCTCGTCTGTGGCTACGATATAACGACGCGCGAGAAGATAGACTGTCGGGTGGGGTTCAGTATGAATAAAGCAAGTCAAGCACACCACTGGAAGACTTACCGAGGCCGATGAGCTTGCCAAAATTGACGTTATCTATCTTGTCCTCCAGCCAATCATGCCGCGCGCCCTCGCCCATGTACTTCGTCGCCCAAGCAGAAGGGTTCAGAAGCGACCATATTCGCTCAATCGCCTCCCCATCTGTTCGACCCACGCCATCGTGGTACTTCAGCGAGTTAACTGTCCTGCAAGACTCCTCGTGGATGCCGCCGTGCCAGACTGGAAGCCCAAACACGACGTCCAGGTCCTCTCGTTGCAGCGCGCGCGGCATCTTCCTCATCCTGTCGAAGAAGTTGATCGTATATTGGCAGCCGATGTCGTAGGACACGGTTAGCGCCAAGCAGCCGATCATGGCGACGACCGACAGCAAGACGTAGTCGACGTTGCAGTATCTGCACGCGAGACTGGTCAGATGGAATGCCTAGGTGAAGGTGGGGACGGACAGACCTCTCGCCCTTCTGCAAGTCGGCGATACCGTGCGGCTGTACCAGCTCGTGGCGCGCGCAGATGGTCCCGACCACCCCCGAGACTCGCAGGCCCGATGTCGCTTTCGTGTCCTTCTCGACGAGTGCCTTGAAAGCAGCTGTGGTCGTAAGGACCTTTAAAAGACGTCCGACTATTATCATTCGGGTAGTTCAAAAGACGTCGTATGTCTTATCCACACAGCCACGGACCCCCGGCAGGTCACCGGGCAGGCTCCGGTCGACGCCCGATGCGGCAGGCGACCCCCCGGCCTCGCCGGTCGGGGTTTCCCGCAGCACGCGCCGCACATCGCGCGCGCTCCGCCGCCACTCGCGCCGCCTCGTGCTCTGCGGCGGCTGATGCGCCGCCTGCGCGCCGCCGCCGTCGCTTAGTCAGCACGTCGGCGCCTCGCGCTCGCGCGCGTCGTTGCTGCCGCGGGTCGCGTTCTCGCGCTAGTTCGTATAGCAAATGAGTGATATATGCATAGTACAATATACAGTGTACATAAAAAGCGCTAGGGAGTGCGGGTAGTAGAGAAAAAGAGTGAAAATGCGCCAGCAAAAATTTTCGCCAGCGCGACACGTGTCATCGAGCCCGCACAAGCGGGCACGACCGAGCGCGCGTTAGGTAGGGTGGGAGAGGGTGTGGGTGAGCAGTGTAAGCACCCCCAACCACTGCTCCGGCCGCAAGCTGAGACGGGGGGGGGGGGGGTGGGGATGGGGATGGGGAAAGGGGGAGGTCGAGCACAACCTGTGCTATCCCTGCACATGACGTGCAATCGAGTGTCGTTGCCGTTGCCGCGACAGGGGTGACGTAGGCGGTTTTGGAGAGGGCAACGGTCTTGAGGGGCGTGGGGATCAACACCACGCTCGGAAGCGCGTGCGGGCTGGGGGGTTGCGGGTCGCGCACATGCCGCTGCCTTAGGGTGGGGAGAGCGCGTGTGAGGGGCTGCTTGGCATTTCCGACGCGACAGGAATGAGGGGGGAGGGGGCGGCGGTGGGCGAGGGTGGCGAGGTGGTGGTGAGAGGGAAGGTGCAGGCATCCGATCACGATGCCTGCGCGCGCAACGGTGAGCAACCACGTGTGCTAAAAATGGTGGAAAAGGAAGGGGGAGAGGTGTCCAAGATTGCTGGAAATGTTGGGGGGAAGTACCGGCGAGACGCGCTCTGGAATAGCGCGCAGCGGGCGGTGGCCAGCCGTGCCAGATTGGTCTCGATGTTCGGGACCGCTGAAATCTGTCTCGGGACTGCGCGGATATCGGTCCGGGCATCCGAGCGGCGCCTTCGTCAACTTCGATGGGCCCTTGAGCATGCCAATGAGCATCTATGAGCGTAGAAATTTGATAGAGAGGAGGGGAAGGGTGTATAGAAATTGAATCTGAGGTCTGAACTGGAATACCCTCTCAGAGTATGTGTCAGACATCAAATTATTCCAAATTTGCCCCTCAAGACCTACTATCTGTGTCCCTACACTCTATCTAGAACACAGAATATTGTAAAGCATACATGCCAAGTTAAAGAAAGAGTTACTCTACGCATTGCAGCTTGTTTGACGCCCATCCGTCTGGTTTTGAGCGAGATACAACCCAAAAGATCTGTTTTCAAGGCTGAAGAAGGTGAATACATTGGTTTGCACAAAGGGCATCGTAACTGAAGCTCAAGTTCAGCAAGCTACAGACACTTATAGGCTACAAAAACTCATATGTGCAATCTAATACATGTCTACTACGCTAATCTTCCTTCACTTTACCATCTAGCATCCCTCGGCTTGCGTCCGAGGCCGTCGAGTACGACGACGACGAAGCCCGGACATCGGACCGAGTCGCCGGCCCGGACATCCGCCGTGTCGTGGCGGCGCGTTCCTTGCTCCCAACCACCACCTCGACACCCGCACCACCACCCCACCCGTCCACCCGTCCTCCTCCTCTCATAACAAGACGATATAGGGCGTGTTTTACGCGTTTTCACGCGCCAAATGCGTGCTCAACACGCGCTCGATGTTAGCCGGGCAAGCGACACGCGGGGGCCGCCTGCAACGCGCGGCTACGCGTCAAAGCCCCGGAAAATCGTCGAAGGGGAGGGGAGGATGCCCGTGCATCTCGCAGGTGCGTCCCTGCGCTCTGCACATGGTTTTTACTGACCCCCTTTGCTCTCTATTCCCGCTTTTTTACAGTGCATCTCCCCGCGGCGCGTCCAGCGCTGCGGGGCGATTTTTCTAATCAGTAATTCCTCAAGACCTCCCCCTCCCCGTCCCCCCTCCCTCTGTGCCGAAACGCGTCCCCGTGTCGAGCACGGCCCGTTTGAGTACCCACCGCACCGGCGAATTCGCGGTGCTGTGCTCGGCGCGGGACGCGTATTTCGACATTCCTGGGTCATCTCGGCCTAGGAGGGGTTGAAACCTGCGAGCGGTCGCCCGCGCGCTTGCAATCGTGCAGGTGCCCGCTCGCTAGCGCGCAACCGTGCGACGGCAGTCGCACCTGCCTTTTGACCGCCACCGCCACCACCACTCGCGCCGCCTCTCCCGCGCGCGGCTCGTCTCGCCCCCATCAACCCACTACACGCACGCTTGCACTCACACCCCCTGCCACAACCTAACAACGTACCCCATGGTGATGCCGGTCGAGCGTCGCTCCTCCCACCACCATTCGCACTCCCTCCCCCCTCCTTTCCTATACCACCCCAAGCACGCGCGAGCGTGCGCATTTGCTCTCGCGCGCTGCTTAGGGCATGCTGCGCCAGCGAAAAATTTTCGCATGCGCTTTTTTGTGTTTCTCTGCGCATCCCCCGCACTTTTTAGTTACGTTATATGTATTTACCACCCAATATATACACTTTCCTTTGCTTTCTGCATGACACAACGTGAACGACGACGACGGCGGCGGCGGCGGCGCGCGCAAGCGCGAGCGCGAGCGCGATGCCCCTCGACGCGCTGACTAAGCAGCCGCGACGCGCGCGCGAAGGCGGCGCATCAGCCGCCGCAGGGCACGTGGCAACGGCGGCGGCGGCGGAGCGCGCGCGTCGCGCGTCGCGTGCTGCGGGAAACCCCGACCGGCAAGGCCGGGGGGTCGCCTGCCGCATCGGGCGTCGACCGGAGCCTGCCCGGCGACCTGCCGGGGGGCCGTGGCTGTGTGGATAAGGCATACGATGTCTTTTGAAATACCTGAATGATAATAGTCGGACGTCTTTTAAAGGTCCTTACGGCCACAGGTGCTTGAAAGCAATGCATGTACTAATCTGTGGTCGGCGTTAGCGCAAGCTCAATAAGAACAATGCTCAGACGTACGTCAGTCTCGTTCACGTAGCGCGTGAGATGCTCCTTGTAGTCGTCCTTCTTCACGAAATACCCGAGGCCATCGCCGAGCTCAGGGTCGTGTCGCTCGTTGCGGCGGACAAGGTTTTTCAACCGGAAGTTCGCATCACAAGCCAAAGTCGGCCGATATAGATACCTATTGCCCAATGTCAGCCACTTGAAGATCAAAGCGAGGGTGGTATGTACGCTTGGGAATCCTCTACGTCCTTCCATCCATCCGGGAGGTTGACACCCTCCCGCGGGCATGCCCAGCATCGCCACGCCAACGCACCTTGCGTCGTTCCTTGCAGCCCGGAGGGATCGTTCCCGCGACCAAAGCGCTTCGAGCGCAGAAGGAACGTGTACTGCCGATATATTCGGTGAGAGGCAGCGCGACGATCCTGTAGCGCCGGGTCAATGAACATGTCGTATGAACAAGAAGACCGACTCACCGGCTGTAAGGGGACCAGCCGGGAGTGGCCGAGTGGAGACGGTAGCGGAGACGGGGCTAACGTCTAGGCAGCCATGGTCCCCGGACAGCCACACCACCTAGAGGGAGGCGTGACGTCCTAGAAGGGTGAAGAGCGTCACGGTGGACGAGGGAGAGGATCGACGGTGATGGCGGGTCGTGACCGACGATAGAAGAGGGAGTAGGGTAGGGCGTAGCTCGGTAGAGAGAGGAGGGCAAGCGTACTGAATACCACTACACAGTGGACCCATGCGTGAGCCATACATGGGGGGGCGCCCACGAGTAGGGTGCCCGGTAGGCAGCGCCGCCAGCGCCTACACGAGGTGGAGGGTAGTGACGAGGGGGCGGCGTCACTAGGAGAGTGGGAAGGCGTATTGGTCAGAGACATGACCGGTGGCGGTGATCGATGGATGGCGGCATCGGTCAGGGAAGGGGGATGCGACCAGGACGAGTGGCCAGCGAGGCGAGGGGAGGTGAGCCCACAACGGGCCGATGGGAGCGGAAGGCCTGACGAGGGGTGGTACTCCCAAAGGTACACTTCCCACTGCTGCCAGGGTGGACGACCAACTAGACCACACCGGGGGACGAAGGGGAAACACACCAGAGCGGGAGGCGAGGGGTGCCACGGCGTACAGGGAGGGCCGTTCCCCGGAGTACTAGCACCACAACCGCTGCAGAGGCGCGGGCGTAGACCAAGCCTGGGGGCGCAACCCAAGCCAAGGGAGGCGGGCTCGCTAGGAGGCGGCGGAGGCAGCCGAGGGTGTGGAGGGCCCAAGGCAGCGAGGAGGGGATGGGGCGATCATTGATGGGCGACACCCACCGTAGCCAACGACGAGCGTTTCTGGATTAGAGAACTCCCAGAGGTTAACTAAGAGCCAGGCGTAGGGGCGCGAGCTAGGCGAGCGGGGAACCAAGGTATATTAGCAGGGAACAGTAACCAGTAAGTACCAACACACCTAGGCGAGCGGGGAACCAAGGAGATCAAACCCAAAGGATCTCCTGATGCCCACTGCCTGTATATATACTGTAGCTATAGTAATCAAGGGGATAGGAGATAACTACTACAGTCATCAGGTCACAAGATCGGTGAGCGATGATGGTGCGATAAGGCGCCATACAGTAGTGGTGGTGGGAGACAGGTAGAGTACTGGCAATGTCCAGGAAGGGGAAGGGATAAATAAGAGACAGGGAAAGGGGTAGGTTGCCAAAGGGAGAGGGGAGAAGGGAAGTAGGAGATATAAGGGAAACACACCAGGAATGAGTCATAGGTGATGACTGATGGGGGGTGTCAACACATGCAAATGCCATCAGTCCACAAATCAAACATGACCAAACCAATTGAGTCCACATCACGCTTGTGGGCGCTTGTGGGTGGCATGGATATCCCCTGACACCAGCACTTTCCCAAGCTTCAGAGCATCCGTCCGCTCTTCAATTGCCTTCAGCCAGTTGTTCACGTTGACGTTAGCATGCACCGCCGCCAATCGAAATGCATTGAGGGCGCGGAAGGTCACGCAGGTCTCGGGCTCGGCGATGGTCGCGGGATACCATCGATTGCGGAGGAGTTGGCGCACAGCGTTGTTGGAGCAAAGTCCACGGCACGAGCAGTATCGGTACGCGACAGTATGAATAAGATCGTCCACGACAACCATTTGCCGGACGACCGGGTCGGGATGAGCGCAAGGAAGCCCCCCGTGCCCGAGCTGATAGATTAAACCCATGCTCTTGAGGGTGATTCGTTGCCAGTACGACCCCGTCCATTCCTGAGAATTCATTAGCAATCGCGACGCGTCAATTGTGGCGCAGAACTGACCTGGATATCGTGCAAGGGCATTGAGCGGTGCCGCGCCAGAGCGCAGTTCAAACACTCATTGAAATCACCGCACTCCCAGCAGCAGAACAGCCGCAATGTTTCGGCGGCGCGCGGGGGATCGAGAGAGGGCAGAGGGGGGTCTTCAGCTCACCTGTGCAGGTAACACATTTTAAAAAGTAGCTGACAAGTGTCCGGCAAACCGTTGAAAAAGTAAGGAATGTCTTATCCGCACAGCCACGGCCCTCCGGCCGCTGCCCGGGACGATGCCGAGCGTCGCCCTTTGCGGTAGGTGACCCCCCGGCCTCGCCGGTCGGAGTCTTCCGCAGCACGCGCCGCGCATCGCGCGCGCTCCGCCGCCATCGGGGCTGCCTCGTGCCCTGCGGCGGCTGATGCGCCGCCCGCGCGTCATTGCAATCGCTTAGTCAGCTTGTCGGCGCGTCGCGCTCGCGCGCGTCGCCGCCGCCTCTGGTCGCGCTCTCGCTCGGCTTTGTGTAGAAAACATAGAATAGATGTATTATCAACATGTAATGTACAAAAGGGAGCGCTGGGAAGCGCGGAACGTAGCGAGAAAGTACGAAAACACGCCGGCGAAAATTTTCGCCAGCACGACACGTGTCGTGCACCCCGCGCAAGGAAGCGTGAGCGTGCACGTGCCGTGTGGGAGGGGGGCGGGACAGGCAATGCTCTCGGTTGAGCCTGGCTGCTAAGGAAGGGGACGGGTGGGGTTTTGGGATGAGGGGCGCGCGGTTGCTATGCGCGTGCGGGCCATGGGTACAGGTGGCGGTCATGTCTGGCAAGGGCAGCAGGGGCATGACGAGATCCGGGGCGCGAAGCGAGGGGGTCGGCGTATGAGTAGCTGTGAGCGGTGACAGAGGGCGAGGTGCGTGGATGGTGGTTAGGGCAAGACCAGCGCGAACAGTCACGTGCGTGACCGATGGCGCGCCAGCCTGCGCCAGTGTGTCTGCGCGCGCCAGGGCTGAACCTCCATCCGCCGGACCCTTTCACCCTGGCGTGGAGGGTTTCAGAGCGCGGAAAGACGCGTCACGCGCTGAGCATGGCACCGCGAGTTCGCCAGTGCGGTGGGTACTCGAACGGGCCACGCGCCGCACAAGACGCGTCTCTCCTTAGGCACCTTGTTGAGCATGCTGGGAAGCGCACCACTCACCTTACCTGAATATAAGAGAGCTTAGCTAGAGGCTATGCGCAGAGTAGGTGAAGACCTGCTATTACAGGGGCAGAGGAGCCTCCTTATATATGTACAGGGAGGCGACGATGTCATACGTAGTAATAGCTAATGAGACAAGAGGACAGAACACGCTGAGTAAAGCGTACATGTGACAAGTCCAACCTATGTGTCC